>NC_142252.1:5542802-6205702 GCF_052056855.1 Sturnus vulgaris | reverse complement strand
TAACGGGTTTAGGCTGCTGGCAAAGCCCATGTTCCAGTTTTCCAGTACCACAGGGTTTCCTCTCTGTTTGGATATCTTTAGAAAAATAAAGCACTCTGGCAGTTCATACTGGAATTGTTGATATCTTCATTACCAGCATCATGGAGCAGCCTTCATCCGATGGCAGCCTTTCCAGGGGAGGCGTGATCTTTCTTCTGTCTCTTTTTAAGTGGTCAATTTTGGCTAAGCTTTAGCTAAGCTGTTTCATTAGGCTGAAAACTGCTGCATTAGTCCAATCAGTTGTTTTAGTAAATATTTCCCAGATCAAAAAATTCATCCTTGTCTAGAGGGAAAGACTGCTGTCATTGTTAAAGGGAGAAGGTATTTTTGGCTGTGCTTTAAATTTGGGAGCACAAAAATGAGCAATGCTTGCTCAGACACTGTCACACTAATTCCAGTTTTTGTCATCTGCTTGTCAAATAACTCTTCAGAAATAAAAAGAGGTGCTCCTGTATTTCTGTAAGCAATGCATGGTACAGTTATAAAGGAAAGCATCAGTGTTTGCAATTTAGAGTATTGAAGTAAATAAGTGATAGCTTTGAAGACTGAGTCATCACCATGCCTTCAAAGTAGAGTATTTGTATTGAGTCAGGAGGGAAAACACTCAAAGGGTAGTGAGGAAGACGGTGGGAAATCAGCTCTAGTGTGGTCAGTGCAGTTAGCAAAGCACATTTTGGTGATCCTGCTCTGTGCTGCAGTGCAGTAAATCCACAGCTCACCTGTGTCCTTGTGCTCTACACCTGTTACAGCATCAGCTCAGCCCGTCCCTGGACTGGGCTGGGCAGGGCACGTGGGCTCTGAGCAGGACAAAAGTGTGTCTGATAAACAGGAAAAAAGCGTCTGCAGATCCTGGTCCCCCACCTCCACCTGCTCCAGAGCACTGGGCTCAGCCAGTGCCTTCTTTCAAAAATCCCCTTTTGAGGTACCTGTCCTTCTGTCAGCCCTGTTGGTGTTTGGCAGCACAGCCAGAAATTGTCAGGATGTGGAGGGCAAACAGCCTGGTTGGATGATGTGAAGTCCTTAAGAAAGGAAACTGAATTAGCTTCTTGTCCGGGTCATGCACTGGTTTCTGTGTTCTTGCCTCACCTCCTTGTATTTCTGATAACGCTTGTTTGGTTTGTCAGTTTGTCCAGTTGGGAACTGGACTCTCAACTGGTTCCACACAGTATGATCATCATCTTCCATCTGTACACTCCTCATTCCTGTACCTGGAACAATGAAAAAGCAATGGAAGAGATTTTGAGGGTTTTTTTAAAACATCTTTTTCCCCAAGAAAGTTTCTCTTTTAATGCGTTTATTGTGCTATGCAGGACATTTTTAAATAACAAACAGCAAGCAGTTTTGTATCTCCTAGCTAGTCTTCCTAGGGTTTTTGACAAATCAAGATTAATTTCTGAATGATAAAAGCTTTCAGGATTATTTACTGAGCTAAAATAAATATTTTTCCCAGGTGCTAATTTGTCTTTTCCCTATTGATATTTGCTTTTTCGCCAATTACAGAACTGTTGCCAGTTGTGCATAGTACTTGATAATAACTTAGTTCCTATTTCGTATTATTTCTTGTGATTTCTGTGTTATGGAGGTCATTAGGAAATGTTGGTGGGTAGCTATCCCTATTTTAGCTTATTGTTTATTTCTCCAGTCCTTGGATTCTTTTTTTCCCCCCGTCTCATCTCAATCAGGAAAGGCTTGTAGGTACAGGTAATGTATTTTTTATGTCAGTTGACATTGCTGTGAAAAAGCAGGCAAGCTCCTGGATCACACTGCTTTAGACTGAAATAAAACCACAGTCCTCAAGCTCAGTACAGGTAGAAAGCAATTTATTGCTGTGAGCTCTGCTGAGGTGGGGCAGAGAGATAAGTTAGGGATGGAGGAGACTAATTGGGATAAAGCCACTTTCCCTTATGAGTCAAGTATTTAAAATGAACATGAATCTTTATTTTCCAGCTATGCACCTTCCTAAGTGTTTTGGATCAGGAGTGAGAACTTAGGAGTGGAATGGTTTTGTTCTTCATGCACATCATAATTTCCCTGTTTGCTGCTTGTCCTTGCTGTTCAACTGTGTAGTGTTGGAGAATCCATTGGGGTTTGGGGAATTGTGTTAGCCTGTGGATTTAGGTTTATGTTTTGGTTGCAACATGACATCACCTGGGAAACATGCTTCCAAGACTTTTTATTTCTAGCTCCAGCATGGCTGTGTGTGTCCATTGAAAAAAATGTGCTTTTCCTCACGACTTTGTTATGGTGGTTGGGTTGTTTTAAGACAAATGAGAAGAAATTTTTTAATGTATGCTTTTGCAGTGAAGGATTTGACTGTACAGCTCTACAGGTCAAAAGCTGTGCCATGTGTACTAATGGAGGACGTGCTGTCAGTGAGGTTTGTGCAGCAATGTTGGTCGGTTTTTGTGTGAGGGAGTCTTTGGGAAGGTTCTCTTGGCTCAGTGCAGGTGCAGTGCTCACAGCACACGCCCAGGATCTTGGGGCACTGCCTCCACTTTATGACTTGTTTGAGTTTCATGTTTTGGCTTCGTGACAGGAGGTGTTGGCCTGCAGGACAGGAAACCAGTCTCAGTGTAGGCTTTGGGAACGGTCTGATAGTGTTTGGTGTCACACATTGGATAGCTTCGAAAGTGTATGAGTTTTCAGAGGAAAAATACATGCCACCTGAATGCTTCAGAAGAAGAGTAGGCTTGGTTGCACCTTTATAATCTTTGTTGAAGTCAGCCCAGGAGGATTTCAGCCTGTTTGTGGGTCTCGTCCACTGCCTTAAGACTGGAGCAATGTCAGATTAGGATGGATTGGGGCTATTTAGCAGCACGTGGACTCCAGAGTTATTGTTCTTTCAAGGCAAAATGTGGTCAATGGGAAACTGGTGATCTGACATACTGAGTTTGTGGTAGCACTGATGGTTTGATGGAGGGAAGATTTAAATTATGTAGTTTATGGATGCAGTGTAGTTTGTCTTGTAACCAGCTCACTGAGTGAAGAATGGAATATTTTAATGTGTGTTGATGGGGGTTTTTTCCATCTGGTCTCCTTGGATTAAGGACCTGCACAGCCTCTCAGTCTCAGGAAACACATATGAAAATTCCTGGTATAGGAGAATGCTGTTGATTCATTTACTGGGAGGAGAATTTGATGCAAATTCTAATGAAAAACCACCAAGTTAGAGCTGCCTGCTTGTTTTGCTATTGACAGGGTTTGGGATTACTCACAGCTTTTTCTTTGGTGTCTGGGGACATGGTAGGATTTAGGGTGTTTTTTTCCTCGAAAGGCTGCAAGTTGTGGATTGTTCAGAAGAGGGATTGTTGTGGTGCAAGATGTAGGTGGAGGGTGTCTGGTTTGATATCAGGTCGAATTTTGTCAAAAAGTTTTTGGGGTTGGGAAGTAGAGGCTGATTCTGTAATTTTTATATCTATATATATATAATGATCTTTTTTTGATACCTAATCTTTTACCTCTGCTCCTTTTTTTTTTGGCTCTTGTTCAGTTTTCACAAATTCTTTTTTAGGAGGAGCTTTTCAGCTGTTTATAATTTAGGTTCTCTGGCTAGTGGATATGGGAAGGATATGGAAATTACCCCCTCTCTGTGGTACATCCATATATTCTGTCAGTAGTCCCACGGAATGTCAAGAATCAAAAAAATCTGTGGAGTTTCTTTTATGCTAAAGCAAGTGGGATTTTTTAAAAAGATCATTTACAGAGTTACTTGGGCTAAAAATAATCAACAATGGAAGAAAAATGGCTTTCTTATATTTCCTGTTGAAATTTATTCCTGCTTAAATGAAAAGCATCAGTGGAACCCTTGTCCACGTAATGCTAGTAAAAATGGTTACTGAAAGCAAGGATACTTTAACTGCCTCACTGCAGAGAGATAGCATTAGGCTCCTTATAAAATGCTTATTAGATATTTATTAGTCCTTTTTTTAAATGCAACATCACTTCTGAGCAGTTTAAAACATGAAGTATAGTTTTTAAATATTCACAAAAATATATTTGAGTGAACAAGGAGCTGTAGTGGAACAGGTGTCAATTAGCTACATCAAGTTGAGGGTTACACTGAGCCTCCAAGCTGTTGTTAGACAGGCAGTCCAGGAATCCATGGGGTTTTGTCATTGGAGCATTGCTGAATTGCCTGGACTCTGGAAAACTGGTACACCAGGATCTTCCAGTTCCTAAACTGATAGCACTGAAAGACTCTTAGCCTAAAACTTTGTATGGCTTATCTGTGGAGTACGTGTGAATACTGAGGAGAGGCTTTCAGTGCCTCACTCACTCTGAGATCATGCCCAGAAATCTTTGCTGTTTCAGGGTCTTGGATTGGGTCATCTTTGCAGGGCTGTGGGTCTTGACAGGTCTGGCAATGACAGAATTGATGGAGCTGCTCCTCCAAGCTCAGAGTCTGAGATGTTGGCTTCCTGAAGGATCAGTTCTCAATGGTGGGAATGCTTTAACAAAGTCCTCAACACCACCTCCTTCCTTTGAAGAACCATTATGCATTTGTGTTCTTTTGAGGAGAGTATTAAAGGTGCCTATCAGCAAATGGGTGGAATATTACACGTTAAAATGGTCCTACATTTTCTTCTACTTGATACATACAAGTCTCTATATTAACCATTAAATATCCTTTCTCTTAGCAGCTAAGATAGTATTTTAGTGACCTTATTTTCATCTAGCCTTTGTGCACTTCCCCCATAGGTTCAAATGAGTACCAGAATCAGTCATTTCCCAGAGTTTTAAATTTATATGTGACTTCAAAATACTTGTTTTCTTTTATAATCTGGAAAAAATGTTCTGCAGATTCTTTTGGCTTTTCTACTCAGAGTCCCCTATATGAGGAGAAAAAAAAAGACAAAGAGAACAAAAATGTGAACCATTCTGAGAGTTTTTTCCTTTATTCCAGCATTCTGCATGTCAGGCTTTGCTTCCTTTTTGTGAAAATTGGTTTTATTGTTGGCAATTTTCCAGATGCAATGAATAATAGAACACCAGATGTCCACTGCTGAGGAAAATTACAGATGAGTAAACACTTTTCTGAGGTAGCATAAAAATCTATTAACGGTGCTTCTGGTGTGCCTGCAGACAGTGTGAGCTCCTGGCCTGCTGTGCTTTGTGCTGCAGAGATGAATATCTGCAGCCTCTCTGGCCCTCTGTATGTCTGACTCTACATGGAATTCCTGCCTTCCTCTAGATGTGGATTATTTTCTGGGAATGAGCACTCACTGCAGTGCTTGAGTGTGAATTTAATCACTGGATTTAGTTTTAATTATTGTCACACTTGGGTTTGATTGAAGGTGAAAGTCTCAGAAACATTAGAAGGGATGGAGGTACAAAAGGGTATAGAGAGTTGGCCTAGTCCCCAGCCTTTCCCTCCAGCAGGCACAGTTCTGGTTGTGCCATGTTTTCAGACCCAAAGCAGGCTGTGTCCCAAAAGCCTTGTCTGGTTTTTCCCAGCTGTTTCAAGCTCCTCGGAATAATCTTGCACCACAGACTTTGCCTGTTGCACCTGACAAACACGATCCAGCTACTTGGGAAAAGCAAAAATATTCAGTGGTGGGTAATTCACATTTGATTGAGCAAACTGTTGGAGAGCTTCACTAGTCCTTACCTGGTTTGTATGTGTCTTACCTGAGTTTTCCTTGCTGCAGTAAAACCCACTGCTGAGAAAGACTCTTAATTCTCCCTCTCCATTGCCTTTGCAACACTTATTACACATGGCAGAAGAAGTCATCCCCTTTCAGTCTGCTCTGTGTCCAGCTGTACTCTCCTGTTGCTTTCCTGTGCACAGGGGTGTTAGAGCTTCCTAGAGCAATGGCTTGGCCCACTAACATCAACTGTGCAAAACCTCGAGAGGTTTTAGGTCATTTTAGTGAGCTGAGTAAGCATCAGCTGAGCAGGATGGTGCTTTTGGAGGGAAGTGTTTAATTACCTTGATAACTTTAATTGTCTTGATAACTCATACTGTCCCTTTCATTATTCAGTCCTTTGCAAGTTTGTATTGATTGCTCAGTCTTTTGTTTGGAGGATGGCTCAATTCTGCAGTTTCTACAATAAGCAAAATCTCTCTCAAAACTTGTTCCATGGGCTTTTTTTATGGTTCTCAATGCTCTTGCATCATCTTAAAGAGACAATTGAGTTTATCTCCTCAAGATAAAGTTTTGGAAATACAAGTGCAGAGAAACAGAAGTCTTCAAGGTTCTATCTATTCATTCTCACAGCTTGAGGACAGTCGAAGTAATTTTATAGAGCCCTTTTCATTTTGTGTATTTTATGTTCAGAGCAGGTAGGCATGAGGCTGGTGGGTAGCTGATGTTATCCTAATGGACAGATGGGAAGGAGCAAGTAGTTAATTTAGACCTTAATCATCCAGATATTGGACTAACATTAGAATTCAGTGCCTTAACTCTTAGTCTTGTGCAATCAGCCCATAATTATTTGCCCTATGAGTGACGAAGTGCCCGTAGCCCCCGGTGATCTCAGTCACAGTTATGAGTGCTCAGTGCTGCAGAAAATCAGGTCAAGTGTCTCACGGAGTGTCCACAGAGGAAGGAGCAGCTATATCTGAAGAGTCTGTAAGAATAACAAAGGGAAAGGAAGCTTGTTTTCATATGATCAGTCCATTAGAATTACGCTTATTAAAAAAATATATAGAATTACAAATTTAAATTATAACATTTCTGTTGTTGAGCAAGCCAGATCTACAGGCAATTGTTTTCATGAAGCATTGATTAGTATTTTTAGTATTAGCTATCCTAGGCATTAGAAGAAAGCAGTATGTGATAATGTATTTAGAAGCTGTTGGACTAAACACTGGAGATCAAACAATTGTCTGAGTGATGTGTGACATTTAAATTGATTATGCTGTTATAGCCATGGTTAAAGGATTGTATCAGCTTTCCTGTGTGATCTTGGTGTCAGTGCCTTGGCACAGACCTGCACAGTGCAGGAATTAGCTGCTACCTTCTGGAAATGGTAGCAGAAGATACAGAAAAACTGATTGGTTTTGGCAGTTCACATATTTTTAGAGACAGAAAACTAAGTATAGAAATGTGGTAGTATGACTTGGATGTTTTTGTCACGTAGGGATTTTTTCCCAGCTCTGGAAGAAGTGATTTGTGTAGCCTTTCAGTGTGAGGTCTTGCGTTTGGAATGTCGGAGAGCACAGAATAATATCACACGCTATGATGTGACACTTCAGATGATTTTTCTGGCTGACTGGGCAGGACCTGTCTAGGCTAAAAGCATTTGGTGAGAGGAAGCAGCAACAGCTGTTTTGCCTGTAGAGTCAGTTCTGCATGTTGGTGCAACTGAGGAAGACAACTGCAATTGAAGACCATTTAAATGGGCACCTCGGAGTTGTCACGAGATAGTTCTTGATCCCACAGGAATGGGTAAAATGTCTGGTGATACCTGTAAAGAATGGAAGAAAAGAAACTTTAGTCAATGATAATAAACATCTGCTAAATACCCCGGTTTTGTGTACAAGTCTCACTGTGTGGTTAGTAGCCATATATTTTATTGAACTTCATGTGATTCCTGTGTGTCCAGTGCTCCAGTCTGCCCAGGTCCCTCTGAAGGGCAGCACAAACATCTGGTGTGTCAAACAGCTCTCCCAGGGTTTTGAGTTTTGACATTGACGTGCCTTTGCAGGCTGGGAATTGCAGGTTGTACTGGAATGGCTGACAAGAAGCACACTGGAGAGGGATGTGGAGTACTACTAAAAATATATCCGGGATGATTTTGATGGGTGTAGGAAGTGAAGCATTGCCATGCTGAGCTAGCCTAGTTGATGCTGTACTTCCTCCTTCTGTCATGGTTTGACGGGATTAGGAATGCTGCAGACCACATAGAGAGCTTGCTGTGTACCATAGCTAGTGAGGAACTCACTAGTGCTCAGTGATAATCTTTCTATCACTTGGGCTTTCAGTTTTGGCTTAAGTGCTTATTAGAATGTGATAGAGTGAAATATATATTGTGCACAGAACTTCAATGAAATTATTTTAAAGATGGGCTGAATGAGCATTATGCCTTGTTTGGCCTTAAATGATGCTATGTGCTTTCAAAATCAAAGCTGGGAGTGGTGATCTAATTTGGCTTTCAATCAAGTGGCTGTAGGGTCAACATGAATTAATATATTTCAAGTTCCAAACCTGTAGCAGAAATAAAGCTTATGCTTATAGAAATATGTAATTCAGAGCTAATAAAAATTCCTGAGTTATGCAGAACACATCACAGCATTTGGTAAATTTGTTACAAGGTTAGTTCCTGATGATTATTTTTCTATTTCTGCAGGATTTAGAATTCACATTTGCAATTTCTAGATACTATTTCCACTTTGCAGATGGGTAGCTGGGTAGGAAGGGTTTGTGTGGTGTGCCCAAGACGTTGGATAAAGCAGTGAAGACTAGAATTGATCTGCCTGCATCTGATCCTCTCTTCTCTCTCACCTGGTTGATGGAAGCTCTGCCTGGGTGTACAGTGCAGGATTGTTGTTTGTGCTGATGCCTTTTCCTAGTGGTCAGATGCAGGTTTTGGGCAGGAATATTGGGGGGACAGATCTTATCTCTAAACTCTGAAAATCTAGAATTTTCCATGTCTAGTTTTCTGGCGCTGTGCAGGGACATGACACACCATCATGTACTCCAGCAGGGAGCACCAGGGGAGAGAGCAGTGCCATTAAAATGGGAAATTAAGGAAGGGGGTAAAGGCATTACCAGTTAATTGTAGAAGACATTCCTTCATCTGTGTCAGTTTGTTCATTTGTTTGAATATATTTTGCTCTTGGAAGGGATAAGGTAACTTGGTCAACAAGGAAAGGATTTTCTACTAGAAATCAGCCTAATGCCTGTTATCTTTTGTTTTGGGTATCTTCTAGGCAATGGAATTAATAATGTAGCAAGTGCTAGATAAAGTAATTGATTTTCTTTGTTATTTAAGTTTGGGTTCAACTTTATAAAATGTAAGTACCTAGTCCATAATAGAGTTCATTTAACTTGATTTGGTTTTGTTGCTTGGAAGGACTCTGTCAGGATGTTGTCAGTCTTTTAATTTGTTTAGTTTTTGGCTAAAATGGGTAGATTACTTTAGCACGGGAGAGGTAAACAACTGAAGGACTGCAAACAATGTGGGCAGCTTTGTGTGCTAGTAAAAACTACAGGAAATATTGATGGGATGCATATATTGGATTCATTGTTGTAAAATCCTAGAGTCTTTTTAAAACTGAGCTCATGATGAGATCATTATTGAAGAAACACTATAATAAACCAAACAATCTGCTAGAAAATACTTTTTTTTACAAAGGCAGTTTTATATAATGGTCATTATGTCTGCCCTGATTATTGTGCATGCTTGGAAAACAGGCAAAAAAGGGAAACATTTACTTGTTTCCCATTGTATGTTTGAGCTAAATGGTGTCTTCTACTGCCTGCTTTATATTCCTCTATAGGTAATTTTAACTGGACCAGCATAAATTTATGTCATCTTAAAATATAGAGGTGCAGGCTCAAAAAGATGCAGAGATACAAAGGTCATCATAATTGGGATTGAATGAAAACATCAGACTTTTTTTTCTAAACTAAAATAGAAGCAGTTGACTGCATGTTAAAGGACTGTATTGTGTTTATTATAGTTTAAATAACCCCAAATGCTGAAGTATGAAGTATTCCTCCCTCTGTTCTGTTCTCCAGGACAGGTGACAAAATGGCTATGTGTCTCAAGCTTTCAGGATTTTTTTTGTCAATGACTTTGTACTCAGGTGGAAGGAGAGAAAGAGGGAGAGTTTGATTTTCTTGGTTATGAGAACATCATCTTTCAGAAACAGGTATTTATTTCATTAAAACCAGAAATAAACACAAAGGTTCATATTTGTGTAGTCCATAAGGATCAATGAATTTTCCACGGTTGTCAAACAGTTCTTGTATTTTGTCACACTCTGGCTGTGTTAATACAGGAGTGTAGAGGGGTAACTTTGTCGTCTTCTGATGGTCCAGGCTGAATTTACCATAGAGGGGTGGTTTCTTCCAGCCCTGTTTTGCAGTTTCCTGTTTAGCATAAGGACAAGGAGTTTGCAGAGGCCTTTGCAGTTCCCTGGTATCAGGTTCTCTGCCTCAGCACTGTGAGTCCAGCTGCCTTGGTCCTCTCTTCTGCTTCTGACTCTTCCTACCCTTCACTCCATACTCCTAAGTCAGGACTTTGCTTTTCAAATAAGCTATCTCTGAGCCAGTATCCTTTTCCTTGTGTGTGAGTACTTCCCTAGAGCAGCTGAATGCTGCTGATTACTACATCTGAGCATGCACAGCCAACAGTTGGGAAGGGTGATGAGGTTAAAAAGGAAAATGAAAAAAATAAATCCTACATAGCAGTTGTGCAGGTTGCCTTAAATGTCTATGGAAGATACCTCACATGGAGCAGAAATACATTTCCTTGAACTTCCTTAGAAAGCTTTTTTGGAAAGTAAGATTGCCATGAATGTTGCTAGAATTAGATAATCTGAAGATCTAAGATGGGTAGGTTTCCTTTGAGCTGGCATGAGTGTGTGTATGTGTGTGCTTGTGTGAGTACAAAAAAATACTTTTTTCTTCAGCCTTGTTCCAGTTGTAGTGAACTTTTCCATTTTGAGAGATCTGAACGTTGCCTTTATTTTTTCATATAGGAAGTCAACTCAGAACTTAATCTAATGCTGTGTTTGTTTATAATAAATTCTTATCGCTGTCTGAAGTGGTTGCTTTGTGTTGTTGACTGGACATGTCATTGCCCTGTTAAGAGCAATCACATCCTTTGAAACACAGTAATGAGCAGTGTCTCTAATGAAAAAATGCTTATGGAAATAGCACAAATAGCATATATGACTTTTTTTTTCAAGGAGAACTCAGATTATCTTCTGTCTTATAGTGAAACTGGAGAGCTTTTACACCAGCCTGATGTATTGGCCCCTTTAAACCATTAATACTAGAGTGGTGGGTTTAGCTCCAAACAAACTTCTGGCTTGTTAACATGTGTTTTGCAACAAAATGGCTTGCTAATTATATGGTATAAAAAAATGTAAATTTCATGATAAGGCACTGTAAGCAAAACGTGGTAGCACAAAGTAGCAAGTACTGGAAGAACAAGTTGTATGCAACTGTGAGTCTAATTGGAACTGTAATATGAGGAGCAAAAAAGTCTGTTCATTCTGTACAGTTTGGTAAATAAACACCGATGTGTGTGTAGTAGGATGGAAATTATATTTATATACTGTACTGTTTTGTTTAGAAGGGTGCACTTTCATTTAGATCCTCCATTTGGTGCAGGTTACATTGCCTGTTCCTGGCTGGATTTTCCTCCTGCTTTGTGCAAAGCTACTGGAACATGGGGGAAAAAAAGCCCATCTAGAGGAAATTAAGTATTTAAATAAAAGAGTTTGAACATATCCCATGTTTTAAAAACACACAGCTGAGTCCTCGGTATGCCTTGCCATTGCTGAACTGCAGTGCTCCATGCAGGTCTTCATTTTACCCCAGGACCTAAAAAAGGGGAGACTGGAACAAATCTACTTAGTTTCTCCAGAACTTGCATTTTCTGGAAGACTAGGATGGCAGTTTTGTGTTTTATTACAGTGAAGATTATTGAATCTGTCACATTGTGCTATTATTTAATGGTAAAGTCACATCTGCTGCCATTAGTCAACTCCTTGGTTAGTCTTTTGGGTAGAGAAATGTTACTAGTGGGTGTAGTGACACCACAGATGCAGTCTACTTTATTATATAAAATTATAACTTCAGTTTCATTAAGTTAAAATACCTTCTGCTGCACAGCTTCTGACTATTCTGTGAAATTCAGTCACACAAAGCTGTGAGCCAGAGGGTCTGATGGAATAGGTGTAGTGCCATTTATACACACATATATGTGGTAAACAAGTATGGGAGGTAATGCAGAACATTTATTTTTAAACTTTTATTTAATTGCACAAAATTACCTAAATAGAAATGTGAAAACTGCATGCAAGTTTTGGGGTCATTCATTCTAAATTTCTTGTGGTTTAATATTGATGCTAGTTCAAAATTGACCTATTTTGTTGACAGCATATTTTATTCCATGTGTTACTATTTTGGAGTCACATCTAAAAATTTTTTCTCTCTCTTACAGACTGGACTTTGACATTCTTTTCATGAAAGAGGTTTCCAAGTAGTTGTCTTGTAATAACTTTGAGAAGAAGTTCTATGTAGCTCTTACTTCCAAGAGTGCTGCAAAAATGATTACTTCAGATTTGCCAGTACTACAGTGAGTATACACTTCTCTCTATATTTGAAATCTTGGCTTTTAAAAAGGTTGAAGTAAACAGAGGTGATTGTGAAGATAAAGCACAAGCTTGAAAGAAGTGCATGTTAGTGTGACTGTTCAAGGCCTCCTGTGTTTTCATGTGCTGAAAAACTGTAAAAAAACCTGCAAAACACTAAATCAAAAATATATTTCTTTCTATCTATGAAGATTTAACTTAGCTGTGCAAAGCAAAACAAGGTCTTCACTACTTTTATGCTTCTGAATGTTGTGAGATTTCAGCAGCAGGTATTGGTTTTGGTCATAACAGACCATATTGTGTATTCCAGTTGTGTACTTTCCTACAATGAGCTGAATTTATTGTGCAAAAAACCTTTGCCTTCTGCAGCTGAAGATAGCAGTGGCATGAACATGTTTTGGTCCTGCTGGGAAATGCACATGGGAACATGGCTGTGCTTGGATAAAGTGAGATACTGGGAAGAACAGAGCAGAAATCTGTAATAGAAGGAGCTGGAGAGTAAATTAAGGAGAGATAAGAAGGAATTTTAGAGACTGGAACCTGCTCCTTTCCTCACAGGGCAGGGAGAGAACACAGAGTGAAGAAACTCATGGGGTGAGGTAATGACAGGGCAATCAAAACAGACCAAATGGACTTGGACTGGAGAAAATTCATTTATTCCCAAATAAAAATGATTTGGGTGATAGTGAGAAATAAATACAAAACATACCAGGTGTTCCTTCTACCCCTGCCCTCATCTCTGTTAACCTTCAAACTTTCATCCCACTCCATCCATCCTGCCCCCAGTGCGGGTGCCCAACCCACTCCAGCCTCTCCCAGGGCCTTCATCCCCTCACAGAGCCTTCATCCCCCTCACAGAGCCCTTCATCCCCCTCACAGAGCCCTTCATCCCCCTCACAGAGCCTTCATCCCCCTCACAGAGCCCTTCATCCCCCTCACAGAGCCCTTCATCCCCCTCACAGAGCCTTTCATTCCCTCACAGAGCCTTCATCCCCCTCACAGAGCCCTTCATCCCCCTCACAGAGCCCTTCATCCCCCTCACAGAGCCTTCATCCCCCTCACAGAGCCCTTCATCCCCCTCACAGAGCCCTTCATCCCCCTCACAGAGCCTTTCATTCCCTCACAGAGCCTTCATCCCCCTCACAGAGCCTTCATCCCCTCACAGAGCCTTCATCCCCTCACAGAGCCTTCATCCCCTCACAGGGCCCTTCATCCCCTCACAGAGCCTTCATCCCCCTCACAGGGCCCTTCATCCCCTCACAGAGCCTTCATCCCCCTCACAGAGCCCTTCATCCCCCTCACAGGGCCCTTCATCCCCCTCACAGGGCCCTTCATCCCCTCACAGAGCCCTTCATCCCCCTCACAGGGCCCTTCATCCCCTCACAGAGCCTTCATCCCCCTCACAGGGCCCTTCATCCTCCTCACAGAGCCTTCATCCTCCTCACAGGGCCCTTCATCCTCCTCACAGGGCCCTTCATCCCCTCACAGAGCCTTCATCCTCCTCACAGAGCCCTTCATCCTCCTCACAGGGCCCTTCATCCCCCTCACAGAGCCCTTCATCCCCTCACAGAGCTCCCTCTGTCACGACTCTGCTGCCAGTGCCAGGCACCTGTGCCATGTACATTTGGTAACTATCTAATGTTAATTTATTTTTGCTTGGAATGTTTTCTAAATTTTTTTAACCTCAGGATGTGTAGGAACCTCAGTTGATCAGGGTTGAGTGGTGTTCCAAGCTAAGATTTCCAGTCTTGTTATTTAAGAAACTGAATGGCTGGACAATTGAAAAGAAATTTGTCTGACCTTAATAATAGCATGCTTTGCATTACTTTGCTATTACTATTTGCATTACTATTACTTTGCACAGGTTTCTCTTGTATTTTAAAAATATCTTTAAAGAAGTTTACTTGTGGATGAGTACAGGCTAAAGCTGGGAATGACCTTGATGGGCAGCACTGAGTGGGAGTCACATCCTGAGGGGTTTCTTGTTATCTTAGGAATTAGTTGTGGAAGAACATTTTCTTGGTTTGTATTTCCTGGATTTGCCATATTCAAGAAGTGAGGGAATGTTTGTGAAATATGCCAAGAACAAAAAGCTAGGAGAATCTGTGATGGTAGCAGTGGGAAAGGGATATTTGCATTCCCATTTCAAGAACCCAGATGGACTTAAAAAGTGAATGGAATATCACAGAGTTTAAGGTTAAAAAGTGCATAGTAATGGATTTGGTAACTCTACACACCAGCTGAAAAACCTGTGGAATGTTAAATATACCAACATATTCTATAGTCAGAGCCACTGATATTAAGCAAATCAAAGAGACACAGAAAACATTAATGTTGTTTTTTCTGGTAAAGTTGGGAATAATTTAATGCAAAGTGTTGGTGAGATGTCATGCTCAACAGTACATGTAGTTTTGATTGCTTATGAACAAGAGGAGGTCTTTGATTTTACAGAGAACTCAGCATGATGTGCACATAGAGGTTTTGGGACTCTGCTGAGGGCTCAGAACATTGGCTAGTGTGGATGAAGTATCAAAGAAAGTGATAAATTCTAATTCAGAAGGTCCCAGTCAGGCTTTCATCAGGAAGAGCATTGGCTAAGGGTGAGGAAACCTGAAACAGTTTTTGGGCTAGGGAGTATTAACTTCACACATTTACAGGTTTGGGAAGACACAGTCCAGTTCCCCACAGAAAGCCTAGGTTTTCTTTCTAGCGCTTAAATTAATTATTTGAGGGATTATTATAATCTCCTATTCTTGTGCTTAATTTCTACTTATTTTTTGTTATGTTTTGTAATCTTTTTGGCTACTCTCTTTAAACAAACAATCCTAAAACCCATTTGATATGTTAATATACGTTGCTTAGGACCATATAATCTATTTCCTCCCAAATTCTTCGTTGAGGGAACATAAAAGGTGAATCTTGACCCTTTCTAGATTCACAGAAGTGGCTTCAGAACACAGTGAAGACAGGATTTCACTTATTGGTGTTTCAGATGTTTGGAGAAAACATCTGGGCTATTCCATCTGTGTCATGGACAGTAATGAATCTTCTCTCAATGACATGACTCATGTTTGCTCTTTAGATTTTTGAAGATCAACCATGAGAACTGATTCATCCATGATTCATGAGCCTGAGCATTTAGCCATTTTTCTTCATGAATGCTTTTTTTCACAAGACTGAATTTGGTGATAGCAATTACTGAATTTATCTCTGCCGGAATGTCAAGCCCCTCAGCAGAAGTGATAAAAGCTTATAGAAATGTTTTGGTTTCTTTTTTTTTTTTTACAAAACCTGATACATAAACACAGGTTTTTGCTATGGTATTTTTAAAGGGGCATATTATATAAATGCTATAGTTAGAGCTTTGTGGAATAGTAGAAGAAAGGTAAATTCATTTTAGTTTATTTTACAGAGATGTGATATTTACTGTGTTAATGGAAACATTTTTCAGAAGCATGATGTGGTCATGCTGTCCAGTAATCTGTAAAGGGCTGTCCAGTAATCTGTTAATTCTTCATTAACATAGATAGATTCAAGGATTAGTAATTATAACTCTGAAATAATATCTGGAGTTTTTAGAAGAGATCCTGGAGTTGCTGCCACTTTCCTAGGGTGCTTTAGTTACCACAGAAATGAGAAAGCAAAGCAGAGCATACCTGAGCCCTGAAGAGAGGTTATCACTTGTCTCCTTTGCTCTGCTCACCTCAGTCTTGTAGGTCCCCCCCACCTCTGTCAGATCTCTCGAGTACCTTTCATTTTAAAGGGGTCTTAAGAGAGGAAACATTTAGCTTTAGGCACTTCCACCTCTCCTTATATGTGGCAGGTTTCCTTAGGCCCAGATTATCTTCCCTCACAACAGCTTTCAAATTGTAGTATGAAAATATGACTAAACCAAAGTTTCCCCCTCAGGTGCTTAGTCACACACACGTGGAACGAGGACAGGATAATTCTGCTCTATTAAGACGTGGGTAACTGCCACCAGATAAATTACTTCTTAGCAGTTCTGCGAGGTGTGTAGGGAATGAGGGAGATGGATGCAGGCCAGCTGCTTCTCTCGCTGAGTACAGCTACAAACGGACAGAACTGCAGGCAGGCAGGAGATGCTGCACTGCTGCCCTGAGTCCGGGAATCAGAGGAGAGGGGCTCGTGTGTGTACCCAGAGCAACTGCGAGGCTTCCACACGAGCAAGAGGCACCAGCCCCCAAACTGAAAGGGCTCACAGCCGTGCTGGAAGGGCCTTTTTGTGCAGGAGTTGGATGATTCCTTGCTGCCTGAAATGATATTTATTTTAATATGAAACCAGCTAAAGACTGGAAGATGTCCTTGATCCAGTCTCCCTACTCCAAATAACGTGAAGATTGAAGGGAACCTAGTTTTTGATGTTTTCCCCTTGCTCCTTACATATATTCTTTGTTGGGAAGAAGTTTATTTTCTTCCTCACATGTTGTTAGGGTGAGATTTATTTTGTTTAATTTGAAACACTTATGTTCGAGTTGCTTGTCTTGATCACCTTATCATCAGTGGAGAGAAAACAAAATTTATAAAATTTAAACTGTCTGACCAGTTTTGGACACTGACCTTAGTATGACATATCTTGTACATTAAGATTTTCTGCATTGCATATGTCTCTGATTTAGATTAGATGAATCTCACCCTTAGTACTAATTTATTGAGCTTTTCCCAATAAGGGAAATGGCCAAAGAGGCTTCCAGTAAATCAGAAAAGTTTAACCAGAAGAATATTAAGAGAATCAGGTTTAAGGCAACAGTCTATTTAAGGCAAAGAACAGGTGGTGGTTAACTGTTCACTGTTCTTCCATATGCAGTATGGAAAGATTTGAAAGTTCCAGAACTAAATAGACAAATTTATCTGGAGGTTTTGTTAGACTGGACTGAGGCTGTATAGGAAAGTTGAATTCTCTGTGGAGTAGATGCATGTGAAAAGTAGTAGAGTTTAATTTATTTATATAGCTCTGGTGTTTCAAGGGAAGGACTTGATCTGTTTGCCTAGAAAGATTGCTGAATCTGTTTTTAATAGAGAGAAATTTTTATTCTGTTGATCCTAGGGGTGCAAGTTTATAAGCTAGCAAAGCACAGTGTTTCCCCAGGAATGGGGGTATTGTTTAGACAGACACACCATGCCTGAAACTTTTCCAATAAGGATCTGAGCAGACCAAAGAGAAAAGCTTTGGGTTTGTTTTTTTTTTAGAGAGAGCAATAGAGAATGGTTTTAATTTCTCTCCGGCAACAGAAGGGAGCAGATATTCTTATGGGGTTCTTTACTTCTGCATTGAAAATCTCTTAAAATTGCCATTGTGAGCCAATGTACATTCTTGTCAAGTTGACTTGCAGTGTGATGAGGTATTGGAGTAAAGGCTGGATATATCCATCTGCATAAGCATGTTTTCAGCTGTATTTACTGCATTGCTTTTCTCTGCTGTGGCCCTAATCTACCAATTTTGTTTGGGGTATCCTTTATTTGATTTTATGCTTTTTACATTTCTAGGTGTTTTTCCAAATACATAGCTTGATGCTAAGTTTTTCAAATTTCATATTTTATGAAGTGAAAAAGCTACTTTTTAATTATATCACAACAAAGCTGTATTTTCATTATTTTGTCAAGGTGTTGCATTACAAGCATGTAATTTGTGAACTCAAATGCACTTGAATTGAAAGTGATTTTTCGTCTAGGATGCCTGATTTTCTGGGGTGTATAGTGATTTAGTGATTATCCACTGAAGTTACTTTCAGTAAGAGAAACTCTTATATGTTCTTCTGTATTCTGGCTTTTGTAAAAAATTCTGTGGTCCCCTTGGTGTCTTTGTGCTTGCGAATAGGAAAAGGTTGGAAAACAATGTCTTAATATTAGAAATTCATCATAGTTGTGCAGAATTATTTGAGTGAGAGCAGACCTAGACAATCCAGTAATTTCAGTAAAGAGGAGTATGAGAACATTCCCAGTTCTGATACAATGATATCTTTCTGCAGTATTACCTGGTTTTCTTGGTGATACAACAAATTTGTGAAGTATTCCTGATCTGTAGAGCAAAATGCAAAATAACCCCCACACAAGGAGGAAGGTGTGTGTAGATCTTGGCTTGCTGGAGAGTCTCAGTTTCTCTAGAGCAGATCACTAATGCTGCCGTTGATGTTTGAGGCTCTATAAAATATGGAATAGGTCTGGTTTTCACCTTCCCTTTGCACAAGTTGTAGAGCAACTGAACTCCTTTCACTTCAAGGAAATTATTTTGGATTTAAAGAAGTCTATGATTATAACTTCACTTGAGCCATCCTTGAGTAATCTAGGACATTATTAGTTGTAAATGAAAATTTACAGAGATCTGGTGCCCTGGTAGTCTTGCACAGTAAAAATAAAGCTCATCAGTAACAGTTACGGTTTTCTATGTGAGCTTCTCTTGGGCAAGATCTAATGCCTCAAAAGATCAACTGCAATCTGAATTTCTTCAAGCAGCCATGTCTCTTTGGCAGGCAGGGAAGCACCTGTGCCTCTGGCTGGGAAGGGTGGTGAAAATTGGGGGATTTGTTTTTCTTATCATGATTTAAATCTGAAATGGCAACAAATGAGAAATTATTGTTTGGGCTTCTCTGCTGACAAGAGTTGAGCACTGTCAAAGCTTTTCCTTTGTACAAGTGAAAATATTTTTGTAACTGGAAAAGTCACAAATGTCTTCAGATCAAAGGGTTTGGGCCTCACAGTCAGCATGAATCCTTTTTATTAATAGTTGCCTAAGCCCCTTGTCTTGGGGTGTGACTGAGAGTGTGGTGGAAGCTGTGTGGAAACTTGTGCAACTGTGCTAATGATGAGACAGCTGGACTGGACTCCACATTGCTCTTGGGGCCTTGAGAGCAGCTACAAAGAGTAAAAGAAGTTCTTGGTAGTGAATACACTGTGGGATTGATGACTTGAGCTGTTTAATGTGCTGGTTAATATAGCCAGTTTTGAAGTGTAACATGTTTTCAAATGAAAATGAATTTAAAGAATTCCAGTCAATAAATGACATTGCAGCCAATGAAAAGAGAAGGCCTTTTGCCAGGGCTAACAATGCTTGGTTCCTTGGTTTGCAGAATAAATGGGGAAAGCCTTTTAATGCTGACTTTTTTGTTGTTTATTTATTTATTTATTTATTTATTTTTTGCTCAGGACTAAGTATTTAATTGGTCAGTTACTTGCTGATTTCAAATCATTTGAATTTATTTAATGTTTTTCCCCCCTAGGGATTCTACAAATGAAACTACTGCACATTCAGATGCTGGCAGTGAGCTTGAAGAAGCAGAAGTCAAAGGAAAAAGAAAAAGGGGCCGTCCCGGCAGGCCTCCAGTATGTGTAATTTATTTTGGTTTTGTTATGCATCTATTTAATTTATTTTTGTTTTGTTATGCATCTATTTGTAATTGACTGCAGACTCTTTTTCATCTGATCATCTTGTGGTCACATAAATAGGCTTTTAATGAGTCCTATGTCAGATTTTATGAAGACTTCTAGTATGAAATATTTATCAAATTGATGTGCAAACAGTGTTTGGAGTGTTTAAAAAAGGACATTAAAATGTTCTCATAATAACTATTAATTTTTCTTTTGTTAGCTGCTTTCATGAACAATACGGTTTTGTTATTATTGTCATTACAACATTCTTCCAGATATGAGAATAACCTCAGTAAGTACAACCACTTTCTTCTTGAAAGTTGTAATGGACTTTAAGTGACAAATGACATTTAAGCCATCCTTTTATTACTGATAATCTCTTCATGTGAGTGGAAGAATTGTAGCATGATATTTCCTAGATTCCTGAGAAAATCTATTAACACATTTAAGAGTCGTGATTGACATACACTGCATTCTACTTACAGACTGGGAGCTTCAGTGTATCCCCTGGCAAAGGGCAGCAGGTGATAGGGCTTTGTCTCTGCTGGCCTATTAGGAGGAACATACAGAAACAGTTCTCTCTTACGTGAGGTATTAGGGAGGCTTTCTCTTTTATTTTCATTTGTTCTATAAAATAGCCAATTCGTTGAAAAATAAAGGGAAAGTTGTGTGTCATGTTGTCCTTCATCTTGGTTCTTGAAGATGATCAGTTTAGTTCCTGTGGCTGTATCACTTGAAGTACACAGTGTGGAGTAAGACTTGGTGTGAACTTCTGTGTGTTTGTTATTGAGTGTGAATATGCCATATATCTATATAGCACTAGTAGATGGAGATGATTTTTTTTTTTCAACCCTGAGGGCTTTGATCCTAAGGCTTATATCAAGCCATGGGCTTGGTGAGGCTGTAAGAATGGACAGATCCATGTGTTATTCTCAGGCATGCTGGACAAGCTGGAACAAACTCCTCTTTACTGTTGCTTTTCAATTTGCATCACAATCTCTGGACTTAGTCAAGGTGCCAGCATTTTAAATCCTGGTCTTTTCTGGGCATGTTGTCTTCCTTTATGAAAGCTCTTGAACACTTTTGTATGATGTATATATTCTTCATCAGATAAATGCATTTGCTCATGAACATGAAGCCTCTTCAGGGCAAGCCTTTAAGAAGTGTTTGAAGAGAACAGCTTATCTGTTTACATAGCTTGTAAGCAAAGATAAAATGAAAAATTATCTTAGGAATATTTCATTAGGAAATCTGTGGGGTTTTGTAGCTCTAATAAAAAAACTAGGCTGGTGCAACCTGATTGCTAACTCAGAATGTTGTCACAATATAGGAATTCAAGTTATAGCAACACTAGGGGCATTTTGTACCCAGCACACGCTCACTGGAAGGGAAAGGTGAATGTTACAAAAAGCATTTCTCATTCCTCTGCTTCAGTTTATTAGTGGCTCCTATGGGAACAGTTGCTGAAGCACTCTGCTGGTCCTGCTATCAGGTTTCTAGGGGAGGAATTGCTCATTTTGCTTAGAACAGCTCCAGGCTCATTAGGTGTGTGTGATTGTCAAGTGATGAACAAGTCAGAGGAAGCAGCCATTGCTTCATTCACAAAGTGATAGACTGTGAGCTGACTGCTGCTGCCAAGGAGCAAGACCTTAGGGGTATCAGGGGCAATTCTGTGGAAGCTCATCTTAATGCTTAAGAGGAGTCAAAAAACCTCAAATCCAGTCTTAAAACTTAGAGGCAGAAAATAAAAAATGAAACAAATACAGTGTCCCTTATAAAACTGTAGTTTGTCAAAATTTGGAAGAATTTGCTCAGTTCTGCTTTTTCTTTCCCTTTTGAGCTCCATCCCAAAATCTCAGGAAAGTGTATATAAGGACTGGAAGAGTTTCAGAGAGGAAAAACAATATGGTCGTTTATGGAATAGGACTCAGCAGATCCTATTGCAACCTCCTAGTCAGAGTAGTGTCAGCTTTGGGATCAGACCACATTGCTCATGGATTTTCCAGTTTGATTTTGAAAACTACCAAGGCTGGAGACTGCATAGCCTCTCTTAGTGCCTGTCCCATTTTACTTCATGATAAATTTCTCCCTTGGTTCTTCTACTATAAAAAAAAAATCTCCAAAAGCAAAAAGCCACTCAACATCTGGTGTCTGGAGGGAGGAGAAATGCAAAAACCTTGGAAAGGCTAATCTAGGCAATTGAATTTATAGCATTATTGGATGTTAAAAGCCAGGGACTTGGTAATTGTATTGTTTAGCAAACCATGTTGCTAACCCAGCCATTTCCCTGGGGCAAATTACCTGGTTCTTACAGGAGGTGCAGCTCTGACATTGCCCTCCCAACTCTTCACTACTGTGGGTTTTGTTTCCTTCACAGGTACCACCTACCTTTACTATCAGATGTGAAACAGATTAAAAGGTTTTGTTAATTTCAGAAATGTTTTTCTTAACTGAGATTTAGCTTAGATGATTTTCATTTCTGTTACAGACCTGAAGAATGGTAGCCCAAAAGCTCTTCTGATTTCTGTGGCTGGAATTTTTTTCCTAACTAAAATATTATGGTCTAATAAGATTTAATCTCTTCCTGCAAATGCTGATTTTCTGATGTCCTTAGGCCATCACAGCTACCATAGCACATCTGCCATAAACATACTGACCTCTTTTGGGAAAGGACTTTACTTTGCGCTGCATGATCCTATTACAGAACTGCATAGAATATATTCTATTAAATATATGTATGTATTTTAAACAGGTTTCTGCTGAGTGTCACAGAATGGACGTGACCTTTTATCAGAAAGATACACTACTACAAGAGGATTTTCCAGATTGTTTTCCAAAGAAAGATATTCTCTGCAGATTTGAGACCTTTGTAAGAAGATGGAGCTCATTTGAAAAACTCTTTTATAGCAAATAACTCTTCAGTTCGTAGAGAACCATAATGCATTGGGGGTACCTTCACTTTCTAAAAAACTTGAAACTAGTTGATCTTTAAAGATTTCCTTTCAATCCAAGTAATTTTGTTCTAAAACACTGCTGTTCAAGTAGCCCCTTCACTTACATACACTATTCTAATGAGTACTTGATTGAGTAGGCTAGACAGTCAATTTGCAAATTAAGTGTATTGGTCTTATAGAACAGCTCTCAGAATCTAACCTGACTATCCTGAATTCCCCAGCCCTTGCTGAGTTTAGCAGGGGCTGTGCCATGTCCTGCTCTAGTGGCTGGGGCTGGCCATTGGCCATGTACCCTTCTAAGCACTTGAGTCTTGTAGAGCAGATGCCCATGGAGTGAAGAGTCTGTCCAGCCAGTGGGGTGTTGTGGTGCATGTGTTTGTGATACTGTGTGTGAGGATATCATCTGGGTATGTATTTAATGAATTCTGGGGCTTCTGTCTAAGGAGTGACTTCTAACAGTCCTCTCCTTGAAGTTCCTGAGTAGTACTGGCCAAAATGCCCTCTCTGTCTGCTGCATTATTGAAATACATGGGTATGGATGTGCTCTCCTGTTCTACGTAGGAGATTTGAAAGCCCAAGGGCTTATGATGCAGTGTAGCATTCACATCAGTGAGCTCAGGCTCAGATGAGTTATTTACCCATCCTTTTTTGTCTCCTCTTCTGGATCAACACTCTCTTCAGCATTGTTGGCATGCTTTATTTTAAACTACCTGGCCTCACCTTCCTAGGAGCTCAGAATAGCTTGGCTTAAACCTCAGCTGCTGGAGATTGAGGCAGTGAGAGAGAGATCCCTGGCTGTGTTTCAGATTTGAAGTAGGAGTAGACAGATTTAATCTTTAATTCAGAGGACAGGGAGAAGCATCAGTTTGTCTGTTCCAGAGGTAGCAATTTGGAGGTCTCTGCTGGTTTCTCTCTTATCCCATACTCAGAGCCACAGCGTATCTTTCTCCACTTGAAGCAAGATGAAACAAGGCACTTCTGATGCTTTTGTCCCCAGCAAAGCCTGTACAATTTTGCTTTCAGGTCCTTTTGTAGTTTTTGGTGTGGAGGAGACAGACCACAATGCCTTATCTTTGCATTCATATGGGAAATTTTAACTTTGCAGCAGATTCCTGGCCTTATTTAATCTTGCAGTATAGATGTTAGATACAGCAGGGGATTGAGTTTTGCTTCTAGTTCCAAGTCATACGTGTCCTGATTAATAACAGGGAGGAATCCTCTTAGAAGAATTTCTCTTCATAGGAGTGGAGGTTTGTGGTTGGTGTGATTTACATCAGTGTCCTGTTTCAGCTTGCCTGCCTGATGGTTTAGGTCTGTCCCTTACAACTGAAGGGAGTCTGTAGTTCAGTAGAAATGCAGTGCATCTATAGCATCTTTGTGTAGAGTTTTCTATCCTGTTACATGTAGCATTAAAAGTTTTCCTTTTAAGCTTTTAATGGGATGGTTCCTGTATTTTTGGCAATCTAATCTCTTCTTTGTTTTTCTGTGAAAATAGTCTTTTTTTGGTAGTAAATGCCTCAGCTGGAAGAATTGAAATTATTCAAGCATTTATAGCATACTCTCTTGATTCTTTAAGATGACTTCTAGAGCTCTTGATAGACTTTTAAAGAAGGGTGAAAAATAGCACCACCACTCCCACCACTGCCTCTGCTTTTTCTTTTTTTTTTGGTCCTAAACTGCAAGTGCTGCAGCTGAAGCAGCTCTGGATGCACTGGGTGTTAGGGGACCTGCACCTGTCTTTATTTGTAGTATGAGATTTTTCACAGGGAGTATTTTGTTTGTTCCTGTGACCAAAACAGTCCACAGGACGGTTGGAATCCAAGAACCTTCTCCCTAGATTACCACGATGATGGTATGAAATGTGTTGTATTCTTTTTATAATCAGGATTAATTCACAAAAACCTCAGGCATTACCATTCTTCCACTTATCACAAGCTTATAATACAGGGCCTCTTGAGGGGCTGGTGCCTTGGAGAGTCAAGTCCTTCAGTCTTACTCAAGTGGAAGTTAAAAAGCTTCTTCCAGCTTCCCTGGGAAATGGGGTATCTGTTCCTCTAAATGACTCAGTGCAAATGCACATACAGGTCATTGTTTTCAGGTGCTGTGTTAGGTCGAGTTACTGACTCTAGGACTTCCACTGCCTTTATTTTTTCATGGAGTGCATCAGCTTGGGGAAAGTTAATGGAAAATGTCAAGCCTCTTTCACTTTTTTTCTGGTAGTGTGTGAATTAATTTTCACTGTATTACTTGATTTTACAAATGTGGATCACTTTATTTTCTTCACAGTAATTTAAAGACATGAAAGGAAAAGTATTGTGTAGCTAATTTCTTACAAAATCCTAAACTGTCATCATTTTAGTTTAATTGTGGTCAAGGTGAGTATTTTGTTTCTTCTTTGCATTTGTTTAAGCCTTAAAGCAACAGATAAGGTATGTGACAATCAGTATGGCCATTTTTCCTTGTTGCTTCTGTGGCATATTCTGGAACTTCTGAATTTCCTAATGCTGGTGTATATAAACCCTCAATTTTGTTGTCACAAATTTGAAAAATCATCAGTAATTTCTGTTTTAATTTGGCACTTCAGTCCATTTTGACCAGCCCAGCTGTCCTGAGTTTTGGAGTAAAATCACAAATGCAACTGCTGCAGCCTCTCAGCTCCATGCAGCATCTTTCTTGGTGTGATTAAAAAGCCTCAAGCATTCTTACCTTTATCCCTCCCTTTGGCAGTCCTAGTTCACCCACTTCAGGGCTGAAAGCTGTAAGATGGTGTGTAATAATCACAATTTTTGCTCCTGTTAGGAGAGGTTAGAGGTTCTGTTTTTCTTGAGTCTTGTTGAGCATTTGGTGGATCCACGGGAGCAGACCTGCTACAAATTCACTCTGATCTTATGAAATATCTCATTTTACAGCTGTCAGTGATAGTCTGACAGGTTTACTGGGGCCATACCCATCCTTGAGCAGGGCTGTTTCTGTGTGGAAGCTCTTCATGGCGTTAGAGAAGAGACTATTTTTTTTTTCCCAGAAGGATTACCCTTTCGTGTGAGTGCATGTGTCTCGTTTCTGGGATGCACACTTACTTGTGCCTGGCGTCCTCAAAGCCAAACATAATTTTTGGATTTATAGCTTTTGCAGCTCCACTTCCAAAGGCACCCTGCCTTAGGAGATATGCCACAGCTGCTCTGTATCATGAATGAGTCTTCTCTGTTTCTACAGATGTACCAGTCCTGCCTTTTCCTTCACTTGCTCCAGTGGTGGTGGAGGATGCCTCCATCCTTGGATAGAGTCATAGAATACCAGGTTGGAAGGGAGCTCACAGGTTCAACATTGTCTGGCAACAGCACAATCTCGAAAAAGATGCCCTAGTAACCTGCCCAGCTGAATCTGAATTGTCCAGTGTTGAGGAACTCCCAATTTCCCTGGAGAGGTTATTCCAGTGGCTGATTGATGTCGTTGAAGTCGGATCACCTGCTGAACTTTGTGCTCAGAGGCAGGAACCTGTATGAAACTCAAACCTGTCAACATGGCCTGCAAAGTTTCTTGCTGTAAATTCAGAGACATGTGCAAATAATGTTGGACAACTTGCATTGTAATATTGTGTGTTAATGACTAAGGGAATGTCATGTGCTTTGTGCTTGCAAAACTTTAGAGCACCAGATAATTGCTGGTGAATCTATATATGACTTTCTTTTATATTCACACTCTGGAGTGAGATTGAGCTTGGGCTTCCTGCCAGATGCCTGCTGGGTGGGAGAGGGGTGGATGCCCTTTGGCCTAGTGCCTTTCCACCTGAAGACAATGTTAATCCTTGCCTAGCTCAGGTAGTTCACATTTTGGATTTTCTTCAGTCTCAAGTGGAGCATTTTGTCTACTTGTTTTGTCTCTGGAGGCAAGATTCAATACAGATCCTGCATCTGGATTTTGCTACCTCAGCTTGGATACAACAATGGCTTTTGTTAGATGCAAGATTTTTCTCCACTCTGAGGGGTGTTCTCATTTTCAAAACAAAATCTACACCAGAGAGAGATCTTATTGAAGTAGTCTCAGAAATATATCTGGTGTTAATTCAGGGCCACAGTGTTGAGGTATTTACTTGTACTTGAATCTGCTTTATCCAGTAATTTCTCAGAAGTACATGTGTCATTTATTTCTGTACCTCTTCTGAGGGCTCAGTGGTGATCTCGCCCTTCCAGTTCAGACTAGGAGCCTTGGTTAAAACACCTCTCTTTTCCCAGGATACCTGACAAAGGGAATTTAAACTGAGCATTTACATGCCTGGTTTTGAGCCTGTGTCTGTAGTACTCACAGGTGGCTTTTCTCATTGCTTTCATTAACAAGGTGGCTTTGGATATGTGCATTTCAAATCCATCTCTTACTTCCTTTCCCTTCATCCCTGCAGCGTTTAATGCCTCTCTTTCAATTACATGTTGACAAAAACTGAGTGTAAATGGGGCTTGCATTAGTTTCTGTGGAGGGCATCAGTTTGCATTCAAGCTTTTATTTAGCAGTCCTTGTAGCTAGGTGAAGTGCTTACTGTCTCCCAGACAGAATAAGTGCATTGATTATATATCTCAAAAGAGTCAATTTACTTCTAATTCTTTCTCATTTTAATAAATAGTGATCACATGTCTCTTTTGAGCTCAGTAGAACTTGAACATTTCATATGCTGACAATATTCTTGCTGTTACAGGCAGCTTTGCACATACTTAAAAATTCATTGAGGGAGATACTCTTTTGATCCTAAGTGCAAATGTTATCCAAAAAACTTCACAGAGATTGTACCATTATTTTATGCTTTCCAGCTTGCATTTCTGTGCAAGTCCTTAATTGAATATTTGCAAGAGGCAGTTGCACTCTACCTCGCCCTTTGCTTCAGCCCTCTGGCCCCACCCCTTTTAAGAGGTGATCCCTTTGAAAGCATGGGGAAAGCTGGGCTTGCAGGGCTGTCTTCTCCCAGCTCTCTGCCAGAAATGAGATCCCTTTCCTCTGCAGTAAAATTCTGTCTGTACTGTAATATGTGACCGAAAATGTCGACTTTGTGTTCTTTACTGAAAGCATTAATAGAAAATCAGCTGACAGTAAACTTGAGTAAACGGTGCCGTGCGGATATTGTCTAAAATTTAATCTTTGAGTTGCTTGTGTGTTGTTTTCTTTAACATAATTCCTCACAATAGCTTCATTGTTCTGTGGAAAACAGTAGATTTTGCTTTTGTTTGCCTCACAGTAGGGAGAAGGAACAGAATACGGAAGTAAGAAATCTGATGTTATTTTCCTCAGGGTTTTTTTTGTTTCTGTTTCACAAGTGGCTTAAATTCAGAGCAAATGTTCAGTAGGTGAGTCCTGACAGGTAGTGTCTATACCACCTGATTAAAACAGGTGAAGAACATAGAGAAAATTTACATTAAGTAATTTAGACTCAAAGGGAAAATGTTGTAACTCATAAAATTTTGAAGCAAGAGGCCGTTATGGTGATTTGCTAAATCTGGCTGTACAAATTTGGTGATGTGAGCTGAAGAGCTGACTACGTACACAGTTTCTTATAAAAGTATGAAAATGAAAATACAGAAAATGAATGTTAATGTGGCAAATGTATTTTTAATAACTTACTCTCTTAAAAAGATCATTAGTTAAGATCATCACCAGTTATTCTCAATGCCTGTGTCGTGTAAGACTCATATGGGGATCAACATGAACTGGTACTCCAGCACTGGGGGTTCACCACTGACTTGGGGTGACCACTACTTACCTTGACATGGCAGTGGCTTTTAAATAGTCCCTCAACAACTACTGATAAATAAAATTATATGTACCTGACTGGATAAAGTCCTGAGCAACCTGGTTGATTTTCCTAGCTGACCCTGCCTTGACCTCTGGAGATGCCTTCCAGCCTGGCTCCTCCCATGATCTTTTTGTGTATAAATGTGTGTGAGGGTGTAACCATGTAATGTTTATGGATTGTTTATAAAGAAGTGCTGGGTGATTTCAGATGTAGCTATAATAAACTTTCCCTCTGCTGGTTTTCTTTGCCCAGTCTGCCACTAAGAAACCACGGAAGTCTCCAGCGGACAAGGGGCGTTCCGACGCTGGAGCTCGAGGAGCGAGTCGTGGGAGAGCCAATGGCCACCCCCAGCAGAATGGAGAAGGGGACCCTGTCACTTTGTTTGAGGTGGTTAAGCTGGGAAAGAGTGCTATGCAGGTAAAATGGCTACTTGTGTTCTTCCTCACAATTTAGTGTATCCTGACTGGAGTCCAGTCTAAGCTGTGCTTTTGTAATCAGTAATATTTTCTCATGGCTGCCTCTGTCCAACAGACTGTGTACAATAAGGTACAGGACTGAGTGGGTTCTGACTGAGGGCTGTCATGTGTCCTGCTGAAGAACAAGAGACCTGGCAGAAAGTCATGTGTTTCAAATTCTCTGTTATTTTGTTCATTACTCCTAAGTTAAAAATATATGTTGATATTAAGCAGTTCATTAAAGTATATCCTGTAGCAAGCTTTATATGGGCAAGAAGCGTATGAAAATAGTGACAAATACAAGCCTTTTTTGTTCACTTGTTTTTTCAAGAATACCTGCTCACACAAGCAGTTTGGAGCCCTTTGCACTGGAACTTGCATTCCCACTGTCCCCATCAGGACAGCAGGTGAAGGCTAAACTATTTGCCTAGACTTCCAATGAGTCTTGAGGGAAAACATTGACACATCCTGGAGGCAAATTTTTCATTGTAAAATAAATTAAGATCGTCCTAGTTGCCTCTAGAAATGTTTCTTACCCTCTTATGTTTTGATCAGGTCAGAGGTCTTTACAGGATGTGTGAGGCCAGGTGAGTCACACCTCAAGACCCTGCAGAGCATTGATTTTGACAGTGCTGTGTGGTTTTAATAAGCTGCTGTGCTGCAGCTCTTGGTTTTGATACTCTAAGGAGAAACAATGGGCCCAAAACACTCTTCAGCCCATGCAGTCCAAAGCCAACAGTCATTCCTGCTCTGAAGGATTGTTTAAGCATTTACTTTGCATTTCAACAACACAGGACTTAGGCAGTATCAGTTAGTTTGTTTTGATGCTGACTAACATGAGAAAAGTACAGATTAGGAAAATTAGGTCTTAAGTCCCATTCTCAATATTACTTTTAGTGTAGCTAAAAGCTAAGCCTCTTTAAGTCCCAGAGGAATTAAAAATTACAAATGAGTGAAAGTTGTTGAAAATCTGTCTCTAATCTGTGGAAAGTCTGAGATGTAATTTTAAAGATGTAATACACAGGAAGGAAATGAGAATTTTTGTTCTTCATAGTTTCTATGTTTACGCTTATTTAGGATTGACCCTTCTTATCTAGTAGGTGAAGACAGAACAAATTTACTCCTAACAAAGCTACAGATTCCTTATGCCTTTTTTTTCTTACAACAGAGCTTCCAACTTTGTTTGGTTTTCAGCACTTTTTCAAATTTTGTTTTTGGCAGGAATTGAGGAAACATCTGGAGTCTATTTTCTGGTTTTACTGTGGTACAGAACATACAATATACTTGATGTAGTATAGTTGACTTAGAGTTATTGATATTTGCAGAAGCCAAATGGAAAGGAATGGGCTTTGATATTTGATGACTCCGTGTGTATGTGGAATTGACTTTTGATACATTTTATCTATTTCAAAAGACATGCTGACACAAGTCTGCTGTAGATTAAATGCAAAAAAATAAGTTGTCTGCATGTTTGTATTAAGAAACCTTTGGAATTCAGATACAAAGAAATTGTTTTGAGAAGTGGAGTGTATGTATATGTAGGTGGATGTGTGTCTGTATATTCCCATATACCTGTATCCACAAATCACCTGTGCATAGACACTCAAATGCTTAACATGTGCCCAGCCTGTAGGTAGGAGAAAAAGTACCCAGCACCAGATAAGCAAGGGAGAGATTATACACAAATAGTAAAGGGGTAGGCAAGAGTATTTGAAGGCCTGGAGTGCAAACAGGCATAAATGACTTGAGCCCTGGTTTCAGGAGTGTGCATGGCTTGGGCACCTTTGAACAATTCTCTGTTGCTAAAAATATTCTAAAGAATTAAAGGCACCCTATAGTAGGAAAGAGAATGCAATTAAAATATGATTTAATATTTTTTTAACTTGCACTTTTGGACAGTCATCTCATATGAAACCAGGGTTCTGTCAACCAAACTTATTAGTGCCTTTATACTTGTATTTTCCATAATAGCTTAGGGATTTTGATGTAACGATTAGGAATGCTTGGCATTTTTGTTTTTCATAGTTTTGATGCAGGTTTTTTTGTTCAATTTTAACAATTTTGTCAATGTTGCAGTTTTCAAACAAGTGGCATATATTTGCATTCGGCCAAACATATTCTCATTATTTAGTTCTTTCCCTGTAATATGCACATACTTTTTTTTCTAGTGCTCCTAAGTTTACTTCCAGCATGGAAAGCCAGGAAAATTCAATTAATACATTCTGAGATTACATGGAAATCATGTCATGTGCTTTCGTTTCTGATCTATCTGCTCCTGCTGTGTTCTCTCAGAATTTTTTTTTAGTTGTTAGATTTTTCTGGCTTTGTGATGCCAATTCATAAAAGTCTGTTGCTGAATTCAATTTTCACTTCTTCTAAGCTTCTCTATTTTGGTTTTCACAGCAGGATTCATTTATTACTTCTCTTCAAGCTTACTGCTGCTTGCTTCTTCCAGGGAAATAAAATCAGTTTAAGTTTTTGTATTTCAACTATAACTCCAGGACTGCTCTTTGCATAAAATCTTTGCCTCTGTGACGAGGTGCTGCTTATGTCTTGCTGGAACTCTGTAAATCTATTTGATGCCCATGTTAAGTTGGTATCAGATGGTTGTCAGTGTTTTTCATTTGCTCTGTAACCTTTTGTACAGTTAGTGCTTCAGAAGCTGTTCTGTCAGCAGCTCTCTGTGTATGAAGTGTGACGTGACCTTCTGCTCGTGCTTTCTGCAGGTACATTTTCAAGTGTTACTTCTTTAAAACTATATATAGAACTTCTTCAGTGGTTTTTGTTTTTGTAGTCAAACATTATACTCTTCTGCTTTTTGTCATTTATCTCTTCCATATATTTATATTTTAGTTATATCATTTTATGGTGACAGCTATATCCTGTACATTTCCCTACTCTGAACTTCCATAGACAGAAGTGTGTCAGCATTTCTTGTGCTCAGCTGTCCAGTGGTGGAAATGAAGGCTTGGGTGAGCCTCTGCTCTTCCAGCTGAGCTTTTAGGTAGCTAAAATCTTCAGACATCTCTGACCCTGCTGTAAAGATCACAGGGAGCTAAAGAACTTTACTTCTGAGATCAGATTTTGTTTAGGACTCAGACCACAAATTTCTCATGAGTTAGTTATGACCAGTTACCTGTAATGAAGTTTGTACTACTGGGGTCAAACCAAGCATAAAAGTGTTCTGCTTTCGTGTCTGCAAAGTGGTTTTGTTCTCCCAGAACATCAGAGGGAATAGATCATCAGTAATTCTGGAAGGCATTCAGTACCAAAACATGAACAGATCTGTGCCTTGATGACTCTGTAATATTCCATGCATTACCAGTCACCCTTCATTGGTGTTAGCAGTTCACTACAGAGTAGAGGCTGATTTTGAGGAAAAAACTTTTAAAAATTGCCACCTCTGCTTATGCTCAGCTAATAAAAGATGATCTTGTGTTGATTAGACATAGTTCAGGATAAATATGGCTCCATTATATGCCAGCAAATATTTTAAGATAAGTATCCAAGTTAGTGTGTTGTAATGGTATTTTTCATTGTGCCACCAGTTCTTCCTTGTCTCTCCAGAAATCGAGGATGCACAGGGTTCCTCATTGTTCTTACCTGCACATCTTGGGACACGGGGATTTGTGTCCTTTAAGGTCCCCTCCCTGTCCAAGTAAAGCTGTATTTATAGCACTGCTTACCCTGCCTTGAGAAGGCCATGTCTGGCAGTAGGTCACACTTACTCCTGATTAGTGACTATATGTCCATATTTACCTTGTGCAGGAGGAATTACATGTGCTTTTACATAGATCCTTGAGATTAAGAACATCAGAGTAGCTATAACTGGATTGCACCAAAAATCCAACAGCCTATCTCTGACAGTGGTAGTTAAGAGAGGCAATAAGGTGGCAAAAAATGAATTTTGGATATTCTCCCTGCCTCTGAGTGTTTGCAGCTCAGGGCCACTGTGGTGTCTGTATTCTCAGTGGCCTTAATGGCTCCCTCTTCTCTGAGTTTCTTTTCTCCCTTTAGAAGTGTTTTTTGCCAGATCACATTGTGTCTCCCTCAGCTATTTCTGAAAACGAAGGTCTTTGAAGATTGAAGATGTACAGACATGGATTAAATGCTACCCATGCTTTTTGTGTTCAAGGCATGTTTTAGTTTAATCGTTGTTTATTGTATTTTGACTGCTGTATCCTCCACCTTGAAGGATGGGTGATAACTTAGGGTCTCCCAGATTGTCCCAGAAACTCCTTAGGAGTTTGAGTATGCAGTCTCTAAAGTTTACTGGGAAAATGACTGCATCTAATATTAATATTTAAACTAGTATTTTCATTTTACTAGGCAGATTTCTTCTGTGACCTAATCTTGCTTTGGTTTTGATTGTATGGTACTGAATTAAAAGAAAAAAAATCAAAACTAGGTACACGTTCTTATAGTTGTTACACTGGGAACAATTTAGCCACCAAATGAAGCATTAATTAATTAGAGGAGTATCCCTTAATACCAAATGAATTTTTCTGCAGTCCTCACACAAGGCTTCTTTTCCCTTGTGATTTAATAATCTGTGAGATGATTTTGCTGTTAATGTGAACACAAGTGGCAGTAGTACAGTGTCTGAAGGCATTTGTACCTGAAAATACTCATTATACTTGAAGGCAGACAAGTCTTTTGCTCTCTAGAATGTTGATGCTTTTTGAAGTGTCTGGGGTGATCTGTGAACCCTTTACAAACTGTACTAGCAAAGGAATGCAAATCACATGTTTTAATAAATTGATGGGTCTCTTACTGGAATAACTCCATTTTGTTTCAGCACTCCTCTAAATGTCTTTTCATTCTGGTGTCCAATGTTTTATGAGCAGTTTTGATGCTTTGTAGCATCATTCATGCCTGTGATTGGCTCAGCTTAAACAGACACAGCCCTTTGGAAATGGTGTAACATGTGAACTGTGAGAGATGAGCATCTGCAGAAGTTCTGTACCACCTTAGAAAATCTTGCTGAGAGCTTTGTATGGTGCTCCCACGTTTCCTGAGCACTCAGGTGAAGAGCAGCTGCTCTGAGCATTGTGGATCTGCTGGGCAAGAGTGCCCAGCCTCGGGACTTCCAGTGATTTTATTCCATTTGAAAGCAGAATTTTCCCAGTACCTTTTATGCACTCATTGTAGTGCCAGTTAAACTTTACCATTCTAAGATTCTTCAGAGAGAATATTTTTTTTCCTTTTGGTAGCGTTTTTTTCTCCCACATGGTTCAGTGTAACATGTTACATTGATTTCCTTGTGTAATGATATTTAATATCCAGTCTACTGCATAGAAATATGTATTTACACAAAATGCCAAACAAATAATCCTGTAGGGAGAGTATAAATCCCTTAGTTTTATTGGGAAGAAATACTTCTAGAATTGTATTCCTTTCCTCTCTGTGCTTCAGAAAATAAAAAGTTATGTAGGTAGACACTGCAGAAAATAAATGTTCTTATCTTTGCTTACTGTTATCTAAAGTGAGATTTTGGGGTTTTTTTTAAAGAAAATAATTTTGGCTTATCAGGAAGTGCATGATGGGTGTTAGCAAGGTTTGAACTCTTTCATAATTTAAAATTACGATCCTTAGAGGAAAAGAATAAAGTGCACGTCCTCAAGCTGCAGTTCATTTTTATTATCCTTATTTAGGTTTTCACTGGGTGTATAATAGACTTAGTGCCTGCAGTTTGGACTGCATTCCACTCATCCTGCCCAATCTAAATTGCATGTATTTTCACACATTAGGCACTACCTTCTCCCCAGTAGCCATCTGTGTGATTTCTTCAGTTTTCACAAAATTTATCCTTAAAAGCCTTATATTCTTTTTTTAAAAAAACCCAACCTGAACAGATTCATTTAAAAAAAAATTATGCAGAGTGTTTTATGTCTCTCACTACTTGCCTTTTATTCCCTGGGTCCTTATTTTTAGTGTATTAAGTTCTTCTCACTAGCTGTTAAAGTATATTTTCTGCTTTTCTATTTGAGTTGCTCTTTATACAGGTTATTGAAATATTTAATTTCACTCTACATGCCTTTTTTAGTCAGTTTCAAATTTCATTTGAGTGACTTTGAGTTTTTGGCAGAAGTTAGTGTAAGCTTTGATTTTTGGATTTTTTCCTACTTTGATGTAAACACATTGCACACCCATTCTAGAGTAATTTTTTTCTTTCATATTCGCTGTAAATGAAGCATGTCCATGATGAGTTGTATGAAATGGGAAATTATTTAAAGTTCTTTATACTTGATTTGCCTTGGTTTACATTTGACTCAGATCTTCCATTTTTACATGCACTTTGTATATGGTGTCATTTGTTTTCCCTTTTGTTTGTAGCACTGTTGCCAGATTGTTACTTAATTGAAATTGTGAAATAGCTTTTTTTGAAATCAACTTTCATTAATATTTAGTGAGACTGTGCTAATTTACACAAGCTGGCAAGGTGTCCTCTGCAGTCAGTGCCTCTGGTTCCTCCAGGATTAATGCTCCTCAATTCTCTTGCACTGAAGGAATATGAAATTGATCCATAGCTGCAAAGCCTAGAGGAGGTAATAAGATCTCTAGCTTCATTATTTCATTCATTGCATCTGACTTGCTTTTACTGGCAACCCTAAGCTGCTGTTCCTCTTCAGTACCATAAAATGCTTTGGTTTATCTTTTAGCAGACTTTGAGATGTGAAGGTCGATATTTCTGCAAGTTGATTGATTTAAAGTTGTTTATTCAGATGTGGATCTATTCTGCTACTTGCTTGACTTCATTTAGGCTTCTTATTTCTGTAGGGTTGCTTACCTGGCATATTCTTCAAATTATACTCTGTGGTAGTTCTTAAAACAGACTCATCAGAGTTCAATTCTGTGAGATTCTCTTGAAAACTGTTGCAGGTTTTGGAAATCTTTGTACTGACTCTATTTGTACCATACATCATCTGCCATTTACAGGAAATCATTATTTTTTACTCAGTTCTCATAAGAATAGAAGCAATTTCATAATAAAAAAGAAAGGTTGAGTCTCACTTTGGTAATGTACCTGTGTGGATTTGTTGACTGGCCCAGAGGTGTGGTGCATGGATGTGGCTCTGTGTGTGTGTGTGTGTGTGTGTGTGTGTGTGTGTGTGTGTGTGTGCCTGTGTGTCTAGGGGTGTCCTGACAGCAGGGAGTGGAGGAGGGCTGTTGGTGTTACTGGAGTCATTTGGAGGTTTTTTCTGTGTTATTGAGCTTATTGCTAAGGGAGCCTTTTCCTTGTGTGTGTGCCTTGAAGTTGGTGAATCCCAAAAGCTGCCCCTAGGCAGGCTGCAGCACATGTCCTGCAGCTCCTGTGTCTCCCCAGAGTGCTGAATTTATCATATATTTCATGCCCAGCATGTAAGTGCTGTTTCCATATGGTAAATCCATGCTCCCCACTGCATCTGAAGGTAAAAACATCTGGTACCACTGGAGAAGCTCATTGCAATCTATTGCTGCCTTCTTTCCTAGTGTTCTGTGACAGCAAGCAGGGAGACTTGTGGGGATGAATTCTGGGGGATGGAGCCTGCTTGTAGCTACCTCCTTTCCAAAAGGGCCACCTGGTCCTTCCCTCCTGCCACCACGTGTGCCTTCAAGGTGTTAATGGTCTGTGCTTGGGACAGGTGACAGGGACGGGCAAGAACAGGAGGTCTCTGGGCGAGGTGATCAAACGTGGGTCATTTCCCTGAGTTTGCTCTTGGATTATGTATAAAAAGAGGGTTTGCTGTAACCTGAGGCCTGTTGGTTAGAAATCCTTGTTTTTAATAGGAGTCCTTCTCTCTATGCATGTTTATGCAAAATAATTCCATTTCTGGCAAGGTTTGCATGTTGTACCATTTGCTACACTGCTGCCTGTGGTTTGATTCCTTTTTTGCTTGTATTCAATCTGTTTTCCTGGTATTTGGATTACTACTGTTTTGTCTTGGTTCAGTTGATACTTGTCTCTCTTTTGGGTCTGATGTGTGTAATTTTTATTTATTCATCTAGTGTTTTCAGGTTTTATAGCTCTTTTCTGTTACATCAAAAGTCAACAGTTTGATTAAGTTCCAACTGTTGTAGCATATGTAGTCTGGCTTCATTATCTCCTGTTGCCATAAACTGTAATCTCTAACAAAATTAGGCAGCCAGCATGCCAAGTGTGCATGAGGGGCTGAGTGTGTGGCTCTGTGGATGTTATTTTGGGGCAGTGATTTTTAGGGCTGAGTGAATGCAGTTGATGTGGCTGTGTGCTGATGCTGGCTGGTCAGGTGCTGTATGTGACTTGTCAGTGGGGGCTCTCTTGGGGTAAACACAAACCTTGTGCAGCAGGAGCCCTCTCAGCTCTCCACACTACCTGTTCAGAGCAAGGAGTGACACTGACAGCTCCCTGAACACTGAGTGTGTGGTGTGTCACACACAGTGTGAGTGCCAAGGCCCTGAGGAGCTTGTGCATGCCAGCTTAGATCACAAATTCAGATTTTACTTACAGCTTTGTCAGTTCTCTGGGAGGTCAAGACAGTCTTTGCCTGCTATCCCTCTGAGAACCTTTGCTCTGATTTTTCTGCTTTTCTTATCTGCTGCTGCCACTGAAGAATCTACGTTGCCTCAAGTCTGGTCCCCAAGTCTGGAGTTGAGCCACTTACCTTTATTTTTTCTGTAAATTGCACAGTAGTTCTGGGTTGAAAGTGCAAGTGCTACACTGGTAGGACAGAGTGGGCCCCCAGTGCCCAAGGACACAGTGTGTCCCACACAATTCTTTTTGAATGAGAGACAAAAAATAGAAGTGAGACGAGCTGCTTTGATGCTGCAGTTTGAGATAGTGCTGCAAAAATAATTTAAATAATTGTATAAAAGAAGCAGAAGCAAAATGTAAAGGTATTCCTTCACATTTCTTCTTTTGGCTCCCCCTTTCTTTAATTCCAGAAGTATTCCCTGGCAGTGTTTATAGCACAGTCCATGAAGGCTGAAGGGGCAGTGTGCTGTAGCAACAAACAGGAGGATGACTGAACATGGGAGGGAATTTCTTGGGCCAGCCTTACTTCCACAGGGAGTGTTTTTTGTGAAACTTGGCTATGGATAATGAACAGATGCTGAGAAACTAGTTATTAACACTCAGGAAAAGCAGCTGAGATTTCCCGGGCTTAAAGAAGAATATAGTAGACTTCAGAAACTCTCAAGACATGTGTGACAAGAGTGGGCAAGGATAAAGATGCAGAATTATTTCTGGGAAAGCCACATGGTGCAGAGTAGGATTATTCTGCCTGGAAAGGGGTGACCAGATGGAAGCATGGAAAATGCAAACAGGGGCTTGGGGTTTGTTTTTTCTTGTTTCATAAGAATTGGGTCACATCAAATGGATCTAACAATTGGCAAGTTTAAAACACAATTGTTCTTTTATTTTGCAGTGAGTAATTAACCCTTGCACAGTGCTGCAAGATCATGTAGATATAAAACTGGTTTAGACAGACACATCCATGAGAGAAGAAATTCACTGCAGTCTTAAAAGTCTGGGACAGGAACTCAGAAGTATCAATGTATTCTTGCCCTTTTCTTATGCCATGTATAAGCTCTGTTGGGCAGGTGAACCTGTTGTCTGACCCAGCACAGCTGCTATTTTCTTTAGTGGAAAAAATAGCTCTGGCAATTGCATATTGTTCTGATATCTACAGTAATAGAGCTGTTCAAACAAATCTTGTAAATTGGTAGTACACCAACAGCCTGGTCATTAAGCTCTGTCAATATTTGGTGTAGTAAATACTTTTTACATTTGGCTACATTTGGTTTATGTGCCCTAGAGAATTTTGCTGATTGATTGAAATGATTGATACTTCCAAGAACAGGTCTGAATTGATGCTGAAATAACAGTGACATAACATTCTAGATAACTAGTTTTGTGCTGCTGCTTCTTCAACTTGAGTCAAGCTTAATTAGAGGCCAAGATTTGCTTTCTAATTTCTTCTAAGTAGCAGATGGACCCCTTTTTAAGGTTGCTTCTCCTACTGGGTGGGGGGGGGGGGGGTGCATGTGCATGTGTGTTGGGAGGCAAAACCTGTGAAAACTGAGTTTCCTGGCAAATTGGATGTTTAGAGATTCATGCTGGTTGTTGGATAACATGAGAGTTCTGCTAGTCTGCTCGTGGCTCAAGGGTGAGTGTAGTGATGTGTGTTAAACATGGAGTGCCTTGGCTCAGTCCTGAGTTCTGTGTGTCTCTGGTACATACACGACTGGTTTGCTGCATCCTGTCCTCACACACCTGCCATGGGCCTGCTGGTAGTCTGGGAATTTGCACTTGGGTAAACTGGAACCTGCAGAGAGATTTTTGAAGATCCTCATTACAGCTACTAATTCAGAAAAAGGCAGATTTTTCTAAGAGAACAAATTGTATGGATTTTTTTGTTTTTCCTATTGATTCCTTTTCAGCATGGTAGAAGCCAGTTGTGTGGGCATGATGGGGTGTTTGTATGTGTGTGTGATTTTTTAAACTTAATTTAATAGAAATAATATCTGATTACATTAAATATACACAATTCTTTACCTATAGTGTTTATGTAGCTGAGGAGCTTGGAATGTCAGAGATGATAAAAATATCTCCTGGCTAACTGTTGTTCTGTGGGCAGTTATAAACTGAGTTTCCTATCCTGTGATCCAGGTAGCTTACAAACACCCTAAGTCCAACTTCTGTGTATTATTTTATTTACTATGTATCCCTCATGATATTTTGTTTTCCTGAACTATTTACAGTGTTCATGAGTGACTGATGTACTAGTTAGGTCTTTATAAATACTGAGATATTCACTGTGCAGTATAAAATCAGTATTTATCCCAAAGTATTTCTGTTCATCAGTTTTCTGGGATTATATGTTGGCCATTCTGAATGGAGTAACAGTGTTTTTTTTTCAATACAGTTTTAAAACTAAAAATACTCTAAGTAGTTTTGAGGCATTACAGTAATTTCAATTTGAACTCGTGTTTATACAATATAATGCCAGAAAATGGTCCATGTAGTTCTGCTCCCTAACAATATTTGTTCTGTCTCCACTTTGAGAGAAGGTGCATAGATTTCTAAGCTTGTACATATGTATAATTAAGCAAAATAATTGCTCAATTATAAAATTATATTCTGAAAAGAATAAGTAATTTGCCTTTAATAAAACACTTTTTAAGAGTCTCTGATAAGTTATTCTTTTTTTCTTGACAGTCTGTGGTGGACGACTGGATTGAATCATATAAACAAGACAGGGACATAGCACTTCTGGATTTAATCAACTTCTTTATCCAGTGTTCAGGATGTCGAGGTACAGAACATGGGAAACAAGTTGTATGAAATAAATCTGACCTGTAAACGTGTGTTAATGCAAATGCTGGTAAAGATGGGGAAGACTTGGATTGGTGTTCCTTGTGTGCATGGTTTGTATAGAAATATTGTCTGCATTCCAGAATACATTGATTTAAAGCTTGTTTGTCAAGGGCTACCCATTTTCTTTCTCACTTTCCTGTCATCATGCTAAAGTGTACAGATCCTCACAGAGACACTCTACTCGTCAGCAGCAGGACACAAAAGATCTGGTACTCCAGGTAGGCGTATCTTTATTTCCCCTTTCTGTTTCTTCCCAATTTTTTAATTGCAAAAATTAGTAGGTAACTATACCTTAACTTTGATAATTTTTCTTTCTTTTTAGGAAATTTTGGTTTTTTCACTGAAGAGGAAGGAGTCAGTCTTCCGTTCAATTAGCAAGAAGGATTTCATGTGGATGAAGCTCCAGTGTTATTTGTTCCTCTGTGATACTTTATCACATCAGCAGCCAGTGCCCTTCCTTTTATACCCTACTTAAGCAGTCTCCATTACCAGACGTGCAGCAGTCAGCCATTCCAGCATTCTCTTGCCACACTGTGCCTTCTAATGAATTTTTCATGTGTTGTCTTTTTTCAGTTAACTCAGCCTTGAAGAGAGACAGAGCTCCACTCTCTCTGTAGTGCCCAGAACCAAACTATTTACTATTTTCGGATGCTTCCTGGAATTTACTTTGAATAGAGTTGGAAACAACCCACAATTCAGAAATTCTTTTTCTTCATTTTGTATCTGATGTGGGAATACACTTTTAGGGATCAAACGGTCTAGGTAGAAGTCCCTTGTCTTCCTTCTTAAGTATTAGATGAAGTCCTGAGTAGTTAAAAGCATCAGAGAAAAGAAATAGGAACCATCAGAAGCTTCAGCAACCCTTTTTCATAGCTGAAGGAAATAAACTTATTTCGTGGATGACAGGAAAGACTAAAGCTCTGGGAGCATTCTGTGAAAGGGCTGAAGGTTAGGGCTTAGGTTACCAGCCTGTGTCAATGTCTGCACTGTTCACACAGAACCCCTGAAACATTTTTAGTTGTGTTTGGCAGCTTATGTGGAAGTAGTTGTATTCTGTGTGCCTTTTTTTTTAACTGTCACCTGAAGGTGTATATGAAAAAAAGCAATTTCACAAGCTTATTTGTGAGAATTTGGGCAGCATTAAACCAAAGGCATCCTTGGCCATATGTTTATATTCTTGCTGATGCAAGCTTTTGGTGAAGGCATGTCATAAATTTCCTCATTTCCCTGCTGCTCTCTAATTTACTCTGCCTTTCTTTTTCTTCATTAGAGAAAGCAGCACTCTGATAAGATTCCTGTTTTTTAAACCACTTGTTGGTGAGTGGTGCAGGCTGAATGCCCACTGTCAGCCATATGCTGCTGGAGCAAATGCTTCCCAGAAAAGCTTTCTGTTACTGGCTGGGAGGCAGCAGCACTGCGAGTGCCTGATGTCATTGACTTACTTGGCTTTTCTTTCAATGGTGACTTTTCATTTTCCCTGCTCTGTATCCCAGGGCTATCTCTTCTGAGCTTCTTTCAGTGCCTTCTGGTCCCAAACAGCAATGGTAGGAGAAAGGAAGCAAAAATTACTTATCCCCAAGTCTGTAGTGTGTTTGGGAGATTTATTTCTGTGCTGAAATTTTTGCAGTGCCTGTAGTAACAGCTGTAGAACAGGGTTAAAATCCTGGCAAACAGTGCAGTTCTTTCCAGTTTCCAGTAATATACTTGTTTTCTAGAATAAATAAGAGCTTATCAGAAGAGAGTGATTTTATTGGTAGTCCACTTAGGTAAAATACATACCAAGCTGTCCTTAATGGAAATGAGAAATAGGAGGTTGTTCTTTATTTTGTGAGGAAGACCAAAATTCTTTTTCATTGGAAGAACATATATTATGACATTTTTATTTCCCTTTAGAGACTTCATTGACATTCTTGCTCATTTCTGTTTCCGATAAATAACCACCCCTTGTGTATCTCAACAACAGCTTTATCTTCCTTAATTTTCTTCTTTTCAGTTTGCTCCACTAGCATTGTCTTGGATTCTCCAGCCTCCTTTCCCAAAGTTGGATCTAAATGCTGACTGATAATATATCTAAGTTTGTGATCCTTAACTGAAGGGAGGAGAATAACTAACTTGGGACAAAGTTTCTCAGGAAATTGTGACGTTAGATTTATAAATCTAACATTTCAGTAGTGCTTGGAATCACTTGATATCTAAATATATGTAAAGTACATTTAGCTTGATGTATCTTTCAGAAGTTTTGAGCAGGTGGAAGAGTGTGTGTCCATTTACTGGCTTTAATTAGAAATTGAGGCACCAAACTGTTTTATTTAGCAACACTATTGACCCTGAAGAAATACCCTTCTGTTTAGAGAAACATTGATTTCTATGTATTTATCCCATTCTCTTGGGCAGCACAGATGCTTAAATGACCTTCTTGGCATCTTCCAGCTTTGCTTGTAGGTGTTGCTGAAATGAGAAGTCATCTCTTGTAAATATGAGTATTTACAAGCAGGAGTATTAAGTAAATTGTAATACTAACAGTTGTTAAATTAGTGGCTTTTGCAGGTGAATGTAAAATCTGTGCAGTTTAAAATTCAATAAATATGCACCAAATATTCAAGCATGTCTGTCCTTTGTCAACTCTTCAATTTAATGTATGTCCATTAAAAACATAGGAGATCAGGTTTTAGTGTGACTCCAGTAATCTTTCTGTGTTTTAGAGTGCTACTTGGTATAAATGAGAAGTTTCTCGTATTGAGCTGTCAAAACATCTCAGTTCAATAAGCAGATTTGCATGGCAGTTGGTCACTTGCCATGTCATCTTTCCTCTAGTTTGCCTGCTCAATCTGTACATATGTTGCCTTTGCTGGTTTTGATTGCAATGAAGTGAAATTGTTATGTAAAGAATTTTTCTTTATCTTGCTTTTTTCCTTTGAGAATACAAAAAGGTCCCTGCCTTTCACAGCTTGTATTTGTAATCCTTTCCATTGTGTTTTGTTGAATTTCTGTGGCAGAAAAACAGTTAACAAGACCTGATACATTCACAGATTCACTTTTTGTTTCTGACCCTTTTAAAATGTGTTGCTTCTAGAGGCAGGATCTTGTATCAGATGGTACTTTATAAAGGTGAAAAGGTAAGTGATAAAATACTGCTTCTTTGTGAAAAAACAGCAAAAATGCTGTTTGCAGTCCTTGAAAATAAGGTATATCTGTTGGTAGTAGGTGTTTATTTTCCATGGGATTTACAACCTGTAAAGCAGGTGGTATTATACTTACTTTCTTATTTCTAAGTCAGTTGCAAAATTTCAGAGTTTTCATTATTAGGTATCGGGGAACTTGTTGACATTGGCTTGTTGTAATGATAAAGGCCTTTTTTCAATTAAGTTCCAGTGAACTGGGGGTGGAGGTGTATCCACACTACTGAAATTTCCATCTCCATTGTTATGCTTTGGTCTGCAGCATTGTGGATTCAGGCACCTTCCTCCCGTGCAGAAATGTTGCAGATCAATGTTCAGAGTTTTCTGGGGGCTTTTGTGAACTCTTCTCCATTGCTTTCTTTCTTTTTAGGAACATATCTTTGCTTTTCCTCCTTTTTTCTCTTCTTCTTTTGAATATTTATATAAAGCACAGCATTGAGTGCTGAGCACTCTGAGCTGGTTGCAAGCAAACTGAAATGTCTAATCAGCAATATGTACGTGAGGTCCCAGGAGGATTATAACTGTGTCAGTGTGATGCTGCATCAGGGCTAATTAGCTCTGCCTCTCAGACTGAGTAATTAGCTCAGGTATCCTGCTCTGCTGCTATGACAACCAGGCTGTTTCCATTTCTGGAACTCCCTGGATTTAGAGCTGACTTGGGTATCTGCATGGCTGTCAGCTCATGCCTTCTGTTATTGATAGAAAACAAACAGAAAGCTCCTCGAGCACTCTGACCTTTCTACATTTTAAAGGCAGAGAGCCATGCTTGTGGAATAAATATTTTTTTTTTCCTAACCAGAAGCAATTAGTGGTTGAAACAGCCTCTTGAGCTGTGAAGGAAAACCAACCACCGAGTCCATGGGAGAAAAGAAGCTTTCTTTTCCAGGGGAAAAGGGTCTCATGTAATTGAAGGAAACTACTTGACTGCTTTCAAGTGTACAGTGAAAGTATTCCCTTTCCTTCTCTCCCATCCATCTCCTTCCCTCTCATTTGTTTTCTGATGAGTAAGCCAGAAACCTGTAGGTTTTTAAGCAGGTTTTCAGAAGTGGTCATTGATGAGCAAATATTCCAGCTATTACATGGTTGGCTTGGATTGCTGGTGCTGCTTCAGGCTGGGTTTTTCTCAGCTGTGAGTAAGCAGAGTCTTTCCCCAGGGCTTAAAGCCAGAATCCTTTGTGTAACTTTTCCTGTGAAGCAAACACTTGGGGTCCCACACTCTCTTCCCACTTCATCCTTGAGTGCCTGGTTACTCCTCACCTATTCTAGATCCTCTGTCATGGCACAGACTGAGCCAACAAGTGCAGGAGTTCTGAGTTAGCTTGCTCATTTTGGTTTCTATTAATGTTATATGAGCTTAATTAAGGACAAATTAAGATTTCTGCTTTGCCAAAGGAAATTGAGGGCTAAAACCAGGAAAAAGCAAAATAGAGTGGCCATTATATGGTCTGGCAAAAGCAATGAACAAGCAAATGCTGCTTTGCTGTTGGAAAGAATTCCAGAAAGCAAATTTGCCAGGAAATAGTGCTATTTACTCTGATTAATAATATTTTAATAGGGGATGTAACATGGTAATTAGATAAATGGTCTAAAAAAATTAGTTGTCCATGGTTTTGTTTTGTGATTGATAGAATCACTGTTCTGGACAGGTGGATGTTATGGACCACAAAGACTTTGGTAAATCTAATTCCCTGCATCTGGGCCTTTTGCAAGGAACTTCAGAGAGTGAGAAATATTGGTGATTTTGGCATGTATTAAAAATCTTTACCTCTTCAGTCATTCAGTTATTATGAAGAAGTTGGTGTGATAAATATTTTGTATTGTGACCAAGTTAGAAAATACTACAATTCATTGCATTGGAGCTTGTAATTTTATTAAGTGTATAGAGACTGCTTTCTCACAGTTTCTTTAACAAAATCCTTTTTCAGTGTGTGAATATAGGGGAGAATGTTGCCAAGTAAGAACTAATATACATTTTGAAAACTTGTTACTTACTTGTGTAGGATTTAAGTCATAGCAATGTCAATGATTTCTGAAATACTTTGTATGCATGGTATAAAGAAATAAATACACCCCAATAACTATTAAGCAGTTACAAACATGCTGGTAAAAGATAAGATTAAGATGGAAATGGCTTAATCTTAATTTCATGTGTGGTGTAGATAAACAAGAGCTGAACTTTGTACTTGTTTCTGAGCCTTGAGGTAATTTTTACAGTGTGTTTATCTTCAAGTGAAATCTTACAAAGTTCAAACTGAAAATAAGATGAAAAAATAAGATGGCTTGGGTAAATCAGGCATACATTAAATATTTCAGTAGTTCTTTAAATGAATTTAGGTAGGGTTAAAAAGTTCAGACACTTGACAATTAATAAGGTTCCATCAAAATGAGTTTTTTGTGAAAAATTATGAATAGTTACTATCTGTTGACATTCTGGAAATTGATGCTTTGGTTTTGTTGTGTGTATAGTTTTAAATCAAAAAGGTTTTTACTATTTGTTCCTGTTTGCTGCTGAATGTATTTATACTTGTCATCTCATGTGCTCTTTCTTCCTTACTATTTCTTTATCCTCTTCTTTAGCTCTTCAAAGATTCTTTGGCTATAAGGAAAGTAATTACAACTTCTTTTTAAATTCTTTAAAACTCTGCATATTACTGTTTTCTGGGGATGAGAAGGGTTGAAAAATTAAAAAAAAAAATCCCATCTGAAAGTGTAAAAAAGTGTTGAAGGAATTCACTACATTTTATAGCCACTTGTGAACTAATGGCATCTCTTTCCCAAAAGGTGTGTCCTGCTGCTCTCAGAAAGGAGTGGGGAAAAGCCATAGGAATTGACTTTCAGTGCAGGCAACATGAAGGAAGGGCACACTGGTGTGTGGTTTGAAAATCTGAATGAAATACCTGCTGTGCTGAGTTCTGACTGCAATCCAAGGTTTCCCTCTATGAATTGGTAACAGGAGCAGCAGTAATTTAAACCAAACAGATTTCTCTTGATTAATTGCTACCTGAACAGATCCAACTATTTGCATTTCACATACAACAACAGACCAAAAAAGCAGCTGGCTTAAAATCAACTATTAACTAATTTATGGGTATTTATGAGTTAATACAAACTTTTAAATAATTTAAAATAAATTTATTGAATTAATTGACAGAACTCACGGTTCTAGAATATTTTAGAGCAAATCTATAATGTAAGGAAAGACAAATTAGCTTTGAAATGAATTCTGCACTGCTAGTTCTGTATAGTAAGTTCAAATCTCTGATGAAAATGAAAGCACTCTTTGTAAGCTTGGAACAAAGTCTGTGTTCTGCCCCTGTGCACTACTAAGTAAACTCAGAGCTTGTAAAATTATTTTTGGCACTGCTCATTGGAGAAAAATTGCAAGGAGTTCAAATACTATTGCCTGTTTTCCACAATATTAATTTAATCACATGCATATTGATCTGGAAAATAGCATTACTCACATGACTACAGAGGTAAAACTTGAGGAGTCTCTCAATTAGACCATGCTATTAATGCTATGGCTTTTCAGGAGAAGAGCAGTAAATAGCTCTTGGTGTTAATAAATCCAAATAGTTGTGCCTTACTAGCCAGATCTGTGCCATTTCCTCTTTATTTATGTTTTTTTCTCTATTACAGGAGGAACAGCCTCTGTGCTAAGCAGAGAAGTAAAAGCCTTACTCTGATTTATTTTTGCAGTATTATTCTCAGACTTGTGAACAAATTATGTCAATGTATGAGTTTGCTAGCTATGTGTGAGATACATTGCTGGATTTACTGTAGATGACAGGTGCTTCCTGGGAAGGCAAGAACTAATTATGAAAAAGCAACCAAATACCACTAGATCTTAGATCTTTTCTGACTGGATTACAAATTGGAAAAGTCTCTGGCCTTTCCAAAGATGCAAATTCTGCTGTAGGTTTAGTCAGACTTTTTGCAGACCGAGGATAGGAATTAAATTGGAAAAAATAATATTTCTCTCAGCAAACACTGTAATTATGGTTCTCTCTCCTTTGCATTAATGAAGCCATAGACTTATTTGATTAAGTGCAGGGCTGATACACTGCAGTAATTATTTCTGAAGAGAAGGAGATGGGGATGATAAGGGTCTGTATCCTAATGAAGAAGTGGTATTCCCTGGCACAAAGAAAGTGGTTAAACCAAATTCAATACTCTCTTAATCTGCAGGCATTCAGTAGTAGCTGGATATAGAAAAAAAAAGCTTGGGTTTCAAAGAAGAGACATCCTAAATTGGAAGAAGTGGACTCTGAAGCAGATCCCGTCCTGCTCACATTCCACCACTGCCTACTTCTTATTTGTATCAGTCTGATCAGATTGTCTTTAACCTGAACCATGACCAGCTGAGCCTTACAATTGTTCATGTCCTTTTAACTGGAATTTACAGCATTTTCTGGTGCTGCCAGAGTCAAAGTCATTACAGGGCAGAACGGTGTAAACAGCCTTTACCTTGTCTTTTCCTTGCTTGCATGGAGCAGGAAGTGTGGTGGAATGTTTTTTGGAAGGGTAGGAAGGGGTGTTGTACCAAAGTGCTCCTGGACCCTGCAGGAGCAGCCAGGAGTCCCCTGGCCAGCAGCAGAGCTGAGCTCAGTTCTTGGGTGACTGTCACCAGCTCAGACACGGGTGTAGAGTTTTGCATTTCTTTCTGGTAAAGCCAGTAGCTTAAATTTCAGGTTTGAACTGCAGGTGTTGGCCCTGTACCTGTAGCACTGGCTCTGGGTGTGAAGGGATGAAGCTTAAAGCACCTCAGGCTGATGAGAGTCCTTTCCCTCAGGAGCAGTCACTGGCTTTTAATAGGCACCATCCCATGTGGGAATTGGCTTTTATGAAGTCATTGCATCATTTTTTGGAAAACTTTTATGTAGTTTGTCAGATTTACCACAATATCTACTCTTTACTTTGTTTATTTCATCATTATTGAAGTAAATGTTCTGGATAACTTAAAAGTTCTTGTGACTTAGGAAAAAGGGCCTAGAAATACTTTCAGCAACTTATAAGAATGAAAACAAACGTTATATATATTTAGTCACATAGATATAGGTGTAGTGGAATTTCAATTTGTGGTGACATAAATAATAGCAGTTTTCTGTACTTTTGGTTTATACCTTCTTTGCCCTTTGATTTTCAGCTTATGTTCTTCAAGTCACTTTAACTAGCAATTCAAAGTGACTTTTTTTTCATTGATGAAGAGGAGGCAGATATATTTCAAGGAAACACATCTTTTAAGGTTAACAAAGTATTGCTGTTATTCCTGTGTTCTCGCAGCCTGCCTTGTAAGCTGCTAGTTTTTTACTTATGGTGGAGAAGACTGAATAAATGCAAAATTTAAGACATCAGGTGAGTCTAATTCCACAGATCTCCATGAAACTAGAAGTACTTTCTCACTATTCGAGCTGCACTTAGCAAGGGCTTTTCTTTCCAAAGTTTTGAACCAAAAGGAATAGAGAACCTCACCAACTAGAGCACATGTATTTCCCATGGAATTCCTGCTGTAGGCAGTGGCTGTATGTACCACAGTGTGATTTTAGGGAGCTCCTGTGGTTCCAAGGATATTGCTCACATGACATGTTTGAAGGGATGTCAACCAGAGTCCTCAAGGTACTCCTTTCTGATTCATTTGACAGCCAAAAAAGGCATGGAATCCCATGGTGACTGCAAGTGTAAATTGGCCTCTGATCTTGGGAGCTTTGTCACATTTGGAGTCTGAAACTCTTGCTGAATGGCAACAGTCAAGTTACTCAGTGACCTTTCTACTCTTAACTCCTTGTCTTGTAACAAGAATTCTGTATTTTATGTGTCTTAGTTTTACTTACTCTTTAGATCCAGCTGTAGATTCTCACTTCTTGTTCCCTATTGCTAGGACACATAGTGGATATCATTAAAATTCTGTCTTTAGAGCCTTTGAAGACAATTTACTTCTGATCTGCAGTGAGGGGTTGTTCTAAAGCTGTGGCCTAACAAAAATCTTAAATGATTTTTGCAGTTCATAGAACTGTAAAATGGGTTTGGTGGGAAGGGACCTTCAAGCTCACCCCCTTCCATGGGCAGGGACACCTTCCACTGTCCCAGGCTGCTCCAAGCCCTGTCCAGCCTGGCCTTGGTCACTTCCAGGGATCCAGGGGCAGCCACAGCTTCTCTGGGCACCCTGTGCCAGGGCCTCCCCAGCTTCTTCATGGGAAGAATTTTTTTCCCAATATCCCATCTAACCCTGCCCTCTGGCAGTGGGAAGCCATTTCCCCTTGTCCTGTCCCTCCATCCCTTGTCCCCAGTCCCTCTCCAGCTCTCTTGGAGCCCCTTTAAGCACTGGAAGAGGCTCTGAGATCTCCCTGGATCCTTCCCTTCTCCAGGTGAGCACCCCCAGCTCTCCCAGCCTGGCTCCAGAGCAGAGGGGCTCCAGCCCTTGGAGCATCTCCATGGCCTCCTCTGGACTCTCCAGCAGCTCCTTGCCTGTCTTGTGTTGGGAGCCCCAGGGCAGGAGGCAGCTCTGCAGTGCTTGTTGGAGTCAGTAAGTCAGGAGTCTCTCTGATTTCTTCTGATGTTTGCATTTGGAGTTGCTTACTCTTCTATCAAACAAATACTTTTTTTTTCTCCTTTTTGTGGTGTGTGAGCACACTTGAGCTGTAAAGATTTTTGAACATTTTCTCTGTCCTGTGTTCAGCTCCACTTGTAGTACTTACAGGAGAAAGTGGCAAACAGGAAAGGTTCCAGCCCAGACCCATTAATAGAAACATTTACAAACCCTTATGTCTAATAGCAGTGATGGATATTCTCACTCTCAAATTTTAATAATCAGCCCTTTTTTTCCCTCTGGTTTCCATGGTAGCCTGTAACAGCAGGATTATTCTTCAATTATGTGCTATGTATAGAGCTCTGAGCTGGCTACTTCCTTGGGAAGAGCAGACTGCTTTTGGGGAAGGAGAGCAGTCCTCAGCCTGGGAAGTGCTCCCTTCTGTGCTGAGCAAAGCTTGCAGTTCCTTCTGACTGGAAACAGGGAGAGACCTCATACTGTGATGAAAAATGCATTTAACTCTTAGAGAGTTGGAGACTTTGATCTCATGCAAACAGTTTAAGGTAGCAGGGATTGTGAAAATGGGCAGTTCTCCCTGCATTTCCCTCTTGTCAGCCTGTAATACCAGCAACCAAGTATTAAATGTCACAGAATCCCAGCGTGGTTTGGGTTGGAAGGGACCTTAAAGCTCCTATTGTTCCACTCCCTGTCATGGCAGGGACACCTTCCACTATCCCAGGGTGCTCCAAGCCCTGTCCAGCCTGGCCTTGGACACTTCCAGGGATGGAGCAGCCACAGCTTCCCTGGGCACCCTGTGCCAGGGCCTCAGCACACTCACAAGGAGGAATTCCTTCCCAATATCCCATCAATCCCTGCCCTTTGGCAGTGGGAAGCCATTCCTCATTGTCCTGTCACTCCAGGCCTTTGTCCAAAGTCCTTCTCCAGCTCTCTTAGAGCTCCTTTGAGCACTACTACAAGGTCTCCCTAGAGACCTATAAAAATTAATTACATGTATGAGGTCTCATTTGTAGGGAAAATGCAAGGAGGAGAAGGGAAAACTGTAAAAAACATTGTAACAGTGGAATGAAGGATGGAAAGGTAAACTTGTGCCTTTAAATGCAGCAAAGTATAAGGGGAAAGGAAGAAATGATGGATTTTGAAAACTGCAAAAAAGAAATGTGTTCTTTTGAGGACACATTTCCACAGAGGAGCTTAGGAAGCAGGAGAAAAGAGGGGCAGGCATACATCCCAGTGGTTTTGCTTTGCTTCAACAGCCAAAATAGCAGTTTTCTCTTTTCACCTCATGAACACACTTGGGGGACTGCTTTAAGCTACTGCAGAATAATGGAGCCAGAATATATCACTGAACAGGCCCAGAAATAACAATGTAACTCCACTTTTGAATATTCTCATCAAGCAGGTGATCCATACTGTAAACCCCTTGGCATTTATGTTATGAGTTTCAAGGACAATTTCATGGGGGGGAAGGATAAGAAAGCAATTAATAGGTAAGAGTCTGTGTTGACAGGAATGAGAATGTATTTTTATGCCTAAAAAAACAGTATAGAAAACTCAGCCTTCTGGTTAAACTTAAAAATGTGAGTATTTTACATGGAAGGCACCCTGATATTAAGGCTTCCAGACATCTTAAACTTAAACTGAGGGAGAGGGAGCACTGAAAAGTCCTAAAAGGAAAATTTGCTGAAAGTGCTGAAAGCTGGGAGAAAAAATACTGTTTTTTACAAAATACTGAGAAAGTTAAATGCTCTTCACCAAACAAAACACTCGACGAAGCTTCTATTAAAATATTTTGTTTTACAGTATTACTTTGTATTTTTCCATTTTAAAGATTTTTTTTTTCCACCAGACACAACCAGAGGAGTTACAGGGTTGATTAACTTGTCTGGTGGAAGGTGCTCCTGTCCATGGCAGGGGCTTGGAATGAGATGAGCTTTAGGGTCCCTTCAACCCAAACCATTCTGTGAGTCAGCTGGCTGCTTTATTCTGGGTCTTGCATTTCTGTATCTACCAGGAATTGTATAATACATGGTGTGTTTACACAGCCATTTTTAATTTGAACAAAATACACCATTTCAACTAATTCTGGTAGTTAAATTTGTAAGGTAGAGGATCCCAAGCAATGTAAGAGGAGTTACAACTAAGAATTTAAGGCATTTTTCTGATTAAACATGCTTTACTTGCAGTGCTCCTCTGTGTGTTTTTCTTCTTTCCTTTTTTCTTAGCAGCACTTGATTAATTTTCCCCCTTGAGTCCACTATCTTTATGTTAATTAATATACTCAGACTTTTCATTCCCTCTTGTATTTCATCTGCCATTTATTACTATTTGTCTTTCAGCACTCTTTTCAGGGCCTGTTGCTTTATTACTTATGTAAAGTTTTGGGTTTCTATTATTAATAAGTTTATACAGGTAAATATTTTTTTATGTTTTGTTCTCAAATACTCTTTAGTGAATCTTAGACACAGACTGCTGAGAAATATGTTGTTTGTTGAGCTTTCCTAGTTTTCTGTTCCTGTTTCTACATTTCCGTTTATATTTGTCCTGTCAACACTTGCTGTGATCTGTGTGTGTTCCAGCAGTTTATCTTCTCTCAATTCTGAGGTGACAGTTCCCTCTTGCATTGTATTTTTAGAAGCATATCCAGACTTTTATGGATTTTGGCTCTAATATATGCTCTCTCATTCTCTTACCCATGCCAAAACACGTTGAGCAACTATTCATTGTGTTATTCTAACTTCAGTTTTGATACGATGCTTCCTTTTATTTTTCTATAGTAGCCAAGTTCCAATCAAAAATTTGAAAATTAAAGTTTTCCTTAAGGGTTTTTTTATCAACAGGGTTTCTTCATGTTATCTTTGTAAATCCCTTTTCAGTAAAGATCCTGTCTCTGCTCCAGAAATGGCCAATCCAGGAACAGTGATTGATATCATAAACTTTTGAGGCAGCAGATAGAGAATCTGTGCCACTCCCAGAGGGGAGGTTTTTCAGATGACATGTGGCATGTTTAAACCATTGCTGTTACTGGTTTCCTACTCCTCCTCAAATTGCTTAAAGACTAAGCTCAGAGTACCTAGACTTCTTAAAGTTCATGGAATGGAAACTTGAAAGTCCTTGATATTTTCTGATAGATACATATTTGCAATAAGGAAAAATCAGGACTGGCGCCTAAGCCCTCTTGCTTATGTTCTCTGGTAAGGAAGGGCCTTTTCCTGCTTTGCCCTTTGTTCTTATGTTTAGGGTTTTACATACCCGAAGAATGGTGTCACACTCAGAGTACCTGGAGTTAAAATTGTTCATGTGCTGCTTTTGTGTACATTAATCCATGAGACTGCTAGGGAAAATGGGGAATATGCAGCTAGAGACAATCTTGGAGATAGTTTAAATTGTCCAGACTCCTACAGGAACCTTGAGAATAAAAGCAAAAGCAGTCTGCAGCATCCTTATCAACCCTCTTGTAAGAACCCCCCCTCCTGCTCTTCTTCCCTCGTTGGCTGCAGCAGAGCTGCACACATCAGAGACAGCAATGTCACCTCCACAGCTCCTGTTCCCTTCCCAGATCCTTCTGGTGGCTGTGCTAATGAAGCCACACAGAACAGCAGACAGCCTTCAGGGATTGGTGACTCACCTAAGCTGACACACACAGAGACTAAGTCAAGGTTACACACAGTAGCTGAAGTTTAGCACTTCTTCATTTCACCTTTAATTTCTGAGCATAAAAATAAGGGGGTTTTTGCATGTGATTTCTCAAATTCTTTGTGTTTCCTTACAGGAAATAGTTCTATAGTATGTTCAGATAGGTAAAAAGAGGCTTTGGAATGGGCTAACAGCTAAGAGAAAATGAGTTGTTTGCCTAGAAAAGCAGGAAGAAATAATTACGTGAAAAAGCAGAATTCCTCTCATCTTGATTACTTTTAAATGAAGAAAGAGAAAGATAAAGTCATTGCTTTGTGCCGACTCAGCTAGTTTTTTCATTGTCTTTTCACAGGTCATTGTCAGTAAATGCTTTGGTCTTTACTATATTCTACATAAGTGATTTCATGAGAAGCAGAAGTAATGAAGAGGGATTTCTAATGTATCTGTGTTCAGCTTTCCTGAATTATACAAAAGCAGATGAATGTGCTCATGAAGTGCAGGATAAGCTGTATGAGGGACAATAATGTGGATGCTGTGTAACTCCAAAAAAGATGGGGACACACTTCTGGGCAGGAGGTGGTTATGCTGTAGGTGAAGCTGGTTTTGAAGAAGCAGCAGCATTCCCAGTGTGTGTCCCTGTCTGTCTCCAGCTCAGTAAGAGGCTGAGATTAACAGAGATTGGGGTCATGGTTCACCCTGCTCCCCAGTGACCTCACTGGCTTCCATTCAATGACCTGCTTTTGTAAAATTCATTGGGACACTTTATATCCAAGACCAGTCAGGTTTGGTTAAACAAAAAGATCAGAATTTATTAAACAGCACGGTTACAGACAGAGGTGCACCCAAGTCTCACTTCCTTCTTTCAGGTTACTAAAAAAAGCATAGAAATGTTGCAGGTAGATGATGACTTTCACTTAGAGGGAAATCAAATGTTTTAGATATAAGTTGTTTCCATGATGTTTCTGTGTCTCCAGTCTCACTTTTTGGAGGATACCAGCTTTTCTCAGACTGATAAAGTTCTTTACCTTTCTGCAGCAGTTCTGCAGTGCTTCCAAAGCCTGTGTTTTACTGTTGTTTAATGTGTTGGCTTTTTTCCATCAAGGAAAGGATATGGGAGGATACCAGTCAGCCCTGGCCTCGTGGCTCTCTGAATGGTGCTGTTCAGTACTGAAAAGTAAGGATTGGCCCTGGGAAACCTGGAGCTCAGCAGTCTCTTTGCTGTGCCATTGCTAATAAGGTTTGGCACTGTACAGATGCCAAATGCAGACGCCCCTGTAGTCCTGATCCACGTGCTGGAGCAGCAGACAGTTACAGGGGAATGCAGAGGCCCTGAACTGAGGGTATTTCTTCAGAGCTGTGTCTGGAAAGCTCTCATGCAAGTAACAGCAGCTTCCTTGAGGGAAATGAAGAAAGGGCAGTTCTCCCAAGGGACGAGAGGCAGGTGAGCAAGGAGCAGAGTTTGACGGTCCCTCAGGAGCTCAAGGGACTCGCCTTTGGCTTGCTGAGCTCTGTCAGATCTCTGGCAGCTCCCAGGTGTGGCACAAAAGATCTGGCCTCTTGTTTCTCTCTTTTTTCCTTCTTAGTTTTCTTATTATACACTATGTTTTGTGGACTCTAGAGCCTTCCATATCAATTGAAAATCTCTAGATAATTGCTTCTCTTTTTGTATTTTTTAGGACTTGTCTTTCATCTTCCCTACTTTACTGCTTCTGAGAAACACTGAGAAATACAGGTAGAAATAAGTGTAACAGATGGCTGAGGAAAGGATCAAAATTCTTATCAGGGAAAGCAGAAAGACTGAGGGAAAGAGGATAGACCGTGGCTATCTAATCCTCCTGTGATCATCTTTTGCCTCCTGTCTTTCTGGAAAGTGGAGGTAACCATGTTTTATGGCATTTTGTTTTATGAGCTGGAGAGATGGTGACACTGAGTAACAAGAGGTTTGTTTCTCTGATAAAGAAAATACCTTTTAGCAAAAATGTGTAATACCAAGAGACACCTGGTGCCAAGCCTCAGCTCACTCAGCAGGTTCTTGTGGCCAGTGGAAAACTCCCCCAAGAGCCCAGGCCTGGGGCTGTGCCCCAGGGACAGGGCAAAAGTATGATGCCTGTTGTTAGCAATGGCTATACTGTTTTCTCTCCATTGGTGGCTGCAGAAATGATTGCACAGCAGGAATGTGCTCATGTTTGGGTTGTCAGGCTCTTGTCCTGTCACTTGAGCCCACTGAGAAGTGTTTTTGCCCCCTCAGGTCAGGTGTTCATGCACACAGACAGGTTCCTCTGTGAGGAGGGGAGAACTTGTGCTCACACTGGGCCCTTCATTTCAGAGGGAGGTTTTAGTGGAGACCTGTTCACGGGGTAGGTGAGTGGGGGAGAGCAGATGTGAAAACAGCCTGTGATAAAGGCACTCAGAAAGAGGAGATAGACCTAAATGGACTTAGTGCAAATATTTACATTGTTGTATCTTACACTTGGAGCTCAGCCTCCACACTACCTTTGTTTATATTGCTGGATTTGAGTCACTTCTGACAGCAGGCACCAAGGGCTGCTTCCACACTTGTGCTGATAAGCTCTAGTTACTCATGTTCTGCTCTTGGAGCCTGCTGTCGTTGTGAATAATCTGAAAATACAACCTCTGTGCTTGGCAGTGCTCAGAGAAATAGAATTTCTAAGAATTAGATATAAAGGGCAAATTTATGTGTACTTACATTAGACACAAAAAAATCTCTCTCAAACTTACATTGCACCTGCATCTTGAACATTGAATGTAGTTATGGCCATCCCACTTCCTAAAGGATTCACAAATTTAGAGAGAAAAACTCAAGCAACATGGAAATGAATGGCAAATAGAAGAATAGTTTTTCATGCATTGCAAAAAGATCCTGGTTTATTAAATAAAATGATCAAGCAGCAGTTTTAGAAATAGAATGAGGTACCTTCTGAAGGAGCGTGGGGCTAAACTGCGGGTTGCATTGATGCAGAGTTCTGTGGAGATGGAAAGTACAAAAGATGATGGATCCACTGTCAGCTGTTAAATCCAATAGTCACAGTGTGCCTTAACATTCTACAGCTCAGGTAAACTCTGAACGACTGCCAAATGTGAGATTCATGTGATGCTGATTTGTGCTTGCCTTCTGCCTAACACCCAGTGCTGACTGCTCAGTACAGGAATCCCGAGGTTAATTTGTTTCATCACATCCACCAGGAACTTTCTTAACAAATGTCTGCTTACAGCAGGTGTGCAGGAAGCACAGCATGAGCAGTGCTTGCAGAAATTAACCTTGGAACCAGCCCTGGGGGAACAGGTGGGAAGTTTCAGCAGAGCATTTCTTGGATGGGTACTTTTATCTCTCTACTCAAGTGTGAGTGTCCTGCGTGGCCACAGATTGCTCATTCAGCCAGGGTGACCAGGAGTGTAATAGCTGTAGGACATTGCCAGGAACAAACTGCTGCCTTTGGGGCACCAAAGGCTCCTCAGCTTTTCATTCGTGTTCTTGTCACTGACTGCTGTTCAAAGTTACCTGGCAAAGAGGTTGGTGCCATATGAGAATTGCTACTTTAAGTCATCAAAGCATGAACAGATCTCTCTTATGAAATAATTCAGTAAAAATACTAGATTGCAAGTTTAGCATCTTTGGTTAGTAATTCTGTGGCTTCATGTAAATTGTCTCTGTGAGGATGCAAAGCAGCTTACACTTGGCAAATGCTATAGAGCCATTTCAAACCAGCCTTATCTGCCTTAAACCCAGAGCAAGGGAGTTTCCCATATCAAAACTTTAAGACTTAAGCACGTGAAGTGTACTGTTTCTGATGCACTAAATTATGTAGGCTACTTCTCTTTCTACTAGCAGTCTAGGGACTGAGCATGCTTTCTTGCTGAAGAGCATTTTACCAATTTCTGCCTATGACGTCCTTTGGCAGTGTTGGCTGGCAGCTGTCAGTCTAGCTGTTCTAAATAATTGTGTGACCAGCAAACTATCTGCTCCGTTTTTATCCTTTCTTTAAAAGCATTTATATCTGCTATGGAACATATTTTATCAACATCTTTACATAGAAAGATCTATTGGTTGGTTCATTCTGTTCTGAAAACTGACCGTTTTTGCTATCTCTGTTTTCCTGGTTTTAATCTGAAGACTTTTCTTGCATATGATTATCAGCTCCTTTAAGAAAGTGAGGGAGATCATTGTAAGATTTTGAAAATGTCTCTGTGTTCCATAAATGTATGCTTTTTAGCTACTTATTGATGCCTCATGGAGCTCCAGGGAGGTTGTGAAGAATTACTTGACAGAAATAACATCAACCCTTGAACAGACACACCAGATCTGTAGTACAACACCTCCCAGTCTGACACAGCAGTTACATTTAATGCTGTGTAGTTCTCTGGGTCACTCCTGAATTCTTGACTTTTTCCCTTTTTTATTCTTCTGACACTCAACATAGTTTAAACAAGTAACAAATTCTCACACATAATTGCTGTTTCAGAATTTCATAGGATCTGTTTCCTTTAAAGTAGGGATGAAGTTTCTATCTCTTTATTCTTTAAAGATCTATACTTTTTTTTTTTCAGCAAGGGTAAATAACTGGATTGCCAGTGACCTACAAATCTCTGATTATCTTCAATGTATTTCTTCCCATACTTATAATGAAGGAATCAGTGCCATCACTGTTATGTCCTGGATCAAATAGCATTTTGGATTTTAAAAGAGATTAGCAGTTCAAACCATATGAAATGCTAGTTATGTATATGAAGTTATCAACTCCTTAATCTCATTCAGAACTTTGAACTTCTAAATGTAATACAGAATTGCTCTTAAACAATTGTCATTGAATTTGAGTATCAGAAATAGCAAGTATTTGATACTGTAGTCCTCTATATTGTACAGTGACCCCTATGTTAGTAAAAAAATTAATAAATCCTCCAAGATTTACTGATAACTTTTAATGATGCTCCTTATAGATATTGATAGTACTAACATTACTGATTGCTTTAAGCACAGACTCATGGAATTGTTTAGATTGGAAAAGGCCTCTGACACTGCTGAGTTCAACCCTTTCCCAGCACTGCCAAGACCATCACTATCCCCTGTCCCCAAGTGCCACATCCCTATGGTTTTTAAATCCCTGCAGTGATGGGTGTTCCACCACTGCTATGTCAGCCTGTGCCAGGGCTGGAGAACCCTTCTGGTGAAGAAATTGTCCCTAATATCCAACCTAACCCTCCTCTGGCACAGTTTGAGGTCATTTCCTTTTGTCCTGTTCCTTGTTACTTGAGGGAAGTGACTGACCCCCAGTTGGCTCCCACCTCCCTTTAGGTAGGGATTCAGAGGGTGTTCCCTGCACCTTCTTACTGAGGGTGCCCTCAATCTCCTCATCCAGATCGTGGCTGAAGATACTGAACAGGAGTGACATGAGCACTGGGTCCTGGGGACACCACTTGTGGCTGACCACCACCTGGGCTCCATTCCCCACTGCTCTCTGGGCCCACCATCCAGATGGATTTTACCTTGAAAGCTCTGCCCATCCAAGCCATGAGCAGCCCATGTGTCCAGGAGAAGGCTGTGGGAAATGGTCAGAGGCTTTACTGAAATCCAGCTGGACACCTCCATGCTCTTATCCACTAGGCAGGTGGTAGAAGGAGGTCAGGTTGGTCAAGCAGGGCCTGCCTTTCATAAACCCACACTGGCTAGGCCTGGTCCCTAAAGCTAAATTTTTTTGTAAAATCTGTGAGATTTTATTGACATTTCCATACTGGACAAGATGTCGTCTTCTAGGCTAAATCTAGTATGAATAGATAGCAGAAACAATTAAAATAATTTCTAAATGCCAATAGGAGCAAAGTGTTTCTTTCCTTATGTCTAAGTTATATAAACCAGAATAGTAATGGATTTCTGGGCCTGGTGTAATGAAGGATGTAGAATTGAACATGCTTTGGTTGTGGTCCCTTGGAATGTCCTGTTCTCTCCCAGTGACAGTGTCTGTTGGGTGTACATCGTGGGCACAGAGTGGGGTCTGTAGGTGGCAGTCAGGCACTGGGAGCAGAGAGCACTAAAGAGCCATAAGGACAGTGAAAGGACACTAACAAACAAAGTTTCCTCATTCTACAGTAGAAGATTTCCTTTCAGATTTTCCCAGATTCAACAGCACCTTGCAGTAAAGGTGGCAGTGCTAATGTATTGTTCTCTGTAATGACTTTTCTGGTCTTCATTCAATTCCAGAAAATTGCATGGAAGGATTTCTACCAAAATCAAGATCTGAAATTTCAGGAAAAGGAATTTGCCACTAAATCCTTGTCCTGCATAATGTTTACATTTGTTCTGAAATCCAGAATAGCTTTCTTGAAAATGTGTAGGTGACAGAAGGGGAGAGAAGCCAGGAGTTTCTGCTGGAGACATCTCCTATGAGCCATCAAAACAAGAAGGCCAGATACAAAAGCTTCACTGCTGTTTATACTTGGAATATAGAGTTGCATGATGTACAGTTAGGGTTAGGGTTAGGTTAGCACCTCAAACTGGTGAGGTGCTATCAAGGAGTAGAAGAGAACAAGTTAATGATTGTTCAGTGAATTCTTACAATGTGATGCTGACAAGCATTTTTTGATACAGAAAATGCAGAACGCAAATGGAAAATAATCTTCACTAGAGGAAATTCTCGTCATTGGGATGGAAATCTAATGAAAAAAGTAATGATAATGATATAATAATAATAGTCCTAGTTCTGTGAGAGCAGAGGGAAGAACAAAACAATAACGGTCTTCAAAAGAGGAAGAGAAAAATGGATATAAAATTTCTGTGTGGGAAGCACAACCAAGGCAAAAAAATAAGAGTCCTGTTCCAAGATTTCTATTTGTCACTCAACTGTAACCTAAAGCAAAGGAGGAATAGGAATTGAAGAATGAACGACTTGTTTCGTTCATGTGCTGTGCAATGGTCTGAAAATCATGGAATTTGAAAAATCAAATTACTAAAGGTAAAGGTACAAGAACTGCAGGAGCATGATGATAAAAATTAGAGCAATTCATCACATATGTAAAAATGAAGAGTAACAAAATTCTCTTCCAGTATGTAGCAGAGTTTATAAGCTGAAGGTCAATCAGAGAAATAGACTGCAGCAAGAGAGTGGACTTTTCATGACTGTACTGTGTGTAAGGCCTTCACATTGCAAAGAGGTTTCCCAGAACACATTCAAACATATTTTTGATTTTGTTGTAGGAGGATAGACTTAGGTGAACCATTAGAATTCTTTTTAGCAGTTATCTGCGATTCTCTGTTTGATAAGGTTTTAATTGCACAAGACTGTAGTTGGTTTTCCACTGGGATTCTTGCTGATACATTCAGTAAGAGTTCACTGGCAAAAGCTGCTCCAAGGATGAATTGGCTGTGTGCCTTACAGGAAGCCTCTGGTTTAGAATATTGCTTCACTGGCAGCACAAGTTGAGCATTGTAGAGTCCATGCAGCAGGAAGAATTGGGGAATAAATCAGTAAAAGGGTCTTCTATTCCTACATGTGCGGAAATACAACCAAATATTTAGACTGACATCTTTCTCAAGTCTTGACCTCTGGTCTCAGCAAAGAGTTTCAGTTTTCAGAGACAGAAATCAATAGAAAGTCAGGAGCCCTGGTGGGATTTAGGAGTCTCAGCATCTATTTGGATATGCTTCAACTGCCCCAGTACTGCTTCTATTTAAATTAATGATTAACATCTATTGATTCCAGTGAGGTAAGAGCTACTTCAGTGTTCTTACGTGATTGTGAGCAAACTACAGAAAATGAACTTTTCTACTGAACTGAGTAATTTTTTAGATTCAGGCAGCTCTCTCCTGGAAACAGTCAGTGGAATTGCTACAGCAGAGTACCCTGGTCCAGGCTGAGCACTGAGAAATCCTGTGTTACCCATGGTTTGACTTCAGTCTTTATCATCTGTCACAGGAAATTTGTCAGTACCACTTCTCAGATGATTGAAAACTGCACTTAAGGACATTATAAAAGTGGATTATTCCTTATGATCTAAATTTTAAGTGGGGCAAAAGGTATAGGAGTTGCACATTGAATGATATCAAGGGAGATAAATACTGCCCATCCAGCAGTTCTATAATCACCATCCATCCTTACAGATGTTTTATTAAACTTGCCCTCTCTTGGCAATATCAGTTAGGTTCTGGTGGTGTGGTCCCCATTATTGACTTTGAGCTGATGCAAAAGAACACACTGTGTTTTTCATGCCTGGGCAAATCTCCTTGTGTCTTCTTCTCAATGCCTCCATAAATCTTTCTCCTATTTTTCCAGTTTGTGTGTTACGGAGATCAGTCTAATCAGTTACCATGAATTTAAGGTACCACAATTAATCCTCCTTTGGCAGGAGACTGGGCCTCTTTCATATCTATTCACCTCAGTCTTGAGCTGCAGTTTTCCCACTGCTTTTCTTGCAGCTTACTCAGTGTGGGCAGGTGGTCCAAAGGAGAAGGTATGAAATTGTGTAGCTTTGGTGAATAAAGGTCTCAGTGATGAAAACTGACCATATAGTATAGGTGGTATCTTAGATAGTATATAATTCATTACCATCAGCAGTTTAGATTTCAGGAGTAAATGACTGTGGGCTGCTAGAGCTGATATTTCTCTCCTCTGACTTTTCTTTTCCTGTAGAAATCCCATAGCTGCCATGTACAGGAGGCCACTGGAGTGTGGCACTTGGTGTGATGGTGTTCCCTGATTGCCTGCAGTGGTCAGTGCCAGTACTTCCTGTTTGCAGCAGGAAAGGCAGTCATGGGACCACCCACATCCCAAGGGTAACCCTCTCTAACTCCTGGTAGTAAAGGCTGGTTGTTGCTCAGACTCGAGGCCTTACACATCCTGTAAAGCTCTTGGAGATCTTTATTGTTGCTTTGCTTGTACAGGACTTACTAATAAAACTGGTTATTCTTCTTACTCAAAATACATGTTTTCAAGCCACTGAGTCCACAGTGTGTTATATCTCCCAGAAATACCATAGCTGGTTTTGTACACAGTTTGGGTTTTTTTAAGGTATATTCATCTATTTTGTAAAGGCCCTTTAGTCTCTCTTCTCTTCACTTCTCTGATTGAAATTAAGGGGTTTTTTTCTCTGCATGGGTTTTTTTCTTTTTACTCTTAAAGACCATGTTGGGTTCTGTGATTATTGACAAATTATATGGATTCCTCTTTTAGCTGAAAGTTTAACTGGAATTTGGTCATTAAGGAGATGTACTTACATGTCAGTGAGAAGACCTTTTAAAACACAATATATGTGAAGAGGTTTTAACTGAGAACTTAGTCCTGAAGTAAAATAGGCTTCTCAATTTTTAATGGATTAAGACAATTTCAATTCTCCTCACTAAATACAGAATGAGAGCTACATGGCAGAGGTAAAACTCAGCTTAGAAAAGGACATGAAGCGACTTGAGTAAGGCAAAGACTTGAGGGATACATGCCACTCCTTCAATTGTGCTTTATAGATAATCTGTTATATTTTCCCATTTACATGGGAAAGTTTTGTTTTTCATTAACCATAAAAATTATGAGTTTGAATAATGGTCAACAGGCCATTGCAGTGCTGAAATGTTGTGATGACATCTGAGCAACACCTTCATGGCGTACTTACAGTGTTAAATGTTTGCCAGAAAAATGGGGCTGTGCTGTGGTTGGTTGATGGAGAGGTGGTGGAAGGAAAAGCAGTCAGGCCAGAGCCATTGCCTACTGCCACATAAGCAGAAAGACTCCTTATGCTTTCCATGACTTCTATAAACTGGGTCTGGAAAACAGGGGAAAGAACGGGACAGGACGGGGGTAAGTGCTGTTCTCCACTCTGAGCTCTTGCTGATGCTCCTGTGGCAGTGTGGAGCTCTTACCCACCCTGGCAGCCCTGGGAGATGTCAGGTGTCTCCTGCTCCCAAAGAACTGCACCATTGTTTGTTGGAAGGTGTTGGAGCATCTCCCCAGCCTCACCTGTGACACCTCTGCATGAGGATCAGTGACACCCTCCGAGTGCCCAGGGAGAGAATGTCCTCTCACTTCTGCTCGTGCAAGGTAAACAAGCCTGGCCATGGCTGTGGAGAAATGAGGCTATGGCTTGTTAGAAGATGCCATAAATAGATGAGAATAAAATTCGAATCAGGGCTGTGAACCAGTGAAACAGCAAAGGTCAGTAGATTACTCTGACTGAGGGGCATGCTGCCAGTGGGAAGAACAGCAGATACAGCATGCCATGAGGGAAAGGGGCATTCCTGTACCTGTCCACTGTTATGAGACACACTGGGAATCTGCTTCGTTTAGCCCAAACTAAACTTTCAGGACTGGGGGAAAGATTAAACTATATCTGCATGTACAGATGGTTTCCAAGCTGAGAAAATACATTTTCAACTGTCACATGGTGGTGTTCTCTTGGGTTCCTAGTTTTATGTTGATATATTGCATTAGTAATTGTTTGTTAATTATATGGAAATTACCATACACAAATTTAAATTGCCATTGTCAGAACTGAGGTTGACAGTATTACCCAGTAAGTAATAGATAACAAATATTATTTCATGAAGAAGCAAAGGCAATTCAAGAAATCAATATTTCATTTGCTTTGTAAAACTGTACCCCTACTAATACAGAGAGACTTGGTGTGCTCTAACTGTGCTTGCATGTTTTGACATGCATATATTTCTAATAATGCTTTTTTTAAAACGAATAAACTACCAGAATTAAAACATTTGCATAATATTTAGTATGTTTTAATTATCTTTATGTATCCTCTGTAGAGTGACTAATGCTGTTAGCTGTTAAGCTGCTTCTATTATGGTTTGAATTTTTAAAGCCATGCAGTGGATCATTAATCCAGTTGAACTTTTTGCAAAAGCTGAGAGAGAGACTTACTCTTTGTAACGTTAATGATGTTGGGATGGATTTCGTAGCTCTGCAGTTTGCTTAATTTTTTTGAATTTCTTCCATTAACAAAAGAAGATTGTGAAGTGAGGAAGAGAAGATCATGCAGCAGCAGCAGCAAAAAAAAATAGAAATCTTTATGTTGCCCTGGGTTATATGGTTAGATATTTAGATAGGTCTAGTTGCAGAGGCAATAATATGTCAGAATATTTTATTTGTATGCTAATTGAATTTTGAATCTTCATTTATAGCTATTGTGTTTTTCTGTTTTCAATTTTGGTAACTTTGTTTGATTTACGATGAAAAATTAATCCTCCAGTGTTCAGGTAACAAGGGGGAGTGGAAAATCTACATGAAAGAATACCAGAGATACAGTGGCTGCTTCTGATGCTGAGCTGGCTCAAATGTTGGCTGAGCCCTTTGGAGCCTTTGGGTTTGGAAAACGTGCCTCAGTCCATAAACCTTGCTGGTCCTGAGCTGTGTGAGACCTCCCAGTGGGTGCATAGAGAACATGGGATTGTGATCCAGGGCATTTGGCATGCAAAGTGCAGAACCACCAGGAGTGGCTGTGAAACTGAAGGATGGTGCTCATTGGGTTTTGCACACAAAACTGAAAGCCTTGGGCAGCCTCATACATGACATGAGTCCTCCATGGCTATCTCTGCTTTATCACACTTGGCTTGGCTGCAAAGAGTGAAAGGATGGAAAAAGGTACTAATTCCTTGTTTGAAAGGACATTACAGAACAGCTGAGTTCTCTTTCCCTACTTCTTCCAGAGACAGCCTTTTTCAAATGATTCCTGTTATTTTTGCACTCTACATACTCTTGTATATATATCACTGAGCTGTGTGTTTAGCAGCAGAAAAACATTGATATTTTGATGTAGCAAAACCATGTTGTGTTCATTTCTTTTGTTCTTTCATTACATTACAGGTACAGTAAGAATTGAAATGTTCAGGAACATGCAAAACGCAGAAATCATAAGGAAAATGACAGAAGAATTTGATGAGGTAGAGTATACAAAGAGTTCTTTGAAGCATTATGAAATATTTTACCATATACTTCTGGTTTAAATTAAAAATGCAGTGGGCCAGTGGATAAATAATGTCTCAGTATGGGAAACTGCACTGACAAGCAAAGCAGCAACTTCAGCTGTTGGATGTGGAGTAACAGGGCAGGGAGAGGCTCATCAGAGCAGGCAGGAAGAGGAACTGGAGAACTCTCATCCCTCTGAGAGTGGTGGTGGCATTCTGGGTGCTGAACTTCAGCTCTTGGGAGTGCCATTGTACAACAAAGAGCTCCAGATTCCTGACACTTCAGATTCATGAGACAGCATTGCAGCATTCTGCTCTGTTTTCTCTGTGCAAATTAATGTTTTGTGCATTTTAAATGGCAATTTAAACCAAATAGGAACTTGACATGAAAATTACCATTTTGGAATACTGATACAGAAAGAAATAATCTTTCAAAAGATCTGAGCATTTTGTTTGAAACAAGTAAATTACAATTCAGACTGGGTATCTTCTGTCAAAATAAACATGTTCCTAATGGTGAATGCTTTTTAGCTTTGAGATTTTTGAACTGTATTTTCTTTGATTTTTGGTGTATAAAAAGCTGAATATTCTGAGCGTTCCTTTTGTTTAGTTTAAGGAAAACTAAAGCTGGAGCAGGAATTTTTGTAGGACAGCAATGTCTGACCAATTCTAAATGAAGTGCCAAGACTGTGATTCAGAAAGTTAATCAGCAAAACAATAAATACAAGATATGTTCTTTTTCAGGATGTACTTATACACAATTTCCTTCTTCACCATTTGAACAACAAAATGTTTCAGTAAATGCGTGACTACAGCCATAGGGGTGCTCCTTTTGCTGGATGATTATCCCATATTTGATGAAGAAAGTATTTTTCAAAAAAATCTTTTTAAAAGCTGTCAAAGTTTATTCTCACAGGAAGAAAAAGCCTCTTCATATGAATGTACTTGAAAGCAACATCTCTAAGAGTTACATAGTCTTTCTTGCTCCATTATCTAAAACTTTTCAGAACTACTGGAGTTCTAAAAAGTTTCAATTCTAGCTTTTGCCTTAACGTTTGAATGGATGTGTGAAAGAATTTGCGAGACTTTCTACAAAAACTCAAAATTGTTAGTCCTAGACTGCAACCCAATGAGTATTTTGAAATCTGCAATAAACTGTTGGCATTTCACCTGTAACAGCTCCCCCAGTACCCCAGAAGTCCCAGATTGTCCCATTGTTCCATGAGTGCTGCAGGAATCAGCTGGCTGCTAGCCTGAATCTTGCATTTATGGCAGCAATTGAAGTATTGATTTTCCTCCTCAGGAGTGGAAAAATTCTTGTGCAGGATTTCAACTATGTAAATAACGTTGTTCACAAAGTTCACTTTGGGACAGAGAATTCCAGGGACATCCGTTGGCTGCACTGTTTGGCTCCTTGGGAGTACAGGTGTTTTGTAGGTGAATTCCCTCATAATTCTTGTGTAGAGTTGGCAGGTGAACAAAGACTTGGTTTACTTTGAATTTTCTAAGCACTGGGCCATCAAGTATTGTGTCAGTGTCACTAATGTATCACTTTTATTTTTTATATTCAAGAATAAAAGATCAATTGTAAGTTTATTCTTCCAATTTCAGCCAGATGAGGTGTTTATGGTATAGTCTTCACAGGCTTTTCAAAAGAGTTGTCTGATATGTACTTGTAGGTTAAAAATGCACCATACAGAGATGAGTAGTTACACACAGCACTTCAGCTTAGGAGGCTCTGTTTAAAAAGACTTCATACACACACACCTCAAGCATATGTTGTGTACCTAAATTCACATGCAGAGATCCATCAGGTTATTTTGGTGTGGTTGAAATGGGTGTGATTAGGTTAAATGTGATGGCTAAAGGGTTTTCTGTAGGGGAATGTTGTTTATGAAGTTTAGGTTCAAGGTGTTTGATTGCATCTCCTCTGTGCTGATGTTGCTGCCTTTGCGTGTTTCAGTCTGGATGGTAAGTCCTGAGGAGGAAAGTGTTTATTCCTCACAAAAACACAGAATAAATGTGTATAAATGGATGGAACTTTAGTACTACTGACTTCTTATCCTGGCTGAGAGATTCAGGATGGAGCATTCCTGCCTTGATATTTTGGATACTCTGGAATTGGCTTACAGATCAAGTGGTCAGGGAGATTTATACTCAGGCTTTTTCACTGAGGGGGAAAAAGCATTTTCTGATTGTGGGGGGACAGTGTCCCTGTAATGCAGTATATATAGTGAATCTAGTAAGAGCAGACCTGGAGAGGTGTTAAATGAACATGCCTAGTCCAATCTTGTAATAATTTTTTGAAGATGAAGTGTATGAATCTGTAGTAAAATTTCCATTACTGCTATCAGAAGGCAAGTTCTGCCGCTAGATAAAGGCTGCATTTACAAGATAAAACAGAGCAGTGTTTGCTTTCTGATAAGGAAACTGTAAGCTTGAGTAAACCATACTCAACTGTAAGCTTGAGCAAAGTGAAGTTTGGGGGGAGGGGCAGCCACCTGATTAGAGTATTAACCTGGAGTTGAAGTCGGGATGGAAAATGACACAAACTGTCAATCACACGAGCCTTTCTTTAAGTTTGACCTTAAATACTTCAAAATATTCCTTTCTCATACTTTGCTCCCACTCCCGAACCGAGGATACAAGGAAAAGAATTGAGTCTTGATACTTATTTTGGACTATAAGGAGCCAGTACTGCAAGTGGAAAGCAGTTACAACGTCTTTGCAAAAGTGGTTTTGTACCAGTGAGCCTCCCTGATTATTGAAGAATGATGTGTTGTTTTATTTGTTATTCTCCCTTGGCTTGAAGGAACAAGATGATGTTTAGTTTAGAACCGTGGACCACAATGGCTACACCAACATTAAAATAGATTAAATGAGGAGACCTTTAATACTTGATTTTTTTCTTCTGTTGTTCTGCAGGACAGTGGTGATTATCCCCTGACCATGCCTGGGCCTCAGTGGAAGAAATTCCGCTCCAACTTCTGCGAGTTCATCGGGGTGCTGATCCGGCAGTGCCAGTACAGCATCATCTACGACGAGTACATGATGGACACGGTGATCTCGCTGCTCACCGGCCTCTCCGACTCGCAGGTCCGCGCCTTCCGGCACACCAGCACCCTGGCTGGTGAGTGAGCTGCACTGCAGGGCTCTGTCACTGAGCTTGCACTGCTTATCCCCTGCGACAAGTGCTTGTCATTTGGATTGAGGTGGATCCTGACCAACAACTGCGCAAAGCTTCATCAAATCCAAGTACCACATATGGTACAACTATACTTAAAATATTCCTTTTTTATTTGGAAAGTAGTGTGCTGAGGCACTTAGGGATTCCTGTCATCCCCCAGGCCTCCAGTGAATCCTGACAATCAGAAGTGGCATGCTTATGTCTTGTATTTTGTTATTAATTGTTCACTTGTTGTGCAGAATGTTGGAGTAATTTTATATTTTAGAGTATAAATTTATTCTAAGGAAGTATCAGGACAATTGTATTATCAAAGAGTTTCTGTTCACCAGAAAAAATAATCTGTGCCTTAACTCTGGAGAAGCATAATGTTTGGGATTAATGGGCCATGGTTGTAGGGCTCCCTGTCTTCTGCCTGCAGCCACACCACCTTTCAGTGCAGCTGCCTCACCTAAGGAAAGCCCTGGGTGTATCATTAGGTAGAAGTGGCTTTCCTTATGTATTTCATCACACCTGTATGAGATGTCTCCTCTAAGAGGGATGAATTGCTTTCCACAAGGAGCTATTTTTCTCAATTACAAAGCACTACCAGGGTGGCTGGCTTGGGTGTAGGTGTCTGCAGCTGGTCATGTCAGGTGGCAAGAAATCCATCTTATTGCAAGGTTCATAGATCATGCCAGATATTTGAAACTCTTACAGCAGACATTTGTCATAATCTCAATGTTTCTATGGCCAGTATTTATTACTATTTAGTCTTTCCACAATAGCCTCATACACATTTTTTTCAATTTCAAGTGTACTGATACCCAGTGTTAAACAAATACAATCAGAATTTATTTAAAATTTCAACTCTTGTTATGAATCCAAGTAAGAGGCAGATTTCCAATGATATTGCAACAACAACTCCAGATTTGAGTGGATTTTGATTTTAAAACTGAAACCCAAACCCTTCAACTCACAGTGACTGAGCTCCTTTGGAAATGCATTCCCTTGTGTTCTTCACCATACATAGCAATGGGATGGTGAAACTGTGAATTATGCAGGCTTAAGCTTCCAGGTTTGGAGTTTCCTCTTCAAATTCAGTATTCCAAGGTGAGCACTGTTTGAGCCTAGATATCCTGCTGGAAATCCATGTCTCTTATTTAAACTATATTCCCTTAAACTATATTCTGATGCTGTCTGCAGTGCTGGGTGGTTTTGATTTGCTGTTTGCTCAGATGTGGTTGTTTGGTTCATAGGGAAGAGTTCATGGAGTGAGGTCTGCTCTCTGGTCCCTGGGATTGATTGGTCCATCCCTGCATGGGGCAGATGTTTGGAAAGTATGAGGGGCTTGATCAAAAGACAGGAAACAGAAGCACTTATTACAGTCATTTCCCAAGATGCTCTGTAGAAGAAAGAGTTTCCATAATTTTGAATGGATTCTGTAGCTAGAAACTTGAAGCAAGAATATGCTGATGCTGAAGCTGAGGTTCATCCCAACTGACTGCAGTTATTTCAGCCAGTGCTGACTTCTTGCATTAATGACACATTTATCTAACATTGCATCATGGATGGGAGCTGCCAAAGATCTCAGCATTTACCAGTGACAATACATGCTATTTATTTTTTGTTTGCTTGTTGTAACAATCTTGAGGCTTTGCTTTGATTCTACAAATTTCCTTCAAGCTGTTTTTAGCACATTTAATTGTGTTGAAGTCCCAAAGAGCAGAGGTCAGCATGATGCCATGGAGCTCAGCCTTGATAAAGTTTTTGAAAATCTACTTGTAGACTGGCATTTCTTCTTGAAGGAGTGTTTTCAGTTTTCAGTTTCTTGTTTTCAGTTTTCCTCTATGCTAGTCAGTTGGAATGAGAGATGATTCACTGTAGGGAGAAGAACCTATAGGTTACCAGTTCTGAGCTGTAGCAATCAATCAATCCAAATAGCCTCACTTCTCCATTTATGTGGTTACTTTTCTATCTTGAAGCAATGCTGCATATTTAGAGGAGCATGCAAAGAGGATGTGATAGTTTGTTGCGTTATTTTGCTGGTTTTGCAATATTGTAAAATGTGTTGTACTATGTAACCACACAGAACTTGGGAAAGACCCTTATTAATGTTTTTTGTAAAAATAAATTGTAGTACCAAAAAGCAGACATGAACAATATCATATCCAGCATGTGTGAAAATAAAAATTGCATTTTTATATGGCTGTACAGCTGACTTAGAGCAGTGTCAGACCTGCATTCGGAGAAGCTGTGCTGTGGTCCCTCGTGAACTGAGCCATCCTCAGCAGCCATGGGTTAAGGTCACCCTTAGCATGGAGCCATCTCTGCTGGCACTCCTCTGTGCACAAATGGCTGTATCTCCCTGGCAGCTGCCTTCTGGTGCCCTGATGCTGCAGGCTCACTGCTGGCTCCCTGGTGCCCTCAGAGCTTGTCTGGAGAAGGCAGCAAGGAGCACTGCCTGCAGCTCAGTGTGGGGTATAGACTCTACTTTCTGACCATGGGCCAGTGACCTCAGGGTCGTGAGGCTTTTTGGTGTGAGTATGGATCTGCTGAGGAAATACTTTCTGAGCTCTGACTACAGGTAAAGAGTCATAATCTGTCTTGTGCCTTTGCAGCTATGAAGCTTATGACTGCTCTTGTGAATGTTGCCTTAAACCTGAGCATTCATCAGGACAATACACAGAGGCAGTATGAAGCTGAGAGAAACAAAATGATTGGCAAAAGAGCTAATGAAAGATTGGAGCTGCTGCTTCAGAAAAGAAAAGAGGCAAGTGAAAAGACTTTTTTTTTCCTGGTTCATGTGCATTCCCTCCAACAGAAAGCCCAGGGTGGTTTGTGACTTGAGTACCACGGTGAGAAAGAGCTTAGCTCTGCAGTGGTGTTTGTGTGATCTCAAGCACACTACTTAAATCCTGTACTGCCACATTCAGTTGAGTTTGTGGTGCTGTTCTGCACTGGAAGGAGAATTCTCTTCTCAGGCTTCTATGTATGAGCAGGTAGGAAGAGTCTCAAACTGTAAGCAGTCACTGTTCTGATGATGCAGAAAGATTCTGACAGGAGGATCACACGTTCCCTCCCTGCACTGCCCTGTTTTCCCCTTGACCACTACAGTTACTCCACAGTGTCTCATTAGTACTTCTTTTTTAGCTGCTTTCAGGAAACACTGGAGTTGAGGCTATAGCACCTGTTCTCAGGGAGAAGGAGCTAGGGAGACATTAAAGTCGCCTTTAGTAAGTACCAGTCTGACATTAGGTGAGAAAAACCATTAGAAGGTTGCTGTAATCAACCCTGAATAAAGTATTATATCACAGGAAATTTTAGTTTTAGAGGTGTTCTTAAACTTAAAGATGACAAGTAGAAAATTAATACACATAGCACCCAAACAACCATAATGTGTAAAAAGATGCCAAGTTAAACTCATAAGAGAAATTTTAAAAAATCAAATTTTTTATGGCTTAGATTTTAATTTATGATTTTTAATATATTAGTTTTTTATTTTCTCCACCACTGTTTTACTCTGTGTCAATTAAGACACAGAGTGCTTTGCCTGTGTGCACCTTGAATTCCTTTGGGTGTAACTTTGACTCAGAATTGCTTGACTTTGTAGTCTTTGTCTGGGGATAATTACAATGACCTATTTTTATTTTAGCCCTATGATCTGTTGCACAATTTTATTTGGTTTTCATAATTCTTGAAAAGCATGCATTAAGGTACAATGTAAGAAGAATCTCTCCTGCCCTAACTGTGAGAGAAACATTTTTAATTAAGTATTAAATTGAATGTGACTTCTAAAGCATTTTGAAAAGCAAAATAGCTGGAACAGAGTTTGTATTCCACATTTGTTGATTGTTGCTTTGAATTTGCAGAGGACAAAGACACTGATAGCACTGATTTCCTTGGCTGGTGGCTCTGTGGCTGGGGACTCTGTGCCATTCTTTCAGAGCTGCAGGACATCCTGTCTCTGGGGAGCTGCAGCAAGGATGCCCAGGCTGCACAGGGCTGGGGAGCCTTGACAGGAGAAGGAGCATTTCTTAGTCCTTACCTTTGGCTCTGTGTGTTCAAGGGCTCTCATCTCACTGCTCATGACAGCTGAGCAAGGCATTGCCTGGGAATAGCCAGATCCAGGATGTCCCTGGGGTTAAGCACACCAGGGGCACCTGGGCAGAAGAGATCTATGAGGATTAGATGGCTTAATGCTCTGTGTAAGAATTCCTGACATCATATATATATATATATATGTATATTCCCAGTGTTTAAATACACTGAATTGACAGTGGCATTCTGTGCTGGCACTTGCTCAGTTCATTCTTGGATGAAGTACCATCCTAACAACCCCTCATGAGCACATAACATGTGCATGTATTGGTGTTCATGAGCTGATAAAGGGACAGTTCACCAGCTGAGTGTGCCAAATTAGTCTGAAGCAAGGAGGTGGAGCACTTCCTGAAGTGTTTCATTCTCATGCCATCATCTACAGCCTGGTGGGAGAGCCATGCATGGAGCTCTCTTACCAGTGAGATTTTCAGCTCAAATGGATGATTTATGTAGCAATATGCCACGAAGCAGAGAAAGTTGTCATTTTAGTATCTGCCAGTAGTAATTCAAATTTTGTGCCTGTCATGCATGTCTTTTTAAGCTTCCAAACCTGTTTGCAGAGTTAAGAGAATGTTTCCCTCGTTTTTTATCTCTGTTTAAGAGGGAGGGTGTTAAATCATTTTTGCATTGGTAAGAGCAGGAATCCCAGGACACAGATGCTCTCTCAAGATGCTTGAAGTTATGCACCCAGATTCAAGTCCATGGTTTAAAAAACTTGAAAGTGTAGAAAGCAATTAGAGTTTCAGAGAAAATTCATTACTGAATCTGAAATACATTTGAGAATTGTATCCTTTAAATGTTAGTACACAGAGGTAAAGGGGGATCTTACATGGACCTGCTGAATCTCTGATTCTGCTTTCACACCAGCTGTGCCCCAGCACCTGGATACCTGTACCAGATGATAATTTACTGTATTTATAGTGCACTGTAAATTCTGTGCAGAAGAAGAGAGAAGAAGCCATCCATGCTGTCCCTTCATTTGTGCTGCTCGGGCCTCTACTGTGCTGCTTCACTTTGCACTCACAGAGATGTCAAAGGACACTTTTTTCAGAATCTCAACTTTCTCATGGCTCAGAAAATCCATCCTCTCCTACCTGTCTTCCGTGGTGTGGTTTTATACCTATAATCATTCCCTGAGTTCTCTGTGAGTTTGCTCTTCCAGGGCTCTGGTAGTTTCTCAGAGAGCCTCTTGAAGCTTCTTGGTTCATTCCCATCCTCATTTTACTGCACAGCCTGTGCTGGGCTGTCTCTACCCCCGTGTTTCTGTGGATGTTTCCCTGCCTGTAGCCTGTGGAGTCATCCAGCTGAGGAGTGGTTAGGAACTCACAGTCCCCTTTGGGTTATGAATTCTCAAACAAGCATTTAGTCTGTGCATATTTGGGTTGAGCTGATGCTGCAAATAGTGCTTTTCCCAGAGGCCATGTCTAAATATGCTTGGTTCATATATGCAGAGCTGGTGTGGACCCAGCTCTTCCCTTTGTACATAATCCCTTTTACTGTGAAATTAATTTCTTTGGCAGGCTTTTGACAATTTAGTCAAGAGCCCTCAATGCCTTGATTTCTCCAAATGCAAAATGGAGACAGCACCTCCTTACACTTTAGTGAACTGGGAGGCTTCACTCTCTGAGTTCTGAAGCTACTTCAGCTCATACCTGGAAGATACAGTAGAAATCTTTGGCTGAAAAATAGAAGCCCTTAGGTGAAAGTGTTTCAGAGCTCATGCCATGCAGGAGGTCAAACCAGCTGATCCAAGTTTTGCCTCTGGCTTTAAAACCTTTTATCTGTTAAATACATACATCCATAATTATACAGGTTATTTATTTTATGCATATGTGCACTCTACTAGCAAGGCTCTGTTGTGGTTTTCCTACTGTGAGAATGTGGGCAAATTTACATTCCCACACTGTGGTGCTGTGCTTGGACTGTAATGAACACCTTGAAGCTGATTGGTTAAAATTGGTGTCATCTTATTAACAAAGCTGCATTTAGGTGTAATTAAGTTACACTTAGTTTAGTACAAGATCTGACAGTATGAGAATACAGTAATTAATTCCAAGTTCTGTTAACATATTAATTGACACAAGGTAAGCTTCCCATAGTACTTGCAAAACATGCTCATGTTACCCAGGAAATGAAAAGATTTTTAAGAAAAGGCTCTTATTTATAAAAGCAAGCTCATAACAGCTTTTCATTTGGAATTGGGTTTGGTTTCTTGCAGGCTGAGGCCTGGATGTTAGGTGTGCTCTGGTCCTGGAAATGTTTCTGCTTCTGAAACCCAGTTTTTGTGGGTGCTGAAGTTCAAGCAACTGACAGTCTTTTACTTAAGATTGAGAACATCTTCAACCCCTTTCCTTAAATAGAACATTAATTTTTCCAAAACTAATTTGTAACCAGCTTTGTTTCTGCAGCTGTCATTCACTCAGCTCTGTGTTTCCCTGTGAACATAACACTGCTGAAATTACGGCACACATTGTCTCTGCTTGTCTCATTTTCAGTAGCAAAAGTTGATGATTACTTCAAAGAACTAATTTGAGAGACTAAATTGATGTTTGTAGTGAATGTTAATTTTCTTCCATTAAGACATTACATATATAAGTGTAAATATTTGTATGTATGTGCACACAATATAGGCATGTGCTGGAAAAGCAGAAATGGTGAATTTACTCAAATGCTCTTCCAAGGTCTTCAAAGGTTTCCCAATAGGGAATTATAGAATACCAAATTATAGTAAGCAATGATCTTTTATTTATTTTGTGTTTTGTTTTTCGCAGCTACAAGAAAACCAAGATGAAATCGAAAATATGATGAACTCTATTTTTAAGGGTATATTTGTTCATAGATACCGGTAAGAAAATGCATGTTCCAGTAGGCTCTGCTAACAAAGTGTGGTCATAAGGGAAGTCAAGGGCAGTCTCTGGGTTGATTTTCTTCTGATGTAATATTCTAGATGCTGCAAGATCACTGTCAAAAACACTTGAAATTATGGGAGAATATACAAATTGTAATCGCTATTAATTACTCAATAGAGCCATCCACACAACTTTATTTTGATCAGTAGACAGCTTTAAAGGGTTGTGGGAGACATGGGCTTTGAATCTTTGCATTTTGAAAAGAAAAGTTGTCCATGTTGGGAGTGCAAAAATGCCATATCTTAAGAATAATCAAATAATTTCTGTGCATCACAGGATAGCAGTTGTCCTCCAGCCTGCATTTCCTTTTGTATGTCTTGGGTGTAAACAGAAAATCTGGAATATGGTTTACCAGAGAGCATTAGACTTTTAAAATAGATTTAGGGTTGTTGTGCGTCACAAGATGCCTCAGAGCATCTGCATCACCTTTTAACCAGCTCTTTAAATGTTAATTGACTTGCTGAAATCAAAAGATGAAATTCAAGGGTACTGAACTATGCAATTAACCTTTCAGCTTTCAGGTCTGCTTTAAAGGTTTATAATTTATGGAATCTTTTAGGAAAATGGCAGGAAAAAAAAGGTGTATGAGAAGAGGGTTAGAAGGTGAAGAGGATACTTCATACTTCAGTTGGACAGGGAGGATGATGGTAATTTGGAGAAAAGCACTCGGGAAACTGGGCAGGTGCTCGTGCTGCCAAATGTATGACTGTGAGCAGCACACTGGGGTTGGAGAGGCTCTTCTCAGTACCTGAGCATGGAAAGAAAGTTCATGGGTTCATGGTTTCTGGTCAGGAAGCCTTGAGCTGCTTGGCAGCAGGAGGATGGGTATGCAGAGCCAGCAGGTAAATGAGTGTGTTAGATCAGTGTAGCACTCACACCAGTTTATCAGGACAGCAGCTTTCATGCCATAGGTGAAAAAGATGAAGGAATTAAATTCTGAGTGGTTCCATTTCTATCCCTTCAGAACTCAGTGTATTATATCAAACAAAGAGTTGCTTTAAAATATCCTCTTAGTAGTTCATGCTCTTGTGTGGTATTGGAAGAAGACTCAGAGTTTTTGTAGTCTGCATTCTGGTGCTTTTCCTTTTTGTTTTGAAATCTTCCTTTTGTAAAAAAAATGTTTCTTTTCATGCCTCCTGCTACCACTAGTAAAGACCTGATGTTGCTGTAAAAAAGGAGAGGTCAAATAAATAAACTCCATCCAAATCTTGGAAAAAGGTGCCCATGGTGGCCCTGTCAGACCAGTGGGGAATTGACTGAAATCAGACAGGTGGTGACACCATTTGTGCCACCGTTCAGAGGGGTCAGGAGGAACCTGTTCCCACCTTGCCCCCAGAGTCACCTGTGTGACCACAGCCATCCCTGACCTTTTGGGGAGCCCCAAAGAGTCTTTTACAACATACACCAAACTATGAGTAATGGTACACCACAGAGAGAGCACAGGGTGAGAGTCCTGCACTCACAGCTGGACAAGAAAATAGAAGGGGAAAACATGTGTGTGAAAGCCAGCTAGCTGACAACAAAGTCCAGAGGGGATAAGATGTAAAGGATTTTGAACTATTATCTGCTTTCATAACTTCATTTCTTCAACCTTCCATCTCTCAAATAGTTCCAATTATTTATAAACTTCAAATTATTTTACAGGCCTTAGACTATGCACAAGTGGTGATGATTTTGAAAAAATTTTATTATTCCCAGAGAGTAAGTCCCATCCTTCAGTATGATTCAGACTCAGCCACAGTAATTCATGTTTAGGACCTTTGTAGCTTAAATAACAAGTCCTTGACCTAAACAAAACCCCCAAAACTGTTTCATTCAGAATGTGTCTTCTAACAAGTGTTGCAATAAGGTTACATCTTCTTTCTGTAGATTGGCTTCCAATTTACTGGAAGATTTCAGTGCTCACTTCTTCATCAAGAAAAAAAAAGTATTTGCAGAAATAGCTGAATAGTTTTCTAGGTATAATGCTAGTCTAGTGTGATCAGCAGATTTGGTCAAAAACTGAGGTATACTTAATAAGCCTGCAGGAAATGTGCCCACCGCACTGCATGTTGCCTTTTCTCCTTCCTCAGCCATTTGTTCTCACTAAGTTTCTGTGAGTTTATGATACATTTGGTTGTCCAATGGTGTTTTTATCTTTTTTAAAAAAAAAAAAACCTTAAAAAGGTGTTTTAAGTTTTTTGGTTTGGTTTTTTTTTTTTTGACTGAAGTCAAAAGCTGAAAATTGTTTGCAAGGTACATGTGTATAAAAAAAAGGAGGGGAGGGCTATTTCTTCATTTCAGTTCTGTCTCGTATCAGAGATGACTGACTCTGAGACAATTGCCACATCACTGCTCAGATGTGAAGAGTATTTATAAAATGTTGAACCCTTATCTGAGGTTTGGCTCCTTCCCTGCCTAGGACTTAGCACTGTGTGCCCAGACACATTCCCCTTTTAGAGGGTAAGGTTGAGACATCTCACATTTCAGTCCTACTTCATGGTATTTTTTTTGTTTTGAATGCTTAAAGACATTTTTCTCCAGGTGTGACTGTCCAGAAAAACAGAACTGTTACAGTTTTAGCTTATGGCAGACCAGAATGGGAATCCTGGCACTGATGGACACAGTGGGTTTGAGAATTTATGCAGGGCATGAGCCTGTCCTGAGGTAATGTTTTGTCAGTCTGGCAAATGAGGTAAACCTTGCCAAGTCTAGATGGCATTGCCATTTTTCTGGAGAAGGTTCTTCTGTCTCCTTCCAAGGTGTTCCTTTGCCTGCTACAGAGTAAATAAGATTGTGGTGACAAGTTACATAGGAATTCCACTGGGGAAAACAAGACATGGCAAAAAGGGGGAAGGGGTTATTGGATGGCAGTTTGGTGAGGAAGCACAGGGGAATAGAGCCTAAACCAAACCAGAGAAAAGTCCTTTTCCCTGCACCCTAAACGTGTTACCCTAAGGAGGCAAAATGTACTCCTCAGGTGACAAGGAAATGCATTATGGCTTTAGGTATGTTTGAAAAAATAGACAGAAATTACTGGTGTCACAGACATAAAAAAAAAAGAGAAAGGAAAAATTTACATCATTTAATTTGAGTGAGTTTGACCTTTCTGTGAAGTTTTAAAACACACACTGCTCCCTTCCCTGAAGAGCTGTGCCTCATACTTCATACAAGCAAAGGTGTTGGGACAGGAACTCTTTGAGAAGCATTGGGGTCAGAGATATGTGAAGCTACATCTCAGAATCCATGTCATGCCTTCAAGCAGTAAATTCCTTGGTCTGGCAGGAGCATTGGATAATCAGCCTAGTAACAGGTTCTTGGAATAGATACTTAAATAACCACTGTATGCAGAAGCATTTAGGAATGGGAGTGCTCTGTGCCAGCCCCTCCCATAAGTGGGATATGCATTCATCAGAACTTCTGGAAGTTGGTTCTGAGCTCTTATTTTTCTTACCCTTCTTATTTTATGGGCTCCTAATTCAGCTCCAGAGATGAGAGTCATGGAAAAAAGAAGTAGAAAAGACATTTTTGTCCAGTTCTCATTATAATTACATCTTGAAAATGTTTCTAAACAGACAGGCAGCCCAAGAGATGGGCCCAGTTCTGTCCAAGTGGCAGTGGTGTGATCCTGTGCAGTTGCTCCATTTCCTGTCCCTTGGATGGGATTTTGAGCTTCCATCCCACAGAAGGCCTAAGGCAGTGAGTCACCCTTAGTTCTGTCCTTGTTAGAATGTGTTCCTATAGACTAACTCTCAGCCCAACCCATTGACTGAAATATCTGTGTTTTTCTGCTCATACTAGTTTGCCTGTTGAGTAATACCACTGTCTTCTGACGGTTATCTGCAGTTCTGGCTGTTTCAGAACAAGGTGTGAGAAGCAGCATCTCCAGTGGTGAGATTGGCCAAGCAGGTGCAGTGAGGGTGGTCAGGCTCCTAGAGGAGCTTCCAAGAAGCCTTGAAGCAGTTCCTGCTCTGCTGTCATCTCCAGGTCATGCCTTGGTCTGGCTCAGCACTGGCAGTGCTGTGGGATGTGACAGCCAGGGTACTGCACATTGGGCAGGTTTGCTTAGAGGGCTTTCAGTGTAGTCGTGATTAACCCCATGAGTTTGTCATTGAACAGACTGAAAGAACCTGTGAGCTGGAGCTGAAGCTGACAACCACTCCAGCAACCCTGAGGAGCACACTGCACCTGACATTTCCCAAATATCCACCAGAGACTCTGTGGCTCAGTTCCTGGATACTTCTGGCCTTAATCACAATTCTTGTTTGTACTTTGGCATGAAAGGTGCACTGGAGTGGCACTTGGAGTGGCACTGGTAAAATTTGTTTCCTGTCACTGCTGTGGTTTGTGCTAAGGTTTATGGGCCTGCCTTGTCAAGCCAAAATTTCAAAAGGAAATGCAGAATTTCTTACCTGAACCCCTTTTGTCAAATCTTTTCAGAAGTTGCATCATGGAGAATCTCTTTACCCAGAGTGGGAACTTAGGCTGTGAATGCTGAGAAAATTTTCCCCTTGGAGACCTTGCTTTGCAGATTGTGCTGAAAAGAGAGTTAAATACATTTCATGTCTAAGATACGTAGATGCCACGTTAGTTTTCATCTCTGTGCTGGACTAGATTCTGTTTCTTTCTAGAAGCATTTGGCAAGTAGTACAAGCTTACATCACTAATTTATAATTATGATAATTAATAATGCATTCATTATTCCATAAACACTTCCAGTGCAGGTATAATTAGTATTTTTATGTTCTTGTGTCATCCAGAAATAATGTGTATTTTCAAAAAGCTAAACAATTCACAGTGACTCTGACCAGAAGCTAAAATATATTTAACTGTATAAAAATTAGAAGAAAATATTTACAGTTTAATGACAAGCAATTACCACATTGATACAGCATCGATATTGTGTTTGATACAGCATTGTCTGGGCATGGAGTCCATGTTAGTGATTCCTGCAGGAACACAAGTGATTCTGATTGGTGGTAGTTACCTGGAAGTTGATGTGGAGTGGGAGATGGTGTCTCACAAGTTCCCCTGCTTCTCCAGTAGCTTGAGTCTGTTTGCTGGTCTCACATACCTTATCCATCATTCTGTCTTATTTTCAATTATACTGGAGGTGTTAAATTCTTATTATAGTAAATCTCTTAATTACTTGAGTAGCTTTCTTCTTTCTTTCTTTCTTTCTTTTTTTTTTTTTTTTTTAAATTAGCAGCTTTGAGTGAGTGCCTGTAGTGCTGAGGGATCCCTGAGAAGGCTTTTGAATCAAGAAGCAGTTTTTCACTTTCTGCCTGGGGAAGCTTGAGTGCACTGTTAGAGAAAACATGATTTTTCCTGCTTTTTGGCTGGCTGTGCTGCATGATTAAATAGTTGTTGACATTTAGGTTCTTTTTGGGATTGCTATTAAATCCTTCCAAACTGCTTACAGTTAGTAAATTTATAAGGTGATGAAATAACCTACTTGGATGTGAGGACTCAGGCTGTCATCCCCTAGTAAGAATATTTTCCTCACTACTTTGTGTTGCTGCAGATGTGGCTCCCCCTTTTTTCTTGATTTATATTTATTAGTCTTTTAGGTTTTTCTGTAAGTCTTGCATTCTTCCACCTATATTTTGTTTTTAAAATAATTTAAAAGTAAGTCCATAGAAGAGAATTGCTAATCTAATTCAGTGTGAAGCAATGTACAATTAAACACACACACACACACATATATATATTTGTGTGTGTGTGACTATAGTCACAGTTTTAACTAAAACTTTTCTTCATCATGGCTGCCTTTCCCATAGGGAATGCAGTTTTTAACCCCTGAGTGTGATATTTAGCCCATTGATCCTTACACTGCTTAAACCTGTGTGAGAAATCCCTGGCAGGAGCAGCTTGTTTGATACCCTGATCCTAACGCAGCTTGTCCCCATTGTGGGTTACCCCTTACCTTGGCTCTGAGGTTCCAGAGCCTTCAGGAAGTTGGACAGACCAGACTCAGTGATGCTGTTGGGAAGTTGTTCATGTTTCTCATAGGCAGAGAGAGACAATGGCAGTGGTTTGGTGGCATTCACCCAGGTGTCCCCCTCATGCATTACAGGCTGTTTGTGCTTTTCTGCTCTTACACCACTCCAGTTTCCTCCCTACAAGTGCACTTCCAATGCTCAGACTTGCCTGGAGGAGTCCCCCTGGCCGTGTGTGATGCTGGGCTTGGTTCATGGTGCCTGTGGGAGCTGTGGGTCCAGCTCAGGGGCTGCAAGGTCAGGGACAGGACAAAGGCACTGCAGCAGGGAAGTACATAGTTCCACTATGGAGTGCATTTTATTTCTATTTTGTAAAATCAGAAAAATGCAGTTTCTTATTTTTGCAATTATTCTCATGCTTGAATCTTGGAATTTTTCTTTCCTTCCTGTAAATTAAATTTCATTTTGGGGCTCTGTTGGTCTGGTTTAGAATTAAATTGATGTTTATTACTTTTCAAAAAATATTTTTTAAAATAAAAATACAAAACAAGGGTCTCAATTGCAAGCAAGTTCCAGTGTTTGCAAAGCACCAGACATTGCCTTCTTCTGTGCAGTGACTCTTTGTGTTCTTCTTGTATTAGAGCTGAAATTTGGATCTGTGAGGCAGTGCCAGCTGGAGTGGCACAAGTGATTTCTCATAGTAACAGATGTCCCAGAGATGGAATTACTGAAGGGACAGATGGCCCCCATCCCTTTTCCCGTTGTTTCATCATTAGTAAAGATGCCGTGCTCCATGTCAGGCAGGCAGGAAAGTGCCAATCAGATGGAAAGCATTTCCATCCTGGTTTCCTTAGGTGACCTCTCCAGTTTCCTGCCACCCCTCCTCACTAAGCAGCTGATAAATCTGCCTGAGATATGTCTTTGCTTCTTCCATGACTTGCTACAGTCAGAATGTAGGATAAAAGCAAGAAAATGGGAAGAAACCAATGCCGAAGTGCAAAATTCTCATGGGTTTTGTTGTCGGGGTGTTGCAGGGGATATGAAGTGAGATCTCTTTCTCCAGCAAATTCCATTGTGCTCCTCTGGCAGGTGCCTTTGGCTAAACCAAATAGCTTCTCCCACCTTGCAATGGTTCTGCACCTCGAGCTGGAGGCAGGGCTGCAAAGCAAATGTCAGTGATGCTATTTCAGAAATGATTGCCCAGAGGAGATTTGTAGCTTGGGTTCATAATTCTCTTTGAAAAGAGAGGTTAAAGATGGAGTAATAGACTAAGAAGCAAAGTCAGGTGATAATTTCTTTACATAGAGAAAATGTAGGAGCATATATATATAAACACTGAAATTATTAGACCAGTGAGTTCAAGGATGTAGAGGAACAGAAAATCAGTGAGATGGCAGTAAGAACAGTGACAGGCCTCACATACTGAGGTTCATGACAAGTACAAGCAAAATATAGCTATGGGAATGAGAAGTATGTGTGCCTGTAATCTGGCTAATCCTTGTTCTTTTCTTTTTCCATATTAGTGATGCTATTGCTGAGATTAGAGCTGTCTGTATTGAAGAAATTGGTGTCTGGATGAAAATGTACAGTGATGCCTTCCTGAATGATAGTTATTTAAAATATGTTGGTTGGACACTACATGACAGGGTGAGTATTGTGTATTCCCACACATAGCAGAGTGCACTGGAGGCAATTGCTGCTGTGCTGCCCAGCACAGCATCATCCTTGGCTTACAAAGAGATTGCTCTGCTTCCTCACCTGCTATCTTTCAATCAGGTCACTTCCAGGTATTGGCTTAAATTAGGAGGCAGTACTCCCAGTCTGCTTGGTCCATGTGCTTTTCATGTGTTCAGTCTCTGATGAATTATCTTCATAGAAATCCTTCCAAGGGGCTTTTCTGTTGATTACAAGAGAAAGAGAAGTCTCCTCAGAGCATCCCTGAGAGCCTCTGTGTCTGAAGCAGAATGGAAAAGGGATTTGCATGTGTCTCCCATTTACATTGCCCAAAGGTTAGAGGGAAAAAAGGAGATCTTTGGGTCCTCAGTAGACACCACTGGTTCCACAACCAATGGAGTTCTCATCAGTTCAATCTCCCTTCTTTGAAAAATCTGTTCAAGGTTCTCTTTAGCTTTTTCTTCAGAAAATTGTTGAAACACCAGATGGAAGGAAAAGAGGTGCTTTTCTGACTCTGCACAATTCTTAGTACTGATGGTATCCACCCTGCAAAAAGAGGAGCCCATTCTGGGTGCTGACAGAGAACTTTGCACTTCTGCCTGGGGGCTTTGTACACCAGGCAGCAGTGGGACTGGCTGTGCTCCCACTCCCACCAAAATCACTGGAATCATTTGTTTTACTCTAAACTCCCTTGCTAGCACTATCCAAGGAATAAAAGGAGACTTACAGTGAGGTTGAAACGCTCATCAAATTCCAGAATCCTGATTCAGACTATTCTCCTTTTCTAGGAGCACTGCTGGAAAGAAATTGTAAGTCTGCAAGTTCATTTGGATTACTTGCATAATTGATAGTTAAGAGCTGATTCATACTACTTTTTTCAGTAACTTCAAACATCATCTTAATATTTAGGCTCTGACTTGGTCGCTCTTGTGCTGAGTTCTGAACATGAATTATGCAGATGTTGGCTTTCACTAAAGATAGAAGTCAGCTGCTGCCAGGAATCTCCATCTTGCCTTCATTTGGATGAGCAGTTCACTTGTTAAGAGTATCCTCTAGACAAGGGATTTCTTTCCAAACCTGTAGTCCTCAAACTTTTCCCTTACAGATTTTCCTCAGACTTTTACATTAGATCTCATTGAACACAACTTGATCAGGAGGAAGATCCTGATTACTGCTCCCATCAGCCATGACCACTGTCTGCCCCAGAGCCTGTGTCTCAGTGAATGCTGGACATGGAACACAGCTGTGGCAGTGCCTGGAGGGACAGAGCTGCTGCTCTGTGTCCCTTGTTGGTGACATTGCTGTGCCTCACAAGCTGCCACGCTCCAGGAGAATAAGGACATCATTGTTCAAGTTAGCAAACCAGTGGGGAGGTCAGCTCAGGTTGGAGGATCAGGGTTTAAGGTGTGTGGAGGGCTTTGTTTTACTAGAACTTGTAATTTAATTAAATTATCCCTTCAATAATTGCAGTGGATTTTTGGGAGCACATTCTAAACCTTGTAGAATATTTCCACGAAGTAGCATCTCGGGAATGTAGTGGAGTTGCACTTCACAGCTCTCAGCCCCCTCCTAGTGTCCTTTGAAGTCCATCCATTTCTCACATCACTCCCTTTACCCATCTGTGGAATCTCACACTCTCATCTGTCACATCCAGCAATTTCTCATGCCATGTGAAGTATTTTTTCACATCCTCTTCAGTTAGTTTAACCTCAGGCCAGGGTCTAGTCATCTGCCTGCAGCCTTAACACATATTTATACCTCAGCTTTTTCTAAATTAACATGTTCTTTCATAGCAGAGAAATTTTGAATTACAGTGTTAGGGTAAAAAACTGGACCCTTTGGACCAGACACAGCAGAATTCTATCAGACTGCTCTCCTGCCTCTGCTTTGTAAGATTTTTTGTTGAGGACACAGAAGTGCCTTGGGGTTCCAAGTTTTTAAATCACTAATGTATTTAATGTCTCAGTCCACCTGATAGGTGGTGGGGTTTTATTGATGTTATGGATGTGTCATCTACAAAGTGAGGCAGACTGTAGGCAGAATGGGGCAGGTGTTAAAAGATGAATGGGACAGAATGGAGAGAAAGAGACATTCTGGGAGGCACAGAAAGGAGGGTGGAGGTGCAATAGGAAGAATATACTGGAAAAAGATGGAGTAAGAGCCAACTGAAAATGAAAAGCCTTCAGAAGTACAAGATCCCTTAACAGCATGGTTTTCATTGGCACAGTCTGAAAAAACTGCCAGCTGGTACCCAAGCTTCTTGATTTTGTTTTGCTTTGATCAGGGAGATATTTTTTGCTATAATTGGTATTTTAAAAATGAAGGCTGAGGCAATAGCCATAAGCTATTTCCACTTCACATGAACAGCAGTCACCCCAAAATTATTAACTTCTCTGGAAGTTTGCTTCTGCAAAAAGGAGACAGCTGTGCAGGAGATTCCTGAGCATTTTCATATTCTATTTCAGAAGACATACAAATTAAACCACAGGGAAGAACAGTTCTTACACTTCTTTGTAGTAGCTCCAACGTTGTCCTTCAGAGGTAGAATACAGAAGTTTAGTTCTCTAACTTGGAAAATCCTTATATTTTGTATGTTAATCATGTCTCCCAGATTTCAAACAAATGTCTATAGGGATTTTTGCTTTTTATAGGTTCTCATTTGAATGTGGCTTTCAAGTTTAGCCTTTCTCTGCTTTTAAGCATCTTTTTTATTCCCGTGTATCTGGCAGCATAAATTAAAAGTGTATAAACTATGATATAATTGCATTAAAGAACCTCTTGAACATAAAAGCATTAAATTAGACTGTTCAGTCTTAATTTTCACCTACTTCATTGATGTGTGAAAGTGTTTTGAAGGCATAATTGTCTCTAGATACCTGGACAGTCATGGTTCTTAAAACCAATTCCTAACACATAAGAAAATGCTTTGCCCTTCTTTGCATTCCTCTTACTTTGCTTATTGTCTGTTTCTGTGGAAAGGATGAACTCAGGGTCCTCTGGAACAGATGTTCGTTCCTCTTGTGCTCTTACCTCCAAATTAATTAATGATTTAATTAGTTAAATAAGTTCATCTCTTAGTTTACTAAGTCCCTTGCTGGCCTTTCTGTCCATCCCTGTTTGCAGCTTTTACTCTGGCATAAGTTTCTTAAGAATCACTCTAACTTGAGCATTCCCACCCAATTACTTCCTTGCTAGAAGGTGTTTGGGGTGTTCAAAGCTCCTGTGAGCTGGATGATTCTCACAGTTAGGAAGAACCATCTCGTGTGTGGCATGTTGAGGGTCTGTGAGACTTTGCTGCTGCTCCTCCAGTCTGGACTGGAGTGCATCCACACACAGCTGCACCCTGCCCTGCTTTGCTTTCTCTGCAGTGGTAGTCAAAGAGATCCCCTAGAAAACAGCACGATTGCTCAGAGGCTCCTCATGGATATAGAGAGATGATTTCTCAGGAACAGTTCTTCTTCATGGAAGTTCTTCTGAAAATCCAACTTCTGTGCTGTTTTTGTCTTTTATTTCAAATTTTGAAATTGGTGTGAAGGAGGAAAGAAACTTTAAAATTTGGATTTATATTTCTGTTTTTATGTCAGTCTGTGAATGTTCTTTCAATTTTTTTAGTCTTAGCACTTTCTAAGTACAGACTGGATTCTGGAATAGACAGTTTCAGAAATGGAGCCCTCTGGGTATGGAGTTTGATTTATGAAGTTCAATAGTTCATTTTAGTTCTTAGCAGCTTAAGGCCTTAGATTTGGTACTGTCTTCATTTTCATAAAAGTAAATTGACACTGCAGTGAACTCTACAGATCATATTTGAGTAGATTAGCTACACACAAATATTTTTCAACAAGAATCCATAGTTTGCCAAGATGGTGCAGTTGAGTTGTTTACCTGCAGCACAGAGGATCCAGTCCCTCTCTGCATCAGCAGTGTTCTGCTCAGGGACACAAGCCTTGATCCACAGGCCCTGACCTGTGACACCCACATTTCCTGATGCAGCCCACCAGACCAAAGCAATGTCCAGCTGAAGAGCAGCTGGGAAGGAGCTGCTGCCACCAGCACGGCTCAGACACAGGGACACAAGCCACCCTTCTTCCCACGGGCTCCTCAGGCTGTGGCTGTGTTGCTCCTGTGGCACTGGAGGATCTCTCACCTTTTGCAGCCTTCAGCCTGTCTGTCCTGTTGTGAGAGAGGGAAAGTAAAACATTTGGGGATAACAAATGCAATGTGTGTGCTGAGCCCATGCCCAGTCACTTTGAGCCCTGTGTGCTGGTCATGAACTTGAATTGTCACTCAGGAGGTGCCTGTGGGCTCCTTGCTGAAGAAAAGCAGCCACACTGCCTGCACCAGCCACCTGGACATCCTACATCTTTCTTTTGGATTTGCTTGCTGCATTCTTTATCTTTTCGTGGAGTCACTTGAAAGGGAAGCACTAACATACATTTAAATGATGGCACATTAATTTCCTAAATGCAAATAGGAAGAAATTCAACATTGTAGGTGACTGCATGTGGGTTTTGGTTTTTAGCTAAATTGCAAATTGGCTTTGGTCATTTGCATAAAATTTTATATGTACATTAAGCAAATTACAGTATTATGTTTTTTAATATTCATGTGCATTTGGTTAAAGTATTCTGACAGCTAATCTCAGTGTTTTTTATTTAGCAAGGTGAAGTAAGGTTGAAGTGTTTGAAAGCTCTTCAGAGTCTGTATACCAACAGAGAGTTGTTTCCCAAACTGGAGCTGTTCACTAACAGATTCAAGGTAAGAAGAAATAAATTTTTGGAAGGAGGAGAAAATAAAAGTGTCATCATCCTGTTGTGGTCTTTGAGTCATGCCTATTAAGAATAAACTCATTAGTTTGTGACAAGGCTTGTAACTGCACTACTAAAACTGTGTTACTGAACGCTGAAATTAAGTCAAATCCATTTCACAGGGTTTATCTTGGAAGATTTGTCAGTCTTAACCAGGATGAATATTTGTCTGTATGTATGATTTATAGCTTATATATTGTCCTTATTCAATCTGCCTGTACCTATTTAATTATAGATTTATTGAATTTAAAGGATGTATGCTTACACAATCTAAAATATAGCTGAAAGTAGCAGCCTATAATGAAAGATTGTTTGCTACACAGCTTTTTTAGCTCAATATGTGCTTGTGTTTGGAGGGAGAGTCACTTGGATGTGCATCACAGTCCTCTACAGAGTGAACTGGCCTTGCTGCAGAGCAGGAGTTCACACTGAGATTCCAAACCCCTTGAGCCGGATTGGCCCTCCAGGAGAGAAGAGCTGGGGGGATATTTCATGGGGGTTTTATTAGCACAAACTTTTTCCTTAATATCTGGATGAGAATGTGGCTGTTCATTCACTTTGTGGTCTGATTGCTTTTTTGTACAAGTGAACTGTGTGGAGAGATGGGTGTGGAAACAGTCCCTGCTCTTCTTTGGGTGCCTGGTGAGGAGAGTGTTCAGGCACTGCCACTTCTCCCCATGGCTTTTGTCTTCTGCAGCACACACTGCTGTGGGAAAGGCTACCCCCAAGGAAAAACTCATTTATCTCATTTAAATCTTTATTAGAATGCTGATGAAAAAATTTATTTAGAAAAGAAATAGAGCTGACTGGTTTATTTTAACTTAAATCATTATTATAATGCTGATAAAAAATTCTGTTTAGAAAAATGGAGATTTAAATATTTATAAATACTGTGCACAAGACTTAAACTTCTCCCTGTAGATTTTTTGTTGCTTCACTGCTTTTGTTAATCTTACAATTAACTCCTCCAGTTTGATCTAGAAAGCAAAAAAAAAAAAGAAATATTTCCCGTGTATGTAAACAATTTATAAAAACATGATAATCAGCCTTTTACCACATTCACTTGAGATGAAAAAAGATGCTTAGCCTGCAGTAAAGCCTAGATATTAAGAAAGGCTTTTTTCCAAAATGATAATTATATAATAGAGCAGACTCTTTATTAATAGTCTCCTTCATTCAAGATAACAATCTTAAAGGGCAGATTAAATAAATATCTGCCAGAAATGAACTAAGTATAGTTGACTAAAGTAGGAGATAAAACCGGATCATTTTGTGAGACCACTTGCAAACCTGCATTCTTCTAATTTTATAAAGCCAGTTTCTGGGACTGTTGCAGTAAAGACAAAATTTCCTCTCATAGGAGAGAACCTGGCAAAGAGGTTCAGATCTCAAACTTCTCTAATGCCTCCATAAATCTGGTTTGCTTTATCCTCACAGGACAACCAGAAAAATGGACCCTCCAGCTGCTGATTTTCCTGTTCCCTCTGTGCAGATTTAGATTTGTTTATATTTGCTGTTTCTGTAATTCCATTTATTTTTAAGTTGGCCACTAAAGCGCTCGTGGACTGTTATCTACTTCTCTTTACTAGAAAATGCTTCTTTGTCAGGATCCCATAATTTGTAAGGAAAAAGATTGCTTTGAGGCTGAACCTCTCCCATGTACCCACAAAACTTTCAGGACAATTGGAGACACTTTGGGCAATAGTTACTCACTCCAGAAAACTACAGGGACATGAAAAATACATCCTGCTTGTCACAGCACAGAAATTCTCTTAAAGGAAGCTGGGTTAGCCTGTGCATTGCTGCTTGGCTTGGGATAGCACAAGGAATTTTCATTTCTGTCAAGGAGGTTCAGAGGGAAGGGAGCCTTGTTAGGAATTCATTTTTCTTCTGTCCCATAAAAGCTTGTTTTATTACAGAAATCTGTAACATTATGAAATAAATAAGAGGAAAAGGTGTGCTCAAAGTCTCTGTGAGCCTAGAGAACAGATTTGTTTAACATAATGATTAATCACTTTCAGTTTCTGCCACATCAAGAGAACAAAAAGCTGACATGGTCCAAATGCCTGCACTTGGATTTACAACTGTGCTGTCAGGGATATGGCCTTTGGCACCAGGATGGAGCAAAGTTCCAAATTAATGCTTTTTGAATCTCTGATACATCAGCTAAATGTCTTGCTGCCACAGACTCTATCACCACCTCTTCGAAAAATAATTGACCTAACTGCCATTTTCAGTTCCATGGCTGCTTATTTATATTTCTTCATCAGAATTTAATCGACCTGCACAGTTCAGCTGGTGTTCAGTTCAATCCATTCAAACTGAGAGAAATCTCTCTAGAGGTTTTCTAGCTGTTTAAAGAATAAATTAATTTGATCAGAGTGCCTTGTTCTGGGATGTTAATATTTCACGTCCTTCTAGAGAGCTGTCATAAGAATGTGATCCTGTCCCTTTTTCAAAGAAAAATGCCTGTTCTTTCCAGCATTTGTGTTTCTAAGAGTCAGTGATATGCTGGAAAATAGGCTTAGTCCATCAAAACAAAAATCTTTCCATCAAAGGGAAGACTTTTGTTTTCCATCAAGAAATCCTGTCTGATACAGACATTAACTGACCCCATATGGAAAAGCAGTGAATTAACTCCTCTGCAGTCAGTGCCAGAGTCCCTCATCCCTCACCCTGTGTCGTCTCCACAGCCTGGGAGCAGAAGGAGAGATTGGCTCCTTGTTCACAGCCTAATATAGACTGGAAAACTGATCTTCAGAGACACTGAGAATTCCTATTTCAGCTTAAACATCCAGGCCTGTGCCCTGCTCTGCTGCTGTACAACAGTACAGGGAATCTCTGTAAAGGCAGATTGAGCAGAGAGAGGCTGGAACTTCCTCAGCCACAGAAGTTACACCTCCAGAGACATTGGCTGTGTGGGTCTTGGGGCCTGGCTGGCAGGTGCCACCACACAGAGGTGCTGGCCCCTGGGCAGAAAATGACACATCTGTGCTGTTTATTTTAAGCCTGATATTTTTGGGGAAAAATGAGAGAACGGTCTTCTAGGATAAGGAAACCTTCTCATGTTGATTGGTTTCAAAATCCCAAAAGACCCCAGATTCAGAGGGTACCTCCTGCTCTGAGGGCAGGAGAGAGGATCCCCCCTCTTCCAGGCTTTTTTTCAGAGGTGCAGAAGGAGTTTTACACCGGTGTGCCAGTCATGTGCAGCTAGTTCCCCTCCCTGAGGTATCCTGGGGTGTAAGATAAACTCTGAGGGAATACATGAAATTCCACTGTGACATTTAAGATCAGTATCTCTGGTTGTTCTTTCCCTCGGTGCTGTTATTGCTGTTCTTGGCCAGGATCTTTGGAAAAGTTGACAGCAGTTTTTTTGTCTTGTTCATAAGGGAGCATCCTGTGTGGAATGTGGGGTTTTTGGGTCTTTTAATGGACTTCTCACAGTCTTTAAAACTGTTCAGATCTACATGAAATGTATCAAATTCCCCAGGAACTTATTAGTGATTGATAGAGGCTCCTTCAGTCACAGTGACAAAAAGTGTCTCTGCAGACCTGGTTTTGTTGGGAAGTAGCACCTGAGACAGCCACCATGCATTTTTTAAGTACTGATCTGAAATTTCTGTATCAAAATAAACATCACTGTTGGTTGATGTTCCCCTTCAGCCCTTAAATGCATGGAATAGTAGAGAAGAGAGGTGAAAACTTTTATTTTGCCCTGGTTTGTTCTGGTGACTTTCACTATTGTTGTCTTACACTTCCCTTGTTTCTTTTCCAGTCCTTGATTTCTATATTTTCATATCCCAAAATGTCATAGAGTATCTAGTCCTTCCTGAAGGAGGTTAAGCCAGCAAAATCAAGTCTTATTTTCAGATGGCCTGATTTCTGTTCAGTAACTTGCTCAGTCAAGCAAAGAGCACTGAGACATATTGCATTTTTATGGCTGGATGGGAATTCTCCCCAGATAGGAAGGACAACATACACCAATCACAGCTATTTTTGCCAGTAAGCAAATTGAACCTAAGGAGAAAGAAACCCTTAACAGACTTCTCATAACTACACGGTCATTAAAAGGTAGAAAATTGTTAGATTTGACAGGAGAATGATGTGCTTGTCTTCACTAGAAAGAGTATGGGAAAACACAAAATCAAGCCATGGAATTCCCCACTTTCCTGGGGAAGCTTTACAGTGTAATTCTTGAGATACAGAGAGGGAGAAGGTCACAACTTTACAGGCAACCTGCAGACACATGAATTCAGGTGAGGTTTTTCTTCAAAGTATTTCCATGTATGCAGCGTTCCTTCCTATGAAATTATTTTGTTTCAGAGGAATGAAGTGGGGCAGTTTTTCTGCTGTTGTCCAACCCAACTATATCACTTTTCAGCAAAGAGCTGTTAAATTAATCCAACCCAGAAGAGTGCTGTAACTCCCAAGTCTCCTCCCTCCCTTTCTGGCAGACACACAAGGATAAGGATTGTTGAAGCACTTTTCCTGTGGTTCCACTATGCACAGAGCACACAGCTTAGGGGTACATTAAAAGATTGGGTAGTACTGGGGGACTCCCATTGTCAGTGTGCTGTCAGAACATCTTTCTCCCTAGAAGTCTTTATTTTGTAATCTCTAGAATTTTCCATGTGCTGGCTGTGCTGTGGCCTGTGACTGACCTGGAGTTGCCTTGCAGGACCGCATTGTGTCCATGACCCTGGACAAGGAGTACGATGTCGCTGTGGAAGCCATTCGATTGGTCACGCTCATCCTCCAGTGAGTGCTGCTCCAAACCCTCCATTCCCTTGGAAAATCACCTCACCAGTAACATCTGAGTGACTTGAGTGCTTTGCTTGTGTAATGAAGTGAATGTGTTACTTCACATTTAGTATGAAGTTGAGCTGAACATATAATGTGGACATGAAGATAAAGTAAGATATTTCATTTCATGGAAATATAGGAGGAAAAATGTAGACATGTGTGGATGTTTTGGAGCCATTAGTGCATCCATTGTGTGGAAGAATGCCAAAGAGCATTTCTACTTTTTGCCAAGGGCAGAACAACTGTCCTGCAAAGATGAGTGTCCGTGGGTTATGCTTGCTAGAATAACTCCAGCAGTAACACAGATCCAGTGTAGGGAGAGTTGACTGATTTCCTGACACAGCTGAAAAAAGTCACATGGTAGGACACCTGCTTCCAGGCTTTTCCATGTGGGCATGCAATGGCTCCCCTGAGGTGAGGATCACCTCCCACATCCTCCCATATGTGGAGCCAGCCTGTCCCCAGCAGCCTCATAAGTGTGCACCTGGAGGGGCACTGCTAGGCTTTTATAACATATTTATTAAAAGCTGTATTAAAGGACATCTGGTTTACAAGCAGATGCACAGAATTTTTACTTCATATTTTATATCCAGTGGCTCCACTTTGAAGAAGGTTTTGGACATGCAGAATTTGGACAAAAGATTACACTAGCTTTTCCTTAGTAAAGAAGACTAGGCTTCGGCTTTTTATTTATGGATCATTCTGTTTTAAAGAGATTAGCCTTGGAATACTAGTAAGAAATTAAATCTTGTGTCTACTGTTATATTTTTAAATATAATAAATGTGATCTGAAATGACATGTAGAGTACATCTCTTCCCTGCATTATTAGAACTTTTGGGAACACAATAAGTTTTAAGGTCCAAAATTACCCAGTGCACTTTTTTTTGTCTGTTCCTGCTTTCTTTTTTGGTTGCCTCTTGAAAGCACAGACAATGCTAAATGCATTTAGCACCAGAAGAGTCTGGGTCACCTTGAAGAGCACAGGGCAATATTCTGGCAGGTAGGAACTCCAGAAAGGTCTCTGGAGCAATCCTGATGGGGAATGATCAATTAAAATTATGTCTAGTATGAAGCCAAATGATTTAGAGTACTGATACATAAATGGTTCTGATGGATGCCAGCTAAACAAGGATGGAGATAATATCCTGGCTATTCTGGGACAGGCTGCCAGGGAAGTGTTCAAAAGTGGGTGCAGCACTTGGGGCCATGGGTTAGTGGTGAACACACAGGGCCTGGGTTAATGGCTCCACTCAGTGAGCATGGAGGTCTTTCCCAACCCAAAGGATTCTGTGATTGCAGGTTTTGAGTTTATGATGTTTGATGAGTGTTTGGCATTTTGCAATATGTTTACTGAAGTTTGTGTGATGGTCTAAGGACTAAGCAGGGGAGAGTTTGTATGCAGTGATTCTGGTCTTTTCATATTATTACTTCCTCTCTGTATTGGTACAACTGGGAGAAGGAAATCAGAGAAACTTCCAGTCTTATAAATACCTCTGTATTTTGAAGTTGAACCAAAGATCCTTGAAGTCCTTGTTCAACCATGGAGGATTTTGTGGGAAATGAAGCAGCCTTGTAGCTGTCCCCAGTGAGCTGTGGAGGGTGAGGGGATGGAAATGAAAGCTGTGCTGTAGCTCAGGTGTTCTTGTGACTCTTTCAGTGGGAGCGAGGAGGCTCTGTCCAATGAAGACTGTGAGAATGTTTATCACCTCGTGTACTCAGCACACCGGCCTGTGGCAGTAGCAGCTGGGGAATTCCTCCACAAAAAGTAAGTCATCACTTGCCCTGGAATATTTGTGAATGCTTCCTAGAGAGGTAACATCAAAAAGCAAAGAAGCAGTGGAGTGAAATATCCCAAGTCAGCAAATCGGGCATTTCATTTAAACAAGAGACTTTATTCTCTTGTTTAAACAAGGTCTGAGGACTTGAATAAACTGAATATGCATTTTTCTTGTTCTGCAATTCAAGTAACGTTTCCTGACTCCTTGAGGGTTAAATATACAAAGCCTGCACAAACTTCTAAAGTTGTTTCAAGTCCTGCAGCACTTGCTGAATTCCTGGTATGATAAGATACATATATTGGGCCTGTAGTCTGTGGTGATCTACCTAATACATCAACAGTCATAATTTCTAGCAAGTTTTAAGCCAGCTTATTTCTCTGTTGAGAACTTGGGAGGATTTTATGTTGCAGCAATTACAAAATTTGTTTCTAAACTCACTGCTTTCCCCTGAAAATAGACTGTATTATGGTTACATCTCATGTCTTCACTATGCCAAAGGATATGAGCCAGCATTTCCATGGATGTGAGTCACACCAGCTCAGTAACTGTGGCCAAGGCATTGCCACATCATAGGAATTAACCTTTTTATTATCTGCAGTTAAAAATCTTTCAGCAGGAATTTGATTTTTCCGCTCATGGGTTGTGACATCAGAGTTTTTTATTGCATGTATAGAGGATTTATATTAGAACCCAGGTTATCTAATTATTTCATAACAAGATACAGGTAGGGAAAAATACACAAAAATATCTGCTTTTCTTTGCCAGTGCTCTAATTTTCTATGGTTTATTAGGGATTTACAACTCCACATTGTAATTGTAAGCTTTCATTGATGGATTTTTAGAATTCCAGCTTTGTGATCAAGCACTATCCCATTCAAGGAATATATGTGCAGATCTCCATTACCAACATTGTACTATTAGACATTGTACTAGTTATTGGAAAGGGTTAGGTTCTCATTAAAAATATACACTAAAATTCCTTTATTAATCAAAATGTGACAAAATACTTTTGAAAAATGCCTCAAAGGTAAATAAGGAGATATCTGTACCTTAGTGCACTTAGGATAAAGACAAAACTTCATTCTGACTTCTTTTACAAGGTACTAAGCTGTGTTCTGTAAATGTGTCTCAGGGCTAACAGCATAGAGACAAGATTTATCCCATTCTTAACTAATTTTGTCTTAGTTTCTGCAAAGAAAATCTCCAGTTAAATAAGTTAGAATCTATTTCAGGCACTTGAGGTGTGATTTCTCTCACCTAATTTAATACCTTTCACTATCACTTTCTCTGTGATAATCATCAGACATGCTCTCTGTGCTTAGCAAAGGAAAGCAAATAGTACAGAGGATATAAAGGATCACCAAATTCAGAGGATCACTGGCTCAGCCCTGAGGTGCAGGCTCTAAGGTATCTCAGCACCTGCAGAAGTGCTCATTGCTTATCTGTTAAGATAAGCAGGGGGGATGAGGTAATGTTTTTAACTAAAATACAACATTTGTATGTAACTTGGCCTTCTCTTCAGTGAATTACAGCAGTGAAATCAGAGTTCTGTGTTTCGTGTGTTAATCTGCTTTGTGATTTCACTGTAGAAGCCAGGAACAATTTTCAAACTTCTCAAAGTAAAGCAGTCATTGCTGTAACAGTAATACTGGCACATCTGAGGTCTCTTGGAAAATTTGAGCATTGAGAGGAGTTTGGGATGGGCTGTGCATCAGGGAACTCAGTGCAGAGTGTGTCACTTAGCTGTTAAAACCCCAAATAATGAGTAGGAGCTGGTTTTGTCTTTGCTGCTCCTGGTACCTGAGGTTGGCTGTTTGGGATGTCAGATTTGTTTGTACCATGTCCAGAGTGATACAACCTTAGCTCTTACACTGGTGCACTAGGTGCTGCCTGCACTGTAAGATTGGGTAAGTGATTAATGCAAAATTGTATTACAAGTGATGCAAATACTTAAAACTGTGCAAAACCTTCAATATAAGTAGGTTTTGGAGAACTTTTTCCTGTGTGAAATTCTTCCAGCCTTATGAACTTAAAGACTGAAGATAAATTCATCTCTTCAGACAGGCAGAGGTTGTGTCCTCTTTCCCTTGAAAGAAATAGCTTGAGATACTTGCACTGTTTTATGAACAAATTTTCTATACAAGAATGAATGCTCATCATATTCTTGCAGAAATGAGAATTGTTGTGATAGCAATGAGCTCCTTCTGCTTATTTTCAGGCTGTTCAGCAGACATGATCCTCAAGCTGAAGAGGCTCTAGCAAAGAGGAGGGGGCGAAATAGCCCAAATGGAAACCTTATTAGAATGTTGGTTCTTTTCTTTCTTGAAAGTGAGGTAAAAAAGTCATTTTTAACCTTTAAATGTTAAATAAAACCTGGACCTTAAGTAGTGATTTATCTACATACAGTAATAAATTGTCTTTCTTTTCAATTCTTAAAATATTTTCAGAAATACCATAAGCCCTTTTCCCCACCCCTCAATTTTCTTCTCAATTAAGGAAATTGATCTGAAAATCTTCATGGTTAATTTAACTCGTGCATGTCCCCACTGTACTCACACTGTGGTGCTGTGCTGGCTGCCAGGGTGTATTGCTGCACAGTAATTTAAATGGTTCTTTGCTTACATAACCATGCAGGGAGAACACCTCTGGAGTTATTCTTTGTGGAGTAAAATAATTTGAATCAGGACGGAACAAAAATTGAATAATATCTCCAGTTGTGATTAGAATCATAGGTGAGCTCAGAGTGGGAAGGACCTGAGGGTCCTTGGCTCAGGGCAGAGTCAGCTGAGATGAGATCAGGTCTTTCAGGGCTTTAAGCAGATGCATCTTGGAAACACTGGAGGATGAGGAAAACAAGCACAGATGTGGTTCATGAAGTGTTTGATGAACACAGCCAGGGTGGGATTGTGCCATGACTTACAGAGACAGTGTCTGTGGGAAATTGCATGGTACGTGTAGGAACAGTAATACAGATGGGTAATGGCAGTGGAGGGAGAAGATACTGTCAGGTACAGGATGTTCTTAAGATAGAGGGGAAAGGTTCAAAATTACACATTTGATTTGATTTGATAATAAGGAGACTGAAAGAAAGGAGTGACAAAAGTGTTTCTCTAGAGAAGGCAGGGTAGTATATTTTGGGTAAAAAGCAAAAGTAAAGATATTGAAATTGGTTACTTCAATTGTTATGAAGCCTTGAACAAGAGACTCAACTGTGAGAATGAAAAGAAACACTCAAGAGTTGCTGAGAAGGAAGGACAAAATTTTGGTACAGTGTTCTTGCTTTTTAGAAACACCTCATAAACCTACAGATTAATCTGGATAAAATGTCACTACCTGTGTGAGCCTTCTGTCTGCCACCTGAATGGATTTTTAGTTCCAGCTTCTTTAAAATTTAGATTGTAAAGTTCATTGTGTTTTACAGTGCAGACACCTTAGATGTGAGTGTGTGTGATTGGAGCTGCTGAGCACTGACCTTGTCTGTCCTTCTGAGGAGAAAGAAACTGCTCCACTCCCAAAGCCAAGATCAGCAAAGTGCCTCCCATGCTGCTCCCTGAGGGTCACTTCTCTCTCAGGGCCAGTTTTGGCTATTGTTGTTTTTGAGAGAGTTGTTAAGAACCAAGCAGAATGTCCTGACTCCAATTTTAGTAAAGACTTAGAGAATTGTGAGTTTGCATGGGGGTAGGAGAAGTTAATGCTGCAGCCTGGGGGTGCATTCAAGGGAGGGAACCTTGCCCAGCAGCAGTAACTCTGTGACATTCTGCCCAAAGCTGTCAGAAGCAGAGGAGGGGAATGTACTGACACCTCCTTCTCTGCACATGGAGATGTCTTCCAGCTAAGAATCAGTTCCTGGCAAGCACAAACTGCATGTTGGGCTTGTTACTTGTTGGTAGCAGTTAAAGATCAGTCTAGAAAACAGCAGAAGCCTAGGAATTATTTTTCTCACTTTACAACAGTTGTGTTAATTCACATAAAAACATTTTTTGCATTTGAAGTTAGTGTTAAATCTATACCCCCTGAAATCACCAGGATTTTTGCTCCTTTTTTCTGAGCACATAGCAACATGTATGAAAACCAATTGTTTGTTCACAACAAATACATTACAACTCTCATTCTGCACCATCTCTCTTTTTTGTAATGCAGTTGAGAAAGTGAGGGAAGGTAAATTTACAGCTTCTGGATCGAAACTCTGGGAAAGATTTTTCACAAACAAAAGCAGCTTTGTGCAAAAGAAGCTCAGTTTGGTTTTATTTAATTTCTGTTAAAATATAACCCCATTTCACTGGTGTCATTCAGTCGGGAGAAAATCTTCCTGAATTAGTTTCAAACTGAATGCTCTGTGGCCACATGATTGTGAAAGTTGAAGAACTGATGCTTACACCAAGAGCTGTACTGATGATTGCTTTGGATTTTCTAGTTGCATGAACATGCAGCCTATTTAGTGGACAGCTTGTGGGAGAGCTCTCAAGAACTGCTGAAAGACTGGGAATGTATGACAGAATTGCTCTTGGAGGAGCCAGTCCAAGGAGAAGAAGGTATTGGCTTAACCCTGTGCTTCCTTGATATTGCACAGTATTGTTAATTATTCCTTAAGTATCTCTGCCACCCATAGTGAAACATCTTTTTATGTTGTGGTTTGTTTGGAAAGCATATTTGAAGATTTTGTGTTAATCTATTTTTAATGTACTTTCCTTCAAAAGCAGCGATTTGTACTCTATTTTTCTTTTTATTTGTACTCTGGAGGTGTTTTTTGTCAAGTCTGCTGTACTGTGGTTCCCTAATATTAAAGGCTAAGACTTGATTTTGTCTGAATGCTTAAATAACTATTGCAATAAATTAAATAGCTAATACAAATTTGAATAAACAAGCAGTTCAGGTGATGCTAGTTAAATATGGGGTTTTTCCAGGCAACGTGAACACGGTGAATTCTCAAGAGAAGAAGGGAATTCTTTTACCATTAGTTTCAGGTTTGCTTTTGCTAATAATAGACCTGGTTGCACAAAATAGCCAGGGAGGCTGGGGGCAAAGTGTCCCTAGGGTTAATGAGTGTCATTCAAGATCCTTTATAACTCCTCAGGATTCTCCTGCTTCAGGGACCTTCCCAGGGCTTAGGTGTTTGAGAAATCAATGTTCCTGGCAAGGTGTGCTCATCATGTCTGTGCTTCAAAAGCTGACCTTTCAGTATGCACCTGCTACAGTGGGGTATTTACAGGGTCATTTCCTTAGGAGATCAGGCACTTTGCTTCCTTGTTTCTGCTTAACCTAGTGGGGTTTAATCCTCTAAATGTGAGCAGGAGCACTTGCCAAAGAACAGAGAATTTGTGAGGAAGTGACAGTGACTGTCATATTGTCTGTCACTCTTTGTCCTCTATGACTCTTCCTTATTTTGTAGATTTTCCTTATGTTCCCCTCACTGATGCTTTTCTCCAGCCTGCATTTCTCTGGGCTTCTTTTACTTCTGCCATGTCCATTTTGAGCTGATGTGAATGGCAAATCAGAGAGGAGGCAGGAAAGCCTCGCTCAGTGTGACAGAGTACCTTGTGTGTGGTGTTCTGTGCTGCTGAGTGTTCCCTCGTTGCTGTGTGCTCCCCTGCTGTCCCACACGTGTCCCCGTTGTGCTGCCTTGCCCCCAGTGATGCCCTGTTGTCCCCGCAGCGATGTCGGACCGGCAGGAGAGCGCTCTGATCGAGCTCATGGTGTGCACTATCAGACAGGCTGCCGAGGCACATCCCCCCGTGGGCAGGGGCACCGGCAAGAGGGTGAGTGGGGCTGTCCCAGAGCGTGGGGGACACTTGTGTAACATCGCGTTTGGACACTTCTGCAGGAGACATTTTTAATTGGTGTTTGCTGTTTCATCTGAACATTTCTAAGAAAAATACTAGAAATTCTGTTTCTGGACATGTTTGGTTTTCTCTTTGTTTGATTTTGGGGTTTGCATTGCCAAGTTAAATGATACAAATTTCAGCATGAAAGTCTTTTTTTATTACATTTTTGGATTTTTTTTGTCATATTCCTGCTTTATATTTGTAATGTACCCACATCATCAGTCCCTGATGTTAATACTAGGTTAGAGTGGGAAGTGTAGGAGCAGAGCAGACTACCTCTGACTGCCTTCCATAAAAACAAATGTGCTGCTAATATGGACATAAAATTTGCTGAGAAGTCAACAGGATCTTCATCATGAGGGTGTTTAAGCACTGGAACAGGTATTTGGAGTTGGTTCCCTTTCTGTGCTTGGTTGTTTTTGAGACCTGGCTGGACAAAGCCCTGATCCTCCCAGTGTGACCCCTGGGCTGGCTCTGCTTTGAGCAGGAGGGGTGGGACTGGGACCAGTCTAAACGTGCTTTTAGGCATCTGTGGTTTTAGGCATCCATCCTCATCAATTCCCAGTGCCAGGGAACAGCAGTATTTGTTCCCCAGAACAGGACTGGGCTGTCAGGGTTGGGATTCTGACCTGGGTTTGCACTGCCCTGAGCTTGTCTGGTGCTGCTGTGGTGGATGTGCAGGGGCTGAGGCTGCTCTGAGGCCATCCCTGCAGCATGCACCGTGCAAGTGCTGTCTTGTCCTGGTCACTGATCCATCCCCCCCCACTTCCACAGCGGGTTTGGGTTCCTGCTGCACAGAGCCTGGCATCCAAGCACGTGCCTTGTGTCCAGCTGCTCCTCCTCCCTTGCAGAGCCGTGTAGGGGTGATGCTTTGCTTTTGCTTGTTTTCCAGTTGGCCCATGAGTTGTGGGGTGGTAACTGCAGGGATCTCTGCCTGGTCACTGGAGATTTGTCCTTTCTCATGATCCCACCAACCTCTTCTTTGAGTTGAAACGGCAACAGATTTCTAATTAAGCACTCACCTGTTTGTGAAATCGTTTCTCCTCTGACTTTAGCTTGTAACCCTTACTGTGCAGTCTGGCTGGTTGGCTATATGTGAATCATTAGCTAACTTGAGTATTGTATTATCATTATTTGTTTTCAAAAGTATTCTTTTCTTTCCTGAAGCCAAGAAGCCAGATTTAGGCTTTGATGAAGCATGCTGGTTTGATTATTGTCTCTCTGGTCACTGCTTCAAGGGGGTTTTGTTCTGACAGCATTAGTGCTTCAGTACCTTGCTGTGAACTTGGATGTACATTCTCACTGAGAATTCCATTCCAGTTTAGAGAGGAGGCCATGAATCTGCTAATGAAAATCATTGTTACAGTGTGGTTTAGTTTTCTCAGTTATACTTCAGTTTGCCCTGAGGTCTTATATTAATGCTTGGTTTAATGTGTGAAAGCCAGAGTTGAGTACAGTTGGAAGCAATAACAAAACTTCCACTGACTTGGGTTATATTTGAATTTCAATCGTAAAAAGATGTTGATGTGTGGAGACAATGTCATGCTGGGTGATATGGTATTTTCCTTTTCAATCACAGCTTCTTAGGACACACAGTCCTCCCACTTAATCACTCTTCAGCCCAAATGTGTTTTGAGTTTTTTATTTCCTCCTGTTTTGATTTATTAAAAATACACTTGCATGGGGTTTTGCTTGTAATATAATGTTTAGAAAAGTTAATGAATGCTATATGCAAATATGTATTTGCTGTACTTATGTTTGATCACTTCCAGGTCTTGACAGCAAAAGAAAGAAAAACTCAGATAGATGACAGAAATAAATTGACTGAGCATTTCATTATTGCACTTCCCATGCTGCTATCAAAGGTACAGTTTTCAACAAAATAAATCTTTCACTGGGATTTACAACTGTCTTTAAACTTTCTCCTTCTTTAGTGCAGGAGTTTTATTTTTATTTTATTTTTACTTCCTTTTTGTTTGTTTTGTTGCCATGATGTTCCAGTATTCTGCTGATGCCGAGAAGGTTGCAAACCTCCTGCAAATCCCTCAGTACTTTGACCTGGAAATCTACAGCACGGGCAGAATGGAAAAGGTATCGTGCCTTGGGCAGGAATGTGTTTGCTCTCAGGTGTGACCACTGTTCAGCCCCAGTGCTGGGCTTTTGTTTGGCACATGAGCAATGCAGCCTTGCTTGGCTGTTCTGGCAGTGGCTTTGCTCAGTGTCACTGTCCCTTTGAAGGGAAAGCTGAAGTTGTTTTCTGCTCTGCAGCATCTGGATGCCTTACTGAAGCAGATTAAGTTTGTTGTGGAAAAGCATGTGGAATCAGATGTTCTGGAAGCCTGCAGCAAAACCTACAGCATCCTCTGCAGTGAGGAATACACCATCCAGAACAGAGTTGACATCGCCCACAGCCAACTGATTGACGAGTTTGTGGATCGATTTAACCATTCTGTCGAGGATCTACTGCAGGAGGTTTGTTTTCTTAAAATCCTTGAAGTTAACTGCCTAAAATATCCTAGGATTGGCTACAGAAAAACATTCTTAGCAAGCCATGAAATTATCCATCTGAAGATGTAGTGCAGCAGCAGCTGTTCCATAATCATTTGGAGCTACTTCTCCCTGTGGAAAGTCCCTTGCAGTAGCCATTAAGCCCTCAAATCATTGAGGGTGTAAAACAAGACTATGGGACAATCTTGCTTCTGAAAATTTAGTTGAGTATTAAAACATTCCACATAAGGAATTAAGTGGATGAATGGGTGAAACAGATGAAAAATGCAGAGGAAGTTGTATTTACATTAATGTTTGTAGTGATTCGAGTAGTCCCAGATGTATATGCAGGCAACAAAATCAAGATTGGATTAGGTTTTGAATGGAAGAGAGGATTTAAGAAAATATGTATAGTGGCATATTAAAAGAGCCCTGGAAAGAGTAAAAGATACAGGTCTGAAACCTGGAAGTACCTGTGATTTAATTGTAAGAATTTATTCTTCAAAGTGCATAAGACAGAATACATTAAATAAAAATAGAAACCGTACTCATTTTATCCTCCTTTGCAGCAATTTAACTTTGGGTAGCACTACTTAATTTGTTGTAATTTTCATGCCTTTTTAACATAACATGAGAGCTGCACAGACCTTTTTCTTTGCTTGTAGTCATGCACTGCACTGTGGCAGATAAATTTAATTTTTGATGTACATTTAGAGAAAGTTAAGCTAAGTCCCTGATTTAGAATGGCATATGAAAGGAAATGTGCTTTTTTTCCTATTTTTACGTAACACGCCACACACAGGCACACTGTAAATGTGCCTTGTCACATTGCAGAGTAAATAAAAATGTTTGTATAGCTGCAGAAGTGCAGGAGTGAAAAGGCAGCATGTGCAGGAAACCTTCCACAAGGCAGAGGAGATGGGGCACCACTGTGCATTGTTCTGTAAAATCCATGGAGCTTGCTCTCTGCCTGCCTGCCAATTTTGGTGTACTTTCTCATCTGGAAAAACAGTCCAGAATTTGTGCTCCATTTCTGCTCACCTGTGTGAGGCAAGGGAATCCTTCCAGGTAATGCCACATTACACCTTAGCCTGGGTTTTTGAAATTCCTCACCTCTGGCCAACAGCACCAAAACCTGACTGGAGCAGCAAAAAGGGCCAAGGCTGGGCTGCCACACAAGAGTCCAGCCCCAGCACCACCCGAGCTGTGCACACATGATGGATGATGCCCAAGGGCATCTTACCCTCTTACCCAGGGGGAGTCAGAGGAGAGCACTGAGGTGCTGGGATTTATAAATCCCTTCCCAAGAGTCTTCTCAGGAGCAGTGGACTAGGAGAGAAAAAGATTTTTCCTGCAATTTGCCTTAATTTTGTTTTTTCTTTAGAACTGCTCTATGACTGCTGTTGAATCAGGAAGCCAGTACCAGCTTATTCCCCCTCTTTTTCCTTTCACCTCTCTTTGCCAGTGGCTTCCCTTTGTGCTGCAGTGCAGAAAGCTCTAAAGGCTGCTGGGCAGAGCAGGACTGAGCTCCTGGGGGGCTGCACGTCCCTTCCTTTACAGCCCAGAGCACAGGGGGGGCAGCCGTGCCTCGTGCCCCTGGTGCATGGTCACTGCCAGCAGAGCAGGGCCGAGGTTTCAGGGAAACTCTGTGTCTGAAAGGCATCTGAGCAATGAACTAAGGCCTCTAACAGCGAGTGCATAGGTCAGACATGGGACACAGAGATCTGGAGACAGAAACGACAGAAGTAGAAGACAAGAAAGAGAACAGCAGTAGCGAGGATTTAAAATTACAGCCTTTTGATACTCTTTTCTAAGTGATACTTGTTTGAATAATTAATTTTAATAAGTCTATTTCATCATTTTAAAGACATGTTAAATTTTAAAATCTGCATACTGATACCCAAGCAAGTATCCTACTGCTGTATGGCTTCTCACTGGGCTGATAATGAGAGAAACATTGATTGACAGTTGCATCTGAAGGCAGGAAGATGTTTTAATTGTTAGGCTTTTAGATGGAAAAGAAATTATCAAAATTAAATGAAGAAGAATTGTTGCAAGTGGGTTTCTTTAGAAAATTGCTGGAAAAAATAGGATTGGAAATACCTTATATTCACTTAATTCACTAAGGGAATTTGCTGTTTAGTTTGCAGAAAATTCAAAAATTGTGTTGTATCATGTTCATCAGCTAGTGATTAAAGCTGGTGATTCAGTCCTTTTTGTAAAGTAAGATAGAACCCAGATTTTGATCTTGAGAATGATTTCTACTTCTAGAGAATACAGGATATTAACACAGTGATAATGCTGAATATTGTCAGATGATCTTGCTTATTTTTTAGTGCTGTGCAGTGATTACTTAAACATTATGGAATCTACATGAAAGTCACTGGAAAATTTGGAGACAGTTTCAGTATTAGTATAAACCCCTAGGAAGTTGCTCCTGCCTGTGCAGTAATGTACTGAGCTGAGTTGCTGGGCTCTCCTTCTCTTTACAGGGAGAAGAAGCTGATGATGATGACATATACAATGTGCTCTCCACACTGAAGAGGTTGACATCTTTTCACAAGTAGGTGGTGTCTTCCCTCACAAATTTGTGATGTGAATTTTATCCTTTCAGCGAGTATCAGCAGTGTCAGGTGTGGGGAAATGAGGAAACACATGGCCTGAAATCTGGAGATGGAGGAATGACTGGTGGTATTTGCCAGTAGAACTGTTTGGGTTGATCTGAGTCCTTGCTCAGTTCATGCCATGACCTTTGCAGATGGGATTTGCAAGTGGCACCCCCTCTCTTGCCCCCAGTGCTCTTACACCCATGAGTAAGTTACTACAGGTCCTGCTCCCCTGCATGGCACAGTCAGGGCACAAGGGACACTTCTCTGCCACAAACCTGTGCTGCTTGGGAGAGCCTGCAGGAAGCTATTTCTCAATGCCTTTTAGCTATCTCTCAAAATTATAGAACTAATTAGTAATAGCAATAATAATAATAATTAGTAGTTTATGGTGAGAGCCTAGAAGATGCATTTTCTTCCTGCAGTTGAATTGTTGGCCAAATTTCCCTGTGTGGATTGCACAGAATCTCCCTCACCAGGCACGAACCAGCTTTTCAGGTTCCTGCTGCTCTCAGGCCTAAGGGCATCCTCAGCACATGCAGAGCAACCTGGAGAACTTCACTGGAACTGTGAATTCTGGAGCACAGCACAAAGGGCCTGATCTTCCCTCTAGCTGCAGGAAGCATTTGCTCCTGGTCAGCATGAGAGAAAGCTTCACGTGCAGGTGGCAGAGAGCCACAAATCATTTCTTCCTTATCACAATGTGGGAGAGAACCTTCCTTCTGCCAGCTCTTTTATACAACTTGATTTTTTTACAACTTTATGATTTCATTTCTCTCTCTGTGCTTAGACTTCACTTATCCTGAGTCCTGCATTAGATCACTGTCTGAAATGGTTCTGCAGTCTCTACTCTTTGTTGCCATTCAAGGAGAATCCCACAAAGATCATGAAATTGTTACTAATTTCCATAGTGCAGCAGGCTGACACTTTCAACTCAGGTTTGCAGTCTCCCTGGTAACACACTGGAGCCAGTCTGCCTTTGCTAAGGGAACTTGGGGACTTGGGGAAAACTCTACTTCACATCCAGGAGAGAAGCACAAATCTTAAGGCTTTCCTGAGTGACTTCCATATGTATTTTTTCCTTCAGAGTTCTGGGTCTCTAGAGTTAATTCAGACCATAAAGAAGCCTTGTAGAATAACACACAAATAAGGGTCAGGGACATCTACTTTCACATTCAAAGAGCCAGGAAAGAGCAAAGGATCAGAGCTGAAGACCTGTAAAACAGTTAATGTATCCTTCCTCAGCTGATTGGTTATTTACAACTGTAGTTCAATAGGAATTCCTAATATCAGCTTGCATATAAGGAAGTAATGAGATCTTCATTACTGTCATGAACATTCCGTGGGATGTGATCTCTCTGTGATAGGAACCAGTTACACCATGTGAGCCAGAACTTCTGCTGAACCTTTAGCTATGAGAGAGGATCTTCTGCTCAAAATGCCTGTGGAGTGTTCTGTCTCAAAGCACAGTGGCTGTGGTCTGACTCTGTCACTCTTGTCACCTGGGAGTCAAAAGAAAAGAAATCAGATCTCCTGAAGAGGCACTGATGAAATGGTTGCTGGGGCTTTGGGGAAAAACAAGTCCCTGTCTTCTTCCAGTGAGAGAAACTCCAATGTACATTGCCCATGCTTGCTAGCCCTTGGTAATTGCTGCTGCTTCATACTTGAAGAAAAAAACAAGGTGGAAAATACATGGTAAGGCAAGATGAGAAAAGCCTTCCAGACCAAAAGGCTTCCATACTGGGATTTCCCAAGCTGAGCTAATCCTCTTTCTGAGAGGGCCATGACAGCAGAGGGCTCACAGCACACTTTTTGATTCATCAAAACAACAATGTCATGTGTCAATACAAATTAAATTAATCACCACAAAGTTTCCTTCAACATTTTCAGAATACAATAATAAATTTTCTTGAGATCTTCTGAGTAGACTTCCTGGAGTATCCACTTGGGTTATTTTTTGCCAGAATCTCACACATACTCATAACATTTAAGTACATGGAGGCAATTTTTTCTATATTGACTCCATTGTAATTCAGCTGAACACACATTAGTGCTGTAGCAGTTTGTATGCTGCAAAATCTCAGCATCTTTTACTTACTTGAGTAAATCCAATGCAAGACACATTCCAAGCATCCCCTCTGTTCCCCTGGATGTGCCTGTTGGTTCTGCCTTGCATGGAGGACATTGTTTCTCATTTAGAAACCAGGAGCATTGGCATTACTGTCCAGTAATCCTCAGATACAACATTTGCTTCCTTCCCACCTCCACACTGACTTCACAAACTCACAGGGACTAATGGTAACTCTCAGATAAAAACAATGTGTGTCAGGGTCAGTGTGATCAGTCAGGACACTTCCTAGACAGGCAAGTTTATGGTCACATCATCACATCATCTCTTCCTCTTACAGAAACGCTTTGCTGAACATGTTTTCCCAGTAGTCGACCAGTGCATTCCTCAGACTGAGTTACTCAGAAGTTTGTTATATCCAGAAGTAGAAATGATGATAAATGAAACCTCATTAGAGAAATGAGACTGTATCAGCAGCAGAGCTGGTCAAAGCCCAAGGCACAGCTTCCCCTCTCTTTGTGCATCTTGAAGAACTGAAGCAGTTTGGTGGGTGGAAAGGTCACTTCTTGGAAAATAAACTTTTCTAAGCTATTTTATGCCACACTTTGAGAAATACTGTGAAACTGGTACCTTTACCTCACCTGCCTCTTGTCTGGCAGAAATGTGCAGACAGGGCTGTCCATGAGAATTAAAATAAACCTTGGTATGAAATACTAGGACTTATTGTCTGTAATCCATGAAGAGTCTGACATGGATGGAGCTAAGGGAAAATTCTGTGTTGTGTGAATTTTCTTCTCTCTGTCAGTCTGAACCTCTGTGAAGAATTGTGTGGTGTCCAAGATGCCTTTATAACTATGGTTTTGATGGTTAAGTAGCTCAAAAGAGAAAAAGAGGTACCAAAATATTCCTAACTGTAATGCAGAGGCTCTGCTTTAAGAAAGTTTCAATTGAAAAGCCATGTGTAAATTGTACATAGTTAGAATTTTTCAGCTCTGGAAGCTGAAGATCCCTTCCTGAGCTCAGCTGTAAGACCAGGCTGAGGGCAGGGAGCTGAGTGTCCCCAGCTGTGGGGACATGGCCCCTGATGAGGAATTTCTGAACTGAAAAGACAGGAATGAGGCAGTTTTTCCTTTCATATTCTCTGTAGGATAATCTGTGTGAGTATCTGCCTCTGCACACCAAGGAGACTTTACTGCTTTAATTACAGTGCAGTAATTAAGGAGGTACCACTCTGCCTTGCTGGCAGCCCTGTGATTTATGGAAGCAGCATCTCTGGGCTTAATATCACCAGTCAGAGGCAGCTCTCTGGCAGCCTCTAATTTATCTAAGAAACATTTTATTTTAGTCCTCAAAGACCATCTCAGTCTGTTAAATATTTTTACTTTTTACATTTTTAATTCCAACATTTTATTTAAGTTTTCTTCTATTCATGAATTTGAACTGGAAGCTCAGGTGCACCTTGGCTTTAATGGCACAGCCCTGGAGTGTACAGTGCACTCTGATGGTTGTGTTTTCTGTAAAGCTCTTACCAGTGACATTTTCCAGGACTAACACACTCCAGGATGGGAGGTGTTTCATGGCAGGGCTTCCAACAGGACCTGGGTATTCCCAGTCCTGAGTTCAGCCTCTGTCCCTATAGGAACTAGAGAGTTATTCCTTCTGGCTGAGCAGGGCAGTAATGGTTTAAGCCAGGGCAGGCACAGCAGTGGGAGAGTGAGCTTGGCTGGGTGATCCAGGTGCTGGGATGAGTCAGATGCAAGAGGCTGCTGCATCCAGTTGAGACTCCCAAATCAGTCTCAGTATCCCTTCTTCCAGCTTAGTATTTCAGTCAGCAAGTTTCTGATTATTCCGAGCTGCCTTGCTCTTTTATAGATGTATTATAAACTGTTTCAAATTATCTCAGTTTATTCCCACTGCAGAAAAAAAAGTTTTAAACTTAAATTTACTTGATGAGAGAGTATTTTTGTCTTCAGGCAACCTGATGTTTTCAGTTTCTTCTGTATTTCTCATTTCTCTATTAAAAAGCTGTTTCATGAGCTCTTGAGGTCTGTAAGGCTGTAGAGTATTTGTTCCTAATGTCATTGTCATTCCTCTCACTGATGAAATCAGGTTGGTGCAGCTGAAGGGTGGAACAGTGAGTGGGATGGTGGCTGCCATCTCTATCTCATGTCCATGTGTTGTTATATCATCTCACTTCAGATATTCAGGATATTTAATATCTAGTGGTAATAAGACAGTAGAAAAACATATAAGTTTATTTTGCTTAAAGCCATTTTTATTCAGTAGGTATTGATGGAGTTTGGCTGTAGTTTGTGCTGCAATGCCAGGGAAGAGTTTTCTGGAGTTCTGTCAATGTTTCCAAAAGAAGAAAGATAACTTAGAGAGAGAAGCAGCAGCTACACTTCAGTAGCTTTGATAGGTGTATGGTATGAAGAGAGTTTATCTTCTCCCTACAAAAATCCCATGTAATCAAACATTTCTTCTGGATTATCAGAAAGCCTGACTTGTGCCTTTAGCATGGAGTGAGCTGCTGTGCAGCTGCTTGGTGAGCTGTAGAAACCACCAAAGCTCTCTGGGCTGGGGGTTCTGGGGAACACAATTAATCTCTCTTTATTTCCTCTCCTTCCAGCGCTCATGATCTCACCAAATGGGATCTGTTCAGTAACTGCTACAGATTGCTGAGAACTGGAATTGAACACGGAGCTATGCCTGAACAGGTACCCTTAACAGCACCTGCACTGCATCACTTGGGTGTCTGAGCTTCTAAAGAGTCTGCTTGTACAGAAATTCAAAAGTTCAGTGCACTTCAGTGATGTAGGAAAAACAGAGTTTGGAATGAAATTTATAGTGGAGACAAGAGGTGTTATGTCTAAGAGGTGGAAAACCTTGGATTCTGTGATTTTTGAGCTCCTTCCCTCACCTATCTCATCACTAAAATTGAGAACAGCTAATGTTGCTGACTCTGAAAAGCAGTACATCAATCCTGAAACCCAACATTGTAAGCCTTGGCTGCAATTAGAATTATCACAAATGGTTATTGTGTATTGAAGGTAAGATGAAAACTTATGAAAACCAGGAAACTAGAACATCCTAGAGGCGTTCTTTTAGTGAACACATAACTGACTTTGTTCCCTCAGAGTTCAGTTTTTGTTTCTCATGGATGAGCACAGGAACCATCTCTTATTCTCTCATGACTCCTGTTTAAACTGCAGAATTCCTACTTCAGAATTTAAGCACATTTTAAGTTTTGATTTGGTTTCAGTTAGAAGTCAGTTGTTAATTCTAATTCAGCCTCATTTAGAAAAAAGAAATTCTCATTAAATTCTGAATAAGAATTCTGTAGAAAGAACCCTAAGAGGAGGCATTGTCACATCACACAGTGTGACAGTGAAAGTCCTCTCTCTGCACTTGCTGCTTCATGCTGGAGTTGTGCTACCTGGAGGGACATTGCTGGCAGATGAAACCTGTCCTTGCAGCTGCCAGCCATCCTCAGTTTCTGGGTCTGACAGTGTGTGTGGCTCTCCAAATGCCTCCATAAGATCTTAGGGGGAAGGTCCTGAAATCTGAGCTCTGTTGAGTATTTCTGCCTGCAGGTCACCCTGAGAAGTTTGGCACTTGTAACACCTAATCTGGATTTAACTGTTCAAGAGACACCATGGATGCTTTTCTGGGCACCATGGATATGACTCTGGTCTTCTTCATGGGACAAGTTGTATTTTCTCCCTTTTTATAGCAATTGGGCTACATGTTCATTTGACAGTGGAACAGATTTCCAGGCTGTTTGATAATGAAACAGATTTAGAGCTATTTAAACAGATGCTTTTGATCTGAGAGATGTAGGTGTTGGGTTGTACTTCTGTCACACTGTGGCATCCTCTCTTGCTGTGCCTCAGTGCAAAGTTTTCTGCTGTTCCCCAGCATTTACACAGTATTTTTTTACCTCTAGTAGGCTGATTTCTTATTGCACCAAACCAACCAAGGAAAAACATGATACCATTGAAAAAAGAAAGAGCTGAGAGCTGCTCCTGTCTTTTCACCACAAAATGCACGATAGATTTTCCATACACTTCCTGCTGTGCCTGCTGTTAGCAGCGTGCTGAGATTCTGTGTGTTCCTGTGTTACAGATCGTTGTCCAGGCACTGCAGTGTTCCCACTACTCTATTCTCTGGCAGCTGGTGAAAATCACTGAGGGCTCCCCTTCCAAAGTAAGTGGCCATTTGATCATACAGATTTTACTGACAGAGCACAACTACCTAGAAAGGTGTTACACCTGATTTCTCTGTAACTTCCATTCTTGCCATCATTTGTTGTCATTTATAACCCATAAAATGTTCCTGTTCAGATTTCTTCCATGTTTCAGGATCTGGTTAACATCATGTATATGTCTAAGCAATGCAAACAGTCTTTATCAGGATTTTATAGCAGCTGATTATTATATTTTTATTGCTGAGGATAATTAACACACTTTATTGTGAGTACTGCAGTTTGCATGGCTGATAAGGAATGTTGACATGAACAGTTGTGAGCAATATTGTTGATCTGTAAACCACAGATAGCTTAATCTTGATGTGTAGTTACCTTGCTTATTCTCTAATTACACCCTTTGTGTTGCAGTAGAAATGGCAGGGCACTGGCAGTAATGATTGCTAATAAAAAGCAAATGCATACAAAGTATGAAGCAGTCAGGACAATGTGGCATGTGACTTTTCCAGGACCTTTCCTTAGCTCTTTCCTCAGTCAGAGGCCAGCATCCTGTTTTTCAGAGCTTTTTCAAAAGTAATACATCAAATTAAAAATTGAAAAACTGAAGTAATAATTGTATTTCCCCATTAGCATCAAAAAGAAAAAGATATTATACCGAAGTGCTACTCAAACAAGCATTTTATGCATAAAAAAGTGATAAAAATACACAGTAAATTCTCTGAGTTGTTTTGAATACTGACATTAACATTTAAAAACAGCTACTAGAAAAAAGGAATAATTTTTATTCTTTATTCTGGGCTTTTGTTCCCACTTCCCTCTCTTAGACTCCTTCTCATTAGCATGCTGGTAGTGTACAATACTGCATCTTGGAACTCAGAAAACTGAAACCATCACATTTGTTTTAAATGAACACAGAATGTGCTCACAGGAAAGCATCTCAAGTCCTCTACTGGCAGCACTGTTCTCCTCAGGGAGGGATGTCCCTGTGACAGGAGAGGCTGAGTTGCTGAGAGGAGATGCAGGGGGCTGTGCATTGCTGCACCCTCAGTGCAGGAACACCAGTGCTGGCACCAATCTCATTGCAGCCGTCCCTGGGGAGGAGAGCTGGGCTGCAGGGTCCCTGTGCCACCGAGTGCTCAGCACCTGGCCACTGTCTGCAGCCCCTTCGTTCAGTCTGCCCCACCTGCTCTGGGCTGCTGGCTGTGCTGGGCTCCCACCCACTGCTGAGGATCCTGCAGCCCTGTCCTCCTGCCTGCTGGACTCGGCCTTGCCTTTCCCCGGGGCAAATGCCCAGATATAAACGAGCTTTTGGAAAATGCTCATCACCCGTCACTGCATTTCTCCATTTTTTTGAAGTACAATAAGTTGCTGCAATGTAGCACAGGTGGTGCAGGGATAGCTGTCAGCATTGCTGGAAAAAAGCTTCATGTTTTCTTGTGTCTCAGTTACAGCTGGAGATTAACATACAGCCTCTCTGCATGGAGCATGCTGTAAACTTTGCATTTCGGTGCCCAGGCATTCGTGTGGCTGCTATTACAACATGACCATGATGGCCCAGTTCAACTGAAAGAGAAAAAGACCTTTCTTTATTTCAGTGGCTGAGATTTTCGTATACACAAGCTTAGGGCACCTGTATGCTTTGCCTACTTTTTCAAAATAGGAGGCATTTGTATGAGATGTTGTTTTATGAGGTGATTGCAGAATAGCTTTGATCTCTCCTGTATTTCTAATCCTGTTGTGATTCATAACATAGTTACAACATAATGTAGTTCATAGGAGTGAAAGGAAAAGACCTCCAAGGGATCACTCCAGAATGGCCATGACAAATAAAAGTCAGTTTGGCTTTGCCCCATGACTGTCACCTAAAGAACTCTTAGCAATTTGTTGTTTGGATTTCCACTCCAGCCTCTACAAAATACTGAGTTTTGTGCATGCTTCGTTCCAGGGAAGCCCTGCATTAGTGCCCTGCAGCTCCTCAGAGTGGCAGCAGCCTCAGCTGAGGGTAGAGAGACAACCACAGACCTGCTGAGGCTGGAGCATTTTGCTATCAAACTTTCCACTCTAGTTGGCTCACTGTGAAAATAGATCTGAACTGCACTGTATCTGGCATTTCATCCATTGGGATGATTCATCCATAGCTGGTTTATAAGTCATTATTTAGGCTTGGAAATTGGTAGCCATTAAAGGGCATCACTAGTAAGGTGTAGGTAGACAAAGGCATTAACACAAGCATCTCAGAATGAAAAGCAGTGTATTTCATGGGTATTTCTGAAGTACTCAGGCTTTTACAGGAACATTTCAGGCACAGCAGTTTAATATGTAGGTCCATGCAGGTTTCTAGGGCTGCTTTGCTGTATCTGTAATGATCTCAGGACAGAGTGGGGTGATGGTGTGTACCTTCACATGGGCATCTTTAGTAGACCAATGGATATGGCTGCAAAAAGCAGAGAGGCTTTTGGACTCACAGGCCTTTTCAGGTTTGAGGTAAAAGCAGAAGATTACAAAGCAAAAGACAAGCTGAAAGCAATTGCTTGGTTTCTATTTAGATATAAATCAGGTAAACTCTGACAGGGAAGGTAAAGGTCATTGGTACCTAGAGAGGAGGGGTGAGAGTAGGGAAAGGAGAGGTAGTAAGAAAGTTAGGAGGAGAATTAGTGGGAAAGGAAGGAACACAAAAGATGAAAATGGAGAGAAGAGAATTTATAATATGTCATAAAACTAATCTTAAGTCTTTGTTTTTCTGTATCCCATAGATTTAGGAATTTTTGTTCCCAGGCTCATATATCAAAGATGATTTTTTAGCTTTCCCTTGAACAACCAGGCTGAGAGATCAGCAATGGAGGGATTGATTTGTAAGAAATGTTCACCTGCTGCCAGCTGGGTCATTTGTGTGACTTCATGCTGGCAGTAGTAGCTGCTCTGTTTCACCTCGTGAGGTCCCATTGAGGTAGTCAATGCACAGCATGAAGTATGTGAACATTTTGGACTTGTAAGTACAGGAATAAAAGATGGAAACAAGTACAAACATCTTGATAAGTTTTACATTTGTTGTTCACATGTGCTTTGCATCCATCAGGTGTACCTTTTATTGCAGGTGGGATAGGGAATTGGGGTAAGGTTTCCTTCAAAGTGAATTCTTTGGCTGCAGTTCAGAATTGCTTGGTAATTTTTGTATCTTGTATTGATTCTGTGGTGTAGTCATACTTGACCACCATAGGCATACACTGTGAACAGAGTTGTTTTGGAATGAAGTTATTTTTTGTCTGGTGTTCAGATGGCTCTTCAAAAATACAGCTCTGTCCTGAGAGAACTGCCCTTGTTTGGGGGCTGTCCTGGGAATTATGCCCAAGCCAGGGCACATTAATTCCTGTATGAGGGATACCTCATTTTACAGCTCTTGGGCATGTTCTGGATCATGGCTCCCTACCTGATCCAGGTGTTTTGGACTGGAGCCTCCCATGTGTGTGGCAGGGAAAAGCTCAACTCTTGTGGTTTAAATCTAATTAGGATCAAGTCAGCTAATTAATTTTTTAACAGCACATAATTGACCTACAGCCAGTGCAACACACCTCCAGGATAACTATCAGCTGTACAGAATATTGGACACTTCTGCAATGTTAATGAACACCTACAAATTCCAAACTTGCCCTTCAGCTGGTCACAGCTTACTGAAGTCCCCTCCCCAAGACACACACCAGGAGCTCTTGTTTCTCCAGGCTCTTAGCAGGGGGTGCTCTGCAGGTTGCCCCTGACTGTTCAATATCATTTGTAAATAGAGCCTAAGGGAGTGTTTGTTTTAATCAGCATAAAAACATATCAAAGATGTTTTAGCAGAAGGGTGATAATTAATGATTATTTGAATTATTGAGAAAGTTCAAATTCTCTGCCCAATAACAAAGATCTCACCAGTTAAATACAGCAGAGAGTTGGGGCAGAGTTATTTTGAAACCCTTCTTCAAGCTAGGCTGTGGAGAGAAGGGTATCCTATGGAGCCATCTTGGTGTCAAAAACTGAAAGGAAAAATTGATTACTGAAAGGAAGGCTGCAGCAGGTAAGAATGAAATGTGTAAGCCTTGAAATATCCACGGTGTGATGTTTTTCTAACCTTTGGTCTCTCTCTGTCCATATTCAGTGGAGGCTGAGGCTGTGAGGGCTGTTTGTGCAAACTGGTGCTCTTTTGGGGTACTGGGAGGAAAAAACTTATCTTCCATAGCTTGTGGGAGCAGCCTGTTGTAGCCTGGAGGAAAACTCCTCCTCAGGTGGAAAGGGGTTTGAGGGTGGTTCCAAAGGAAATTGGTAATTTCTCCCCTGGAGTCCTCTGATCTGTCAGTCTGGAGGAGCAAACAGTCCAGAGGCAGGAGACTTGGGGATTAGAGCACACACTTGCTTCTACCTGGATTTCTTCAGCCATGTCCCAGGTACCCAGAACATTGTGCACTGTGTATATATATATATATATATATATATATATATATATATATATATGTACTGAGAAGACAGTATTTGCAGAAAAATAAGAGTCCTAAAACTTAGAACAGTAAAAATAAAGCATGACCAGAGCAAACATTGAGAGGCAAGACAGGGGTCAGCCAGCTGGTAAGTAAGCAGCAGCCAGAGAACAATGTGGTGATTTGGTGACTTTTCATATTTATATGGGCATGATGACAGAAGGCACAAAAAGGTGAAGGGAAGAAAAATGTCACAAGGTGCAAAAGGCTGGACTATTTTCCAGTCAGGTTGGAAGCTGAGGGTTCTTCAACACTGTGAAGTTGAAGTTAATACTCCAAATATTAAGTACTTCAGAGGAAAAGCAATGAGCACATAGGGAGAAGAGGATGGGGTTTGGGAGATGAGCATAGCAAAAGCAAAGCATTTTAAAATTTACTTCAGTGGAAAAAAAACAAGCTTTAATTTAAAGCTAGAAAGTACTTGAGGAGTTGTAGACATGGGTCTTTTGAGCACCCTGGTTTGGGTTTGGGTGGTGGCACAGACTCCAGTCCTTGCTCTCAGCAGCTCATTCTTGTTCCTGCCATGGAGCAGTTAAATTGCAGAGTTGTGACCCCGTGGTTTTGTTTAACAGCCAACAGGATGATAAAATGGTTTCATATCAGCCTTTCTGCTGAAGGCAGATCAGGTATTCACACCTCAAGAGTGTGGGCTGTGCACCCCCAAATGCTCAAAGACTTGGAAGTCAAATTATTTTTTTACTTCCCATTTTCTCTGTTGAAAAATTCCCCACTTTCAGTAGTCTGGGGATTTCTCCAAGCTCAAAAGAATTCCAGATGGCTCCATTGCACTGTTCAGTTGGGCTTTCTCCTGCTGTCTTTTCAGTATGAATCTCTATCATGCTCTGCTGTCAGAGAGAGGGTAATAAATCCTGTGTACCTGCTGTTAGTCACTTTGACAGAAAGAAAAATGGGAGACACATGCATTCCCTTTTTAACTGTATGTAGGTTTTTTCATGGGTTTTAGTTTCTGTGTTGAATTCATGAACATCTCAATGGAAGGTAATTGCAATGGAAAGTAGAAAGCATGACAGTGATTGTAATCCCAGTGCTTAAAGGGTTAAATCAGATGCTAATGGAACAGTGAACTGGTAAATCTGGCATCAGTCCTGGGTAGAATCTTGAAGTGAGAGATAGAAAACACAGTTGGTACAAGGCTGAAGGGCTGACAGCTAAGATTGGAAGAAACACATCAATTTCTTATTGACAAGATTGCATTTTTGACTGAGAAGAAAACCAGTTGAAACATCAGTGTCTCTAAGACATTAACACCATACTGCATTTCAGGTCCATGTTTGGATTTAATGTAATTCATATTCTATAGCTCAAAACTGATCCATGTATTAAAGAAAAATTGTAGGTGAGCTATCCTTGCACAATGGAATAGTTTCTGATGCATTCTGGGAGAGATCTGTTCTCTTTTGAAAAAAGGGTCATTTTTATCAGTCACCTGGGAAGGCCCTGAAAATGGGGATGATATAAATCAATTGATGAACAAAACACAATTGAAATTTTTTAAAATGAGGCATCTTAATGCTGCCAAATGGAAGGCTTATATCCAGGGAAGAAAAAAAGGGTGATTAATGGCAAGTTGTGGATTAGAACAGAGCAGAGCTGTCTTACAGATCCTGTAATGGCAGGGTAATACCATGGCTGCATCATCAGAGAAAAACTGCTCAGGAATAGGAAGGTGAGGGAGTGCACAGAGCTTCAGTGTCTGTATAAGCAAATCCCACTCAGTGCTTTGGAAGTGATGAGGATTCAGAGCTTTGGGAGCACTCAGGGTGCTTGGGCACTCTGGCAGTCCTGTCCTGTGCTGTGAACCAGCACAGGGAGAACATGGAGCACAAAAAGACTCTGCAGAAACACAGAACAACGAGAGCTCATGGCAGGAAGCATAAAACAGCTAAAACATGGCCTGAACAACCAGCATGAGTAAAACATTTCAGCAAGGAAAACATTGCATGTGCATTATGTAGGTGCTTCACATTTGCTGGGAGGCTGTTCTGCAGGACATTGTCTCTCCCATGTGGAAGCTGACAGGGTGTCCTGGGGGAAGGTCTGCAGAGCATGGGCCAGATATCCTGCTGTGAATTCATCTCATTTCATTTCATTTGGAGTTCTTGTTTTCTTCTCAGTGATTGGTTCATCATCACTGTAAAACCAAAGGACTGTTTCTGTGTGTGTTCTCTTTGAATAGTTTATTTCTTTCACAGATTGTTGTTGAATGTATGAAATCATCACCATTTCTTTATTTTGCTTCCACCAAGAAACCTCTTACTAATTTCCATATACTTTCTTTTTTAATGTTTATTCCAGGAGGACTTGTTGGTATTGAGGAAAACTGTGAAATCCTTCCTGGCTGTCTGCCAGCAGTGTCTATCAAATGTCAACACTCCAGTCAAAGAACAGGTAAAGCAAATGTCTGTCACGCTCTTAGAAAAGTGTGAGTGTTAAATTCTAGTAAAACTCAACACAACACTACATCAAACTCCAAGTAAAATCATCTGTGCTCCTGTCTAAATAAACCTGAACAAACAGCCCAGAGGAGCAGCTGTATTAACAGAACTTCCAAATCACAGCTCATGACAAATTAACTTTTAATTAACAGTAAGGAAAGATTACCTGGATGCTCAGGCTCATTTCCAGCCCTCAGGACTTCAGGCATCCAACTCAGTCACCTCAGATGAAAGACTCTTCCTGCAGACTTTGGATTAAAAGATGGAAATAGGCACTTTTGGAGGGTAACAGAGACCTCAAATGAGCTGAATCTTTTTGGATTTTTTTTCATTGAATCAAAGGGTTTGTTGAAATAATTAAGTCTGTCTCTGCAGGACACAGTAGCTGGTATGTTAACTGAGGTTATGTAAATATATATTGATTTATGGCAATGACATTTTATTTGTCTACAAATACCATTTCTATCAGACCTCCCGAGATTTTGCAGAGAGTATGACTAATAACTGGCCTGTGATTTTTGCCTGTGGTATTTAAAAGATAATACTTCTTAAAAGACACTTATTTCTTTGAAAAATAGCTCTGCTTGCCATTTACTCTCTGTTTTTTAGGTTGCTAAATATAAACATTAGATGCTCAGAGATGTCAGTAGTTTATGTATTTCTAAAAGAGGTGTGTCATTGGCTTCCAGCAGATTTTACTTTGGTAATTGTTTTTTAATATTCAGAGTAGTTACTCTTGGCATATTATATTAATTTTGTGTAATGTGAAAATATCTTCTAGCTCTATGCCTCCCTTGCAGCTTGAGCTGAGCCTGACGTCCTTCCTGCCTCAGCACATGGCAAATGTTCCTTCCCATTCCTGCACTGGTTTATTCTTGAGGTCTATTAACATGGGGTTGTTCTCTTCTTACCAGTGGCCACAATGGTTTTTTCATTGATAATTTCAGCTTTTTTTAGAAGCTCCTTTGCAGTTCCCAGTTTTGGGGAAGTTTTCAAACCTTTGGGCCAGACAAACCCCCCCACCTGAGCAGGCCCAGTGAGAGCGAGTGTCCTGGGCAGAGTGGGCTGGACTGGAGACTCCAGGGACCCCTTCCAGCCAACTCTTCCATGATTTACTCTTGTTTTCTTCCTTAAAAAGTATATTTCTGTGAGTGCTACTTACTCCTTTTGTTTTACTGGATTTTTTTTGAGAATTATGTGCAAATTCTAATGTCCCCCTACCATACTTGATCCTTACTCCAGATATTCTTTCCAGACAAAGTTGATGTCCATATCAAAGGAAGGAAAAATGTATGAAGTATTTAGAGAAACAAGACTGAAACATTTCAACTTTTCCATGAGTGCTTGAGAGAAATAAATATCCTGTGACTGAGCCCACTGCTGCCTTTATATTGGACAGAACTCAGCACCAGCAGTGCATTACTCATCTGCTCTTTTTTAGAGGTCTCCATTAGGAAGAGCTTCAGTTCTATTGAGTATCAAGGGAGTTTAGAGCAGGTGAGATCATCACTGGAATGAATCACAGCCTTTTGAATCAAGGGGAGAAAAATCCCAAATAGCAACATCTGTTTCTAAGGTCTCAACAGAACATAGTTTAAAATGATTTGCATTTGTTCTTGCCTGAGTGTAGCTCATTCAGATTTTATAGCATACTCCCAGAAATAAGGGAGCCAGTAGGAAGTTCAGCATTTACAGATTTTATTTTGGAAATTTGTAAAGTTTTCAGAACCTGAGGTTAAAAATAGAGAAGCTATGAATAAAAAGGCCTCTGAAAGGCACTGTATGTGATCAAATGCAGACAGCTGACTGTGAGACCCCAACAAAAGCCATTTGGGGACAAAACAGTGTTACTGCCATGCAGGAATGAGCCTTGGAAGAAAGGAAGGTAGTGACAGCTGCCTTCTTTCCTGTTTGTCTGTAATTTTGAGGTCTGACAATGGCTCAGCATGAATTTCCCTTAATGTTGTTCATGTTTTAACCTGTTTGATTTTTTTGATTGTTTATCAAAAGAGGTGTGTTCTCTTTACTACAAATTTGGCTGCAGGCCTTGGATCAGAGGTAGATTTAGAGTTGTTTGTGTAGAGAAGTAATGGGAGTTTAATATGGGTCATCTGGGACAGGGAGAAGGTAATAACCACAATTCCTGACCTAGGAACCAAAGGCACAGCATTCCAAATTAGAGGAAACCATTATGGAATACTTTTCACTGCACATAAACACCTGAGAGCAGTTTAAGAAGCTGTTTAATAATAGTAGGGCATATCTGGAAATTAGATCAATAGTATTTTATGTTTTACTTACTTGACTTTTCACTGCATTCATTCTTTTTTGCCTTTCAGGCTTTCATGCTGCTCTGTGATCTCCTGATGATTTTTAGTCACCAGCTGATGACGGGAGGTCGGGAAGGGCTCCAGCCTTTGGTGTTCAATCCAGACTCAGGCCTCCAGTCAGAACTTCTCAGTTTTGTGATGGATCATGTGTTTATTGACCAAGATGATGAAAATCAGAGCATGGGTATGTTTAGCTTTTTTCCATAACAGACACAGAAGAAAGGAGAAAAGAGAATTTTCTGATTTGTTTGTTCATATGTTTTCAGAAGTATTCCTACTTTATTTTTGGAAGGTCTCTGTTCTGAAGTTTCTTATATAAGTTGTGGAATATACTTTTATTATATAATAACTATATTTAAGATTTTATCTGTGTAGTTTATTTTTCATTCACAGAGTGAAGTCTTGCATAGGGACTTAATACTTATGGCATTGCCATTCAATATTAATGCTTCTTACAACTGGATTTTACTTCCTGTTGTTCAGAGCCATTGATTTCACATCTGAAAATCCAAGACATGCAGAAGTACTGGTGCTTCTGATTTTTCTTTTGTTAAATATTTATAGCTTAATCATGTTAATGGAGCCTCTCTGAATGCCCTGCATTTGAGAAGTTAAGCAACAGCATTCAGCAGGTGTTCACTGTGGCCTTGCACAGGGTATAGGAAATAAATGACTCAGTTCCATGAGGATTATATTCAGGATCTCCTCAGGACTGTGGTGAGCAGCCTTGGTCAGTGGTGTGTCATGTTCCTAAACTTCCCTGGAAGTTTTGAAGTAGGCAGGACTCAAGACTTATCACCTTTCATTTTACCATCTTCTCCAACAATCCTTCTTGATTCATCTTCAAGAACTGATTTTTTTCTAAAAGCTCCCTTTGATGACATTCTTTGAGAGCTTAACAGTTACTTACAAACATTCTGTTGTTGATGCTTTCAGAGGGAGATGAAGAAGATGAAGCCAACAAAATAGAAGCTTTACATAAGAGAAGAAACCTTCTGGCTGCCTTTAGCAAGCTGATAATTTATGACATTGTGGACATGCATGCAGCAGCAGATATCTTCAAACACTATATGAAGGTACAGACCGTGCATCCTCCTGTCCTGACTGAGCCCAGTCTGCAGTGTTAGGGCTTCTCCTGCCATCCCTGCCAGGACTGTAGTTACAGCCCAGACACTCCTGAAAGCTTTTTCAGCTTCATTTGATCCTGTGTAGTACTTTTTCCTTTCTAAGTGACACCTGGCACTGAGCAGCAGTGAGCACTGACCTCACCCTCTTTGTAGCACATGTGCTTTATTTAAGGCAGCACCGAAAGCTGATCCTGAGGTGCTATTTCCAGAGAGGCTCCACTCTACAGAGAGTTTCTTCCCCTGCTCCTCAGATTCATCTCTAGAATCCCCAATAAGTTACCTGTTCCATGTCATGTTCTACTGTCAGTCTCCCAGGCTTGGAGCTTGCCCTGAGGCAGGAGGGTTCTTGTGAGAGGAGGTTGGTTTACACAGGACAGCAGGAAATAAAGCTCTGTGTGGTTGTGCTGTGAGTGGGTAACAGAGTAACTTCTCAACGTTTGCTGCTTCCACAGAGCTTTTAGGCCCAGTGAAGGTCAGGAGGACCTCAGCTCCTGCTGCCCCAGCACATGGGAGTTTACCTGCCAGAACAGGCACATCAGCAGTCCTGCCACTGACCCCTCAGGTCCTGTCCCTGAGGGAATTGCTCATCTCAGAGGTGACAATCCAGGGGGAAGAACTGGAGGACAGAGCAGGTCCTTTACTCTAGACACTCTTTGAGATGCTGATGTGAAACATGAAGAGTTCAACTTGAAATTCTCCTCCGTTCATCAGGGACACACAGCACAATAAAATTCCCAGGACACACTGTAGCCATCAGTCAGGGTTAGTCTTGCTTAGGGATTGTTTGCCAGAGTGGGAGTTTGAAACTGAAGCTGTCACCATCCAGATGAGTTCCCTCTCTGCTGCTCTAGGTTGGGCTTCTCTCCCCATGCCCCTCCTTCTCAAAACTGGGAGAGAGAGGGAAATGTAAATTAGTACCAAAGAAGGCAAAACCAGTATTTTAGAGGCAATGAAAGTAAGTGACTGCAAATGCAGAAATACAAATGAAAGACTACTGTTGGGAAAAAAATTATTCTCAGCTTAGAATTGGTAATGATAATACAGCTTTTCTACCCAGATGGGCAGCACCATAGGCTGTGGCTTTCAGCAACCATTCTGTTAACACAAAGAGAAACAGCACTCCATGTTGACTCATTCCTTACTCCACTTTCTGGCTTTAGTGAATTCCTTTCCCCTCACAGTACAGGGAGCACACACCTCTGTGCTGATGTCTGTTCACACCTGCTTCTTAAGGGGGTGTTGGATCAATGTCATGTTGTTGCTTGGAATTGGCAGCCATGGGTCACCTTGATCTAGTGCTTAGTTTGGGGTAGGAAATGCTCCTTTGTTTGGTTTTCAACGTATTTGTTACAAAATATAATAATTACAGAAGTTCCCTACCTTATCACAGGGTTCAGTTTTAATTTTGATACTGAAACATTGCCCCTGGGTTTGCTGCCTTTTCAAATCAAGAATTGTAAGTAATCTTTCTCTTGGGAAAACTGTAAGAGATTGTATAAGAGATTTGACTTAAAGGTTTGGGTTTTTTTCACATTTTTTCTTAGTACTACAATGACTATGGAGATATCATTAAGGAAACCCTGAGCAAAACCAGGCAAATTGATAAGATCCAGTGTGCAAAGACACTTATTCTCAGTTTGCAACAGGTAAGAGCATTGATTTTTTTTTTTTGTTAGAAAAGCCTCAATGCAAAAAAGCCCTGGCCAGGATTTCCTCTGATGCACTTTACAGGGAAGCTGAAATGCTGCACTTCCTTAGGACATTTTCTTCATTTTCCTGCTCCCCAGTTCAGGTTGTCATTGCTCCTTTGTCTCAGTAATTTCTGTTTCCACAGATCCACACTGGCAAAGTTTGGGCAGATAAAAATGGAAGGGAGGGAGAGAAGAGCCTTGGAGCAGTTTGGTCCAAACTGATTAATGGTTTTTATTTATTGATCCCGAGTCAACGAGAAGAATTAGGATGGCTTTTTCTTCTTAGCATTTGCTGAAGTAAATCTTCCTTATACTTTGTCTAAATACTGATGATTTTTTCAGATTTCAAGCTAATTAAGTCTTCCAATACTGTTAGACATGTTTTTTCCTGGAAAAATTTGCTTTACATCAACCATAAATTACTGCCTGGTGATGAAATCTGTCAGCCAACAGCACAAAGTGCACTAAATACCACTTAGGCCCTTGAAGTACCAGCTTATAGCCATTGCACAGAGAAATTAATTCTACTAATTGGATGCTCTCAAATGAGCTGGACCTCCCAAAACTCCTTCCTAAGGGATTTCCTGTAGCAATTGGAAAGCTGAGAGAGATCTGTGCAAGCCTGAGAAAAACAGATGCACCTCAGAAGAATCAGGGAGTGTCAAACAGCCCCTGTCTGTAGAACTTGGAGAGGAGGAAGCAGGTGCCACAGATCAGTCAGGCTGACAAAACTCAGTGAAAAAAGTAATGAGAGGAGCTCTCTGCAAGTGCCTCAGTGATAGGTAGCAGCCAGTGTGGATTTGTCAAGGAGGAATCCTGTCAAGCTGCTGTCATTAATTACATGGTAACAGAGCTCGTGGAGATGAGAGGAGCAGTTGCTGTAATGCAGCCTGATTTGATATTGTCACTGGGACTGTCTGCCAGGATACTCTCAGCAATCAGTGAGAGACATGGGGTGTAAATGGCAGTGCCAGGAGAGGTGGAACTGGCTGGAAAAGCACTGAGCACTTCAGTACTGTGCTGCGAGAGCCTTGGAGGCAGCAGTGCTGGGCTAACAGGCACTTGAGGCTACAGTGGAGGAGTTGCAGTTTTGATCCCCAAATTCAAAGCACCACCTCATCTGATGGGTAATGGAGATGCTTAAGAGAACAGCATGAGAATGCAGGACCTTCTTGATGAGTTGGGAGAAGGATAGAGGGAATTCAGGGAAGGTGGGTGCAGAATTCCACCAGAATAACTCCACACAAGATGAGGGGCAGGTGGCAAACAGCAGAGGGACAGAAATTCTGGCAAGTGACAGAGACTCTGTCATGTCTCAGTGCAAAAAGTCATTGCAGAGGCCATTCTCAGATGGAGCAGGTTTAGAACTCAAGTCTTTCCCAATAAAAGTGTTTCCCAGCTCACAGATGTCAACCTCTGAACTCTCTCTGCAGCTGTTCAATGAGCTTGTTCAGGAGCAAGGTCCCAACCTGGACAGGACATCTGCCCACGTCAGTGGCATTAAAGAGCTGGCCCGGAGGTTTGCCCTCACTTTTGGCTTGGATCAGATCAAGACAAGAGAGGCTGTGGCCACACTACACAAGTGAGTGGTGGTAAATAAAACTAGATTTTTATACTACTTCAGATTAAAACTCTTGTTTGGCATTCCCTTTCTAAAAGTACATAATCTCAACAGTCCATGGAATAATTATGTATTTTTTTCTGCTTTAAGTGGAGAGGTCTACATGTAGGTAGAAAGGAAACAAGCTAGTTGCTACCTAATTATTTCTTGGAATTTATTGGCATGGCTGTGTTTGTTTACAAAAGGTGGATTGTGTCTAAAAACTGAGGATGGTTCTGCTAAATTTAAATTATGACTTTGCCATGCCATAAAAAAGTTAGTCCTTGAGACCAAGATCAGGATGCACCAGATACTGTTCTCAGCCAGGCAGGAGCCAGGGGACGCTGGTGCCTTGCTGGGTGAGGGAAGGGAGGGACAGTGTTCTCTGTAGTCACACATGACAGCAGGACTGACTGTCCCTGCTCTGGGGACTCATTCTCTGCTCTGGCTGCAGAGGTTGGCTCCTGTTTGATCTGACACATTCCATGGAGCTCCTGCCCCTGGGCTGTACCTTCCCAGTTCTCACACTGGGCAAGGAGCCTCTTACAGGGACTGGCCATGTGCTTATCTGAGGGGGCCCTCACAAATCCACAAGGAACTCTGCATTCCCCTTTATCCAAAAGCAGCTGTTTGCTGGTAATGGGGGATTACCTTGTGATGGGATCTGAGGATAAAAACAGTTTCATCACAGCTCAGATTTGGGGCAACTTGTTTGGTTTCTGGTTTTTTTGTTTGCTTTTTGTTTTTTGGGGGTCTTTTGGTTGTTTTTTGTTGCAAATGTCTGAACATGTTAATATTTCTGTACTGTAGAGATGGCATAGAGTTTGCCTTCAAATACCAGAATCAGAAAGGACAAGACTATCCACCTCCTAACCTTGCTTTCCTGGAAGTGCTTAGTGAATTTTCTTCTAAGCTCCTGCGACAGGACAAAAAGACTGTGTAAGTAATGTTGTGTTTTCTTCCCCGGGCTCTGTTAATCCCTGCAGTGTGGGTTTCAGTTCTCTGCTTTGAGGTTTCTACAGTCTAACCAGGGCTGCAGAAAGTCCCCAGGAGATGTTTCACGTACACAATTACTCATCCTTTTATGTTTTAAAGTAATAAAAATAAACGGGAAAAGAAAAATCAGACCCACTAATGAAGTGAGTTTGACACCTCCCAAAACAACGTTGTTTAAAATTTCTTATGGGGTATTGAAAATAGAAAGTCCTTTTTTAGGATAGAAGAAATTAAACATTAGCAATGCAGGAGATTTACAGGTTGTCACCACTGCAGCAACAGCTGTTTCTGTTGTATAGTTACATAAATTGTAAACCTATATTTGTTGTTTCTTTTATATACTGGAAGAGGACTCCAGTCAAACATCAGCCAAGCTGATGTTTTGTTCCTTCACCTTCCATGTTGCCATTTAAATTCTTTCTCAAAGGTTCCCCTGCCCACATACACAACCAGTCCTGCTCCTGCAGAACTGTAAGGATTGCTGTGGTGGAATATCTGTACCTGAGCTATTGACTGAATCTGATGATCATGAAAAGAAATAGGTCCTTTAGGGGCTGATTTAGCTGATTTGTGCCAGACTGCTGTGTTGGGATGAGTTCAGCCCTGACTCAGACCCCACAGGCTGTGGTGACCATGAGAAGGGTCAGCACAACTTGCTGACATGTAAGGATTCTGTGGAGGTGGCTCCACTCCTGCCCAGAGTGCTCCACTGACAGGAAAGGACTGGGATGCTGGGTTTGCCCTTTTCTGTAGCTCCTCCAATCCATAGGGACCTCTCCCCTGCCACAGGGACTGCCTGTGTGCAGGAAGGTCCATGACCACCATCTGCTGGAGAAGTCCCATGTTCAGGATCACTTCCCTCCCTCCTTGCCCAGAAGCCCTCCCCAAACTCAGCTATGGACTCCTGTCTGCAGCCAGAAGTGTTCTGGAGCCTCAGTGTCAGGAACACGAGGCTGCCCAGGTTCTCCAAGCCAAGAATCATCCACCCGAGAGCCTGCAGGTGTCCGGGTGTCCTGGCAGGCTCCAGCACTCGCTGCTGTTCCACAGGGCCTCTGCTTCCTTCTGCTGGGCTGCTGCATTTTTTCTCTTGGGCTAGAAAAGGGAGAGGCCTCCAGTTTGGGAGTGAAGCAGCAACACTGATTTAATTTCGTTTTCCCAGCCTATTAATCTGGCTACTCATTTTATGAGTAACCTTCAGAACTGGTGATAGCCATTTATGGATTTATTAAAATCTATGGATTTCACATAAAGCTGTTCATGTAAGGTGCCAGACTCATACAGCTGAAGAAAAAATTTTACTAACGCTCTGTTACAAACTCATTAAGGCAGATACAGGCAGGGAAATCCTGAGGAACTAATGTAGGACAGAATAGAGGAGATTGTCCTTGGAGGCACTTATTTCCATTTCTTTCTCTCAAAGACACAGTTGGCTTAGACTGGACACACTGACTGGTGGGTGTCAGGTGAGGCAGAGCCTCAGTATGGTGTTCTCACTTCTGGAAATTCAGAGTTGGTATGAACTGCCAGTGTGAAGCTCCCCCAAAATGCTGAGCAGAAAATGTCTCAAGTTTGGCATTCAGGCAGTAAAGAACTCCCAGTGGTGTCATTTTTCTTTTTCACAATTTGGCCATAAACATGCAATCTGGTTCTATAAATACAAACTGGAGGCAGAAAAACTTCTTACTTTCCAAGACTCTCTGCAGATAGATTCTCTAAAGCCATGAAGCACTCAAATGGCATGGTTGGGTACCACAAAATAGAGAATACACAAAGAATTTCCCATTACTGCCTGGTTTGGGAGTTAATACACACATGAAAAAAGGAAGGAAAGGAATTGACAATATTCAGTAAAACAGTAGACAGGAACCTGCTGTTTCTTGAACAAAGTTACACCATTCATTGAATCAAAACCCTGATGTGATTGTTACCCTCACGTGAGCAGTGTGGCTGCTGGGCTGTGTAACAACTCCAAGCTGCCATGAGCCATCAGAGGAAACCCCTGCCTTCCCATGTGGAATGTGTGGAGTTGACTCCCACTGCTGGCAGCCTGGCAAGGTGGTATTAAAGGAAATTGTGACTGAGGGGTGCAGGAAGTAATGCTAAAGTACCTGAGTTCTTTTATGAAGCTTCTGAATGTTTGGCTCTGTAGCCTGAAAGTCATTAGAATCACATTTATGTAGATTTGCATGTTCATTTTAAAGATTACTTCTAATTCCATAATTAAATAATCAATGGAAAAAGAAAACAGTTCCTATGCCCTCCAAACCAGGAAGGAGTTTTTGGTTCCTCCTTTCAGTTAACACATCTGCACTGGGCTTCTCATGGCAGTGGATCAGGACTTCACATGTTTTATGGAAAAATAAAAGCCTACATTTGACCAACCCATCTCTCTTGTTCCAGGATGCCAAAGGACATCCTGCATCCTTGCAGCAGTGGCTCTGATGCAGCCTGGCTCCCGACACAGTGGCCATATCCGGGTGTCTGTGGGGAGATTGCTGCACCTCTGTACCCCCTGTGTTTCCTTTCCAGGCACACCTACTTGGAGAAGTTCCTGACAGAGCAGATGATGGAGAGAAGAGAGGACGTTTGGCTGCCGCTGATCTCGTACCGGAACTCGCTGGTGACGGGCGGCGAGGATGACAGGATGTCAGTGAACAGCGGCAGCAGCAGCAGCAAGGCCTCCTCCGTGAGGAACAAGAAGGGCCGACCCCCCCTGCACAAAAAGAGAGTGGAAGGTTCGTGAGGGGCAGGGCTTTGGCATTCTGGACACTCAGGAGAGGGGGGTTTACGGTTCATGCAGAAATACGTGATACATTGTGGATGTGTCAGAACCGAGGCATCTGTTCTGCAGGTTCTGGCAGGCCTGGGAGTGTCTTTAGGGGAAATACCACCACAGCTCCCTGTTCTTCTTTGTCTTGACCAAAATTGGCAATCAGAACGGTTAAAAGCTTCCACTGCTGGTGGAAGAGGTGTTTGTGAAGTCACCTGCTCTTTCTCACTCCTGCACTGCTGGGTTTCTGCCTATGGATCCCTCTGGGGAGTTGTTAATTCTCAGGGATTTGGAGCAGATTCCAGGCAGAAATTCTGATAACAGATCTGTGTTGTTGCAGGGCCATTGGGGAACACTAAAAAGACACTATTTTTGTTTAAAATAGTTCTGATGTCTAGTGTTGTCTGCATTTACTCTTTCTGGGACCTCAGATGTGTTCATGAGGAATCTGGCTGTGATAGCAAATCTCTTACAAGGCTGCATCTGTTCCTGGTCAATCTGTGTGATGTAACGTGGACTTTTGTGAATACTGATTTGTTGTTCCACTCTATACAGTAGATGTAAGTGGGATCTTAAACCTCAGGGCTTTTTCAAGGTATCTATGACAGTAACCCCTCAGTAAGGAATCAAGTGCCTATTTGCCTGAATACAGCAATTTCCCAAAATATTCCTCCAAAGTTTTCCCATACAGCCTGGTCCATTCTCCACTGCAGCTCGTGTTGTGCAGTCCCTGCACCAAGTCCTGTGGTTTCTCACAGCCAACCTCCAGTGTAGGTACATAAAATAACTGGCTCCTTTCTTCAGGCACTGTTTTTCTTCTTTCAGGATGCCAAGATTTTCACAAAATTCAGCAACTGAGGTTTTCTTTCTTCTTGTTGCCATTTTCATTTTCATTCTATTCTACTGTATTATATATATGTATATATATATATTTAACCCTGGGAGGTGTAGTAGCATCTTTGTGTCCCAGTAAGGCAAATCTCAGGCTTAAGATGTAGTTTCCAGGCTTTGCTTACCTCCTACTCTTTTGTGTCACCCTCTTTCAGTGATCAGTAGAAAGGTGAATTGATTTCCAACACTTTCCATCTGAGAATCTCTTTTTTTTGTTTCTTTAATTTCCACTCAAAAGTATCTAGAACAGGAGAAAGGTCACTACAGAAATTACTGTGGCATCAAAGAACCATATCCAGTCCCCTCTGGTTCCTTTCTCACCTAAATCCAGCACAGACTGGGTTGGAGAACATTCCCTGTTGCTTCTGAGAGGAAATGTGCTCTGTGACACATGGCCTTAAGAAAATCAATAGGTTTTTAAAAAATAATCCCTAACATAAAAGTGCTTCAAAGGTAGATTTGAGAATAAATAGGCAGCTTTTAAGATAACATTTATGCCTAAAGGGTAGGAAAAGGCAACAGAAGAATGAACAGATCCATGGAGATCCCCATCTATTTCTCTCACCTCACATTTCCTGTTAGTAAATCTGTGATCTTGTCATCTCTTGTCTTTCACTCCACGAACTGAATTTTTTTCTATGTGTCTCTGGCTGCAGGCTTCCTGCTCAAACCCATTCTCAAGTCCTCCCTCTTCCCTCCTCTCTGCTTTGTTCCCTTCCCAACATAAGCACAGGATCCCAGCTGGACCTTCAGTCATCTTTATCTCATTTTTATCACTGAGTAAAGTGTCCCTTCCCTGCTCCACTCCAGTGGTTCTGACAATTCTAAAGATCTGGACTGACCAGATTTCGGGGTACTTAAAAATAACCTTGTCTTGGTTGCTGTAGGTGCATGAGATTACCAGTCTCCAATTATAAACCCAGGAATTGGGAGTTAATTGGTTGTTTATGTTGAAGATAGCCAGCAGCTGAGGCTGTGCTGCAGTATGACTTTGTTTGCAATGGAGTTTGTGTGTGTTCCCTTTAAATTGTTGTTATTGCTGGGAATAGAGTAGTAATATTTAAAAGAACAGAATCTAAAATTAGAACTTAAAATCTTATCATTCCAAGCATTTATCCAGGTGATCCCTTAGTGCACACTTGTTTGAATGCTGCCCTGCATGTGGTCAGAAATTAGCAGTGATTTCAGTGTTCTCTCTCTAGATGAGAGCCTGGAAGGCTCCTGGCTGAGCAGGAATGAGAACATCCATACTCCAGGGACACTGCAGACACCTCAGCTCACCTCCACTGTCCTGAGAGAGAACACCAGACAAATGGGAGAGCAGATCCAGGAGCACGAGTCGGAGCAAGGATCTGAACAGGATTTTTTACACAAGTAAGTGTTGGAATTTCAGCATCAAATACAGTCAGCCAGGCAAAGGAATTTTTTGTGGCTTATAGTGAAGTCTTAGCCTGTGGCTCCAGAGATGCCAGAGTGTTGATTTGCAAAGCCACCTGGAAATGTCTTGACTACAGCTCAGCAATACTTGGATTATCTTCAGGTCCCAGAAAAATATGTTGTAATGAAATAATAGTAGAAATTCCTCATGTTAAAATTATCTCATAGCATAGCCATGCAGTTCTGGTTAAATCCTCCTAGTGCTTGTGTCCCAGGCTGGGTGGAACTGTTTCTTTGGAAGACCTGCAGATACTCTCTTTTCTTTCCCCCTGCCTGATATCAGATAAGGTTCTCCAGACACCCTGTTTTTTTCTAAATTTCCAGCTGCTGAGCTAGTAATTCCTGATTTGGGGTAACTGCCCTAAATTATATGTTCTTTTTGTCCCTTTGCTCACATTTCATCACCTCCGTTTGGAGGGCAAACATTGGTTCTTTTCTGTCAGTGGTTGTGTGGCTGTGGGTGTTGCCAGCAGGTGCTGCCAGGATGCAGCAGGTGAGAGTGACCCTGGCTGGACACAGCAGCACAGCCCAGGCAGAGCCCAGGTCACATCTTCCCAGAGCATCTTTCCTCCTTGATCCCACAGCTAGGGAGGGCTGTGCTCATGGCTGCTGTTTTCCCGTGGGTTATCCCAGTTTATCCTGTCAGTCTTATTAGGGTACAAGGGTGCATAGTACAATAAAACCTGGTGCTGCTCCAGAAAAGCTGCACAGAGTTTGCTGCTGTTTCTTTGTGCTGCATCACACAAATTGAAGCAGAGGCAGTGCTGGTTGGTGGCATCAGCAGTGCAGTCTGGAAGGTATTTACACATTGATGAAGTACTGGCCCTTAAGTTGATCAGGGTATTTGTGTAAAAACCATTTGTTTTTCATGTTGTGTGACATTTTTGTCAGTTACAAATTTGGATGCATTCTTGCTTATATTTTGGCTCATCTGACACAGTGAAGTACTATTTAATAATAACAAACTTTAGAGATGCTCTCACTCCAGTTGCCTGCCCCTAAGGAAGGAGCAGTGGCAGTGTTTCCATACCTGCTTTTATTGCAACACTTAATTGATTTTTTTGTGCACATACAGTGAGAGAGACTGTGGAAGAGAATCCAGAAGATCTGTACAATGATGGATGAGATTTAATTATCCTAATCTGAAGCATGGCCAGATACAGAACTTGGGAGATAGAAACTGGCCCAGAATAGGCAGCTCAGAACTGTTACTGATGTTGGTCCTAACTTACTCCCTGTGTGTCAGTCCCCAGATGCAGATCTCGTGGCTGGGCCAGCAGAAGCTGGAGGATCTCAATCGGAAGGACAGGACAGGAATGAACTACATGAAAGGCAGAAGTGGCGTAAGGCACGCAGTGTAAGTGCTCACAGCCTGCTGCCCTCAGCAGGACACCACAGTGATTTAAATGTTACCTTTCCTGCTGGTTGCCAGTCCCTTCTGTGCCATTTCACCCTTGTGGAGAAGGCAGAGGGACTGTTTGTAGTGCTGGGATGGATCCAGCCCAGCACTGCCATTCTCTGACTGTGGCCAGACACCAGACTCAGTGACAGGGTGCAGTTCCCCGTTCCTCTGTCCCAGCCTTCAGTTGTTTCCATGTCAGAGGGGTTCCATGATTTGTGTGCTGTGTCATTCCCTCTGAGCTCTTCCCACCACCTGTTCCTGTGTCTGCACCCTCCATCCTTTTTTCCCAAGGTGTCTCCCTGTGCAGTAATGGAGGGAACACACGTGGGTGAACACTGGTGCACCACATGCTCTGTGCTGATCCCACCGAGTCCTTCAGCACAGGGGCTGGAATCTTCACAGTCTTTGGAACTGGGCTTGAAGGCACTGCTGGAGTCCCAGGGCTTTACCAGTGATCCTGGCAAACAGTGTCACTCCTCCTTGGTAAAAGGGCAGGCAAACACAAGAGGAGTTACTGCCCTGTTCTTGTTGAGCACAACTTGAATTATGGTCAAGGTGCTGTCAGTGGGACTTGCTGCTTTGGCTTGGACCAGGGCTTGGGGAGGAAAGTTTACCTGCAATTTGCCTCCTGTTGATATTCCAGAGAGCCTGTTGGCTTTACCTTCAGCATTAGGATTTGAGTGAAGGCATTAAATGATAGGACTTGAGCATCCTTTTTAATTACAGAGATCAGGGCTGGGAAGTTTTTCTGCCTGGAAATGACTCTGTCTTTGTTTCATCAGACGAGGTCTAATGGAAGATGACGCTGAGCCCATCTTTGAAGATGTAATGATGTCCTCACGAGGCCAGCTAGAGGACATGAATGAAGAATTTGAGGACACAATGGTCATTGATCTGGTCAGTAAATCTTTTCAATGGCAAGTTTAAAACAGTTGAAAACGAATTTAAAAGCAATTTTAGAAGTGTAAACAAAAATTTCCAAAATTTTGAGCCTGGCCTCCAGTTGTCTTAATGTTAGAGTGGACATGATGTGAGCACCTCCCAGAGCCTCCAGCTGCAGGCTCGAGCCCAGTGGCTTTGTTCCAGAGCCACAAGGAGCATTGCTTAGTGCTCCTTCTCCCTGAGACTGTGTCCTTGGGCAGCTGCAGGCAGCAGCACCATCACACACCTGGGACTTGTAGCCCACAAGGATCAGCTTATGAGTTACAGGCTGTGCTAACATGGCTCTATGCAGCCATAATGTTCAGACTGGCACAGCCAAAGGGTCCCCTCTTTCCCTTTCCTGGTCAATTTGGTTTTCAGGAGGTGGATCCTTACTCGAGGTCTCAGTAGGTCCCAGCCAGAGTCCTGCTGGCACAGTAGGAGGGAGCACAGGCACTGGTGTGTGGGTGGGAGTTCCTTAAGAATTGCTCCCAACCAGGTCCCATTATCAATGGCAGGCTCAGTCCCTTCCAGTACTGCACTGACTACTGGGAGAAGTTCCTTGCAGCACTTAAAACCTTACCTGGCCTCTTTTCTGGAATGACTGTTCCCCTGTAAAATGGGATAAAGGAGCAGTTTAGTTTACACACCTCACCATTTTTATGCCTTTCTGTTTCTCCTTTCCCATCCAAACAACAAGCCCTAGGTTATATTAGGACTGAGCTATAGTCCAATAAGTACTTACTTATCAAGTACGTAACATCCAAGGCAAGGAAAGGAAGGAATTGATCAAGCCAGCGAGGCTCACATTTACTCTTGTGCTCCTGGGGAAGGAAATCACCAAGGGTTTAAGCCTCAGAAATATTTCAATATCTTCAGCACCCTTTTTTTGATAAATCCATTTTTTACCGTATCAGAGCTCAAGTTTCACTATGAACTTAAAGCACAAAGACATTTATGTCAGAAAGAACCTTGGTTAAGTCCTTAACTATGAGCACAGAGTTAGAATTAGAATCCATCAGCTTTTACCCCTTTCTTTCAATAACAAAGAACTGAGGGAGTGCTGTACTGTATCAGGCCCACCTTTGGGCCGGAGGTTGTGTGGCACTGGAGGGAAGGTGAGGGGCAGGCACAGGTGGCCCTGTGGCCAGCAGGGCTCCCTGTGCCCCGTGCTGTTCCAACTCCCGTGTGTTGCAGCCGCCGTCGCGGAACCGGCGGGAGCGCGCGGAGCTGCGGCCGGATTTCTTCGACTCGGCGGCGATCATCGAGGACGATTCAGTAAGGCCTGGCTCGCTGTGCTTGCTTGGAGCTCTGCTCTTGTCCCGCCCCGTGTAACCGCTGTCTTTTCCCCCTTTTTCCAGGGATTTGGCATGCCCATGTTCTGAAGTCTGGCGAAGACCTTTTACAAACTTGGAACTCTATTGTTTAGAGCTAGAGGCCTATATACTGTGATAGCTTGTATGAAAACCACATTTTTGATGTGATACGGTTTGATTTTTAACCAAATGATTGAGGTCAACCCCTTGGTGTAGTGACGGAGAGAAGAGGAGCTTCTTAATGACACACGGGAATGTTGGCCAATCCAGTCACCTCAGAAGGGCTGACCTAAAAAATCATTTGTATCCCTGTTCTTGACTGTCCTAATACGGATTTTTTTTTTTCTGGATGAGGAGGAAGTTTTAAATTGTTAAGACAGCTGTCAAAATAAACACTGTTCTACATATGTTTTCTGAAAACAACATTGAGTGAAAACAGAACTTTTTAACTTTATTTTTCTGCTGTACAATTTAAAACAGTTTTAACATTTGCCTTTTTATGTTTTCAAAGCTAGCCATTTTTATTAAACCTATGCCTATCAGCCACTGACTAGCAAGGCTGCTGTAAGCAGGTCGTTCTGGCTACGGAAAAGTGTTTTGGAACACACTGGATTTGATTAACATTATGGTACGCTTATGTCCTCTCATAGGCATGGAGAAAAACACTCTCAGAGAAGAGGTTAGAATTCTAATGACGTGCATCTCTGCCAAAAAATTTCAGATTCTGATATGATAAACCCAGATTTTATACTCTTGAGAAGATTTATTTTTATTTATAATGGGACATAAAGTAAGAGATGTCCATGAAGCCACTTTTCCAACAGATGCTGTGTAACATTCATTTTATATAGCACATGGGGACACAAAAACAGTAAATTTTCTATTGGTACTTGCTCTGTGCATTTTTAGCAACTTATACCAGCAAATAAAGTATTCTCAGTAAAACACACAAACGGTTCTCAAGTAATCACTTTGCTGTTTTTACTACCTACTTCAAGCCTGCCAACACAAGGTACATAAACAGCAACTTTCCTATTAAAAAAAAAACTAGTTCAAGGGTGGGGGAAAGGATCACTTTAGCATACTAAAAGTAATTTTAACTGTACCATAAAACAGAGTCTACTTTCCATGCCGTAAATACCCTTTTTCGCTATTTTTGTAAATTAATTTTGCCAGTTAGAAGTACTGTATGTGCTGCATAGAAATTTGTGCTTAGATGGTGAAGTTCTTAAGCTTACAATGGAATACAGCTACATTTTCAGTGTTAACTGTGCATATTGAGAGTAATTCTTTGGAAAAAAATATGATTTTTCAAAAAAGTTAAAAACATGAAAAAAAATTCCAGAAAACCCCAAAACATTCTCAGCCAATTCATTGTACTAAGATATTTTTCAATGTCTTCAATAATTTGGAATTTCATTATGCTTCAATTTTATGACTCGATGTAGTAGCTGCTCCTTACCCAGCCTGGGCTGGCACCAGCAGTGCTGGCCCTCCACAGCTCCAGATCTCCAACAATTGGACCCAAAATGTTCATCTTTCTGCACTCAGCAGCAGTTGAGATACAAAGCAGACTGACCCACTTGGAGCACAGCAGTTTCAGAGGTGCTTTAGTTTTAGCAACTGCAGCATAATCATGGAGCTTTTTTCTGTTTCAAGCTTACTGGACACCAGCCCAACCCCTCAGTGCCCAGCGTGGGCAGGGAAAGAGCCCAAATTCACCCAGCCCAGCACCTCACCCAGCTGAGCTTGGCTCTCACAACACGTGCAGTTCTCAGACACGGTTGCCAAAAATGTTTGACCAGGTAATTCAGCCATTCCTTAGGGTGGGTTGGGGATGTATTGATCCCCAGAAGTAGCTGGAACTTTATAAACCCTGTTACCTCCCTCTGTGCACCCCCACGGCCTGGGGGCAGGAATGGCTGCAGGACCTGTCCCAGGATCACTCTGTGAGCATGGTGGCACAACAGATGCTGCCCAGTTTGAGTCAGAGTCTCAGACAAACCTTGTGCTTCACAGTCCTCTGTGTGGAAAACGGATTCCTAATTTAACATTGTAGAATACTGTATAACAAACATTTATTATCATGGTACCTGCAATGGGTCTCCAGTTCAGTTTGCAGTCAATAGGTTTTTGTATTATGAGTGTCTCCTTGATTGGTTTTGCTAGTAATTCTGTAAATTGTACATTTACAATATGAGGTTTTTTTTTTCCTTTTGTACAATTTAAAACTGATGCTTCACCTTTCATTTAATAAACTATTCAAAATCATGAGTATGATGAGCACCCTCTTCACTATAGTTTTCTTTTAAGTGCTTGTTTGCACCATCACATTTTGCTATCTGATTTAGTAGTAGGAATTCAAAGAATTATTAAAGGCAAAACTGACAGGTAGCTTTCATGTAGTCCAGGCTTCACAACCAGACCTGTACCCCACTTCCCTTACCCACTCAGCCTCAAGAGTGATGGAAATTCTCTGGGCTTCTTTCTCCCCTCCACCATGGTGTGGTTTGGTTGTGGGGGGTAGAGGGGTGGTTAATGTGAGATTGCTGTAAATCTGGGAAGGCCCCACACACCAGGTGCAAAAGCTGCACTGCCAGAACTTACAATTTCTTGAATTGCTACAAGGTTTGAGAAGAATTTCTCTCTTCTGCCCCATACGTCTGAAGTGACCTGGAGTCTGTGGGAAGAAGCTGCCACGGGAAAGGCTTGAAAGCTCTACCAGCCAGCTGGGCTAAATGAAGTTTCACAGATTCCTGAAACAAAATGTCCACGTTACTCCCGTGTCTCAGGGAGCAAGGTGCTGTTTTTGTCCAACCCATGAATGGTTTCATCTCTGTAATGCTAAAGAAAACTGACTGGTTTATCACCTGGCCCACTTCCTAAGGAAAAATCATTGGAGTCAGGAAGAGGAGCAAGATGCAGCAGCTGAGGCACAGGGATGATTCAAAGTCTCAACTACTCCCAAGACAGAGCCTGAAAGCTCAGTCTCCAACTGTTTGTAAGTTATGGGAACTCTAACTGCACTGAGGAACACAGTAAGTGACTTGTCTTGGTGCTAAGTTCAAGGGCTGCACAGTGTTGAAAGGATTTTATTTTGTACCTCTTGTTTTTTTTAGGTGACTGGACTTCAAGGAAATTCTCAGAAGCCTGGTCAGAGCAGCTTTCGATCCCTTTTCCAACGTCTTGATAGAGCAATTGCCTGTTTGGAAACTGAGAGGATCTAAAAGCCCAGTTCTTGTGCTGGCAAGGGATGGGAGAGAGGATGGAGTCTTTAGCAATACTGAGGTTAGGAAACAACTAACAAAGCTGTACTTTCCTGTTTATGACAAGTAGGTTTCTCATGGAGTGTCTCTTTCTGACTCTGGGCAGGCTGAAGAAGCTGTGTATGTATCCCTTCACCATCACAGCTTCAGCCTCTAAACCAGCTTTACCTTTGGAAAATTTTCTTGGAAAATTATAAACTCTTACAGTTTGCTCACAGTTAATTAAGAACTCCCACCATGGCCATGACACCCAACACAGTAACATTTCTATTTACCTTCCTCTGTTGCTGCAGCCAGCTCTGTTCCCTGGGACAGCACCAGGAGCCTTTTCCTGCTGAGGCACAGACATGTAGGATCATGCAGCTCCCCTGAATGTGCTGCAGCCAGCACAGCCATTGTATGTCTGCAACCTGAAGTGCTGCCTCCCATGCATCCAAAAACATGGGGAGCTGGGACTCCTACTTGAAATGCTCCTTTTATATTTTGCTTTTAGATGATGTTCAGCTGTTTCTTCTTCCCCCCTAGGTCGAGGCTCCAAGCTCCACAGCTCTACTCACTGCACTTTCCTGGGAAGAGAAGCTACCTGAGAGATGGCCTTTCTACCTCTCTCCTCCATGCTGGAGAGTGAGCAGCAGAAGCTGCAGTGCAGCTGGGAAGGCTCTGTCACACAACAAATGTGAGTTACTCAGAGCAGCCAGGTTACTGCAGCCCCTCCTGTGCCTGGCAGCTGGTGCAGCAGCACTGAATGTGACCATGGCTGTTTCTCACTGCCTTGGGGCTGGAGGAAGTTGCAGCTTCTACTGAGCAGGTGAGCACAGGCCCAGGGCTGATGAGAGTAACACCTCCTCAAGTGGTTCCTGGCCAGGCTGGCAAATAATCCCAGAGAAAGGCTGGAAGGGGTCTCTGGAGGTCTCTGTTCCAGCCTCTGCTGAAGGAGGAGGGTTTGCATGTCCCACCAAAACTGCCCTTTTTTGTCTACTGTCCTTAAGAGGGGGCTGGCTGTGCCCCCCCCTGTGCCACCCATCTCTGTCCTGGGGCTCTGAGATCCAGCTGCTGCAGCCAGCAGGGAAAAGCTGCCACAGGCCAGACTAACAGAGGAACAGAACAACTGAGTCCAGGATCAGCAGGGCCTGGTCTCCAGTGCACTGGAACCCAAGCTCACGATTTTCCTCTCAGAGTCGGTGCAGGAAGTGGAGTCAGACTCCAAGGTCTGTCACTAATGGATTACCCTTGAACTCCCCAGGGGTCCAACTTCCCAGCAGTGGGAGGTGGCTCAGCCCTGCCTGAGCCACCTCCAGGGCCTATGGAATGAGGGAGCCAAGGGAATGTTTCACCTTGAGCAATTAGTAACGGCTCACCTGCAGCAGGTAGGGCAGGGTGTGTTGAGTATTAACAATGAAGAAAGGGTGAGCTAGTCAGACCCCCAAATTAAATATATACTATGATTTATTGATGATTATTGGCAAAATCAAAATGAAAATAACTATTTCTGTTGCCAAACAGACCTCCATTGACCAGAGAGTTAATCAGAACTCATGTTCAGGATGTCTCCCAGCATGGGCAGCCCCTGCTCACCCTCACAGTGGGATGTTGGCATGTTTCTTCCAAGGACTGGACTGGGATTTACTGGCCAGCACGTCGAGGTCATGGCAGATGCGTGTGCGGGTGGTCGAAGGCTGGATGATGTCATCAACAAACCCTGAAAAAGATTAAAACAAAAGAAACCTCAACCTGAGCAACCATGAAGTATTTGCCTCCCAGCCTTCTGTGTCTAGGCTAACCCATAAGTTAGCAAAATCAGAACAATGGTTAGAATAAGTAAGTTCACAAGTTATAAATTAACTAAATTTAAAATAGCCTGAGAAGGAAACATTCCTGAGTCAGTCTTTAAATTTTGAATATAACTTGCCTTTTAGAGTACAGTTACGGCTCCAAAACTGGAAGTAAAAACAGTGGAAAAATTTGCTCCTGAGAGTTCTGGAGAACATAACTGAACTGAGCCCTACTCTTTCTTCAGGCTTTGTGTCTAGAGCTGTATAACAGACTGGCAAAGCACCTATGCTATAAAGGAAAAGGCTGAATTTTGAGACACTTTCTACTATTTACACAATTGAAAATGCACTTCACAGAGCAGTCCCCACTTTTCACCAGGCTCTTTGCAGCTGAAGATGTGTCTTGTGTCCAAATATTGTCCACATGCACATGCTGTGGTTAAGCATCACCCTTCTAACTCAGACACAAGTAACTTAATTGTTAGCAAAAGATTTACTCAATAGCACAACTTTATCTGCATGCAGTGGGAAGCCAAATGGGAACACAGTGTGGCAGACAACCATACCTCTCATGGCAGCAGGGAAGGGGTTTGCAAACTTATCCACGTACTCCTCCTCTGCATTCGCCTCCTTTCCTCTGAAGATGATCTGCACAGCACCCTGGGAGCAGAGAGGCTCAGGTCAGTGACAGTCCCTCAGAACTCTGGGAGCATCCCCCGTGCCTGCAGCACCAGGACAGTCCATGGTGCTGGCAGGGCACTGGTGCAGCACAGTGAGAAGGGCCTGGACTCACCTTGGCTCCCATCACGGCCACCTCGGCTGTGGGCCAGGCATAATTCACGTCTCCTCGTAAGTGCTTGGAGCTCATCACGTCGTAGGCACCCCCGTAGGCCTGTAACACAAACCAGGACATCCACTCCAGGAGTGGCCTGGCAGCAGCAAAAGCCTGCATTGCTCCTGCAGCTTCTTCTATCCAGACACAAGCAGCTGGGACTGGATTTTACCTGAAGGAGAGCATGAGCATCTCCACTTTGTGGCAGCAATCTCCTAGGAATAGACACCACTTCCACTAGAGCCCCAAAAGAGCAAGGAAGGGGGTTGCTGGTGGTAACCAAGCTCATTCTGCAAGGCAGGCAGGGACGGGTCAGTGTGTATCCAGACCAGCAGGCCTCGACCTGCACCCTGCACATGCACACAAACCAATCAGGCAGTGTGCTTCTGGAATTTCCTGGCCAGGGAATGCAGCACTCAGGCTCTGCAGTGCTCCACTCTGGAACTGGAAATGCTCCAGACAGCAGTGATGAACAGATACTGCAGGACTGCAGAGCAAACTGCAGTGCAGTCCCTGTCAGGGCAGTACTGAACAGTGCAGTAAGGCTGCAGGATTGACAAGTACTGCATGAAAATACTCAGAACAATCAGAGAAGGCAAAGGAACAGAAAGTTCTTTTTGAGTTTTGCCATGATAAGCCAAAAGTACATCAGAAAAATGAGCAGGAGGGGCAGAGCAGCAAAGAGAAGGCTAAGGCTGTAAGGTGCCAGCACCAGAGCTTATGGCAGTAGGGTGTCTCAGGTACCTTATGGAGGAAGGAAGATGAGGTAGAGTATAGCAGAAGTCTGGGGAGCGAAAGAAGCCACATGAGTGTTCAACCTGTAGACACAGCAGAAGACAGATGCAGCCAGTGCTGGGTTTGCAGAGGGAGGCTCAGGAGGCAAGACAGGAGAAAGCAGAATTGCTGCAAACAGATGGCATGTTCTTAGTAAGACAGGCTGGGTGACATGGGACAAGTACTTGAGTGAAGGCATTCCAGACAGAAAGCAGGGAGCAGAAACTGAAAGTTCAGAGGGGTACAGAGACAAGTGGAAGGAAGAAACAGAGGTAGTGGCCTGGGAATAGAAGAAGTGGCCCCTCATAACGTTATACAAAGAGGTGTTACCAGATGGGACAAACAGAGATGTGACAATGATAGCACCACTGAGACAGACAGACAAAGCTTGGTTTAACTAAAATTGCCACTAGTGGAAAGAGGAACTCTGGAAGACCGCCATGGAATTTGCCAGCTTACCTTTCTGGTAATGACAGTGATCTTAGGCACAGTTGCCTCTGCAAAGGCAAAGAGCAGCTTGGCACCATGACGTATAATCCCACCGTACTCCTGAGCCGTGCCTGCCAAGGACAAGGAATTGCTTCACTCCAGGGAATTCACACAACCCCATCATCTGTCACCAGCAGCAAACCTGACCACCACCACAACCATGTTAATACCCTAGAGAAGATCATGCCAGGCAGTGCAAGACACTGAGAAACAAAAATCAGAGCAGCAGCTGTTTGTATGGAAGGTCACAGAAGCAAAGCTCAGCAGATGGGACCTTCCTAGGAACAAAATACAGTTAGAGCATTTCCAAGACTCCAGATTTGACCAGCAGTAGGAAACAGCCTAGAGTCACTTCTGCAGAAACCTCACCTTCCAAGCCCCCTCTTTTCTAGACCACACAGTAAGCAGCTTGGCTACTCTGCCATACTGAGGACCTACCCTAGATTTAGCCCTAGGTCTGAGTGACAGGGCTGTAACACCCCCTCTGGGCAGCAGATACAGCAGGTGGACAAGGCTGGTTCTCCTGCTGCAGCAGAGCCTGAAGAGCAACACATGCCAGGATCAGCTGAGGGACTGCAGCAGATGTGGGTGGAACATCCTCAAGTGGCCCCAGCTGCCACTGCTCCCTGCCCAGAGCCGGCGGTGCCAGCTCTCCCCTCATCCTGTCCCAAGGGCTGGGGGACAGCACTGGACTGCCTCTCCTGGCCAAGCACAGCCTGTGCAGGGCCTCCTCCTGCTGCCACCCTGCCCAGCAAGACATCAAAGCAACATCTAAAAACACAGCTCAGCATTTACTGGGATGTGGAGCCTCAGTACAATACAGCAATCAGTGTAACTTACAACAAGGGCAGCATCTCCAAGGAATGCAGCTTTCTTCCTTGCACAGGTCACAGTCACAGCTTTTGGCAGTAGCACAAAGCTTTCCAGAGCATGGTATCCCCAAGCCTGCCCCTGGCAAACTGGCCATTCTAGTGTTTCTACCAGGCTGCTGGAGACTGCAGTATTACCTGTGTCTCTCTCCTCAGGTAACTCCAGCAAAACTTTGTAACTCCTGAACACACTCGTTAGTTAGGCACTAATTAATTTTCCTACAATTTTTTCCACATTTCACTATCGTTTTGTGATGACTAGTGCACTTAGAATACAGAGTTTCTGTCCCAGGAAGTGGGATTTTTAAACCTGGTTTATTTAAGTCTACTGCAGCAAAAGTCTTCTCAGAGTTCTGAAAATGGGTTTTTAACACCAACACACCATGCACCACACTGAACTCTAAGGGTAAGGCATACCTGGCAGAAACCCAGGGACATCCACAAAGGTGATCAGGGGGATGTTGAAGGCATCACAGAACCGAACAAAGCGGGCTCCTTTCACAGAAGAATTTATGTCTAAGCAGCCTGAGGTTAAGAACACAGAAAAAGGTGTTAGCAACTTCAGGGATCTGCAGTAATTCAAGGCAACTCAAAATCACACTATTTTAGCTGTGTTGTCTTCTTAAAAAAAAGGAAAAGCTTATCTGTAGATAATGTGGAGATTATCTGCCATGAAGCTTTCCTGGTTTAGAACTAAGATCACAGAACAAGCTACACTCAAAATATCATTTCATTTTTCTGACTCCATGTGAAAAGACTTTCTATCCCAAAACATAACAGTTTAATTACATACACATCATTTAAACTATTTTTTCTATCACTTTCTCTTCATTAGTATTTTTCAGATCAGTCATACTGAAAGGTTACAGAGTTCTCCGTTTAAAAAACCCAAACCTTAAACAGTTCAATAATATTTTGAGAAAGATCAGCATTTCTGGTAGACACAGTGCAAACTGTTTCTGTTCTATTTCAGTGCCATTTAGAATTATATTAGGCACAACTATATTAAAACACGTTTTGTATCAAAGCCTCTGTATTAAAAAGAGCTGTTAAAATTTAAAATACTAAATTAAGATTAAATTTATATTCAAACCTTGTGTCTAGTATCTTGATGGTCATATCTTGTAGAGGTGAAACAAATGAAACACTATACTGGGTCATCTGATTTTCCCAAACAGATACAAGAATTAAACACAAGGAGTAAACCAGAACATTCTGACTGGGGAAGGTCACTTCAGAAATTACTCAGTAAGGAAAGAAAGCAAAATCCCTGGACAGTTAAGAAGGGTGATTTAGCTAGAGCTGCACGTTGTACCTTCATATACAAACCATGTGAGGTCAAGAGCTCCATACTTGTGCATCTGAAGGCTTTGCACTGTTCAGCTGCAGTGAGATAACGTCCCCTCACCCTACAGATGAGTTTTAGAGATTTTACTGACATGGAAGGAAGTGTGCAGTTTCCATGCCATAATTAACCCAGTTAATTGCAGGCTGCTGCCAAATGAATGGTGCTCTTCTCCCCTTTCCTCCCCACCCCATGTGCAGCTACTGCTCCTCTTGGGCTGGATGCAGCACTGATTTAATTACCTGGGAGCAAGATCACCCTGCTGAGCCAGTAAAGAAATGGTCTCCAGTTTGTTTCACAGCTCACAGCTGCATTACAGTGAGGTTCAAGACAAAGCAAGTGGTGGAAAAACACAAAATGAGCAGCTCTGACCTTACACAGCATGCAGAGAAAGACAGAGAGGCAAAGCACTGAGGAGTCTCACACTGGACTCTAACCTGAGGCTACTTTGGGCTGGTTGCCCACGATCCCAACGGTCCGTCCGTTCATCCTGGCAAATCCAACCACGATGTTCTTGGCATAGGTCGGCATGATCTCAAAGAATTCCCTCTCATCCACAATCTGCAAAGGGGAGAGGCAGGCAGAGCCCATATGAGGCCAGAGAGAGGTGCATAAAAACACGGGCAAACACAAACTCAGTTACCTTAGTACTGCAACTTTTAAAACAGTTCAGAACTTGCAGAATTTTGAAGGAAAGAGAGGGAGGGGAACCTTTTAGTCTTTGCAGCCTTCACTGCAAGAATTAACTAGTCCTACAAAAACTACCAAAACTGTCAGTTAAGCGTTCCATCAAAAACACCTTTATGAATTAAAGCCTTTCTTCCTGGCTTAGGACAAAATGCAAATCACGTGTTAAGAACTTCTTCCTCACATCTTAATTAGGAGCACTTAAAGACCGATTTCCAGTGACAAAACAGTACTTCCTGGAGCTCAGAATCTCCCGGTGACATGTTTGATGTAATCTCTCTTGGCAAGCTCAGAGCTCTTTATTGGAGCTGCCAGCACAGCCCTGCTGCCCCAGGGTCAGTGCTGGGTGACCCCCAGGGAATGCAGGGAATACAGTGCCCAGCCAGCATTCACCTGGAACCACACACTTGTGTGGCTGCACTCCCTCGGGCTGGAGCTCAGTGTGTGCCCTGCCAAGGGCCAGCCCTGGTGCATGAGGCACGATCAGAACTCACACGTTGCAGAAGATCAGAATTATCCATGGAGCAGTAGCGACACCTACACATGGCTGCCTGGGCTTCCAGCAGGATTTGCCAGTTCCATCTGTTTATGGCAGCTGTTCCCATACACACTGCAGTGTGCCAGTCATTTCATTAGCCTCAGTCTTAAAAAAGTTGTGGAAAATGTAAGCAGTATAAAAGTGGTTATTTCTTTCCTTAATACTTCCCAAAATCTGTGGGAGGGCTTGGGGGTTTTCTCCTAATTCAGCTAATGATTTTTATTACATGCCACCTTTGAACTTTCATTACACATCCTGCTGAAATTCAGGGTGGAAGAATCCAGGGATTAAAAATACCCTGAGCTTGCTTTCATCACAAAAATGCCTCTAAATGCAGCCAGTTGCAAACTGTGTCATTTCAGAAAAACAGATATATATTTGATTGTACTGCACGGGTACATAACTCTTAGCATAAAAAGGGAAGGGTAAATCTCTGCATTCTGGGTACTTTATTACTTTTACATAGAAGTGCTAGAATCCAAGACAGAAGAATCAAAGTGCAGGGAGGGGCCAAGCAACAGAACGCAAGGGGTTCTGAGCCCAGAAAGAACTGAATGGCACAATCTTTCATCTGTATAGTTGTGTATACAGCATAAGATGTATCCTGAAAACAAATCTTGGGATTCTGCTAAAGTCTTTTTTTCCCCCTGCGGTTTTTGTTGTCCATTCACAGTTACTCCACAGGTAGAAATAGTCACTTATAAAGACTGAAATAAATAAGTAACTATCTGTATCTTCAGCACCATTCTACTGGTTTCTGTCAATTATTTAACCCAGAATGTAACACATGCACGTTTAATCTGAACGCTGTCAGACTTACGGAGTGTATGATGTCCAGCATATCATAGGCTTTGGTTGACTCACTTGGGACAATGGTGTCCAGCTCTGGAACCCAGCGGTCACTGTGGAGAGCAGGGAAGTGTGAGCAACAACATTTAAGGGCCAAATGAACACCAAGACCGAAAACTCGGGTAAACATTTCCTCCTCTCAGAAACTTCGGAAACCTCCTCAAATACGGGGAAAAGAACCGGTTCTCTTCATCTCGGGCAGCCTGAGCAGCCTCCTCCTGAAGGAGACCCCTGTTCCAAGAGCTTGGGAAGCCGTGAGCAGCAGGGTCCGGCGGGGCTGCGGGGACACGGCCGGGAGGCGGCCGGGCTGCAGGGGGCACTGCCGGCTCGCAGACACACGGGCGTGGGGACACGGCCGAGAGGCTGCAGGGACACGGGGGCTGGCGGCAACAGAGCCCGGTCCCTACAGCTGCCCAGAGCCCTTCTCCCGCGGCGGCCCAAGGCTCCCTGTCACACCCCAGGATCTCGGGAACAGCACACTTACCCTGCCCTGCCCACGCTGTCACCCGGGGCTTTGAACGCACTAAGCTGGAGAAAACAATTCCATGCTTATTTCCCCATCCCCAAACAAGCAGAGAGTGGGGAAAACATATCCACACTGTGTCTTCCCTTCACTGGCTGTGGTTGAAGACTCTTTCCTGTTTCTCCCCTTAGAGTTACACATTTTCACGTGGAGTTTTCCTGTAAGAGACCCTGCCCAGCCATCAGCAGCGACAGGATCAGTTCCCCAGCTTTGATCACATTATCCTCATTAGGGACCACTCAGCAGTGGCACCCACTGCGGCTGCAGGGGTGTCAATTTTTAGGAGTCACCACTGAGAAGGTTTCAGGGAGTATTATATTTGTGCTATTCCATAAAAATACTGATCTCTGTTTGTTATAAATGGTGTTTCTATGGAGTTCTTACTGAATTAATATTTTAACAATGCCGTGATTTAGAACATTTTGAATAAGACAACACAAGGCTTTACACAAACAATTTAAAACTGAAGAAAGCAATGTGTGGTTTGCCAAAATCAGACCAAAGTTAAAAGTACAGCCCCATGGTTGTCTCTGTGCTCCCTCAGACACTCGGGATGAGGGAGGCACAGCCCCTTGCAGGGAAGGGAAGGGACACAGCTATTTATAGAACAAAGTTCACAGCAACACTTCAAGTGCTTTTTCCATACGAATACAAATATTGCATACAAACACCTGCATAAAATGATATAATGGAACCTTAATCTGAAGTTAAACTTGTTTTAATATACTAAACTCCAAGATAAAAGCAATTCTAAACTTTCTTGTCCATAAAGTAGATACAGATGTGCTCCAAGCTCTGTCCTGCAACCTTTGGTACCCCAAAGTATAGAAGAGGAAAAATGAAATTATTGTTCTCATAAATTCACGGTGCTGAAGGAAATTTTAACAGCATTAAAAACACTATAGTACATTTGAAAATCTTCAAACATCTACAGACACAGGACATCTGGAGCTTGCTGCTGCACTCACTGGGCTTAAGAGGTGTTTCTTACAGATCCCACTTTGTGGGACAGAACTGCTACTCATTGTTAAAGCCTGTGACAGCTGGAGACACCCTCACCAGATGGACACTGGGTTTCATTCAAGGCAGAAATGAAACTGCACTTGGTTTCCAAGAGCTGGCAATAACCTCCTCCAGAAGTTTGCAGAGACACAGAGAGGTAAAATCCCACCATGCTATGCAGGAAATGCAATGCATCAGACACCTCCCACAGGCAGGGGACATCTCACCAGGGTACTGCAGGAAACTTGTAAGTCTTGGAACCCAGGCCACTGACAACAAACATTCACCAACACAAGCTTCAGCAGCCAAGGCTGGCATTTTTCAACGTCAAAAAGAACTTATCTAACTAGAGGGAAAAACCAACCAAAAAAACCCCCAACAGCCCCAGGACTTCACAATGAAAGCACAAGTAGGTTACATTTGATTTGCATAATTTGTGGCAATTGTTTTGGTGTGAAAACAATGCAATAAGAAAGCAATTACTCTAGAGGAATGGACTGGGACTGGAGCAGCTCTAAGGATCAAACACATCAATCTCAAGCAAAAGGAATCTATTAAGATGTCAGTATGTCCAGATGAAATAATACCAATATGTGCATTAGGACCACAAATGGGAAAACTATTGGAGATGCTGCTATAAAACCAGACAAATTTAACAAATAGATCTGCCTTAAGACTAAACTGAAGTTCTTAGTACAAACTGCATTTATTATATCTCATGCCTTGTAAAAGATTAGTTCTTTTTTTCTTAAGTAAGACAAATCTCTTTTACTTTAGTAACTGCAACCTAACTAACACTTCTCACAAATAAACTGCTTGTTATAAAGTACATTGATTTTAAAAATGGAGTGTTGCTTCTATGGTGAAATTAAAATACCAAAATCAAGTCTGTAGAGAGCAATTATCCAAGTACAACTTGTTGATTGCTTATAAAGATCATGATAACCTCAAAGACAATCCTCCAACTCAGCAAATAATATAAGATATTTGCTTTGGTTTTGTCACTATCAAAACAGAGCAGTCAAGAAAAGAACAGAACCAGACCAGCACAGTTTAATGAACTCCTAAAGATCAACACTACCTCAGAAAAATTTAGGACTAGTAATTAACCTGTCTGGCCATTCTCTAAAAGAAAATGTCAAATTTATTTTTTTAAAAAAGTAAAAAATGTATCTCAGGGATCAGAGCAGTGATTTGTAAAATCAATCCAAAAGCACCTTCCCAAAGAAACTGTTACACAGACACTGAAAAGCACAGTGAGGGATGAAGAGAAAATAATCTTCCAGACTCACATGTCAAAATTATCACACATGACGAGCCCCAAGACACATCACACATATGAGAGGAGCTGAAAGGAATATATTCAAGCACCACTCCCATGCAGGAGAGTGCAACAGCCTCTTGAGGGTTCCCTAGGGAAAGGGTTGAACTTGAATGGAACTGGAGCTTGGGTCAAAATGCTTTTACTCCACTGACATTCTCTGCCTTCCAGTCTTAGCAAGGCTCTCTGCTCAGTGTCCCGTGCTTCTCTCTGGCCGTCTCTCAGCTCCTGGAAAAATTCCCTGATAAAAGTCTAGACAGTTGCCACTTTCCCCCTCTTGAAATGGCTCAAGTCCTTTCTGTATTATGTTGCCAACTCCACAGTGAGCCTGAGACAAGTACATAACACATAAAGCTTTCTGCCTGCCCATCTCTAACCCTTATGAGCAGAACTCATCCAACAGACACAGCTGACAGAACAGGGCAAGTTCTCCCCAGTGTGCTACTGTGCTACTTCCTACCTCTCTCACTTGTTCCAAGGACTGTGCAGCCCACCTGGACAGAGATTGCTTTTCCCCACATTCTGCACACAGCTAGACAACAGCCCTTTCAGAAAACAGAATTAAACCTAACAGTGGACACACATGTTGGAACACTTCCCATATTCACATCCCAGAATGCAGAATTATCTGCCAAGATCCCAGACACAGAACACCCATGTCTCTGTGCCCTGTAAGCCAGAGAAGCCATGAAATGCAGTGCTCAGAGAGCACCTAGCTCAGCCAGGCTCCCCTTACCTGGGATCATGGCACTCGCAGACTGGAGCTGGATCCCGGTTGCTCAGGGGTAAATAATTAAAGAACTCTCGCAGGTTCAGCAGAGCATCGATGTCATTCTCAAAGGCCCTGTGTGCAACTCCTGCACAGACACAGTAAAGCAGAGATGGAAATCATTGTGCAAGCTTTCCTTTCCAAATATATACCAATAAAGATAGAAACAAACAACAGCAAGACTCTTTAAACTTGAGCTATTAACAATCAGGAGTCTTAAGCCACCAAATCTGACCAGCTAAAAATATCTAGAAAACATGTGCTGTATCAACTTCCTCCAGAACAGGTCTGGATTGCTGACCTCAATTAAAAATAATGTGAAGTAGTTTATCAGCTGGCACAGCCCTAGCTGGGCTCCAGCCTTCTGGAACTCTGTTCAGGTTACTGTGCTGCACCCAAGTGTTGGACTACAAATGCTTTTTATAAAAGGGCTGGATCTGGGCAGCATCTGTGTGTGTGGTTTTGGTTCATCATCAGCTCAGTTCACATAGCATTTGAGATCCCACAGTCATTTGAGTCTTGAGAAGATTCATGACTCACAGACATTTTCGCAGAGGGGAACCAAGGGAAGAAGTGCTTCAGCTCCCATTGCCACTTGGTTTATAGTTAATCCTTTCAATCAATCACATTAGTGAGCAAACAAGAAATCGTTGAGAATCTTTCAACCCATGCAAATGTCCGGACAACAAACAAAGAAACCCCACCCCAGGCTGACTTTGCGAAGTCCTGCCCCCCTGACAGTCTTCCCACTTCTAGCATCTTTTGTAGCTTTGCTACTTTTGTTTCCAAATCCCAGAACTGTCCCACATTCCCACGTTCCCTCCTTTGTGTTCTGTTACTAAACAGGAGCTGCAGGAGAGCTTACACAGAGTCAGATCCTGTGCTTAGGCAGAGCTTTGTCCCTTACACTCATCTGCATTGGCCAATGGGCTGTTTAGCCAGAACGATTCTCATTTGCTTTGAGCACAATCAGCATGTTCAGTAAAGCCCCCAGCTCTCACCAGACACTGCAGTGTGTGTCTTTGCACCCCCGAGCTGCTCCTGGGTGACATCTTCATTGGTGACAGACTTCACCACATCAGGCCCGGTGATGAACAGGTAGGATGTGTCCTGGGGGAAGGGAAAAAGCAGAAACAGTGAATGCCAGAGCCAAGCTGCAAAAGCACCTAAGGAACAGCCACAGCCTCTAGAGAATTCCCCCAAAATAAGAACAGAGGGACAAATTTCTTTAAAAGGCTGCATTGCATTAAAAATCCACCAAAGATGCAATTGTCCAAAAGTTATTTGGGAAAGTCTTTCTCAACTTTTCATGCAAAATAAAAATCCAAAGCAGGAGATCATCTCAGAAGATACCCATTCCCATGTGGTCACTTAGTGTGGAACCAATGTCACCAGCAGCAGTTCAGGACACACCCTTACCTTCACCATGAATGTGAAATCAGTTAAGGCAGGAGAATACACAGCTCCACCAGCACAAGGACCCATGATGAGGGAGATTTGGGGAATGACACCAGAACACAAAACATTTCTCTGAAATAGGAAAAAAAAAATCTGGTTTTACCAAAGAAGTCTTTAAATCTGTGCCTAAATTTTGCAAGAATTCACCATTACAAACAGGACTGTTTTATCTACTGGCAGACAAATATCTGGAGAGAATCTCTTGATGCAAATTGAACCAAAATGAGTTTGTTATTTCTGTTTTTCTCCTTTCTGTTCCCATACAGTTGATTCCCTATACCATGCAAAGGAGATAACATGAGCCACTCAACACATGCTGCCAGGGCAAAAACTGCCCTGAGTGAGCTTGGAGTTGGAAGGAGTGGATGTCCCTGACATTTGAATGTGTAGGTACACTGTGCTCAGAGGTAGAAGTAAGCTTACTGACCAACTGAGGGATGGATTCTTTTAAAATCGGGTTTCTGCACCAGCTGGAGTTTTACACAGAGGTGAATGGCTACCATCCAACATGGATGGTGTGCTGTCCAAAAATCCACTTACACTGCTTGTTGCTCAACTGGGTCACCAACGACTTCTGTAACTGTTCCTCCCAGACTGCACCACACCAAAACCTGTCAGCTTTTGACTGAACTGAGATCCCACCTGCTTTCCTACTGAAAGGGCAGTTCAGGAAAGGAAAAATTCTTGCATTAACCATAAAAATCCTCTAGGAACAGAAAATTTCACCAGTGCAAACAACACTGGACACTCCCAGACAGTAAGGTTAACACTGACCTGCACACTTCTTTGAACAGAAACTTCTCTGGCTTGCATGCCTTCCTTCTCCACTGCCCTGAAACTCTATTTTATTTTCCTCCCTAACCCCCTTCTTGGCAGAACAGGCACTTCACTGCTTCTGATAGGAGCTTTCCAAGTTTCCTTTCAGTGCACAGTGCTTAATTTACTTTAAGTCCTCTTTCTCAAGTGGAAATCCTTCACCTTTTACAAACCTTATTGAAAATAACTGCTGTGTGAAATTGATAACATATCTGTATTTCAGAAGGGACACAGGGAAGCTGATAGTGCATTGCAACCAAAAAACCCACTGAACTATGGTGTAGCCACCTGTCTCAAACTAATAAATGCTCAGAGAAATAACATCCCAACAAAGACAACTGAAAATTGGTGTAAACCAAGAAGTAAGTACTTGCTTGGGGTTTTCTTCTAATTAAGCAAATTTCCTGTACTTTCATTCTCACTACACATTGGATCACAGAGCTTTACAGAGCTCAGCATCACGGGTATATTTGCCCAAAGCCAAGAAAAGAACCAAAGTGCGAGTTTAACACAGTTTTATCCATTGCCTGAAACACAATGATAACCTTAATGTTCACTTACAAACACCCACTTGCATGTTTTGCCCACCTTTGTGGATGCCAAGCTCCCTGTCCATCCAGCAGCCTACTCACCAAAAATATGTCTGCATAGCCTGCCAAGGACTCCACTCCCTCCTGGATGCGGGCTCCTCCCGAGTCATTCAGCCCAATCACAGGTGCTCCAACCATGGCAGCTTGATCCATGATCTAGTGATGAACACAAACTCCTCAGTATTGATCCAGCTATGCTAAACCCCCCCAAAATATCTGCCTTCCTAGCTGTGCATCTCCACACTCAGCACTGGATTTGGATAATGCAGTGTGAGTGACACAGTCACAGGAGAGGGACAATTTCTTCCTGTTCATCAGGGGCCTCAACTGCACCTCAAACACCCCCTCAGATATGTCTCATCTGCTCTACAAAGTTTGTTGCAGTGGTGGCTGTAGAATCTCTCTAAGCTGTATATTCTAATGCTTGATTACCCTTCTTAGAACTTCTTTGGGAAGACTAAATTAAATCTTTTCTCCAGAAATTTAAACATTACATTTGTCTTGATACACAGCAGTGAGGGAGAGCAATTAGCTTATTCAGGGCCTGTACTTTTGTGAACATTCAAATACCTCAAATTTCCCTTCAGTCTTCATATTCCTCTTCATGTTTCTAGGCTAAGCACCATCAATTCAGTCCCATATCCTGTTTTCTAGGGCTCTGATCATTTTGGTTACTTGCCTCAAGATCGTACACAATACTACAATAGAGTCTTAAGTAGGAGGACTGAATTCCTTACATTCCTTGCACAAAATATTCCTGATTATTGAATTCCAGTAAAGTGTTTGCCATTTTCATAACTCTACAGCACTGCCACATTATATTAAGATCTGTTTTAACACCAAGATCAGCTTTACCTCCTAAATAATTTTTGTAAAACATCAGTTAATCCCCACTTTGAATTTTGAAGTTGCCTTTCCCTGCCCTTTTGTTATAAAATTATTTCAGACAATCTTTAACTTGCTAAGTGATTTACAATTTCAGTCCCATCTTTCCGAGTGCTTATAGCATCAACCTGGAATTTCATATTGCCTAGAAACACAGAAACCTCACTTGGTGCCACTCAGGTCAGTGGGATATGTCAGGAGACCCAAACCTCCAGCCTGCACAGGAGCTGATGCTAACTAGCTCTGTACAGTCCTAGAATTCACTGACACGTTCTGCTGTTTTCCAGGGACCTATATATGGACTTTCTTTCCCAAGGCTCTTCTACATTCTTCCTAAACAAACAAAGACTGAGCCCCAAAGCAACTGATGCCCCAAGAGCCTTCCAGCTTTGGAGCCCACCAAGAACAGCACCAACTAGTAAGGAGACACATTTTTTCTAGTTCTGTGATCAGACACTACTGCTTTAGAAAGAAGAGATCAAAGAAAACCCACCAGAAAACATCCCATTATTCCAGTACAGACATCACAAAGCTCTGTGAAAGAGTAATTCAAGTCCTTCCCAATATCAAGACCTGGTAAAACCAAATCGTTGTTATCTAGCCCAAAGTCTTCATGTTTTCTGTTGGATAGTCTGAATAATCCCTTTAACCTTAGCTTGTCTTATTGCCAGAATCTCTGGTGTGCTTCCTTCCCACACACTCCTGAGGAGTCTATGCCAAAGAGTAGTTATTTCCACAGCATAAAAGGCCTTGTGCACCAAAAATCTTGTTTCTGATCCATGGCAAGAAAATTCGGGACGATTTCCCAGCTCACACCACTCAACATTCATGCATGAAAGAGTTCTTGTCTCCCCAGTCCTGGGATTCAAAAGCTCTTCTAGCAAGACAAGCAGACAGGAATAAATAGCCACAAGTGTCTGATAAGAGAAACTCTGAGGGTCAAGATGACCTCCAAGTTGTAAAACTGTTTCTCTTCAGGCTGTTTACTTGTTACATTTGCCTTTTTTTTTAAATATTACACATTTTCACAGCATACTGTTCAGAGGAAAAAGTTTCTCCAAATTCATTCCTCATTTCTCCAGTGGACAATGAGTAGTGAATTTATATTTGTACCTGGCAAGTCTCTCATCCTTTGCAGTAGAGTAGAAGACATAACTTAACGTGACAAAGTGTGTATTACCTGGAAAAGCTTGCTCACATTCAAAAAGTTTCCAGAGGCACCGCACTCTCAGGCATGGCACATGCCAGAGCCCACTGAAGTCAGACACCAAACATTTTCTCCAAAGTCATTATCAAAACAGACTGAAAAAAGGATGCTGACAATTTTTTTGGTTTTCTCCTGTGCCATATTACCTTGCATATCTTCTGGGCATGAACTCCAGATAAACTGCCTCCAAACACAGTAAAATCCTGAAGGTAAAACACATTTTCAGATTAGGGAAAGAATAATTTCAGTAAAATGTTGTCAATAAGCCAGTAAATAACATAATCCCAGTGCTCTATATTTGGTATTCTGCTTCAAAACAACTGACTCCCTCAGTGCAGCCTGCAGATCATCCCAGCTCAACACAAGCCTCCTTTACAGGGAGGAAATACAAACCTGGACACTCATCACCATTTTAGACTCATGAGTTATATCCAAGAGTGAGGATTCTTCCAGGGCTGCTGTAGGGCCTATGTCAGCCAAAAGGCCTAAGCCTCTACCAGGCCCTGGGACTGATCCAGAAGAGGGTATTGACACCTACTGGAACAAAGAAAGCCCAGAGCCAGCTCCTGGGGAGTTTCTCTGCTGCATTGCCACAGAGCCCCAAAAACAGTGTGGACAGAGTCAGCATGGCTGTGACTAACAGCTGAACCAAAAAGGTTGGGCATCTCAGAAGGCAGCTTAATTTGGAGGGAAAAAGTTCTTTAAATATAAAAAGGGAAGAGTGTATCATGAAGGGGCACTCTTAAATTCTACTAATACAAAAACTGTCTCCTACTTGTGTTCTAAAATGAAGTTTTGTGTTTGGCTCCTCTCCACATGTTCAGGCCCATGGAACAGTGTCTCTCCTTGGAAGGAGCACACATCCAAGACAAAAAAAGGCAGAGTGTACAACTTGCTCCAAGGTAACACAGCAACAGTCACTTTGGCCATGAGAGCAAATGGAACAAAGGCTACTTTGTGGTCCAGAACAGAGCAGCACTTACTAAGAATCTGAAAGAAAGCCTTTCTTGCACAGTGAGTGACCAAGATAAGTCACTACCTAAGATGTTTCCTCTGAAATACTTTTATTTTAATATAAAAAAATACACATTTAATATAAAAAAGTATATTTTTATCTATTTATATGCTATCACAAGCTTTTTTTGCTTCTTCTTGTCTGAGGGGGCCCTGCTTCCTCCCACAGGTACATTGCTACATGGTCACAGTGAACTATTGAGAACTTATTTCAAAAGATAAGTTCACACTATTTAAAAACCAGTAAAACTTTACCTGACTGAAAACATAAGCTAGTCTCCCATTAATCCGTCCACGGCCAGTCACCACGCTGTCACCAGGATACTGCATTAAAACCAGATAAATTAATTGAAAATAATAGATGGGAAAAAAATCAAAGCAACAATGATGTCCAAAACTTCCACAAACTCCTACTAAGACAAAGCAAAGACTGTTTTCTGGGAGGTCTCCTCTTCCATGTTTGAAGTAGGGGCTCCACAAAGATTTTCCCCAGCTGTGAAAAGGAAAACTAGAGGTAATATCACATATTCATTATGTATTAGAGTAAAGATCAGTCAATTTAGCAGTTTCCCTTCAAATTTATCACATCTGGAGTTAAGGCAAATCATGCCCTCAGAGACAGAATGTACCTTTTATCAGGACTAGCTAATGTTTTTGAGAGAATGAACATAGTGCACAAACCTCTGAGGTGTTGATACAGAATAAAAAACAACCCTGGACAGGTCCAAAAATATAATTACAGTCACCTCAAATACTTGAACTTGACATGTCTCATTTTTCACCCTGTAAATAAGGGAAGAAAGAACTGGCCAAGGAAATGAAGCCTGTGAATCTTAAAATGTGTTTCTTCTATATTATATCACTTTCTAGTAAAGAAAATATATAGAGGTCTTTCAAGACAACAGTAGGAAAGGAACTTTACTGGGCTGTCAGTAAAAAAGGGAATTTCAGGCACTGAAATGCTTTTTGTTGTTTGGTATTAAAGAAGAAAAAAAAAAAAGAAGGAAGAAGGGAAGTGTGTGGTGCAGGGCCCACTCTAAGGGCCATTTATGCCCAGGTGGTTTGTTGTCAGGAAGGTCACACTTGTGACCTTTTCTCAGGTTGCACACACAGCACTGCTCTCAGCCCCTGGCACACAGAACAGCAGCACATACCTGCACTTCAGCCACTGCCACATGCAGGTGACTCCCAAAAGCCCCAGCAGCCCACAGAGCAGCCTGAATGTGAGCACAAGTCCTACCCTAACCTCCGAAAGTTCCAGGGACACTGAGAAATTCAATGCTAAACTAATATTCCAGCTCAGTGGCCACAGTTAGGTCATCTGTTGTGAAACTGTGCACTGTAAACACAATCTGCAGCTCACTGAAGGGTGAATTCTGAAGCACAAGGAAACAAATTAACCCTCTTGTGACACTCAGGACTCTGCTGCTCCTCCTATTTTCAGAAACAGCAATTTTTAGCAAGTGTGGGATGCAGCATGGAGTAACCCAATGACAGGCAACACGGCAGTTATTTGAGTTTGCTGGAGAACAGAGTAAAAAAAATAGAGGAAAAAAGATGATTGCTCTGCTATTCCAAGAGGTGAGAAAGTCTAACACAACATCCTTCACAGCACCAAGTGTCATCAGCCTCCTGTCTGACACAACAAACAAATCCTTCACCTTTGCTGTTCCCAGTGCCCCCGCTGTCCCCTCCCTCATCCACAGGCTGCAATCCTGCAACCTGAAGGACTGAAACCCAATGAATTGGTTTAAGAACTGCACAAACAGAAGTTGTAATCACTGTATGCAGCACAGGAAACACACAGAGCAGCTCTTCACCCTCCACCACAACCCACACCAAACAGCCTTTGGCTACAGGAAGATTCACAGGAACAGCAGCACCAGCCACAGACATCCCAGCAGCTCACTGGTCCCTTCTACCAAACCACAAGAGAACACTTTTCCCAGGTAGCACATTACCAGGCATCAACGCTATGGTGAGAGACTTTGGGGAGCCACAGATTTTCCCTGCGTGTGTGTGTGTGTGTGTGTGTGTAACTCCCTGTATCATGTTGGTTTAGGATACATGGCCAGAAAAGTGCCTCAGCAAGCTGAGTGCAACTGGCTAACACAGCAGTACAAATGCTGGGACTTCCAGATCAGATTGAAAGGCCCTAAAGGATTTTATGATGGTAGTTTGGCAGGCATAAATATGGATCTGAGTTGTTTCATCCAATAACTCGAATCCTATCTCTAGGAAAGCAAAGTATCTACCCTGATTTGCTCCTCGTATCTGATCTGATTGACAAAATTGCACCAACAAAGCTCTGTAGCCTCCTCTACTGTTTAAAATGCAAATCTAAGACAATTTCCAGGAAGGTATTTGATCCAAACAGATAACCTTATAAAAAAGGTATCGAGTTTAGACAACAGAAAATTCTGCAAGCTGTTAAATGGAAACTGAGAGTAATTAGAGCTAATTTACAAAACAAAATTATACATAAAAAGAAAACAAATAATAGAAATCACATGTGAACAGAAGAGCCCATTTTCAACCAGTGGGCTGGCTGCACAGCAGAGGATGCTGAAACAAGAGTTATATGAAATAAAACTACCTTATTCTTACTAGAGTCCATCCCAAAGTCAGTACATCTGTGTTCCACAAACATGTCATATTCATCGAAACTGTCGGGGTCCAACAGCAGGAGAATTCTTTCTCTTGCTGTCAGCTTTCCCTGAAACAGAGGAAGTGACAATTAACAGTCATCAGGTGGTTCTGGCTGTTTGCTGACCCCCAGCAGATGCAGTTTTATCAAGCAAAACTTCACTTGATCTGCTATACTGGGTCCATGAAGCAACTGCAGGCCCCCAAAGCTGGAAACAGCCTGTGTAGTGATTATCCTCCTCAAAAACAAACATAATGCAAGCCAGACTCTGAAAAGAAGGCTGACTGTTGGAGCAGCACTACCACAGGAGAAAGGAAACAATCTCAGAGAGTTTTCAACAAGATATAAATGCATCACAGCCATTTTTGCCTACACATTTAAATGCTGTTATTAAGGCCTTTTTTCTATTCTTAACCAGGGAACCCTTCCACAGCTAGACCAGTCCTCCCCAACAGCTGAGGGTTCAATTCATCACACTCTAATATTATTTGACTGCAGTAAATAAGAGGGAAGAGGAAGTGTGACAGCCTGCAGGGATGTTCTGACAAAATCTTCTGTTCTTTTGACTGCTGGACACTGTTACAGGCAAATGCAAGGTAAGGGCCAAGAACAGAATCAATTGACCAGATATACATGTCCCTTGCTCAGTGTTATGTAGTAAAAAATTACTGCAAAGTTCTTTGTATCTCAACGTACCAAACAAATCTGTTATTTCCAACCATGGTAAGCATGTGTCTGCAAAGGGCAGACACCTGGGTTGTCTCCTGTAGGGGATGACGTGACCCTGCATCAACATGACATTATAACACAGCTCAGCTTCTACAAAACATCTGACCAGTAGGTCAAAAAGCTCATGAAAAGCAGCAAATGCAGGAAAGCCTAAGGTAAGCCATAGTTTTAGTTTATAACATAAGCTGTTCCAGGCCCTAGACATGCAGACGTGCTTGTATATTGGTGTGTAAGTGTCCTGAATGTAACTCAGTGAGAATGAACTCTCTTCAGGTGTTGTATAACTGGGAAGGGGCACTGCTGATGGGCAGACTGATCACTGAGGAAGCCCTCATGGGAATTGCCATTCCCACATCCTTGATGCATACAAGCCACCGTGATACCACCAGGGCCTTGCACCACACTGAAAAGGTGTCCCAGAAAGAAGCAAGAAACAGAAACAGGAAATCTCTGCTGTCACCCCCATCAGTACTACCTATATTCTGAACGACAGAAGCAGGAGACTAAAACCCCACCTGTTGTCATCCCTCCCACCTGTCTTTTCCTCTGCCTTATTTCCACTTTTCTAATTCTTTGCTCTCATCTCAGAGATCAGCTTAAATTTGCAACAGCAGTGTGAAGATGAAGCTGTTGCTCATAAGTGTTAAGCATCCTAGAACTGACTTAGCATCACACTGACAGGTAGAAGCTGCAACTTCTGTCTACACTAACTCTCATGCATACATATTACAGCCAACCTCGGTGACCACTGCGAGGGAAAGCAATTAGTAAAGCAGTTGTTCTTTTTTCTACCCACAGTAACAGGCAATGGAGTCTTTAGCGCTGCTTGAGGAAAGCTTCCCGCAAAGGGGCGTCTGCAAGTGGCACGCGAAGCTGCGAGTCCCCAGAGCCGAGCGGAGCCCCGCCGTGCACGGCCTGCCCTCCCCGGCGAGCGTGCGCCCGGCGGCAGCGGGACGGGGCTTTGTTTCCGCCGGCCGCCTGTGCTGGGCTCACCCGCTTGTGCTGGGCGTCGATGCGAGCCTGGCCGCCGCCGAGCAGCGCGGCGCGGCGCTTCTCCTCGATGCGCTGGGGCACGGGGGGCGGGCGAGCCCCCGAGGCGGCGCGGCCCCGGCACAGCCGCACCGCCCGCCGCAGCACCCGCACGGCCGCCATGTCCCCGCGCTGCGCCTGCGCGCCCGCCCCGCCCCGGCCCCGGCCCCGGCCCCGCTCCCGCTCCGCTGCCCGGGTGCCCCGGCTACGGCAGAGCGGTGTGGGACACACGGCTCCGGGAGGCCGGGCCAGGGCTGCTACCAGCACCGGCCCGGAGCAGGCCGCTGCCCCAGCCCGGCCCTCCGCGGCCGAATTGTTCATCGCTGTTGTCTGTGCGCAAAGACCAGCAGGAAAATACATCAGCTTTTCCCCTTTTCCTGCGTGGCGGAGAGATTTGTGGCGCTTCAGAAGTGGGGAAGGCAAGCAGAGGTGTCAGCTCGTAAGACTATCTGGCTCCTCTTTGTTCCAAATGCCAGAAAGTACTTGTTAGGAAAACAGTCCTTGTGCCACACCGGCACCGATTCCCTGCCGCCTCCTATGAAGAGGCAGCGTGGCTCTTGTAGCAGCACACTTTGGGACGGATGAGGCAAATGGAGACCCCTTACGAAGGGACTGGGCCAGAATGCGCGGGGAATACGCAGCGCACACAGTGAGTGCCCGAGCTGCAGTGTATCCGCAATCCAGAGATCTGATGTCATCGCCTCCCAGGCAGTTCTCCAGTGTGCAGGCGCAGCCATCTGTGCAGCAGATCATTTGTTACCCCTGTAGGCCACTCCGACACCGACCACCAACCAACCACCGGCCAGTTCCACGTAGGGCGAGGTGAATATTGCCCTAAGGGCCCACATACCACCCATGAAATGCACAAGCACGGTTCTGTAGATACCACAAGTCTGAGGAACCTCCAAGAATGGAAATTCTTGGATTACATAGCATGTACAAGCTGTTGTACGATAATTCATTTTGAAAAGGCTCTCAGGCTCCAGTCCAGCCTCCTACTCAGAAGAGACTCAGCACTGAGTTCATACCAGTTTTCTCGGAGCTTTTGTCAGTTGGATCTTAATAGTCTTCAAGGACAGAGGCTGGCACACCTCTGCCAATCCAGGTTCCAGTGCCTGACTGGCTCCGTAGGGAACTGATTCCCCCCCACCCGTTCTACTCAGTAGCAACCTGCCCTGTTTCAGTTTAGGACAGCTGCGTCTTGTTCTCTGACTGTGCCCTTCAGCCAGGAGGGGTTAGAGAGGTGACAGCCACAGGCTTTCCAGTACCAGAAAGTAGCTGCTAGGGATATCCCCAATGTCCTCTCCAGGCTAACAAAGATAAAGCCCAGTCTCCCACCTCTCCTCCTTGGGGCAAGCACTCCAGCCCTTCACCATCATGCTGCCCCTCCTCACCATGATGTGCTAGCCTGGACACAGCTGTATAGCAAGAGATCCTGTCATCCTTATCCTCACCCATTGTAAGACACCTGACATGCACTGCTCTTACCTCATCCACAGAACCCCTCACTTTATCACCAGAAGGCATAGACGTTGGTCACATGATTTATTCCTGGTTAATCTATGCTGGCTATTCCAAATCACCTTCTCCATGTGACCACAAAAGGCATCCAAGAACACTTGTGCCGTGGCTTTCCTCCCAGACCAAACTGAAGGGGATCACCTTACAGTCCCAGGCTTTCTGTAGATGGGAGTAACCCCAGCCTTTCTCCAACCATCAGGGATCTCCCTGATCTCCATGACCTTTCAAAGAGAACTGTGGCATCACTGCAACTGTGGCACCTGCCAACTCTCCACCCACTTGGGTCATCCTGTCTGGTCCCCAAGAATGAGTCAAATGTCTCAGTAGCTGCTGACTCAATCATCCCCACTACAGGAGCCCCCTCCCTGAGCCCTGCCTGCAAGCACAAAGGCCTGGGGAGCTCTTGGCAGTGAAGACCAGGACAAGAAAGGCACCAAGTACCTCAGTCCACACACTGCTGAGCAGGAGGCTGCTTCAGCCCCCAGCCAGAGTAGCTGCAGGATGCCAGTTGCATTCCTGATTTATCTGTGAGATAGCTGCTCCTCAGCAGCAGTCAAGCAGGCATTTCACCCTCCCCACTCAGGAAGTTTCTCCTGGTCACAAAACAACCCAGGCAGAAATCAGACTGTAGATGTTTGAAGCAAAAGCCTCTACTATTCCCCTCAGGTGGGTTCAGCATCACTCAGGCTCCCTGCAAAAGCTTCTTCATTGAAAATATACTCAAAAGAACAGCTCTGCAACTTCAGAAATTAAAAAAAAACAGTATTCAGAACATGAGTCACATGCAAAAGAGGTTGGGAATCTGCATTCTGAGAACAAAGGGGTTTCAAAAACCCCCCATCATGGACAACAAGGCTGGCATGGCAAGGGGAGCCAGCAGAGGCAAAAGGGCATTCTTTGGATAATTGAAGTTCTGCCCAATAGAAGAGTAGAGAGGGAGACAGAATTGTCAAGAGTTGCAGGTTACGTGTTAAAAAACAGGGTGAAGAGGCCAAAAAATACTTTTAGGAGCAACTTCCTGGAAGTATGAAAACTAGTAAATTCTTTTTCAAATACCTGAGAAGAAGGAAGCACACCAGATATTCTGGCAATCAGACAAGCAAAGATAAAAGAGATTGTTCAGACTATCCAACAGAAAAAATAATTATTATATTTTGTTTGCTTTATCTGAATCCAGTGCAAAGGAACTTGAGAAGACTTCTGGACTAAAAAGCCTTTTTTTTCCTTGGATGCTTACTGGGTATACTGAAGGTCCTGTTTCACCCCAAAGAGCAGAAGACTAAGTTATAGAACAAATCCTTCAGGACCAACTTGTTTTCATCTCAGTGTTATAAGATCTTTCAGCAATAACTCGCTTTATATATAGTCTCTTGCTAACAAATCCTATGGCAGGTGGCTATTGCAATGTCAGTTTTTAAGGCAGGCATTAAGGGACCTAAAAAAAACTTTAAACGTGTAAACTCAAAATGAATTATGAAGCAAAATTCCAAAAAGTCCATCCCACAAAACCCAGTATTAGCAAACACATAAACAGGACATACTGGGGAGCAGTTGGCAGAGATTTTGTACAGAGATTCTTCCCATGCACATCTAGTGGCTTTATTTAGTGAAGTCAAACATATAAAAGGGAGATCCTGTTCATATAACTCGGATTTCCAGAGGCCTTTGAGAATGTCCCTGATTAGGAGCTCTTGAAACTAAGTTCTCATTACATTAAAAGGAATTCACCTCACAGAGCTCAGAGAGAAATGTAATGAAATAGATGTTAAGATGCACTGGGGAAAACCAAACCCCAAGAATATACGTCTGTTCACAAAAGGAACAAGTTCACATTACCACTGAGAAAACATCAGCTCCATTTTCAATATTGGCCAAAGAGTCAAAAGGTCCTGGACACACTAATGGAGGAGGAATCTGCCTAAGAATATGAAATGAAAGGAGCTGCTGGTCTCTGGGTAGGTCCCCAAGACACAAATTGCTGGAAGACTGTGCTAGGAAAATACCACTATATGCTTACAATATTATTACTGTTCCTTGCATATTTGTCACTGCTTGCTTTTGGAAGCAGGATACTGGACTCAGCTCTGACAGTCATTTTTACAGTCCAATATTGTTAGAATTGTCAAGCTAGAGATTGTCACAAGGATGCCTCAGAAACTGAGAATTCTCCAGGCAGTTTCTCAAGAAGCCCCCACAATGCAAATCAGTGAAAGAGGAGCAAGTATTTTGAGGCCAAATTCAGTTACAAGAGGACTTTAAACCATGAGAAGACAGTCTCCTGATATTCAGTTTTTCCATATCCAGTCGATAATAATTTGTGTTTGGTTTTGGTAAGCAAAAGGAGGGAATAAAACCCAGTTCCATCATCAATTTGTATTCCTGTGGGGAACCACCCAAGGTCATCAACGTAGCTGATTTGGTTAAGTCAGAGGGGTAACTCAGGTGTGTAAGAGACACATTCTTGTTGTATGTACAGTAGGATTCTCCCTAAACACAAATGAAACTGGAGTACATGCAGAGTTGAACCAGTATTTCTGCATTAGCAGCTCAACTGTTTAGTGCTAATCCTAGATCATCTCTACTTGCTCTGAGCTGTTCCAAAGTGAGAGTCTTGTTCTGACAAAACCCCCACACTCCTGGATGCACAGGTTTTGACCAGACTCACAGCCCACATCAGAGATGAGCTGGGCACTCACAAAAGGAGTAGATCTCCTCCAAAACTGGATTTATAGATGCTAACGCCAGAAGTGACTGCTGTGATTACATCAGACATGCTGTACAACATGAGATTGTCTCAGTAAGATATTCTATGAATATTTTAATCACCTATCAAATACTTGCATTGCATTATTAAAAGGAGAACTTCATATTCTTTGTTTGATACAGTGAAAAAAATCACTCTGTACTGACTCTCAAAAAAGCCTGTCAGAAGGCCTCCAAGTGAAGATAAAGTGTTTATCAGGAGGTCACTACAAAAGACCTATTGAAAGATGTTGTTGTAGTTTTACAGCCTCAGAATAAGGAAAAGCACCAAGGGGTTTAACCATGTATCTGTCATCAGGCCAAGACTTCTCAGTACAGGACACCAGAAATGCTCTGGTCAAAAATGAGCTGCACAGAGCATATGGAGCTAAGAAGCCACCTTTAGGAAGCCACAGTAATACTTATTTGCCTGGACTGGGAACAAGGCAGTTAAGGAAAAAAGTAAAGCTAGTGTTTTCCAGCAGCTCTTCTGGCCCACTTACAACTAACCCCCAAAAGAGAAGGGCCAGAATATCCCTGCTTAAGTAAAAAGAGTAAAACAAACCACCAAGCTAAAAATTTATTATTTGAAAGAGGGGCTCCCTGTGCGAGTTTCTCTACTACTTCTCAACCTCACAGCTCAGTGGGCAGTAGGGAAGAGCATAATGCTCCCGGAAGGTAAAGTCAACAGCTAGCTCAATTAAGCCAATTCATTTATGCAAATGCAGAACTTGCTCACATGCCCCTCCCAAACCTGAGCTGGCAAACAGGTGCAAGAGCTACAGCAGGAGTAGAGCAGTTCTTCACCTGGACTGACAGAGGGCACAGGCTCCTCCTAGCATATAGAAACCAACAAGAACCCCCAGCCTCAACAAGCAACAGCTGTCCTTGGATTTACAGCTCTATATCCAGAGGAGAACTTTAATTTCTTTGTTTAGCAACATCAGAAAAACATTAACAGCTTCAGTGAGGGAGGTGGACTGCTGTGAGCTCTATCAATGCCCTCCTTCTTCTATGCTTCTGACATGCATACTGGGAATCTGTGTTGTGATACTTTTGAAAGGTAAGCTAAACAAATTCTTTTCATTAGCTGCAATATAAAGATCACTCATATGGCTCATGTAAGTACAACTATTGGGCAAAATAACAGAAAAAGAGGGATTTGATCTCACCTGACAGAACTTCAGAGTTGCACAGATGTACCTCTTGACTTCTGTTTATACAATTTAATAACAACAGAAGGAATTTGATTACCAAAGATCTAACATGATATGCAGAATGCACATACTTGATGCTGATTCAAACAGAACAATTATTAGGCCAGACATGTTCATACAGCTGGAGAAAAGCTATTGCAGCTACACCCACTAGCCTGCTTCACATTGGGGAAGGGCTGGGAGAACTGAAAGAGAAAGCTGTGCTGAACAATAAATGCTGGAGAGATGCCCTACAAATTCATCCTATGAAAATTCCCTTCAAATATATCACCCAAATGAAGTAAATGAATTGTGAGTGACTGGCTTGTGAAGAACAATAGCAAACCCCTAAAAAACAGTGACGTAGTGGGTGGGGTTTGTACTGAGATCCCAAGGACTTTAAAATTGTTGGAGAGTATTCCTTCACAAGTCCTTGTGAATCCAAACCACAAATAGATTCCTTTTTATTTGCTAGGTGTTTCTGAAAGTGGTATATAGTTAAAAAACACCAAAGAACAGCAAACAAACAAAACCCCACACACAGTTACAAAGAACTGCTGGGTCTAATAGGTACTGCTATAAAACTGTACAGCATTGAATATTCCAGTGTCTGACAACAGATAAGAAATGTTCTGGCTTAGAACAAGGAATTCCTCCCACTAGTAAAGACACAAATTGTACTGCACTATTCCAGGTCTCAAGATTAATAATGAAGATGCCTTTTTTGTTTTGTTTCATTCTCAAAAAAAAAAAAAAAGAGCTGTTTGCAAAAAACAGACCCGAATAAAAAAGCAGAAATTGGCTTCATCATATGTGGAAGTGAACTTGAATGAAAGGGCCATTGCAACCACTCCTATAATCCATAAAAAAGGGTGTCCCTGGTGTTGTGGGTGTGAACCTCTAAAATCAAACCACCAACTCCCAGAGAGGGATGTTGAGAAGAGATTAGTAAGCAACTGGAATGTTTCTAAAAAGCACAGTCACTCTGGAATAATGTAAAAGAATACTTTTGAACACAGAAGAGAAAATTTTTTATAGTAGTGAAGTCTATGGTTTTTTCATGAATAAAAAAGGGGGGCAAAACCAATGGGCTGGGAGTACCAGTATGCTCTGCTTGACCAGGATTCCAAAGGCATGTCATGGTTGGACACCCCCTGGAATATTTGGGAGTTACAAAACTAAATGGACAATCCTATGAGACAAATTCAAGGCGAATTAAAAAGGCACAAACAAGTGAATTGATGCAGCTGGTACTGCAGAGCAGTCAGTGCAGCTGTGTCTCGTTGGGATGGTAACAAGGGTGAGCAGGTAGCCATGGATCACTTAACAAAGGGCCACAGGCTTTGCAGAGTTATGATAGCCATCCTGAGCTCCTCCAACTGCTTTCTGGCAAAAGCCAGTCCATGTCTTTCTTAGAAGCTGTAGGGGGATGGTTTTTGTTCCTTTCTTCTGCAGTTACTGCAATTACCTATTTGTTGATGTTTGATTTGTTTTGTTAGTTTGTTAATAGCATCAGCCCAGAAAACACCGTGCTGTTACAACTGTTACAATCCCTCTGGTCTACCCCGCTCTCTTCATGACACTCAAAATGCAAGGACACAGAAGGAACCCTACATCTAATCAAACAAGCAAGCGATTAGAAACAAGCTTGCCATTAGCAGCGGGCTGAGGGGGGGAAAAAAAACGCTAACAAAATAACAACAAAACCCCACCATTTCATTCACATCCCAGCTTTCAGAGGCAGTGTACATGCTGCCCTGTATTTTTTTTCTACTCAGTTGATACCTTTCCTTTAAAGATGCAGTGCTGTAGGAATCAGACACTTTAGAATGCACCACTTCCACAGCAGAAGGAATTTAATACAGGGAGCTACTTGAACATCTCATGTTCTTTATTATACGTTTACAAAGAACTATTCACTGAGATCTAAATGTTTATTCTGGTTAAGTGCTGCAAAGGATAATCAAAAACTATCACCCAAGGACCTGGGTCATTAACACAGGTATCTGTGCTTGGTAGAGTTAATAGGCAGTATTCTAACCTAATCTGAACAAGGAGTCTATTTTTTTCCAAGCACAGCCACCAGCAGAATATTGATAGGAAATGGAAAATGAAATAACATTCCTATTCCATCCTTATTTTCCAGTGAAACAACAAGGGGATTTACTCAATGGTTTATTGAGTGTTTCAGTGCTTGTTGAAAGTTAAGCACCTACCACTGGCCAGGGAGACTAGTCCCACCAGGCTGTTAGCATGAGGGAGTAGCAAAGGTGGCTGCTACAGGGGGAAAGGTGAGCCAGGGAGCTAAGAGCAAGGCAGTGGTACCAACTAAAGTAAGAGTCCCACGGTACCTGAGCGAGGAGAGCAGAGCAGGGCCAGCAGGAGCAGGAGCAGGAAAGGTGAGCCCCTGAGCAGCAGCCATCTGCAGCACAGAGTAGGTCCAAGGGCAGATACAGGGGCAGGGATCAGGAAAAGGCCACCTCTCATGCCTGAAAGAAGCTCCTAAGCCACAGCAGAGAAGGCTCACGTGGAACTTTCCCCACCTGGCTGTTTCTCAGCAGCCTGATGGGGGTCACACAGGTGCAGCACATCAGAGCTGAGCCAGCCCCTGGGACAGGGAGGCTGCAGAGCTGGGGGCGGCACTCAGCCCCTCACAGTTACTGTCACCATCCCATTTGTCCAGTGGTCACAAACAGCTGGGGCTCTAACCCACCCTCTTGAGACAGCAGGACTCCTCCTGCAGAATAGTGATGCTGACAGACTGGAAGAAATTATCAACAGAGGCAAGAAAAGTTATATCTTATGCTTGGACTGCACTATTAGAAATGAACTTAAAGGGTCTGGATAGAAAAAAAAAGTGAAATTCAGCACATTAGCCAATGATAATGGGGGAAAGAAAAGCACTACGGCCTTCCTCTAGTCTAAAAGGTATGACCTAGTCAGTCTTGCTACTCTTGCTGTTTCATGTTCATTATTACCATAATTTTTAGGAATTTCAATAATTCTTTGTAGTTCTAGAGAGTTTACATTATCTGTCTTGCCAGGATTGCAACTATTCTTAGGTGGAATCCAGAGCTACTCATTGAGCTCCATCAGTGAGTGCCAGAATAGTGCAGGTTAATGCTGTGGATGGGGATATTGAGGTTTGGCTCTGGATCCCTCCTGCTGTCAACTGCTGAATCCCAGCATGTGGATGATATCTCAGAGGAGTGTATCCCAGGAATTAGACAAGACTGGTAAAACTCTGGGTGTTGGGTGTCAGGTGTCAAGCAAGTTCCTCGCCTAAGAGCCAGAGCAGCATGAGAGGGAGCTGGGAGGGGCTGAGAGTGTTCAGGACACAGTGTGTTCAGAGTTTGGCAGAGGACGTGATACAGGGAGGTGTGTGTGAGAATGTGGACTTGGTGGGAATTTTCTTGGATGTTATTTCAGTCTGTTGGCTTGGTTAGCACAGAAAGTGTTCCTGGCAGTAAGCTGAAGAAGGAATTGGGTCTTTTACAAGCAATGTAACAGCAGGCTGAGGGTGAGAATGAAGATGCTGTGTCTTGGAGTGAAGTCAGGTTCGGGATTCAATGTGTGCAAGGAGTTACAGTCCAGAAATGGCTACTGAGTGTTTGCTGGGAGGCAGAAGGGCATTGTAGGTCTGCAGAGCAACACGGAGATGCACCCACACGGGCTGTACCTGGGCTGTGTGGGAACAGAGCCAGGCAGGGAATCAGCTGCTTGGTGAGGACCACAGGTGCTAAATGAGCATTTGGAGTCAAATCCCAAATTCCTGTATTTTGTGTGTACACTCCTTTTGTGTTGGGCTGGAAACTTGGAGAGATTCACGAGGGGAACAAGGAACTAAAAGGGACAGGTGGAACTCCTTGATTAGTTTCACACGGGCAACTCTAAGTGAACACAGAGGGCCAAGTGGGAAAAAGGAGAAGCTCTGTCGGGCAGTTCCCCAAAAGGCCAAACACAGAAGCAGGGAGAAGCTGCCGCGTGGTGCTGGCAGTGTTGCAACACAGATCTGGAAGTCTGTGGAATGGCCTTGGTGCTTACATAGGAAATAAAACACATTTCCTGCATAAAAGTCCCGCCTGTGCCTGTATCTTGGTCATACCTGCCCTCAGACTGCGCATCCACTGCTGTGCTATACGTGGGGTCTTCTGCAGGAACACTTATGACAGACTCCTGTCCACAGAGCCGTGTGTGGGAGTTTGGCGATGTCCTGAGGGGTTTGTGCGCTCCGCAGCTCCCGCGCCATCTCTCCCAAGAGTGCCAGGCCCCACAGCTCCCCGGACTCTCTCTGTGCCGGCGGAGGGGGCCGCAGTGTCAGCCGCTGGCCTAAGGTATTGGCAGGCCTGGCCGCAAGTTCCAGCACGGCCTGAGGGCAGAGGCGGGGCCGCTTCCTCAGCCCGAGCGGAGGCGCTCGCCATGACAGGGGCGGGACGCGGCGTCCGCGCCCGGCCGCCGTGAGGGGGCAAAGCCGAGACACGGCGGGGCGGGGGTGCGCGGGGCGGTGCGTGAGGCGATGGAGCGTGAGGCGATGGGGCGCGGGGCGGTGTGCGAGGGGCGCCGTGCGAGCTCACGGCCGGGCCGCCGTGCGCAGCCCTGTCCGCCAGGAGCGCGCGGGGCCCGCCGCGGGCGCTGAGGCGGCGCGCGCCCCTCCCCCCTCCTGCGCGCGGCCCCCGCTGCCAGGTCGGGCACCGCTAGAGGGCGCCGGCGCCCCCCCCCGCCCCGCTGCGGGCGCGCATGCGCGGCGCGGGCGGCGGCGATGGCCCCGCAGTGACGGCCGGATCTAACGGCGCCACCGCGGAGCGCGCGCGGCCCGCCCGGCCCTGCCCGCGCGCCCACCGGCCCCGCGCAGGAGGCGGCGCCGCCGCCGCGGTGATGCGGCCGCGGTGAGCCCCGGGTGCCTCCGCCGCCCTCCCGCCGCATCGGGCAGCGCGGCTCCGCCGCCGCCCCGCGCCCGTTCGCGGATCCTGCCTGCGGCCGCCGCCATGCCGGGCCGCCGCTGAGGGAGGCGCCGACAGCAGCAGGGGCCCCGCGGCGGGGCGGGTATGGCCCGCAGGGACCTGCAGTAGCGCCGCTGCCGCCCGGGCCGAGCCGCCGCTCGGAGCGAGGCCTCCCCCGCGGGAGGCGGAGGAGGAGCCGGCGCGGCCCCCTCTGGCAGGGCCGCCGCGGCCTCCGCGCTGCCGCCGCCGCTGCCGCGCGGCTCCAGGTGGCCCCGGACCAAGGTGACACCCGGCCGGCCCCCGCCCCGGGGCCACCTGCCCCCGCGGCCCGCGCAGACCTTCTTCGCACCGCGCAGCCGGCGGCGAGCGAGCGGCGGCGATGAACCCGGTGAATGCCACTGCTCTCTACGTGTCCGCGAGCCGCCTGGTGCTCAACTACGACCCGGCGGACCCCCAGTCCTTTTCCGAGATTAACAAGCTCCTGCCCTACTTCAGGCAGTCCCTCTCCTGCTGCGTGTGCGGTGAGGATCTTTCTTTTGTTCCTGCACAATGAGCCTTCCCCGGGGCTCCCGCACGGCCCTGGGCCCGCACCGGGGCTGGCTCGGCCTCGCCTCTCCCGGCCCGGCCCGGCCCGGGGCAGCTCCCAGCAAAGTTTGCCGGGCCCGGAGCCCCCGGTGGCGCGGCCGCCGAGGGGGCGGCTCGGCGCTCGGGAGCGGCGGAGTGGGAACAGCCCGGGCTAAACCCGCCCCCGGCGCGGGGCAGCCGCGGGCAGGGCCGGTCACAAGGGCAGGGAGGCGGCAGCGGCTGTGTCTCAACAGCCGCGCACGCTGCGAAGGCGGTGGTGGCATGGAGAGAGTGTTTGCCTCAAAATGCAGCGCTTTATTATGGTCACTGCTTCGTCAAGGGTACGGCAGTTGTCAGTGGTTATTGAAATACCCTGGTGTAGTGGAGTTAATCGCTTTAAAAAGGCGATGACTAAGAGCGAGTGTGGTAAAAGATACCCGAAACGATATACAGACCATAGAGGCAGGGGAAGAGGAACTTCGTAATTTTTACCCCCGCTCCTTGAAATGTAAACAATAAGTAATTCCTATTGAAAGCCAGGAATTTTGAGCTGACGGAAACAATAATTGATTTTTTTTTTTCTGTGCCTGGTAAATAATTGTTCTGTAACAATAATAACCATAAAAAGCAAACAGGCTGGAAGTCTGCTGGGCTTTCCCCACTCCCATCCCCCCAAAAAGAGCATTCTGTGTGCTGTGGGCAAAGGCAGTATCCGGAATTTCGTTGTTACAGTCTGGGGAATACTGGGAAGGAATTACATTCTGCTGTGTTTATGGAGTGGAGGCATGTGTCCGTTCCTGGGAGGAAGCTCTGGAATAAACTGTTAGGTTTCCTTGAACTTCCCTTCGGAGCCTTGGTCATTGACGGGAGGGGGCTCTGATCTGTTAGACCTCTTGGCTGTTAAATTTTTTAACTTCTCCTTTTTTCCCCCTGGTAGTTTTAAGTCCTGCCCTGTTTATGTTTGTATTTTCCTGACAGAGTGGTTTTCTGCCCACTGTGTTTGTCGATGCCGATGTGTGTTACACTGAATTTGAGTTGAATCACTGGCGTTTAGAAAGTTAAATATTGTATTAATTTACAGGATCAGGATTTAACTGTCGAGACGGCTAAAGTAGCGTTAGATGCTTCCTATCCTCTCGCTATTGGCTCCTCCCACTTAAAGTCTTTGAAAATAGAGATCTGTTTGCACTGGGAAAGAGGGAGCCCGTTCCCAGGATCTCTGCATCGTCATTTCCTGAAGTAATTTGTCTTAAGGATTTTTCCTCATGGAATCCCGATGCTAGTGTTGATGCATCTCTGCTTTTTATTTCTTACTACCTTAGGCCCGATTGATTCCAACCCCAGCTGTGATTTCTTCCCATAAATTCTTCCTGCTTTTGGTCAGTCACCAGACTGCTTTTGCCAAAAAATACACGAATATTGTTCTGATTTTTTAAAATAAGATACTTGCATTGCTGTGCTCTCTGGCCTCTCCATTTTAAACCTGGTCTTCTGAAATATGTTCTTTGTTCTCCTTGCCTTGCCTTCTTCCCTTCTTGGCCTTTTGCAATCTTAGTTTTATACTCTGTGCTGTTGAAATTGTGTGTCTTTAATTTGTCCCTGCCCAAATTCCTGAGCTTTTTTCCCCCCTCTTCTTCAGCTTTCCTTGCTTGATTTTTCTGTCAATCAGTTTCATAGAGCAAACCACATTTTCAGTTTGTTTTCTTCTATATCCTTATGCCTCCATGGATATTCCTATTCAAAAACTACCTCTTGATGGTTCCACTTTCTCTCTTGACCCTTTATTTTCTTTGAATATTAGGGTTATTCCTTTGGTGTATATTTTTTTTTCTACTGTGGCCAGTTTTCAGATAACTGTAGCTGCTGTTTATTTCAAATGTTCAGCTGATTAACCAGTCTTATCTGTGCCTCCTGGACTCCTGTTTATGGCATGTCAGTATTCAGAGGCCTCAGTAAATTCTCCACATGCAGTAAAACAGTTACTCAGGTGTCTGTCTGGAGCCTCAGGTGGTCATGGGGGAGTGGGGCTGCCCCACACAGAACTGCTCACTCTGGTGTTCCCAGTGTCACACATCTGCAGTTCAGACTGGTAAAGGCCAGTCCCATCATTTTCTCATTTGCTTTTTGTGTTCTTTTTCTCCTAGTGCTAAGAGCTGTTACATCTTTCACACCTTCTGAATATTTAAGGTCATTAAACCATGTACAATCATGAAAGCCTTTTTAGCTTTGGTGTTTTAAAAGATTAAGTACAGAATTAAAGGCTGTGTTGAGAGATCATGACAGTGAGCACTATGACCACCCAAAACTCTGCCAGAATCCCAGAATATTCTCAGTTGGAAGGGACCCACAAGGGCCATGGAATCCAGTGTTAGTGAATAACCCATACAGGGACTGAACCCAGAACCTTGGTGTTCTCCACACACTGCTCTGACCAGCTGAGCTAACTATACTGTGTGGCTTTGGGTTGGGTTCTTTGTTTTAATACTTGAAAGCTTTTCCCAGGCTCACTTCTTGCTTCCCTGTTTGTGTGTTTAGACCATGAGACCCAAACACCTGGCTCTGGGTCCTTGCACATCGAACTTGGAGTGTCTGGTACTTTCCTTGCACATATCTTTGTGAAGTGCTGAGTGCAAAGGCTTAAAAACTCTGCTTTTTTTTGAGAAATGTTGCAGGAAGTATCAGTAGTGGTTAAAGTCTCAAGTGCTGGACTTCTAGGAATTCCCTTGGGAAGTTGCTCCACAAATTAGTGCTCCTTATGTCATCAGCTTTTTCTCAGTGTGTAATCTCTCTCGAGTGTATTCTGTAATGCTTTGTTATGCTGCAGATATTAATTCCATAGTCAAGATTGTGCCTTTAGTTTTAGAGAATTGTTTTTAGGAGAAATGAGTGCCAGCTACATAAATCAGCTAACATTCCTGGGCTTCCACTGTGCTCCCAAAGCACGAGGCATAAGCCAGCTCATTTCCTTGTGATCCCATAGTCTTGTACACCAGCTCACATAGCAGGGGGTGGCAGAAGTTTTTGGACCCACATAGTTATGAAGTTCTAATTAAAGCTCTGATTTGAGATTCAGATTGGCACACATGGAGTTGCAGCAGTAGAAAGCCAAAATGTAAATACAGTATGTCAGTGTAAGTCAGCTGAATCAGTTCTGGGTGGATTCAAGGTCTCCCTCTTGCCTCATGATGGGTGATAAGGGTTCAGTTCTGTAGCTGGAACAACCGTGTGTGTATTTCTAGGATTTAAGTGTGATCATGTGACAATTTCCTGGACAGTGCTGTAGGTAATACATCATCCTTTTATAGGGATGTATAGGACAATATTTCCTAGAGCTTTTAAATCTTGAAAATAACTGCTCCCAAGTGTGCATTAGGCAGAAGGGCTGTGCCTTGTGTGTTTCGAGGATGTGAAATTCAAGTTTCAGCCCCTGAAATAAAGAGATTATTATAAAATTGCACGCTAATGCCACATTTAGTTTAAAAATAGCATAGTAGAATTTATGCAATAAACTTCTATGTTTTAAAGGTGCTGTCTATTGGGATAAACATCTTAGCAGTGCCGTTCTCTGGTTCAGATACCATGCAGGTAACTGCGAATCATTGGTCTTTTCAGCATTAACAGCCTTCTCTGCAATTCAGTTGAGATGCTTGTAAGAGATACGATTACCAGTCAGATCAGTTTAGCTTTTTATCCATAGAAAACTTCATCGTGGAATCTCTGAAAGATTCTTCAAAGGCATGTGAAAGATTGTTATTGCTGATTGAGAGAGTTCTTGGAAGCTGGCAGGGCTGCAGGACAATGTTTTATGCTTGGCTGGGAACCCAGCTGGTGCTGGAAAATACAGGATGAGAATACAGTTCTTGTCTTAAACATCCTGTAATCCCAGTAAGGGGATGTGAGACAACATGTGGCTTTAGGGAGATTACAGGGTGGGGGGAGGAACAAAGAAACCCATGGCAGCACTGACTGGTCCCTCACAGAGCCCCATCCGGTGTTCACAGGCAGCTCTCCATAATTTTAGCCAAGGCTAAAAGGCTCAGTGGTGCAGTAGCATTGTGGAAGCAACTCCCAGGCATGGGCAATGGCATGGATTGCCAAATAAATTAAAAAAAAACTGTTGACTTTTGTTTTTCTATATAAAGATTAGTGTAAGGATGTTATTTCCCTCCTGCTCCTGTGTAGAAGCACTAGCCTGTTTTAAGAGTTTTATACTGCCAAAGTAAGTCGAATGGAGTTTATAATATAATTACATATTATAATCAATTATACTTAGCACTAGATCTGAAATGTCTACATAGTTGGTGGCATACAGTTCTCCACTTTGTGCCACTCTGTCCATGTGAAGGCTTCTCCTCTTCCTCACCTCTCTCTGAGCTAATTCTCCTTTGCTTCTGCAGTCCCTGTGTCCCCCAGTGCCCTTTCCTGGTCGGCTGCTCTTGGGGTGTGGTTCCAGGTCCCAGTGCTGTGGGCTGCACTCTGCCACTGGGAAATGGTGTGAACTGGGCCTGGACAGTTGGACTGAGCTTCCCTCAGAGAAGGGGAGATACTTTAGTGACACTTAACAGATGGAAACTTCCAGGAAAATTCAGTTTCCTGTCACAGACATGGAATAAGGGAGAAGAAACAAATTCCCATTATAATAAAAGTTATATGGATGATCCTGGAGTTTCCGTTTGGGATGTGAGCCATGGCTGAGTTGAACTTGGATAACAGAGTTTTACAGCGAAAAAAGTAAGTTTTTAAAGTTTTGTGATGGAAAAGTTTAGCTTAGATCTTCTTCCTTGTCCATTCTCCCTAGGTTGAGGAGAATGAAGGCTGATTCATGATCTCTGCTGTCATATCAGAGTTGCCTTTTGTGTTTGAAAATTGGTCTGGTGCTGTGAGGTTTTTTAGGTATTTTCTCCATAGACATTTTCTTCTTTCCTCTTTCCAGTTATGAGAAATGCTGTAAATAAAACTACTGATAGTTTTTAAAAGTACATGATTTTCCCCTTAAAAATGTCATGAATGGTTGCCAAAACACTTCTGAATTTGTGAAGAATGTGAAAAATCATCTCTGAAACAACCATCAGGGAGCATGGACTAGGGGATTAAGTACCTGTCAAATACCTTCTGCTGCAGGTATTCTGTGTGTGCTTAGTCTAGGGAGCAGTTGTCTATGAAATGTCCAGTCTCACATCTCTGTATGCACCAGTTTTTACTCGAGAACATGTTGGGTGATTTCCTCTTAAAATCTCCCTACTCAACTTCGTTTCCCTTTCCTGTTTTCAAACCCTGTGTGTGGCTCCTGGGAGAACTGCTTTGTCAAGGTTGTCTGCATTGTACTGCAGAAGTTTTGATAACAGAAAGTTCTGCCAGTAGAATTCAAATGGGTTTCTAAACTAAAAATACTCCTCTGCCTTAGAAGAAAACTGAGTAGGAAGAGAAGTAGCTGTGGTCCCCTCGGTGGCAGCTGGTTGGCAGTGGCTTCCAGAGAAGGTTACAGTGCTGGGATAGGAGAGGAGTGTTCCTGCTTGAGGAGCTGGGAGTGATGGATGGGCTTGGTGGTGCCTGAGGATATTGATTAAACCGACTGTGTTCCCGAGTGTTTAAAGAGGAGTTAATGTGTTGCCAGGAGGCATCTTTATTGGGATGGCTGTGCTGTGCTGGTCCCTGGGCACGGAGCACTCGTGCACACCTTCCTCTGCCTTTGTTTTCTTTGCTACCTGACGTGATTTACACGTCTAAATAGGGACTGAGCGTTCCTGGATATTGTGTTGGAGTGGTTTGCAAGCTCACAAACCATTCCCTGCGGCTGGGCAGTGACTGAGAAGTGGCGGCACAGCCACTCCTGAGCACGGGGCTGTGCAGGGAGCGCAGATTTCCCTGCGTTCCCGGAGGAATGACCCCGAGTCCCCCAGTGACAGAATTTGTTATTCCGTGTCTCCAGAGCCCCGCAGTCACAGCCCGGGGCTGGCTGCTCTCACTCTGTGGCCTTGGAGAGCACACTTGACTCAGAGATTCTGATGTTCAAGCGTTTTTGTTTGGTGTGGAAAAATGGTTTTCATTACTTTTTGTTTGCTCGGGGAATGTGATGAACTTGATCTATAACTTCCAAAGCAAGTTCTAAGTCTTGAGAGTGTTTCTGCGGCTTAGAAACATGTTATTATTTTATACCCATAGGAGAAATGTTAACTTTGCTATTTGAAACTTCTCAAAATACAGCAATCTTGACTTTTGGAAAACATCATTATGTGAAAATTTCACACTGCATGGCGAAATAGATGAATTTATCCATCTTCCTAAAGGCTCAAAATTTGAATTTTACCACCTAATAACAAACCTACTTTGTTAAAAATACATTTAGAATTTTTCCTGACAGGGATTTTGTAAGCACAAGGACTTTCAAACAGAACTATAACTCTGACATAGGACTTAGTAAAAATGTTCTGTTGTTTCTTTTGAGGGGGGTGGACTCAAGGAACAAGGCAGTCCCTTCTGCACTTAAAATACAAGTTGTTGTAGTTTCTTTGCTTGAACTTTAGCTAAAGAGGTTGACTGTATTTCTCCAGATATGAAGAAAAATAGTCTAACTGTCTTCTGATCATGGTTAAATTGGGTTCCCATGGTGTTCAGGCAAAAACAGTGCAGTTTTTATTTTTTCAGAGTTATACAAACATTAATTCATTAGTCACAACTGTCCCTATGAGGGTAATAATGTCTTTAGCATTTTTTTCATAGTTGTGTGTTCATGGGAGATGTACAGAAATACTAAATTGCCAGCAGAATGTTATTCTCTGATAAAATTTTGAAATAAGTATTTTTAGTTGATTTGAGGGTTTTTTAGTGCTTTTTTTTGTATCCCCCACACTTCCATTTCACCCAGCAGAGAATTTATAACTGTTTGTGGATGTCTTAGTCAAATTCTCGCGGTGTGGTTGGGGTGATCTAAGGGCAGGGTGGTGTTTGCAGGAAGAAATAATTTCTTGTAGTTCACTGGGAAACTCTCATTGTTTCTCAGAGTTCTGTGCTGCGAATCTTGGGGAACATTTTTTGTTCCTACTTTTTGGCTGAATTGAACAATTTCTCTGTAGAGAACCTTGTGTCAAAGCCCATGAAAGGATCACACATCTGTAGTGTTGTTGTGAACTGCCCTGAGCTCCACGCCGTGTTCTCTAGCCGTGGGCTCAGAGCTCTGCCCCTGGAATATTGCAAAGATGTGTTTGTGTCTCAGCTCAGAGTGCAGCCACTGCACACGTGGCTGTGTTTTGGGAACGTGCTTTGGGAATGCCGTGCGGTGGGTGGGGTACCTGGGTGACAGGGGATCTGCAGATTTCACTGACAGGAGCTGCCCAACATGTTTCTGCCTGGGACAGCTGCTAGGGCAGGGGTAGGACAGACATCGGTCTGGGGAATCTGGCTGAATCTGGCTCCTGACTTTGGTGCAGTTTTGGTGAAATCCATCAAATCCATCATGGTCCAGCCCACCCCGAGTGTAGGTCTGGAAGTGGGAGGTGTTAGGGCTTGGGATCTGTGAGACCTTTCCCTGCTGTGGTGTCCATGACAGCTGGCCCTTGCACTAACCTCTCTGAGTCTGAATGCGTTCAGTTTTCTTGTTCTTTAGGAAGTACCCAATTCTCCCACCCCTCTAAAACAGATCCCACACATTTGTTGTATTCCTCTGCAGATGGCTGACAGACCTTTTTGCTGCTCATCATATGCCTGCCTGTCTGTCGTCAGATAGTTTTGCAAATAGTGCTTTTAGGGGTTTATCCAACTCGGGAAATGCTGCTTTTGTGAGGGTATTTTCTGTTGTTTTGCCTTAAAGCTTTGTTGAGCTGCTGCTCATTCTTCAGTGGTTTCCAGCTGATCATTTCTTGGGTGAGAAGATGCTGTGTGGAGTGGCAGGGAGCAGTTCGGGGAAGGTGGTGGGGGAGAGCAGGGCTTTTCCTTCCCGCAGCCCTGGAGCTGCAGGTAGAGCAGTGGCTGAGCACAAACCCCAGTACAGAGGTGTCACAGCAGGTGAGAACCAGCTCCTGTCCTTCAGGAGCTCCTGAGCTCTGAAGCTTGGACGTGGCAAGCTGTTGGAGCTTTCTGACTGTTGCTAATTATTTTAGTAGAAACAGTCAGATGATGTTTAATCCCGAAATGAAAAGGCTGACAGTGTAGCAATGCAGCTGTCAAAGCTCCAGCTGTGGATGTGACTTCGGGGTCCTTGGCATCTAGAAGTCTGTGTGTGCCTCAGATGGGTAGAGCTTCCCGTTCCTCAGAGCTTGGTAGAGGCTCAGCATTTCTGTTTCTGTAACCGTGGTTTAAAAATAACCTCGTGCTCAGGATGCTGTTTGATGGGCACAGATTGGTGGGTGAGGTTCCCTGGCTGCCCTCTCCTCCTGTGTCCCATGGATGCCACGGTGCCAGTGTGGCTGGGCTGGCCAGCCCTCGGTGCTGGCTGAGCTCTTCTGATGATCCCAGTGCAGCCAACATCTTCTGCCTGGCAAACAGTGGCAGTGAACCCCAGGGGATACATTTGTATTTGTAAAAAAAATTGACTTAGTTTTTTCTATCTTACTTAATGAAATTAAGATTTAATAATGAAATTATTCTTAAGACTGGGTTCTTGGAAAAGCCAAAATAATTTTCAATGATGAATGTTCCAGTAGCATTTCCAAGGACCCTAAATTAGATATTTGTGTTTAGCTCTTTCCTTTGCTGAGGATAGGTGACAATGGCTGCAAGTACCTGTTCAAGCCTTTCTTCCCAGAGTATTTGCTAAGTACAGACACCTAACACTTGTTTTGATTTCCAGTTCTCCTCCCTTTGGTCTCAGAGACACAATTGGCAGATGCTTCCCCTGTCCCTGCAGCTGTGAAATAATGCCCGTTAAGGACCACAGCAGGAAGTATTCTATGTGGTTTAAGTGACCTCCCTCCTGCTCCCAGGACAGCCTTTCTAGATCAGCCAGGATGTTTGGTAAATAACATATGAAAAGTTTTTCCTCTGTATATGCTCCATATTAATTCTAAGTGCTGATATTAATGTATGTATTTAGTCATAAATACAACCTTTCTGAAATCACAATAGTTAAGAGCTGAAGTGGAAGGAATGCCTCGTATTGGAGGCTTTGTAAGAACGTGATTTTGCTTTTGGTGTATTGATAAACCCCTTACAAAAGAGGGTGAGAAAAGACGGAGCAGGGTTCAGTAACACCAGGCTACACAGGGCTATAAAACTCTGCAATGAGTAATTGTGGAAGGGTCTAATGCAGGTGAATGGCTGCACAATAAAATGAAAATATACATTTAGCTTAGACAAACACTAAATTACAAGCATGGAAAAATATTAACTTCAGGGCCCATCATTTTTATATCTTGGAGATCTAGATAAAGTTTTAAATTTCTAGAGAGGGGCAGCATTGATGGCCACAAGGCAAAAGTGACATCTTGGCCTTGCAAAACCTTGAGGTTCCAAAGCAGCTCAGGTGCTGTTTGTAGAGCAGTGCTGATGACTTAGTGCCCCTCCCTCAGTATTACAGGTAATGAAACTTAATTTTATGGGAAATTAGCATCTCATGTTTGACTTTTTTTTTTAAACTTGGCAGTATGAAGACTGATGAGAGTTACAGTGCCACAGAATCCATACAAGAGAGAAACTTTGAAGAATGAATATTCAATGAGATATAAGTTGAAATGGAAAATATTCCCACAGCTCAGGAATTCCTAACGTCTCTCCAGTGTAGGTTGCCTGGCATTTTCTTGGAGTAGAACTTGCTCTGTTCTTCCTGTCAGTGAGAGCAAGTGAAGTGTTTTGTCTTGTCAGTCCGTCTGGTTTTTCCCTCAAAGCCTCCAGAAATTTAAATTTTCCTGTATCTTCTTTTAGCATTTGTACTTACTCAGGAGTTCCAGCCAAATTTATTTTGGGAGAAATAAAATGCACTGTTGGTGATGCCTTTTTTAAAATCTAATTAAAAGTTAAGATGGTATCTTGTTTATTTGGTGCCATCTCTGAAATGTTTTAGTTCTGTAAAGCATCATAACTCTGCTTTATTATCCTAAGGAGCCAGGAGAGGCTGCTGGTGGATGAGGAGTGCACCCAGCTGCTTTCTGTCATTAATTAATTGGGAATTGATTAATGCTGGTGGCTTTTAGCCCTAGGAGCACTGTAGTCCTAAGGCTCTGAAGTGTCAGCACTGGCCAGGGCATGGCTCCTGCTGGTCCTGTTGGACTCAAGATCCAGGGGGTGTTGGGCCTTTTTTGTTGAACTCTCTGCTGAAGGACAGGACTTCTTCGAGGAGCTGGTGGGATTTAAACTATTGAGTTTTTTCCTCTTCAGGGAACTTTTCTCCTAAAATCAAGTCCCATCTTAGGATCACAATGGCCACCTCTGCCTCTGTTGTTGTTTATATTGTGTCATTTCAAGAGAACTTGGGAAAAAAACCCGGTAATTTTTCCCCTGCACGTTGGACTGTGGGACTTCATATTCCATCTGTTGGCTTTAAACCTTGGCTTGATGTGATGAGTGGTTTCTGACTTCTGGTTGGGTCTTGTCACACTGTTACAGCAGGGCTCATTCTGTGCCACAGCTTGCTGAACAACTGTATTTCTCTCCATTTATTAAAAATTACCATGTGATGGCAACCCAAGCACTGACTCTTGTGATTTGTTGCTCAAAACCCAGTTTACATCAAGCCACCCCCACTGAATGATGGCTCAGGGTGCAGGGCTTGGAGCAGCTCTTCCCCAGAGAGGGATCAGGGAAGTGAGCAATGAGAGAAAATATCTTTGATATTTTGGGGTTTTGATACCAGCCTGATGTGATATATGCACTTTGCTTCCTCTTTCCAAGTTGTTTAATTTTATTTCCTTGTTGCAGCAGATTGTTTTCACTTTGGAAAATCTGGGTGGGAATTCCCTGATGGCTGTAACTCATCCAGCAGAGGCTCCTTATGGGAGAAGGGTCTGATCAAAGCTGGGAATGTGCTGCTGGGAGGGGAGGGAGGCCTGTTGCTGGGGATGACTACGGATACTCTGCAATTTAATTTAGGAGATGGAATATCTTTCTGGCCTAGAGCTTCCTGGAAATAGCAAAGCAATACTGTCACTTTCTGGATATAGGAACTAGTTGGATTGTTTCTGTACAAAATTCAGTTCCACTTGTTCTTTCATATTTTATCCGTAGGTAATATTTGAGTTGATCTTGAGGAAAACCAAAACAGTTCTTCCAAGTTTTTACAATTTTGGGGATCTGCAGACAAAACCTTCCATATTGTCATTGCTGGGGGTCGGAAACTTTCTGGGCTGTTGGGCTGTGTGGATTCCTTTAGTAGCTGATTTTTATTAGTTTTTATTCTAAACAGTAAAATATTGAAAAAAATTCTTTATTCCGATGGCTTCACTAAATGCTAAATGAAGAATAACACAAAGTGTGCCGTGTCTTCCCTTTAGGGGTGGATATATCATCAGTTTTACATTCCTTTTGGGGTTTTCCCTGTGCTCTCTTCCCATTTGTTTTTACCAATTCCATTAAAATCTTTGCAGTAAGTTGTCACAGAAGTTTATTATTTCACTTTTGGTAAATTCGTAGAAATCTTGAGTGTTCTGTAAGTTTCCATGGACAAAGCTGAAGGGTAGAAAGCAATCAGTAGTATTGTAGTTGAGAATGTTTCTAAAGGCTGCAGCACACAAGTTATGGTGTGATGGTTTTCTTCTAATTTTATCTAATGTTTTAAAACCAGGTTGGCAGCTGTGAGAATTTGTTTAGGCAGTTGTTTGGATGGAATGTTTTTTTGTGAATAACTGAACTTTTTGAGTAACTTTTTTTGATAGTACAAAAAGAAACTCATCCACCGGTGTCCCGGAAACCTGCCATGATAATCTTCCTCTTTGTTTTCCCATAGGAAATTTGCTACAAGACCCTATTGCTCCTACCAACTCCAATTGTCAGCATTATGTCTGCAAAACGTGTAAAGGCAAGAAGATGATGATGAAGCCCTCGTGTAGCTGGTGCAAGGACTACGAGCAGTTTGAGGAGAACAAGCAGCTGAGCATCCTGGTGAACTGCTACAAGAAGCTGTGCGAGTACATCACGCAGACGCCGCTGGCCCGGGACATCATCCAGGCCGTGGATTGCTCTGCAGACCTGCTAGCTCTGCTCAAGGATGGGGCACCGCTCCACGAGGAGACGGAGAAACCCTCGGATGCAGCCTTGGCTCTGTGTCTGACGCATTCCCCAGTCCCTTCCACCTCGGAGCTGGCGACGGACACGCCGGGGGGGTTCACGGCGCTGCCCGAGAGCACCCCCAACCTGGACCTGCGGGGCTCCGTCATCAACGGGCTGCCCCCCTGCAACGGGCTGTCGGTGGAGAAGCTGGGCGTGAGCATCCCCTCTCCCGAGCACGCCAGCGCCATCGATGTGTGCAGCACCGGGGAGTACATCAAGACAGAGGACATCCCCGGCAGCTTGCAGCCCGTTTGTGACACGGTGGCCACCAGCGACCTGTGCCCCGCGGGCATTGACATCTGCGGCTTCAGCGAGGACATCAAGCCGGGCGGGTCGCTGCTGCTCAGTGTCGAGGAGGTGCTGCGCAGCCTGGAGACCGTGTCCAGCAGCGAGGTGTGCGACTCCAACCTGCAGCCCGGCTTGGAGGCAAACATGGCCAACGGCCCCTTCCTGCAGCTCTCCCCCCCTCCCCTCAGCCATAACATTTTCATGTCCACAGATGCTTCTCCTCACGGGCTCTCCTGCACGGCAGCCACGCCCAAGGTGGCAAAGCTGAACAGGAAGCGCTCTCGCTCGGAAAGCGACAGTGAGAAGGTTCAGCCTCTGCCCATCTCCAGCATCATCTGCGGCCCAACACTGGGAGCCTCGGCTCCCGTGACAGTCAAACAGGAAAATAAAATGTCTTTGCAGCCTATTGCGACTGTACCTAATGGAGGAACTACTCCCAAAATCAGTAAAACTGTGCTTCTGTCTAACAAAAGCATGAAAAAGAACTTGGAACATGCCCCTAAGAAATCCCACCCGAAAGCCAAACCAGGGGTGCTGAAAACAAAAGACAAGGCAAAGGAGAAAGTTCCCAGCAGTAACGTTATGCCAGGAAGCCCAACAAAAACTGTGTATAAAAAGCCACAAGAAAAGAAAGGGTGTAAATGTGGTCGTGCCACCCAAAATCCAAGTGTTCTTACATGCCGTGGCCAACGCTGCCCTTGCTACTCTAACCGCAAAGCCTGCCTTGACTGCATATGCCGTGGCTGCCAAAACTCCTACATGGCTAACGGGGAGAAGAAGCTGGAGGCCTTTGCAGTGCCAGAAAAGGCCTTGGAGCAGACTCGGCTTACTTTGGGCATTAATGTGACAAGCATTGCCGTGCGCAATGCCAGCACAAGCACCAGTGTAATCAATGTGACAGGGTCACCAGTAACGACGTTTTTAGCTGCCAGTACACACGATGAGAAAAGTTTGGATGAAGCTATAGACATGAGATATGACTGTTAAACCTTTCTTTCTTTTCCCTGCCATCCGTAGGGGAACTGCTACAGGTTCAAGGCAGCTATGGTTCTGTTTAACTTGCTGGAGCTCCTGCGTTTAGATCACTTGTATCAAGTGTTTTTCATTGCTATGTTCTGTGTATTAGTGTCTGGGAAATAGTTGCAGATAATGGAGGAGTTACCCTAAAACTGTTTTTAGTTCTTACAGCACCTCATAGTTTGAGATCGATTGCTGATGTAAATGATTTTATCACAAGATCTTTTGACAAGGAATATATTGACCTCATTGTACTTGCTCGTGCTTTGTGCTCGGTCAAAGCTTCGGCTTCAGCGTAGCATCCAGATAGTGCATCTCAACTGTGCTAGATGATGGTGTAAAAAAATAATTATTGGATGGGTTACAGTCATCATGAGCAGGAAATGACCTGACATTCCTGTGGGAAAGGCAGCACTGAGCTGGGGGATACACTCCGGAAAGGGTAGGTAGTGGTGATTGTGAGAATTGGTTGTGCCCTCTACTGAACAGCATACAGTTAAAAAAAGATTAATAAATATACTGAGCAAGCTGGCAGGCCAAAAAGCATCTCAGGCTGCAGGCAAGGCTCAGGAGGGTCGGGTGGATACAAAGGTCGAGCTCCAGCTTGGACACCCCGTCCTGGTAATGACATTATCCTTGGGGTTTGTCTTCCTGACACTTCACAGGTCACATTCCTGCTCAGTTGCCCTTCCATGCCAGCCCCCTGTGTGTGACAAGTCACTAAGGGGCTGGGCTGGGGGAGAACACCACTGGTACCCTACAAAGGCTCGAGTTCTGTCAGCACCATCCTCTCCCTGTCCCGAGTTCCTGCTGTTTTACTGCTGTTGCTTCTGGGGAAGAGAAGGGGTTTTGTGGGTTACAGGGAGTCCTTGGCTGATTTACCTCCTCTGGTGCTGATCAGTGCCAGGGCCATGGGGAGATTCCACAGCACTTATCAGCACTGGGAGGGTTGTTTGATCAGGTCTGTAACAGAGCCGGGACCCCTCCCAGGGAGGGGAGTTTCCCACTGACAGGCACCTCCCAGCCAGGGCACGGGATCCAGGGCTATCAAAGGTCAAATTTTTGGGGTGTTTGCTAAGCAGAATAAGCTATATATAACTCACTCCACCCTGAACCTATCTCATTTTTTGCTGAAATGTTGAAAGCAGCTTTTGAAGGTCATTGCTTTTCAACCTGGGCCAAAAGGCTCGAAAATAGAAAAATAACAGAAAGTTGTCGAGCTTATCTGGAAAAGTGTTACAATGAAAGAATTCCTCTTGGGAATTCAGCTTTGTGCAAAAATGGTTAATTTCAGCACAATCCCTAAAGAAGAGTGCAGGCACAAGATTTAGTTGTGCCTTCAGGGCTTCATTGGAAGCCTAAAAAGTTGAGATCGCTTTGTGAAACCAGAAATCCTCCTCTTGGAATGATAGAGCACAACCCGAACATGGGCTGACTCTAACACAAACATTACTGACTGATTTTAAAGGCCATTCCTGTTTCAGCAGCATGTTAAATAGTGTGTGGATTTTTTAAGTTCCTTTCCTGCTTCCATCTTCCCTTTTCCTCAGGCAGAGCCCCTGCGGTGCTTTCCGGCCCGGCGCTGGGTGTGCTTTGATTTGGCACAAAGCACGTACAATGATGGTTCCTCACCGAGAAATGAGCAAAACCCTTTGGACACAAATGGCACCTCCTTTTGTTTTGTAGTGTACCATGGTGTCATTTTCTGTGAATGTGGTCAGAGCTTTTTGTTGGTTTTGGTTTGTTTCTCCCCCCGTCTTTTTTGTGGGGTGGGCAGGGTGGGGGGTTAAAGCCATAGGAAGAAAAATGTGATGTACGTGTCCAGTCTGTACTTTTTTGTTTTTGTTTTGCAAGAAGAGTTGAAAAATATTTTTGATAATGAGTAAATGGTGGAAAATGCTTCTTAGTATTCTTGTCTTTATTTGCCAACCCAAGTACCTAAGATCTGTGTTTTTTAGCCCTCATGAGATTTAACGATGTCCTATTAAAATGTATTTAGTTAAACTTGTATGTGATTTTTGTGTTGACCCAGAGGGATCCTACCAGTCTCTAATTTGGTGGTTTGATCGTGACCTACTAATGTAAATCTGTTTATTAGTCCACTACGTGTAAGCGAAGTAGCGACCCGGAGTCTGGGAGTGGCTGCACAGCACGGGTTGTGTTGGAATGCTTTTGCAGAGCTGTTCAGTTTTGCCGAGATTGTTGATGGTACATTTTTAGGACTTTCATTAAATTAAATACAAAGTATACCTTTGCTCCAGAAATGTGGGAGTATCTGGAATCTTTACTATCTCACTGCTGCATTCAATGTGGTACCAAAAGTTGGAGAACTTAGGTCAAGAGTGTTTCGGAGCGTCGACAGGAGAGCCCTGATGGTTAATGTAAAACTGCAAATGGTAGATTCAGGTTGTTTCTAAAAACATTTCCTTTTATGCTGCCACATTCTTGAAATGTATATTAAAATTCAAATTGATTTAATAAATGTTAGTTTTCTAATTCTATTTTGCAACTGCTGAAGGCATCAGTGTGGCATATGTTGAACTCGCTGTCTAAATACTACTTAGTGTGTTGATGATTAATTCTCTAATTGTTTAAATTAGGGTTGGCTTGGTTTGGTTTCCTTGCCCTCCTGGCTAGTTGTTTGTGAGCTGAGCAATGGAAAGGATCGTCTTGGTGCTGACAGGAATTCCAGCAGTTCCAGTTGGGAAAGCATTCCTTCCACAGCAGCTTCCTGGTGTGGGGCATTCCCGCCTTGGCTTGGGCAGAGAGCAGGGTGAGAACTGGTCCAGTGCAGCCCAGGAGGGCCCTGTCCCTGCTGCCCATCCTGAGGAGCTGCAGAGTCACTGGTGGGGTGCAGCTCAGTGATGGTTTGAGCTCCAGCCTGGCCTCAGCTGGGCTGCCTGGAATTCCTGGTGTTCCTCCTGCAGGGCTCTGGATCTGGGGAGCTGTTCTCAGCATTAGCACAGAGGAGCTGCTTGAGGATTTCTTATAGAGGACGTGTGTGATACTCCCAGTTTTTTTCCCAATCCCCTTGAAGGCAGGGATTAACTGCCAAACTCTATTAAAACCCTGTAATTTGTAGAGCAGAGTCAAAAAGAAAAAGCAGCAGTTTACGGTCACGTGTAGTGGTACAAAATCCAGTGCTCTGAGCATCCAGCTCTGAACATAGTTGTGAACAAGGAGGAGAACCCTCTGCTATTCCATGTGGAGTGGAAAGGCTCTGCCCAGGTATCGCATATTAGGACACGTTCAAAACGTTCAAACACAAGTCAATGTGGCCACTGGTGACAGGCTTAGAGGGCAGGGTGGAGCTCTGTCAAAGGTTGGATTTGGTGATCATGGGGGTCTTTTCTAACCTTAATGATTTATGATAAACCAGGGGTTGGAATTAAATCCCAGAGGAGGGGGGACAGGGAGACAAAACAATGAACCCCTGGCTGTGTTACCTTGTGGCTCTCGCAGCAGGAGCTGTTCTCGCTCCCTGGCTCGTCTGACCACGGTGCAGAGCCAGGGGCACCAGGGCACAGCAGCCTCTCCCTGCAGATGTTCTTCCCTTGCATGGGAGCTGAACGCATTCCCAGGAACGGAGGTGGCAGGGAAGAGCTGCTCCTGCACCGAGGCTCTCCTTGGTGCCTTCAGCACAGCCCGGGGCTGCCCTTGCTAGCCCCAGCATTCGGTGGTGTCAGAAGAACCTGCAGAGTTAGAGGGAAATAAACCCGAAAAGCCTGTTTGCCAAGGCAGGTACTTCTGGCACAGCAGGGAGCTGCTCCCTCACTGAAACTCCGGGAGTTTCAAGGAACAGATCCCACAGCTGTGGCACAGGGATGGTGCAGAGGTTCTGGCGTGACCCACCACAGAAGCATCTTTTTACTGCATGCAAGAAGCACCCCGTCTCCAAATAATTCTTATTTAAATTCTGTATAAATCAGTTAGAAAAGAATTTTTGATTGCTAAATTGGAGAGCTAAAAGGATACAAATACCTTTGTAAGGATCATGCCAAGTGTGTGGCACAGCTGAGGAAATCTCCTCTGAAAGGTAAGGGATGCTGTTTCCAGTACTACCAAGAACATCACAGGCAGATCTTTGGTCTTAACTATTTAAATTTAGAAATTGAAGTGCTTTTGATACCGTAAAGAAACTCACCAAAAGGTGACTGTTCTATAGGCAGATTTCAGCACCCCTTGGTGAAGCAATACAAGAGCACACTGACTCTGCTTGAGTATTTGCATGTAGGTAAATTAGAAAATGCATTACTGGTTTTCCCTCTCTTTTTCATCTTTTTTTTTTTTTCCTCTCCTTGTTCATTCCACTTGCAAAAGATCCAGGAGACATCTCTTTCTTTTTTTTCAGGACAGGTTAAAATGAGGGAGCTGGGTGTTTTGGCAAGTCATCAAAGGGACAGTGCTCCACATTGAGGACAAGGATGTGAAGAAGGTAAGTGGTCAAATTGCTTTATCCCAGTATTTTTGAGAAGAACGCCTGGAATTTTGGCTTTGGAAGGCATTTGCTTGAGGTACCTGAGTGGCATGAACTCACCACAGCAGAGAAGGAGAGTTTGGCAAAGCAGCTGGAGATGAAGGGAGTAGTAACACTACCCCACCACTGAGACAGGTTTTCCTTTTTAAATTCAAAAGTCCTTTATTTGCCAAAAAAGAAGAAAATATAAAGTAAAAATACAAAGATCAAACCATGCCACCACAAAATGTCTCCAAAACTACTTTTACAAAATCTGAGAACCTTTATTATTATTATTATTAAATATTCAGTTTCTAAGCCCCTCACCCAGCGATACAGTGAGAAGATGAGCACACAAGGGGAAGCTCTGTTTCTGTTTTTCTTACAGTAGCTCGTGCTCTTCACTGAGGTTCAGTTTTGTTTGCATAGACCTAAGATACTGATCTAGAGCCTCCAAATCCATACTGTTACAATGATAGTTCAGTGAATTAGCATTGGTCTTTCAGGACTATTTTGTTTCAGAAACTAAGCCCAGTACCTTGGTTAGAGTGTTTTGAGTCAGCTTCATTAAATCCTTGGTTCAGGAGAGCAGGAAGGCTTTGGAATCCCTTTTTTGCTGTCCATGTCTGTTCTGCAGCACTTGCCCCTCAGAGGCAGGAGGGGAGCTGGAGCAGTGCCCAGGGTTCACTGCCAAAAACTGGGATGCAGCAAGTACTACTGAGATTTTAGAAGAAAGAAATTAAAAAATCCAACTAGTACCATTCCAGCAGTAATACTGAGCTATACCTTCCATCTTAGTACTGCAGAGAGAAAATACTTGTGATACAACAGTAAAAAGCAAGGGGTTTGTAACAACCCAAGGCTTCATTTTGCTAGACAAAAGCAGACTAGAGAGAACAAATAAGCACAATCATGTTTTTATCATGCAAAACTGATTTTTACTCACTTTTCTGACTACTAAGGAAAAAACCTTCAGTGTGAGCTGCATGTGCACTGAAAAATGCAGGATATGTCCTTCCAGGGATGCAGCATCTGAAATGGCACTGACATGGAATCAGGAGGCAGAGCCAGAGCCAAGGAACTCCTACAAATCTTTTGAGCAGGGATTCCAGGGCTGTTTTGCTGCAGCTGAGCAGCTCTGCTGGCTGGACACAAGCACCCTTGACTATCCCAGATAAAAGCAAAGAAGTGGGAGAGGACTTCCCAAATTTACCTCACTTAAATCCTGCAGCATTACAAACCTTCCATCCAGAGCAGCTGGAGACAGGGCTAAGTCGCAAATGGTGAACACTTCCTCTATTAATGCACATGTGCCTGCTGAATTGTGGTTATTTTCAGGTACTTTAGGGACAGAGAATAGCTTTCCATTCCTGGAGTATTACTGCAGATTTTGCACTGCCACCACCATAGCAGTGGCTTCTGTAGTGCCTCCTTCTATTCACACAGAATGCAAAACATTTGCTGTAAATTGGGGATTTTTTTGGATTTGCTTGTGTTGACCTACTTGAAAGCATGGACTGGGTTTGGATTCACTCTGTGTTGTTGTAGCAGTACTGAATGTCTTGGTTTGGGCTCAGCAGAGCAGCTATCAGCTTCCTGTCTCCAATTATTGAACCAAACCTTGGGAAGGCAGCTGGTGAGTTTTCCCAGACTCTGGGTTCTGACTTCTGCAAAGAAAGGCACCAGTTCAGGCTGATGTGGTGTGAGGTGGGAGCCTGAATTCAGGGATGGGTTGAATTAAAGGCCCTCTGCAAAAAGCAGGTAAGAAAGACCCTGAAGTGGTGGGGGACTGAGGCTTTCCAGAACTGGCAAATGAGACATTGCAGTACTGCTGCTGCTGGACGACCATGAGGGTTCCATTTCAGCCTAGAATGGGGTCAGGTTCTTTTGTTCCTTTTGAGGAATCTTAGTCTTTGGAGAAATGTAAAGGGACATCAAACTGAAAGGCCCCTCTGGTCATGGCAGTGAGGGAAGGGTGAATTCCTGCTGTGCCCAGATTCTTCTCAGAAAAACGTGGCTGGAACTGGTGCCAAGCAGCAGCTGTGGGACCTCCGTGCTGTGTCCATTCCTGCAGTCAGTTCCTTGGTGGTTCTGCATTTGGGCATTTGTGGAATCACTCCCAGGGAAGGTTTTCCCTTCAAGGTTATGGCAGTGATGGAGATGGATCCAGACACACTGTGTGCTTGCTGCATTCCAGGGACTTGTCTTAGTTTGGTCAGAGTGCTCCCTGCTTCATGTGTTATTATGGGATGCAGGTCACTGGCAGGGCCTTTGCTAACAACGTGGGCACCCAGAAGTTTCCCAAATACCAAGTCCAGGATCCTGGGGGGTGTGTATGCATCTGGTCAGTTCAGCAGAAACCTTCTCTTCCCAAGTCTGATCACGGGAGAGTTCTGACCCCAGGGAGCAGCAGCGCAGACCCTTGGGCAGTGGCAGGCGGACCTTGGGCTTCAGGGGCTCCTGGAAAAGCCCAGACTGGAGTGGAGAGATGAGGCCATTCCTCGTTTGGATACTGACCCCTGGAGGTCAGTACCGCAGGGATGCAGTCCTGTCCTGTCCGTGGGGACACACGAATTCTCCACTGCCCGGCTGTGCTCTGTCTGCCTCCAGGGAGGGCAGCAGGGCCTGCTAGGAACAGGGGCAGGCATCTCCCAGGAATTCTGGCAGGAGGCACAGCTTGAGGCTCTCACACAGGGAGGAAACAGGAGACACAGGGCACACGCAGCAACCCAGCATTACAGACTGGGCACAGCTGGGGGGCTCAGACCTGTTCCAGCTGAGAAGGTAAGGCCCAGACCTGCTTGTGCATCTACGAGGACTAAAATGAAAAATTTGTTCTAATCACCCCTGTGCTGGACCACAGACAGTTCCTGCTGGCCAGGAGAGACAGCTGCAGCAGCAGTGTGTGCTGAGAGCAGAGATTGCACTTGTGATTCTAGGGGGAACTTGGTTTAATTTTGCACTTAAAGCAAGAATTCATTAGTTTCAGCATTTCCTCCCTGAGCCTGGGAGAAAAATTAATTTTGGCAATAATACAGACTAATTTATTTTACTACTTAAAAGAGGGGGTTGTTTTTTTTCTTCATTATCTCACCTTAGTCTCTTGGCTACAGGTGAGAGGAGAGGAGAGGAGAGGAGAGGAGAGGAGAGGAGAGGAGAGGAGAGGAGAGGAGAGGAGAGGAGAGGAGAGGAGAGGAGAGGAGAGGAGAGGAGAGGAGAGGAGAGGAGAGGAGAGGAGAGGAGAGGAGAGGAGAGGAGAGGAGAGGAGAGGAGAGGAGAGGAGAGGAGAGGAGAGGACTGGTGCACACCAGGCACAGCAGTCTCAACACAGTAGCTGAATAGCAGAGATCAGTATTTGCTGTTAATACTCTGCAAAACACTTCTACAAAGCAGAAATCTACACAGACAGAGCTCTGGCCGGAGGCAGATGAGCACAGGAGGGGACACAGGACTAGAACAGGTAACTCCATCTCAAATTCCCAGATAATGTGACATGGTGTAGTGCTGAAACTGCTCCCAGATCCACAGCAGTGACACAGTCCAGCAGGCAGTGTAAGAGCTTGGGGGCAAAGCACAAAGGCACTTCACTCTCCCCATTCACAGGCACGTCCCATTCGTCTCCAGGACAGGAAGGAAAAAAAGAGCTTCACTGTGACCTGTGTTTTAAAAGATTTCTAGACACACATTTAAGTTAATTTGACAGCACTTTTGTCACTGCTGGTATAAAGCCAAGGGGACAGAGTGGCACAGGACAGAACTCGCTGAGAAACAACCACTGTGGATGTTGCATGCAGATGTTACAGGTAATCATTAGATGCTGGCATTTATTGCACATCTGGGGACATAAAAGAATTTATATATAAATGAAACAAGGTGCAATCACCATTTTCAGTGAGTGTGCACGATAACACATTGTAAAAAGCCTTTTCATAGAAATTACCTTATTGCAATTACACAGGAAGACAAAAAGGGGTCTCAAGTTCAGTGTACAAAATAAAGCACATTGTTCCAATGATGGATTTAAGGAAAACCCCTAAGTGCCTTGGGACTGAATGCTATCCAGTTTGAAAGACTTGGGCTGTCTTCCACTTCTCTGTGCTCAGAGATCTGAGATAACTAGTTTGTCTGACTTGTCTCCAGTTTCAGGGGGAGGTAAGACTTCTTCTGTGTCATAGTCTTCTTCACATGATCTGCAAAGACAAAAAGTACATCTTGAAAAGCTGTGTTTTGGTTTTCAGGGAAGTTATTTCAGTGGCTACTAAGCCAACTGGCTAAAATGCAGCAGCATGTGAGAGGTGAGCCTCGAGGAGGAGATTGCTGAGGCATGGGCAAGAGGTGGGAGTAATCAGTACTCTGAGAGCAGACATGGATCTGTGCTCCCATCCAGCCTCGTCTGAGGCTTCCAGAACAAATTCTCACTCGTGTTCAGCATTAGAAAATTTGAATCCAGCTTCAGTAACAATTGTCAGGAGCTCCCAGAGTCTCAATAGTTCAATGTAGAAATAAAGTCATCCAACCACAGCCCCAGGCCCCAGAGGAGCCTTGGCTCAGAAACACCTGGTCCAAAACTTCTTCTGGCTGAGGTGTGTTTTGACAGACACAGAACAATAACTGTGGCCATGCTTTCATGTTGCTCTCTCCCTCAGTTTGATATCCAGGATTGAGCATTTGCACTACCCAGGCTGCTTGGGTACCATGGCTCTCAGCCCATTCCTAGTCCCAAGAAATTACATTTTGGAGATAATTCCCTTCAGTCACAGCATACTATGGGCTAGTTTTGCAGGGCTCCTAAGAAATTAAAGTTCTTCCTTTTGTCCTAAAGCAAGGTTGCTCACAAAGGAAATGCTGGAGTAGATAGTCCAATAGCCAGCACCTGATGCTTTATTGTTGTCTCGAGCATAACAAGACCTTCCTCTTATTTTTGGTGACTGCAGCTCTCGATGGAGTCCAGCATCCTGGGAGTATCCACTGCCTTGATGAGATTCCTGTTCTGGGAGCAGGGCATGCCTCAGCCTTTAGACTGACTGGCTTTAGAAACTTCCAGAGAAGCAGGGACAGGGCTAATCACAGAATTGGGACACACTAATGCATCTGTGGTTGATGAATGATGGTTGTTTTCAAATGTATTCATAAGACAAAGACCACATTTCATGTTCTGCAAGCTAACTTAGCCAAAAATCTTCCAGTCTCTCCCAGAGCTCACCAGGAATTGTCTTGATTCTGTCCCCACTCCCTGTTTCTGTCATCCTCAAAACACAGCAGAAATAATGTATGTGCAAAAACTCAATGGCTCTTTCTGGCAAATTTGTCTGGGCATCCAGCTCTTTGTTTTTCTTTTTGCTTTCTTTTTTCCTTCGTGGTCTGTTGCTATGCTCCACAAATGAGATCTAATCCTGCTGCCATGACTACCAAGCTTTTCAGGGGCTCTCAAAAGCTAGCAGCCAGGTTGCTGACATGCTCTTTGCAGGAAGACACAGAGCTGCTTCAGACCAACTTCAAAAATCTGACATCACCTGTCGCTCTTCCCCTGGTTTTGGTGACTTTGGGAACTTGGTCCTGCATGAAGCTTTAGTGGCAGCCTTCTGTTTCTTTTCTGTGCTGAGAAAGAGATGTTGCAAAGCAGCTGCAGGGAATGCAGCAATTTCATCTTCTATCCTGCCCTACCTCATCTTCCATTGTGAAGACCACAGAAAGGCCAGGCAGCTCAGAGGGGCTGAGGGAACAGTGTGTTGCTGTTTGGACACACAGGCAGAGAGCTCTCAATAGCTTTGTAAATCTCTGTGCCTAATTAGTAGGTGCTACTGTTATCCCAAGCAATTACCAGTGTGGGAAGTTTTCAAAATGATGCAATCTTCTCAATACTCTACTGGCTCTATAAATACTGCTTAAGACTGGATGCAATCCTGAATCATGCAGGATTAACACAGGGTAAGTATTCTTTGGGTGGTTGAAAGAAATATTCTCAAGAAGATGCCAATACAGACACAAATCTAAAGGAAGATTAGACCAAGTCTCCATTTATCTGCAGGAAGCCATTGCCCACAAAAAAGTTCTGGAAGAACTGCTCTGCCTAAATTCACTGGCCAAAGATTGCTGGTGTGTTTGTCCAGAATCTTATAAAAGGCTGAAAACTGAGTGTAGGTATTGAAGAAACCAAATGTTTAAAAAAGAGTCTCAACAAACGTTGTAAATTAATGAAAACATTGAAGTATAACTTAGGAAGAGCACAGACTAATAGACATCAAGTTGGAGTAAAGAAAGTCTCTGCTAGGTATAACAAATATAACAGAACTACAGCTTCTAATCTATGCCAGTGTGACATGGTCAATACACTGCCAAGACCAGCAAAAGCAATTTCAACACAAGTTTTGCCTTTTTTCCCCTCTCACTGATGTGTGCAGCTGATCCAAGTGGCTGCCCCCCAACACTACTCCACTCCTGCAGCAGGGATCAGCTGTCCCGGGCCTCCTGTGCTGCAGAGTCCAGTCCAAATGTTCATCCCACTACTCCACTCCCTCTGCTGGCAGTGGCAGCACGTGGCCTCACCAGAGCCCAGCTGGAGGCAGCTGTGTGTGCCCAGGGCAGTGCCCAGGGCAGTGCCAGGCCCATGCTCACCCCTCCTGGAGCTGCTCATTCCCAGACTCCTCGGCCACCAGGATTTCGTACTCCTCAGCCGCGTACCTGTCCCAGTCCGAGGGCTCGGGGCTGTCGCTGTCTGTGTCCTAAAGAGATCACACAGTCAGCCTCTAGGCTAGGAAGGAATGCATGGAAACAGCCAGGCAAAAACTGCCTTAACTGAGAAAGTCACAACCCTCTTGGAGTGTTTTAACATCTGTACATAAAGGACTATGAAAAAATACCTCTCCGGGTCTGCAAAGCTCAGCATGTGACCTGAGGTGCCAACAAACTGCATCTGCTCCACTTCAGAAATGCAATAATCACACACTTGCTGTGCTCTAGCTCAGTCTGTGCACTCCATACAGGACAGAAGAACTCGGTGGTTTCAAATCTATCCATCAAAGGTTAGTTTTAACTGATCTTTTGAGGGATTCTTTACAGTTTGCTAAATTAGGGCAAGTTTTAGAGAGGACTACAGGATAACACCTCTATAAATACCTGGCCCTCTGCCATTTACTATAGGATGGGGATAGTAAGTTATCCCCCTAGTCCCACCTGACTGTTTTTATGATGATCCAGCTTAAACAAACAAACAGGGTGCTTCTGTCTTGGGATGTATTTAAGCCTTGAATCATGGAACCACAAAGTTTCTATTGGAGATTATATGGGAATAACTGTGTGGGAACCAGAGCTGGTTTTGGCATCCCCTCCACTTTTATGTACTTTGAGCAGATAAGAGGCTTCTGTGAGACAATCAATAAGCTGTACTTGTGAAAAGTGTTCTTTTATTCAGTTGGATTCTCCCTACATCCAGAAGCACTCCAAAGATGAGTGTGAGATTTCCTTATTTAGAAATAAAAGGTGATTTATACCTTTTGCACTGCAAAGGGATCCCTCTGTTCATTGTCCAGATATTTCTCTAAATTGAAGAAGGTGTTGAAGAACACATGAGCCATTCTGCACCTCTTCAGGTCTCGCAAGGTTACTCTTCCTATAGAAAAAACCCACATGGTTGTGTTACTGACTTCTTACAAAAGTTTTAATTGTAACACCAGTAGGCTTCACTAGCACAAAATTCCTTCCCAAGTCAGTCAAGGATTTTAACATTATTTAATAAATGCATGTGATGAAGCTTAAATCTCACATACATATGGAGGCCTTTGACATTCATGTGAAATATGAAGGCATGTGAATGGGGATGGTTCAGTTTTACAGTGTAGACTGTCAGCACATCCCACAGCTGGAGCACACAAGAATTGTTGCTTCAATCTCAGGAAGTTAATTCACAAGATCTCTTGTTTTAGTACTTCAGACCTCCTGATGCACAACATCATGGCCCAGTGTGCAGTAATTTCTGCTCTGGGACTCTCACACAGGGCTCTGCCTGTAGTTGGGTTTCACAGTGGCTTTACCTTCTCAATCCCCCACAAATGAAAGGGGGTGAGAGCTCTGCCTAAACAAACAGGACTTACCTTCCCTCTCTGGCTTGACGAGGTCCAGCATCTGGCACAGCAGGTCCTGGAAAGGCAGTGGCTCTATGCCCATCACCTCCATGCGCTCACACTGCTCCTCATAGAAGTATTCCAGCTCGTACATGGACAGCACCCCGTCCCCATCCAGGTCCATGCAGCGGAACCAGTACTCAATGCTGGGAACAGAGCAGGGACACTGCAGCACTGCACTGGGACATGCACCCAGCAGACATTGCAGCAGTGCACCTTCCCCCTACCCACCCCTCAGGGCTCTTCTGCCACAGCCTGGCATAAACCCAGGGATCACAAGACCCGTTGGGAAGGGTCAGGGCATAGGCCAACACTCCAAGCACCTCCTGTTAGTCTCCCAGGTGGCTGTGAGCAGCACAGCCACACTCATTACCTGCCTCACCTGTACCCAGTGTTCACTGTGCTGCAGCCCAAGGGGGGCTCACATAGGGCAGGGAATCCCTGTCTAACCCAGCAGCAGGAGTTGGCCAAATAGAGCCAGCTCTGAGCCCAGGATACTGGAGGGACCCTGGTGAGGGACAAGGCAGCTGTGTCATGCACTCATTTGCTCCTTTATACACAAGGCAGAGCTCTCAGGCAGCTGCACTGTGCATCCCTCCTCCCCTCTGGAGGGTCCAAGCCTGCAGTTCTGGACTCTCCTTGTTATGTATAAGATTCCTTGTGCTAACACTCACGTGCACATCTGGATCACCCCGGCACAGCAGTCTCCCCCTGGCTGTACAAACCAGTCCACAAGCAGGTTTTACAAAGTGCCACAGTGAAGTTTCCCCACAAACCCTCCTTATACACCCACTCCACCTGTGAAGGGATGTCCCAACTGCTGCACACCTCAGGAGTGCGTGCTCAGAGCCCAGTGCCTCATGGCATGAGGTAATCAAAGGCACTAGTGACTACCAAGACATAAAAAATTACAAGAAAACTCGGCTTCTACACAATTTTTCCTCAAGAAAGGCAATGATTTGACCAACCATCACCAGTAAAATGTTTTCTTCCTAACAACTTCCAAACCCCAAGCTGCTCTCTCTTGTAGAAAGTGGTAGGTTACAGAAGTTTCCATATCTTATTTGCTCATCTCAATGATTTTACTAAGACACAGAGATCAGTCTCACCTTGTAGCACTCCTTTTGTCTTCCTCCGAAATCAGGAGCCACACAAAATCTGCGTAACTCATGCGCCCTTCCTTTTGAACTTCAGTGCCTCTAGAAGATGTAGCAAAAAAAAAAAATTAAAAATCACCAGGCCCCTAAGTACTCAGGACATCAAAGATATTTTTCAAACCATTAGTGAGAGAAAATGGAGCACTGTCACCTATTTAGCCTGTACTCCCTGCACCTTGCAGCATCAGGCACAGCATTTGCTGCCTTTTATCAGTGCAGAGCTGAAGCTCATCTGCCACATCCCCTCCCACAGCACATCCCTTTCCAGAGACTTCAAAGCAGTGCTCTCCAGCTATCCCTGTGCCATGTCTTCCAGCTGTGCCCAGTTATCCCATCCTATGGGATTTTTATTTTTATTTTGTTTTCTTAAGAAGTCTCATTCCATGTTCAGAGAGCTCCAGCTGGAGGACCCTGTTGGAAACCATTCTGATCAGGGGCATTTCTGAGAGTAACTTGTATTTCTCTGCCTGACAGAAATTCCCTTTCCTTCTTCCCCCAAGAAGCATGCTATTCCTCACCTCACCACAGCACCGCTGAATATCCGCTCAATGATCCTGTTTGACAAAGCTGGAAAGAAGGAAAACACGGAGAAAATGAAGCTACAGCTCACAGGAGTAAGTGCAATCAGTTGTTCATGCTGAATCCACACAAAGCCCTTTCCCATTGTTAAAAGACAGCTCTAACTACACTGCCTAACCACCCTCTGTTTAGCAGCATTTTCTAAAATCCCCAAGATGATTCTCCCAGTGTGTCTGCCTTTGTATCCTTCCAAACACCACACTGTCCCAAAAAGATGGAAAACTGTTATCTGGATCCTTGGAAATGGACGTGGGTGTTACTCCTACTTTGCTGCAGTAGGACTTGTCACATAGAAGGGACTATCCCAGTGTGTACCACAAAAGAAGTTCACATCAAAAATGACACATCAAATCTCTACAAAGCACTTTTGAGGAAAGGACAGGCTGTGGCAACCATGCTGCAGGGAAGACAATAAAACACCAGCATAAAGGTGAGGCTCTGCCAGCCAGGAGATATATGGGATAGATGGTTATGACAGAGCACAAGCCAAGCAGCAGGTACCAGCTCTGGACAGGATTTGCACAGTGACCTCACCACCCCAGGCAGCCGAGCCCCAGCTGGACTCCTTTCACACCTTCTCCATCACTCCTGTGGTCCTGGCACAGTTCTAGCAGCCAGGCAGACCCAGCCTGCCCCACCCCTCAGGTGCCCTGGCACAGCTGACAGGCTGCTGGGCACTGCACCCATGGCTTCTTCCCTTAATGCTTGGCTCCCCAGCACCTCACGGCTCTCGAGCCTCCTGTGCAACAAATACTTCATTCCATACTGCAGCTTCCCAGCAGGGACCAATCTCCCATTTCACTCACCCCAAGGGAGGCATTTGTCCATCCTCACCCACCTAGCTCTGTGATCAGCACTACTGAGTCCTGTGACTGTCACACTCACCCAGAACCCCCATGGCCTCCCCATAAATGCCTGCACTTGGAACACATGGCTGTTTTAGCCCTTTGTGCATTTGTATTCCAATAATTTATCTATGGCCCTTGAACCTTCAAAAACAAACAGCATCTGCTTAACTTCTGGAAATTCCATGCTGAACTGAGAAGATACTCTCCAGAATCCATCTGCAAGCTGAAATTCCCCAGGCTTCACTGGACTCTGGATTCCTCTCATGCATAACTAGATTGCACTTCAGCAATCTCTGAAGTTCACACAGGCTCATCCTTCTTGTCCCTACTTCCAAGTTCCTGCAAAGCCCTCAGTAAGTATTAAGTTTCAGGACATTATTTTAGCCTGTCCTCCTGGCAGTGACCCACACAGGAACAGAAGCTCCATCTGTAGCTACTCATGCAGAAAATAGTGTGTCCTGTAGTTCTCTGTGTCTAAGCTTCTACAACTCCTTCTCTAAATCAACATTTATTTAAAGAGATGGGTGGCTACATTAAAACCTTTTTTGAGGCATCAAATTAACCACATTAAAGGCAGGCTTTATTCCTCAGTAGGAACATTCTGTTTTCAGCAATGCCCTCACCCCACCACATTTGCAGGCAGCATACCTTGATCACTGTACCTAGCCAGGTCCTTCTGGCTGATGTAAAGGTCATGGTCAGTATCCAGCTCCCAGAATTTGCAGTATATAACATAAAAGTGCTCATAGGAGAAATAATCTGTGATCTGATTTATGTCATCCTCTTCTTCCAAGAGAGCAAGAGTCTGAAAGGGTACAAGTACAGTGGGAAGTTAAACCTGGATGAAGAGGCAGCTCAGCAGCTGAAGTGCTCCAGTTTCTCAGGAAGCTGGGTGAACACAGCCCTGAGAACTAATCCAAAGTGCAGCCTTTCCCCAATAGATGTGGTTGCTGTTTTTCTCAGCAGGCACTTACAGAGCACCTGGCTTGGCCATCCTTGGCACAGCATCTCTGCCACTCCTGTCAATAATTTTTGTTCATTTTCAGCTCTAGTGAAGAGCGAGGCAGAGAAACAGCAACACAAACTGCTGTGTCAGCTGGGATCCATGGTCTGGGAAACAATCCTGACCTACACCAGAGACTCTTAGAGCCACTTCCAGTAGCAAGTCCAGAGTCTTCCACAGGAACTGAGATAGGTCTTTACACATCACAGAGCCCCGTCTGCCTCCTGAAGGGCAAAATCAACTCTTGTTCCAGACTCACACCTGGACTGAGGCAGGAGGGATGGACCCCAAACTGATCACACGGACTTCCCTGTGCTGTTGCAGGAATTGTTCTGGTTTAGCTGGGAGGCTCAGACAGATTTCCAACCATAACATCTGTTGACATGTCTTACTGGGAAACATATTTTGAAACACCCGTGTTTCATTCCCACTTTACACCTCCTTGTCTTTCCCAGAAACAAGAGGTCATTGCATGTTTCCCAGTGCCACCTCCCTACTGTTCTTCTTGGTGCTGGGGCCACAGGACACCAGAAGCCTTCTTGTCTAATAAATCATGGCTCCAGTGAGCTGCAGGCCTGGCCTCCCCTGCCCTCACAGCCTCTTCCCAAGAGAGCAGGAAAAACACAGCGTGAGCTACCCCAGGGAATGGTGTCCCCAAGCAGGCAGGCTCAGTACCCCTGCTACCCATAAAAACAGATGCTGTGTTATGTGTTGGCACTGGTATTTCAATATCAACTTCCAGCCATCTCCACATCCAAGGAATCCAAACAAAACTCTTACATCCTGCTATCCACCTGGCAGGAATAACAGGATGGCACTGCCAGACCTGCACTATTCTGACTTGCTGACACCCAAGTCTCAACACCTTTGATCCATCACCCACTGGCCTCTCCAGACTGTGTCTGTCTCTGTCTCTTTACAGATTACAATCACTTGGGGAGCTTTTGCCATAACTATTTTTTTCTTCTGTAGCTCACACTCAAAAGATGCCATTTACACATGCAGCAAGGAGCTGAACTTCCCTGCTGCAGGAGATGAAAGGCAGAGTAGATACAGAAGAAGAAAAATTGATAGAATGTTTAAAGGGAGAAAATGAGTGAAAAAAGATGCAGGATAATCTGGGAAGATTTATTTGTAACAGAGGTTGGGAAGGAACAGGGATCCCAGGGCTTGGACTGGCATGAGCCAATTCAAAAGAGCACTCATCTTTCCCTTAGCTGATGGGTCAAGTAGGGGAGATGATGTCTGAAAGGAGAAAGAATATGAATTCATACTTGATGGGTTTGAGGAAGACAACACACTACACCTGGAAGAGCAAACAGGACACAGGAGAGAAATTTTACTGTTTTAGCCAATTGTTCCCCTTTCAGCCTCAAGATTTTCTGGCTCTTTAGGTTGGGCTGGACATGAGCAGCCTGAGACAGTTTTAACCTGCTGCTCTTTTGGGCAAAATACACAGACGACAGAGATCCAAATCCTGACATAAGGACGCACTGCAGGCACTGGAACAAGAAGGAAGCTCCACTGATTTTCCTGTGGAGATCAGCTCCCGAGGTGCCTCATCCTGCAATTGCAGAGATGTTCCTGACCAGCTGTCAGTGAGCTGAGGGCTGCCCAGGAGGCAGGAAATTGGCTCTCCTACCTCTGGCACTCCTAGAGCTCTTCTTGGCTGCTTGTGAGCCACTTCACATGGGTGCAATGCTGTGTCCTGCTGTCTTTCCTGTTGTCTGGACTGGGAGCCATGCTCCTGCTCCATGTGGCCTCAGAGCTGGAGCACGGTCACACCCTGACCTTCTCTCAGTGCCCTGGGGCCACTCCTGTCCCTGTTCTTCTCACCGCAACTCAGACACAGCTCCTCCAATAGCCCCAGCAGACTGCTGGCACTGAGCACCTGGCTCATCCCACTGCAGCCCAGGCACAGCTCCCTCACCATGCAGCAGTGCAACAAGCAATGCTGCACTCTGGATGCTGTTCCCACAGAAACCCACGTACTTGCAGGAAGTTGCTTTTCCTCAGCTCTGTTAGAGTGATCTTCCCCGACCAGGATCGATTGACTGTGTAGAATATCCTCTGTATAACCTGCAACATATCAACAGTGCTCTTGAAATCAACTCCTGAAACACAGCAGTTTGGGAATTTAAATGCAGAACCTTCCTTCACTCATCCTAAGGAGACCTCTTTTTGAAAACTGTTTTGGATCTTTTCTGTAGATACTACTATCCTTAATTGACTACATAGTCTGAAAGCAACATTTGCTTCTTAAACAGTATTATCCCTTTCCAGTCTGAAAACATTTTCACAGCTCTAAATTCACCTCTTTGGACATGCAGATGTATTATTTATGTCAGGGACATGTTCAAAGTGCTGATGAATCGCTTTTGGTTTTTCACATTTAAGAGGACATAGTTTGCATAGATCCCAAATGAAATAGGGTTCTAGGGGAAAAAAAAAAGGACTTCTGATTCTTCTGGTTCCTGCAGAGGAAGCAAGACATGTAAATGAAATGTTAATGTCTGACCCTTGTAACTATAACAATGCCTCGTGCTCTCAGTGTCTCTGCTAAAAGTAAGCAGGAGAGGTTCTGTTTGCAATTATTTTGGGCAGGTGTTAACCTCATTTGCCTCCTTTCCAGATCTGCCTCTGGTGAAGTGAGCAAAAATCATGGGGGAGAGGCACAGAACCCTCAAAATCCAAAATCAGACAGCTCACAGTGTGAGACTGAGACCCCTTCCCAATCTGCTCCTTGTCAGCTGTCAAGTATCATCACAGAGTGGGGAAAACACAAATGTGTGACCAAGCACATGCAAATAAACCTAACAGGGCAAACAACAACAAATAAATACCACTGGCATGAGAAAGGAGGAATAGAATTAATTTGACTATCAGCACTGAAATCTTGTTGACCAAACCTACTACAAACCTTTGATGTCTCTGACATGTTGGCACATTACCCCAGAATTTTGGTAACCTTTAGTGTACACTGTTCCAACACAAAAATTAACTTTACACAACGATGTGGACATTACAGGGATTAATCCAGCTAGCAGATTAAATGGGATGGATTTCACTTTCAGCCAGAACTAGTTTCAAGTGGGCAACCACTACTGAAGGGCCATCTTTGGATTCAGTCAAACAAGTGCTGGTTCTTAATCCAGAACCAAGTATGAGATTGCTCCAACAGTCTGCTTTGGGATACACAGTGAGACAGTAATTGATGCTGGCACACACAACTCAGAGAGCAACAAGAATGATCTGAGGATTCAAATGTACCCTGAAGAGACAGAATTGATAGATTCAACTTGGCTGAACACGACACCTTTTGGTAACACTGCAGGCCCTTCATCACTCCAGGCCTAAGAGATGGATATCCTTTTAAATTTGAGTGTCATTTTAATTAAAAACAGACCAAAAACCAGATCTATATTAACTGTAACAATCACTGAGCAATGTTCTGTGGCCTGTGTAGCACAAGAGGTCAGATTAGGTAATCACAATGATCCTTTCTGGTCTTAAGCACAATGTTTGTTTCTTCTTTCATGCCTTTGGCAGCCACTGCCATTCTGGTCTCTATTTCTGGACTTTGTTTGGCTTTTGCTTCCAGCCTGCACAAGAGCTCAGAGACTGGAGTGGTCTCACCTCACACATCACCCATTATCACACCTGACAACTTTGTAGCAGCTCTTAAAAATACAGGGTGTTCACACCATTCCAAGGACTCAAAACTAGCAATCCCAAGATTCAGAAACAGGACCCCATACCAGTAATTCATCTTCTCTGCCTGTAGGGTAGTAAAAGGCAACAAACTATTCCCATTTGTGACTCAAAAAAAACCTGTCTACCAGACTACATTGATAAAGATGTTCCATCTGCTCCTTCTTCAGCTATCTGTAAAAATAAGCCATTCAGAGGTAAAATGGAATCTCTTTTCACGTCTCTTACCACATCCAGTCACTCAGTGAAGGCTTTATTATTCAAATAATGGCCCAGTTTCCATGGACAGTACATAGTATATATCTCACTATAAAATCTCAATACTTCTCTTTTTCTTTTCCAGGTTGTAAACACCAAGCTGTCAAAAAAAGCATTTGGGAAATGTCCTAGAACATCATTACCCATCCTGAAATGATGTGCAGCATGCAAGTCACACTTGTCTCTTAGACCATAACTGGCTTCATTTTTCTGAGTTCAGTACACAACCATAGACACACAGAACATCTTGAGTTGGAAGAGGGCACAGGGATCATGGAGTCCAATTCTTAATTAGCCTTAGGCAAGAGGAGCCTCTTTCTACTTGCCCATTATCCTCATGTAATTGACCTCCAGGCCCAAACCATTCACGGATGAGTTCCAGACCTTTCCCCAATCTTCCCACAGAAGAACAAAAGCAATACCATTTCTGGACAAAACAGGAACCTTTATTAATCCCTGTGGCCATAGTCCCCTTACACATTTGCATTGGTCCTATTGTATAAGCTGAAGCACTTTTCCACAAGCTTTAATCTTTAAATCATTTTTAGCACACAACTTTCCAAGAAAAGCATGCACTGCTAACTCTGAGCCTGGTTTGAACATTCAGGTAAAAGTCATGCTAAAGCTTTACAACAAATGCAACAGGATATTCTGGGATGTTCTGCATCATCTTCACCAGCTTCAGGAGCTGCCTCTGTTGAAACAAACACAACTGGTTTAGTAATACAGTGGCCAATAACACAGATATGACACAGATAAAATTCCAGCCTGTTGTGTCCAAAAGACCCCTTTAAAAGGTTCTGAGGTTTCAATAAGAACTGAAATGTGCATTCACATCTTACCCATCCTAGACTGTGAGGTCATGCTCCAGGAGATCTCAGCCAAGTGACACTGTACCCAGCAATTACCACAAAGCCATGTGTCCTTATGGCCATTGTCTGAAACACAAACATGAACTGTAATTCTTGTGTGGCAGCAAATACAGCATTCTGTCTCTGTAAGGAGGTATAAGGCACTCTACCTTGAAGCAATGAAAATGATCCAAGTGGTCTCAAAATCCAAGGACAAAGCTGTTTCCTTCATTGTCTCCTGGTGGAAATACTGGATTTTGTAACATTAAAACGGAATGTGCCAAACTGTCTGTGAAAGGAGAGGTGAGCAATAGGAACTCCTGCTATCTGCAGAGGACTGGGTGCTGTCCCTCCAGATGGGCACAGCCTGCCCAGCAGCCCCCTGCCTCCCCAGTGCTGGCCCTGCTCCAGCCCAGGGGGATTCTTCTGCTGGCACAGACCCCCAGAGCAGTGCTGTCCTGACAGCTGAAGGACAGCTCACCTTTGTCAGGTGTGCTGCTGCACAGCCCTCTCCTCAGCCACAGGCACCATTCCCTGCTGCCTTTGGAGCAAGCCTTGGAGTCCAACTCCATCCCAGCACTGCCAGGAAGGATGTCCAAAGACTCAGCTGCAGCAGGAAAGCACAGTGGACATACAAGCAGGATCAAGAAGCACTGAAGAGCTTCACGTTCCTATCAAAGTCTGGTTCTGTGACTGCTTTGGTGACACAGCACCAAGCCCAGGCACCAGAGAAGTGGTACAAAAGGAGAGAGGAAGGAAAAGGTGCTGCCCTTTAGTAGCAGCCTGCACTTCAGTTATCTGGAAGTGGAAGCTCAGCTTCACACCTTCACACATTTGGTCTCAGCCACACCGTGCAGTGCCCCTGGTGAGTCCAGAAAGGGCAGCAAGGGTGATCATGTGAGGGATTACTCTACAAAGACATTTGTTTCTTGCCTGAAAAATACAGGAACAGTGTGTGACTTGAGAGGAACCCATAAAGGCAGATGCAGAGAAGTGCCTCTGTCAGCAGCCAGGGCAACACTGCAGTCAGAAACCAACCCTAATGTGACCTTAAACCTTTCAGTCTCACCCTTCCACGCACTTGAAACATCAAATACCAGGGTGCATGTGCCACAGGCAATTTCCACACTCACCCATTTATGTGCCTCCATAATTCCCTGGTCATTCCTATACCTTTTCTGGCTTAATGTTTATGTTGTCTTGCTCCACAGGGACTAAACATATTGATTACACACTGCTGTTCACTGTCATGTTCAAGTGCATCTAAAACATTTAGAATGTATTCTCATTATACATTTTCATTAGTGTGACAGTTCAGGGTTTGCCCTGAAGAAGTGTCTTTGTGCCATCTGCTCCTTACAGGAAAGGAACAAGCATGTGTGTGCCAGGAGCCTCCCAGCTGCCATGTGTGGTGCAGCCCCAGGCAGGCCCTGGCAAACAAACAGGAGAAACTTTAAGCCCTAAGCCCTGTAGGGATACAGCTCCCACCAGGTTTGTCATTATTTGAATTTGTTACTGATGCAGAGATAAAACTTCCCAACATTGATACCTTTTATCCAGATTCACACCCAACATGAGTCAAGCTCAAGGCTTAAAAAAAGTTATGTAAAGTACCAGTACTAAGTGCTGACTACAGAGCTGGAACAAAGCTACTGAACAAACCCCAGCCACAAACCCAGTCACAAAAGCTTGGGGACAGAGAGCCTGGACAGGCATCCTGGCAAAAGGAAGGTTGGACAGCAGATCCCTAGGGGCAAAGGACGCTTTGTACTGAGGAACAGTCACGGATTTTCCAAGCCTCAGTGACAGAAACCTTCAAACAGGCAGCCTTCCATATCTCAGCAGCCCAGCACAATTCAGAGGTTAGCAGCTCCCAAAGACCAAAGAACTTCTTTTCCATTCATCAAGCCAGACGAGATGTTTTTATAGATTTGCTTAAGACCAGAAACAACCATTATTAACCTTTGGAATAACCCCTCGCACACACAAGCAGATTATTTTTCCTTTGGAAGGAGTTGTTAAAATACCTAATGGTCAGTAATATTAAAAACACCTATCTTTTTAAATAACTGAAGGATTTGCTGGTAGGAAGAGTGAGAGATCCCAAAGGGAGGCAGTGGCATCCCAGGGGATAAAGAGGCAGCCTACCGTTGTAATATAGCGGGAATGGAACTCCGGAGCGTCCTTCAGGAACGTGAGGCCAGGATGTGTTTCCACCACATCCTGCAAGGTAAGAGAAAATGAAATGGAATCGATTTGCTTCTCCTTTTAATGCTTAGAAGTTACTGGGTTTACAAACCAATACTTTTGCTTACTCTTGAAACTATTTGCAGCATTAACAATAAAACTGAAATCGTTTAATCTATCAAGTGAACCTTCTATGACAGTAATAGAATGCATTTGCTGGGCAATACGCACCTGGTGGGCCAGTTTGATTTACTTAAGGACAGAAAAACAAAGGAAGAGAGTTAGTGAGTAGATGAAAACTCATTTTCATTGAACGAGACAAAAATTAATTAGTTGACCATGCAACTATCTCCTCTCCAAGATTTTTATTTTCCTCCATTCATTGAAGATATTAACACTTGTTAGAACTAGGTATCAGAAATAAACATTTCTTGAGAAAGTCTCCTATGTCCAATGAAAACTCAGTGAGCCTCAGAATGCTTACAGATACAATTAGTGCTTTTCCAAAATTCACTTGGACTATCTGTGGGGATGCCTCTTTCTCAAGACCAGCTTTTTGTAAGTCAAACACTGGCTCACAATGCCAAATCTGCATGATCAAATCCATGGAGAGACTGCTCAGATCCTGAATGAATCAGTTCAGATCCTGTATGAATCAATGCCTGTGTGATTTCTCCATGTCTGACTCCTCTCTCCTTTAAAGGTGTTCCAAGTTCTGCTGTGCCTGTTCCACGCCATGGTGCCCTCAGGGGTGTGATATGCCCAATTTTTGGGCAGTCTAACAGGATGTCTCAGATGGTGGTGTAAAGCAGGGTAATTTTGCTGATCTCTGGCTGACAGACAGGACTGTGCACGCCTTGGATTGCACCAGGAGCTAAAGAGCAGAGCTGCAATCCATCAGGAAAGGCAGCGTGCCCAGTGGAGAAGAGATGAAGAGCAACAGGAGAAAATTTACCCATCACAGCCCCAGTTCTATTTGAGAGACAGAAACAGCCAGCACAGACACAAAATCTTGCCACAAAGCAGCATCTCCACAGAGGTTTTACCCAGAGGGCAACACAATGTGAGAAATCTAGAGATGTGTGGAAAAGGTCAGAAAAAGTACAACAGCTGATCAGAGGAACAGATGGATGTGACTTATAGACACTATAGAGAAGCCCTAAAGCTTTCCAGAGCATGCCTAAATGGCCACAAATAATTAAAACAACTATACTTTGTTAAAAATTAATGAAAGGGAAAGAGACATGAAATGAGGATGTGCAGATTTAGCCTGAATATTAGGAAAAAAATCACCAGTGAGATTTATGCACTAGCAGGTTTAGAGACATATACAGAACAATTGGAATTGCAGAAATTTTGCCAAGATTTCCATCTGATACTGTATCTGGTAGTCTGGCTAGAGAAATTCAATTGTAACTGTCGTGTCAAGCAACTTTTACAACTTTTCCAATAAGCTTTTATGTTGTGCTTGTCTATCAACAGCAACAAGCATTTTTCCCAATATCCACATAGAGAAATGGGGCAAATTCCAGCCTAGTTACCAGGCTGGAATCCTGACAAGAGACCAGTCCTCAGTGCCTTTAGCAAGATTTACATCTGGTTGGCACTTAAGCACTTAAAAAGTTTGTTTCTATTTCAATCCAAAATGAACCCCACCCAGGTAGGGTGTTCAAACCAAAGGTCTGCTTGTCCTTGGTAAACATTTAATGCCATGGAAATAAAGAAGGTGCCAAGTGAACGCAGCTCTGTGCCCACATCCCTGCGGAGATGTGGCAGTACCTGGAGCAGAGGGATGAAGTCCTCCTGTTGTAGGCAGTCACAGCCAGGCTTTGCCAGAAGGGAAGTGAACCTGGAGGCATCGTCGTGGCAGTTCCGCAGGATCCTGCAGGAGAGGGGAGGAGTTACTCCCAGCCTGCCGAGAGCCTCACAAAAGCCAGCACGGTACAGTCCCTGTGCTGGGAATCACACAAATGCTGACCTCGGACTGCCAGCACTTCCTTCAAGGTCTTTCAGCTGCACCAGGACACCCAGTGGGGATTTTTTTGCAGGTTAACACTGCTGTGGTAAAGCAGGTTTCTTACTAAGCACCTGTGGAATCAAAGTAACCTGACGCTTACCAATGCTGCAGGCTCACTCCAAGTGAAGAGCAATGGGATGCCACAGGATGTGCACTCCAATGTAACCCTTCACTATACTGCAATATTTGGGGGAACTGCCAAACTACAGGGACTGAATATTCACCCAGAAAAATCACTTCTCAGAAGGAAAAAGGCCATCCCCTGTTAATTACGGCCCATCTGGAGCTGTGCACCAAAGCCATAGAGAACAGCCTAATGAAGGCATTAGTAGGACTGAGTATTTGGAGAAGTGTGTAAACCCAGTCCCTTTGGTTGACACTGTGCCTCTGGCACACCAGTTCTTGTCTGTCTTCTTCTCACACAAAATACTGCGCTGGCCAAAGGAATCTCAGTTGTAATTCACTCTAGAGAAACTCATGAAGAGAGGAACTCCATGCCATTTACCAAACACTGGTAACAGAACACAGCATTTGGACACATCAAACACTACATTGTTCACATTGTATTAGGGAAACTCAGAAAACTACATTGTTTTCTTATTTAACTGTGAAAATACAGATGCACTGTAATTATTTACTGTGAGTGATTATTCACCACTTTCCTCTCCTGAAAGCATATGAAAGTAGTACTGAACAGGTTGTAATTCTCCAGCCAATTGTTTCCTGCTAATTCTGGCCTCATGACTCTGGGAAAGGCAAACTTTACAAAAAAAGGGTTCTTTTAAATAAGCAAAAAAACATTTAGCAATCCTGTTGGCTGCACATTCTATCATGGTAACAGTCAATTAACAGCTATATTCTAAATCAGCTGCAGAAAGAGGTGCTAATGTTTTAGCTTAAAAAAATCTGGCACATAAAGATGAATCCCCAAGCCCTGTTTTAGCCACAAACAAAAAGATTTGCCATTCAGAAGTGTTTTATATCGAGCAATTCCTATAGACCTGACAAGCAGTGAGCATGTGACATTTCGAGAAGTCAGTCATCTACTAAGAAAATTGAAAATAGGCTTCAGCAACTACAGATACCTGGTTAAAAGTTACACCTGTGTTCACATAGCTACAGTTGAACTTTACCAGAAATATTGCATTTCTTCTGTTTTTCAGCTTTCCAGCAAAGACTTTGTAACAGTCAGAGGGGAAGAGGAAGGGATAAAAATAATATCTTTCTAAAAGAGCAATTAAGTGAGAAAAGCATACAAAAGCTTGGCTTGGAAATGGGGTAGTTAAAAAGAATCAGAAGAGGGACATGACCACAGCCTGCAAATATCTGAAGGATGCGAAAATCAGAGAAGTGAAAATGTGGCATCATACATTAGGGATTAATTAGAAGTAATTGGAGGAACCTAAGGAAGGAAAATATATTGTCTGTGTCAAGACAAACTAAGAGATCACAGTCAACCCTAACATTTTTGTAATTTTGCCAGGGTAACTAGAAGCTGCTTTGCAACATCATCACAGGAAATACTTCAGGAATTCAGGGTTAAAGGCTGCGTCAAGAATCTGAAGAGCAACCATTAAATAAAAAATTAGAACTCTCTCTGGAGAGGAGATGGAGATGCTGTTCAGGTGTTTCACAAAGTAGACTAAAACCTGAATTGCCCTGGAGGGAAAGAGATTAGGCAAGAAAAGAAGTCTGCTCCATGTCAGAGCTGACTCTAAGCACAATGCAGAGCTCTCCATTTCCACAGGGTGGACTGTCAAACCCCACAGGTGAATTCAACAGCTTGCTTGGAGAAGGTAGTAACTATTAAAGCTCCCAGAGTACCCAGATGATGCTTATTTCCACATTCCTCTTCCTGTCCTGTAACACTATCACACACCTCCTCTCCCAATTCCCAAATGGCACTTGCTTAGTGCACCAGTGTAGAGCAATAAAGCTGGGCACAAATATACCCCAAAGCCACAGACAACTATCAGCTATCTCAGAATAGCTGACATTTCTGGGGAGCTTATAAATATATTTTATACATCAACTAACTCAAAGCATCTTACTGTCTGTACAATTACTTCCAAGTTGGTGGATGTCACATGGAAACAAGTGTTCAGAGAGTTTAGGGGGAAAAAAAACTTAAGCTGATGGAGTTTTTTAAGCATTTAAAGAAGAGAAAAACGACTTGAAAAATCTGGTGGAAAAGAAGGGGGGGAAAAATAAAAAGACTTGTACAGCAGGCTGATCTCTTCTTCCAGAAAGAGTTTTGCATTTGCTATACTCACTTTCTCCACATGGACACAAAGGAGTGCACAGAAACACGTCCTGTCCTCTCTCCCCCCGACGCACTGAACAGAGGTGCTTTCCAGTAGAGTGGGCAGCCACAGATCTGTAAGGAAAAACCAGGGCAAGGAGGAATACAAAAGCAGTCTCAAGAGGAAGCTGCTTGTTTACACACCAGGTTCACCACTGAGACTTTACATAAGAGAAATAAAGTGGTAATGGCTTTCTGAATCACCTGTGTGCCATTTACTGCATGCCAAGGTTGAGAATTCACACATAACTTTCTACTTTGTCATGTGCCTTTTCAAGTGGCTGAGAAACATGTCCTCTCAGGCTAGGAAAAGGATCTGGACTACTCAAGCTCTTAAGCTTTGTCTGAACTGTTTAGCACAATCCCCTAGGAAGTGGAGTGGAGAGACAGGCACCTCCTTCCAGGAGGACACTCATACCAGCTCTGTCCCCACTCACCCTAAAAGAGGAGGGCCCATTCTCGTGTGGGATGACCTCTCACAAGCAGCAAGGGAACCTCAAGTCTAATTACAGACAATTAATGAGCAAATGCCTAAAGGTGAAGTAAATCCCATCCTGCAATTTTCAGTGCAGTGCCTTCCACCCAGCACAGTCCCTTATTTCCAATACTGCAAGATCTCAGCAAGACATCTGCAAAAAGCCAAAACCAGGGCAGCTGATACTACCTGAAGCCACAGAGGAAGGCAAGTTTGTGTCTCTGAGTTTCTCAGTGTTCTGGGCAGAAATATGAAGGAATAGAGAAACAAAAATGCAATTTGTTTTTGCTAAGAAATCTTAAGAGAACTGCTTCATAAATCAAAGCAAGAACAAACGCACACATCTGATGTGACAATCAGCAAACTGCACTCATTTTTGTTTACTATGATCTAAATCTAAACAAAAAACTTCAGATCAAAAGGAAAATGGTTCTTTTTTCCCCCTACAACAGCTGTGAGATAGACTGAAACTTAAACGAAGTCTCTCTCCCAAAATTAAAAGCCTAAAGAATAGAATCACAGAATCATTAAGGTTGCAAAAGACCTCCAAGACCATGAGTGGTTACCTTAGCAATTTTCCCCATTTCACAGATGTTTGCTTTCTCATCTTCAAACTCTGCAAAGGCCTCTTCAATCCTGGCAATGATTTCTTCATGATTAGTGCAGACATTCGGGAGTCCTTTAGGGAAGTAGAAACGTGGAATGTTTATGGGCACAGGGGTACTGCTGGTGGCTTTATTCACAGGCAGAGGAGAGCAAGTGCTAACCACAGGCTGCAGGGGGGCTGGGGATGAAGTTCCTGCCTTCTTCTCTTGTTTACTTTGAACCTGAAAATACAATGAATAACAAAGACATTTTAACATCATGGTCACAGAGCAGGAAAAAATAGTTTGTGCTTCCAGTGATTAGGAGAAAATTAAAGCCCACCAACAATTAAATTATGGCACAGGGATAAAAATGCAACTCAAATAGGCAATTAAAAAATACTGCATTATGAACCAGTACAAATTTAGGATGTGTCACACCTGCTTTTATGCCATTTCTGGACATTTAACATATGTAGCTGTGGATCATGATTTCCTATTGAGTCACATGAGAACACACTCTGCAATTCAGTGATACCACAGACAAAGACAATGCTATATCTTCTCATGCTGGTCTTGGTCTTGCCATTCTGCCCTATGAACAACAAAGTATCTGCTCTTTAGTATTTCCCCTCTGCACCAGAGCACCCACCCACACAAATGGCTTGCCCAAAGTATGAGCAAGCTTACATTCAAACAAGGACATTTTCTATCCCTTGGGAACATAATTAGTTTTGCCAAAGCACCGCTTCAGAGATAAATTAAGAAAATATTTTCAAGACTTCCTTCTCAATTTCAGCAAGCCTTTTATTCTGTGCCCAACTTAAACAATCCCAGACCTGATTTTGTCAAAGGTACTGAGCACTGGTAAATCAATTTTTGCATCAGGAATTAGGAGCAGCCAGCAGAGTGTCATTAGGCACTCACATGATGCCTTTTCCTCACTCCTGTGCTGCTGTAAGAACATATGGCTGATATGGTGATCCCCACTGGGTCCCCTCTCCAATGGTTCTACCTCTACATCACAGGCAGCATTTGCATTTAAGTACACAGTGACACCCTAAACCAGGGAATTTTTCAGACATGGGAGGGAACATTTCTTAAACTTTGACAAGTAACTGCAGTATGAGCTGCAAAATCAGCTGCTGGAATGTGGAGGGATGAGGAATTCCCTGCTCCCCAAGGGAGACACTCCTTCTTGGGAAAAGGCAACAGGCTTTTCCACTGCACAATGGTTCCAATGTAAGAGCCTTATTAATGGAACAACATATGTGATAAGGCTCAGAAGGCAACAGTCAAGTAAATACAGCTGTGACTTTCAGTTTGTTTATTCTAACTGTTTCAAAACAAAATGGTTTCAGGATAAAGCAGCCAAGTCTGAGTCCACTAAATGCTGAAGAATGTATATGATGAACTGACTTTGCCTTATTATTTTCTATAAACTTGGAGCTTTTTTCTTAACACATATTGAATCTCCCAACTAGCCACAGATTTGCTTTCAGAAAGGCAAAGAAGTGAGAATTGTAAAAGCTTCTTCAAGTACTACTTTTATCTGCAGTTTATAATACTTTCTAACTTATTCATCAGAAACATATGAAAGAATAGAGAGGAGGATTTTCCTCCTCTTCACTCCTTTGCTTTATGGATCTTTCTTTAAATGGGACGACTTCTTTCTTCTCCCAAATGCTGTCCCATTTCAGGAGCAGGAACTCTGGCACATACACGCCACCAGCCAGAACACACTTTTGTCCTTAGATGCTCTGTACAGAACACATTAACCTGGAGCTTGGGGTTCTTCAGGTTGTCTTCTCCTCTGTTTTGCTACACATGAAAAGCTGGAGATCATTTTCAGCCTTCAATATTTCTATCAATACCAGTATTCAGAGTTTGAACAGCTCTTAACCTTTGGAGAGCCAGCCTGATCACCAACATCTGTTCTCCCTCGTGCCCTCCTCAGACATTGCACATCTTTGTGCCTGCTCCTGAGTGATGCTGGAGCTCAGAGGGTGCCAGCTCTGAGGCTCAGGGAGTTCCTGGGGCTCACAAGGGCTGGAGGACAGTGAGCATCAGCCCTGGTCACTCTGTCCTGCAGTTGGACAATGTAGTGATCTGAGGTGGTGGCAGAGGTTAAGCTGGGGAGAGCTGGACACTCACTTTGGGAGCACAGTTCACTGGGTTAAATAAAAGAACCCTTCTTCCAGCTTCCTCCTGCCCTCTCCTCAGTGGAGCCCCAAAAGCAAAGCCCAGACCAAGTGAATGTGTGTGGGGAGGGAGAAGCTGGCCCCAGCTCAGGGATCATACAAATCCCCACTTCTGCTTTTACCCTCTGCTCTCACCCTGCCCAGCCAGGGGCTTCTCCAGCCAGGACCCAGCTCTGCTCAGGAGTTTTCCCTTTCTGGATCCCGGCAGAGGGGAAGTCCCTGCCGGTCTCTCACAGCACCATATTCATACAAACAATGCAAAGCTGGAACAGACATCGAGGTGCCAACTGCAGCCACTTGACTTCTATAATAGGACTTCACATCAGTTTGCTCGAAGGCCACTTCTCACAAACAGGTTTATTGCTCCCTAATCTCTTCAGGATAGCAGGCACTCCTGGCTGCCAGCACTGGGAGGAACGAAGAGAAATGACTCAAATTTAACAAAAAGTTCCACAAACCAAGATGTTCTTTCAAAGGACACCGACTCTTCACTGTAACAATACATCCCCTTCCCTTACAGTACAAGTACATCCACCACACAAGCCAGGTCACACACCTATAGCAGAAATACAAGGAATTCTGCTGGCCTCTGAAGGAGGGAGCCAGTTCAGACACAGGTCCCAGCTGACCTTCCCAGTAAGTCTGACTCACTCACTCCTGCTCAGTCCAAGCCAAACCAGGAGCAGGCATTGCTCAGGGATAGCTGCTTTTCACGTTCTGCCTCAGGAACAGAAATACAATTTTTGAACTTTGTCTTCTTCCTTCTCACATAAGAAATGAGCTGTTCATCACACAAAGAGAAAAAACCAAGCAGCAACTAGTCCTTGAGGATTTTGTTCCCTAAAACAACCCTATAAATTAATACTCTGGGATGAGTATAACCAGATGCAAACCACTATGGGGACAAGAAGAAGTTAATTACAACTTTTTGTGAAAAAAATTTAAGAAAGTGGTATGACGGGAAATTCTGTGGAAATTTCTTGGAAATAAACAGTTTCTTGTTGCAAAAAGTTAGCCTTAAATGCTGTTTGCCTAGCAGAACACACTTCACCAACAGGGATGTGCATTTTCAGAGAGGACAACTAAGAAAGTAAATAACAAATACTCTAATAAATCTTTTAGCTTTGTTACAATAATTAACAGATAAACCTTTTTTTTTTCTTTTTTGCTCAAGAGAAAGGTGAGATTAAAGGCCATTATTAATACCACTCTGTAGCATTCTGTAATTTACCCTAACTAAAAATCTGTCCATCCACTATATCACCTTTTGGCAGCCACACAGTTTATTTATGGGCAGACAAAAATAGTGACATTTGTGTTATAAATAAACCAGACAGGACTAGAGCCTCATTGTAGCCACACAAACAAAGCACAGACTAAAGCTCTGCCATCCCAGCCTGTCTCCCAGGGATCTGCCAGTCCCAGCAGAAAACTCCATGGAAGAAAGCAGTATCACATCAAATGCTCAAATTCTTCCTACTCCTTCCTCCCAGTCCCAGGCTCCAACAGGGTCCTAGATAATATATTTACCAGTTTCTTGCTTTATTTCCAAATGGGATATTGTAATCTTCTCTTCTAGGGTACAGTGACTCAGCCTGGGTTCTCGCAGTCCACAATGCTGACTTAATGTCTCCTTTCATTTTTCATAGTTCCTGCCTCCCTGAAGTCTGATGGTACCTGGACATAAGCCATTCTCAAAGCTCAACAGTTCTCCAGCACTGGTTTGTGTCTCTCAGCCGAGACTTTCTCTTCCTTTCCCTCCCTGAAGCCCTTTCCCATCAATGAACCTTCCTGCTGCCTCTTTCTTACCCATTTCTAAGGACAACAAGAACAAAGGCTCATCTGCACATGGATCCAAACATCACAGAGCTATGAGAAAATGCATTTCTGGAGAGAATATTTTCTTCTAGGAAACAAACTCACCAGCAGAAACAAAGTCCAATCACAGCAAAACAAAAATGAAAACAAACTCTTCCTAAGCAACTCAGAAAAGGATTTAGGTGGGAGTAGACACAGTGCTAATTGTAAGGTTTGGATCAAGTTCCTCATGGCCTTTTCCAGTTGAGATTTGCAAACAGAGGCGTCACACGCCTCCACTGACAAATGTGCCTACAGATGTTGGACATGGCCCTCAGCACCAGCTCAGGCTGGGAACCCACAGCTGAGCAACAGCCCTGCAGAAAAGGGCTGGGGCAAGGGACAGAGTGCACGGGCTGAGCATGAGCCTGCAAATCACAAATAAGGCAAATGATGTCCTGCTCTGCCTTAGGAGTAAGGCCAGGAAAACACAGGAAGTTATCTCTATCTGACACTAGCGAGGCTGCATCTGGGTTCCTGGGACCAGTTTTGGGCCTTCACTTCAAAAAAGAGAAGGGAAAAGATCAGTCAGAGATGTAAAGGAGGGAAGTCAGAAAGCTGGGATCAGGATCAGGCAGCAGGAGACACTTAGGCCTGGCCCTGGCTAGCTAGGGGAAGGGGAAGCCAAGGGATGGGCTAAACAGCCTGCAGCTCATGGAATTGCAGTTACAGTGACAATGGAACCAAACTGTAGCTTGGGAGGGTTAGGCTGGAGGGAAGTACAGCCTGTGAGAGGTGGCCAAGAGGGACTGGGCAAATCCCTATCCTTGGGAAAAGCCAGTGCTGATGTGACCCAGTGTTAGAAATAGTATTCCTACAGCTGAGATTCTGGATTAGAGACCTCCCTTCCTCCCAACACTGCTATGGGAGCTCTCTGATCCTTCCATAAATAGTCCCACAGAGGATAAGCACAAGAACTGAAATTTCCAGCTCTTGAGATAGAAGTTTACCAACACCCTTCTCCCCTGCCTTCCTGGCCAACATCATGTGCTCCACGAAGCACCTCTCATTCACCTCTCTGCTCCCTATCACCACCTATCACCTTTTCACCTGCCAGCACTTTTGGTTTCTTACTGGGCCCAGTTACTTCTACTCTCAGCTCATCCCAAGCCCCAGGTACAGCCCCACAAGCACAACATTTAACTACACCTCACTGCTGCCACGTGGGAGAACTCCCATCCCTGCCCTCCACCTCCAGAGGTCCATTGACACTCTGGGAACAGATTTAACCCACTTGGAAAGGCAGCAAACAGACTTGGCTTCGTTGCTGGATGATATTCTACTGGGTTATGAATTAAGCCAGCTCACAGAAAGACGTGTGGGTCCCAGGGCAAGAGAAAAGTGACACACGGTGAGGATGTAGCAAGGAAAGAAGAAAAATATAATTTTTTTTTGAATACTGCAAGTGCCCACTGCAGTATTTCACTTGCCTTGAACCCGCAGCCCCAGAGCAGTCATTCCCAAGGCAATCAGCAGCAAAAGTGTTCCTGCTTCACACCAGGCTCATGGACCAAAGCCTCGTCCATTTTTCCAGCTGTTCTACCCGGAGGTCTTATCCCTCCCTACCCCGGTTATATCCTCAGTGATCAGGCTGACTCTGGAGAGCGAATTTAGCTGTGCTGTGGTTCCTGACAGTCTCTCCAAACTGCTCGGCCCCGCCCAAGCCATTACTGCACATTATTACCTCATCCAATTCTCCCCCAGGGAGTGAAAAACACACGTTCCAGAGATTAACCTCTGAGATGTACTTTAACATGTCACCGGAACGCATGAAAAAATGTGCCACAGTATGTTTTGGAGCAATTTTAATGCTGTTTCTTAGGAAACAGCTGCACTGCTCCTAATTTCAACTTTTTAACTTCCTCACTGGGTCACCCATTATTTGAATATAGATGAAGTTCAAGATGGGCCGATTTCAGCAAATTGTGAGCCCTCCAAATCTGGAGTGACTGCATGTCCATTTGGTGTTCTAGCACATCCAATCTTGTCATTTGTTCCAGAAAGCAAGTACAGCAGCTGGGATTTACCAAAAACATAGAGCTGTGATACAATTTCCATTTCTTTGGCTGCACCTCTGTGATCTTCAGGATCTTTTCCAGACTAAATGATTCTATTATCTACTTCAGCCTCAGCCCAGAGAGGGTAGGAAACAGCACAAAGAAGCACCTTGGGATGGTAAAAATCATAAAAAGCAAAACCAGGTAGGCTGGTCTGCACAGATTTGTACAGTTCACAGCAGAAGGCAGAACGTTGTGGCTCTTCCAACATGCAACTACAAACATCCAGAGCAATCACACAAAAATCTCACAGAAAATACTTAAGTCTTAGAATACTTCTTCCCATTATTAAATCACTGCCTTTGCTGTTAATTTCTCCCCTTGTTTACAAAGACATTTTAACTCTGCAATCTAAGCCGGAATGTTTATTTTTAAACCTGCTGGTATCTAGCTGCAAATAACTTTCTGCAAATAGACACGCCTAGAGGGGACACAGATTGATTCTCTGATCCAATAAAAAAATACAAAAAAAAAAAAAAAGATAAAGAAATGCCAAGCACCAAACCTGGGCCTGCTGGAAGGCCTTGAGCCGCCTCTTGAATCGAGATGGAAGAACAAAGTCACAGCCCTTGGCAAGGAAAGCTAGCTCCCCTCCCAGATCTGGGTCCCTCCGCAGAGAACTCTCCTTGATCATCATCCTGGGCAGCTCTTAAGCAGATGTTGACCTTTCCAGAAGGGGCACGGGCACTCTGTAGGAGACCACGTCAAGACCAGCACGTTGCTTTCTTGGTTTTGATTTTTTACAGGCAAAAAATGACAAATGGCTTCAACATATTATGTCTTCTCTCTCTTCACAAGGACAACATCTAGCAATTTTATCTCACTCCTGAAGCCAGAGCTCCCTATTTTAACCAATATTCAAAGTGTCTTTCAGTACCACCAGGATCTTCTGCCTTCTTGTAATACTTTAATTGAGAAACATGATCTACAAGTGAATCTATTTCCCTGCTGGCTACATGACAGACAATCTGTCCTTGGCTTGTAATAGGCCAGGGGTGACATGAGAAAGGAAGCACCCACCACCACTACCAAGAGCTCTAAAATTAGATGCCCTGCAGAAGTGGCTAAATATACCATCTTCCTCAATAGTTCCTACTTTGTGTGCTCCAGTGCTAAGACCTGAGGGGCACCCCTGGGTCAGTCAGGCTCAGCTAGAGTTAAACCAGGCTCAGCCAAGGGCTCTGCCTGTGGCATGGCAGTGGTTTGAGGTCCCTGCTGCTGAGGTGATGAAGCAGAGGAGCAGCATTAGTTCCCACTCTTGACTGAAGGCTGTAATTTTCAAAAAACATCATTTTTTCCTTCTTGCTGGAAAAAGCAAATCATGTAGCTCTAATGCCAAGCAAGCACATAAGGATGATCTTGGATAATAAGCTCAGTCATTCCCAAGTAGCTCTTAAGAAAACAGTTTCCTAAAGACATCAAAATGCATCATTCTTATTATTCACTTTCCCCATAACTCTCACCAGGCAAAGGCAAAGCAATTCTCAGGGGACAATAGTCTAGTTTTTCTCTGCATAACTTGGAGCAAGCAGACTTCAAACTCTTGCTCTAACTTTGTCTAGGCTTGTTAGAAGTGTGTTCTCCCTCTTTTATCACGAGAATGGTGCTGAACAAGGGCCTAAATCCAATTCTTCCCACACAAATAGTCCTATGGAGTGCTTCCCCTACTTGACTGTAAAACGTGAGCTGCTCTGCCTGGATGCTGTTTAAGTTCAGTAACACAGAAAAACACCCAATTTCGAGCTAGTAGGGCTTGCTCTCATCAAGGTATTGCATTTGAAATCCAAAGATCTGTCTCAGTGAGCCTCACAACAGAAGCTTTTATTGGACATGTGCCTCTGATGTCTTCTCCAGGGTTCCTGTAGAAAGCCCCAGGTTAACACGAAGCCCAAATGAGTACAAAGCCCAACAGAGTGGCACAAAGAGGATGGGGATGAAAAAATAACCTCCAAAAAGAAAAAGGCAGGCAGGAACGTTTGAAGTGGAATTGCAACCAAATAAAGGATACACAGATCCATATGCAACACATTGGGAACAAAACAATTTTTTTTTTAAACATTAAGGCAATACCTTAAGAGCCCATGAGGCTGCACTGTACTGGGAGTGCTGCAGATCTCATGCAGCAGCATGTCAGGAGGTGATTTATTCTAAATCATCTGTGGCAAGTGATGAATTACTTCATGTTCTGCTTACAGCCTGCAGAGGAAATGAAGCCCAAAGAACCTCTCTGACCTCCAGCTGCATCCAGACCAGCTACAGAGACCTTTGACAGAGTATGCATTAAAGAGACACACTAATCTGCAGCCACTAGCTCCTACTTTAAAAAACCAGCACAGCTAAGTACTTGTCATGCTCAAATGATCCACAAAGGATCTCAGAAGTTTGGGAGATTTTCACTGATAACCTGAAAAAGCACAAGTAATCCAGAGGCAAGGCTCACTGTGTCTGTAATCCAATGTTTTGGAATAGCAGGTTTCTAGCATGCCACTTCCTATCCTCAAAACACACAAGGTGGGTATAAATAAAGATATTAATATACAGTACCATGAGAAATCGACAGTAAGAGAATCTTGTTTCAACAGCTTAAAAGTCAATTGGACAAAACCCACAGCAGGAAAGTCTGGTCTCAACAGCCAGACCAACTGCACAAACCCAGAAATCCCTCCTTGCTGTAGGTGACCCAGGTTAAAGGTGAGAGATGCCAGATTGCCTCTGTTAGTTGCCTTTCATTCTGAGATACTTTAGATTCACTTAATACTTGTTTTTATTTCAGTAACTGTTACCAACAGAAAAAAAACCCCATAATTATTCACTATTTGTGTTGGGAAGTAGTGAATAATTGATGTTTGAAAGAAGTGCAGATTGTGTGTATAGCTTAAATGACAGATATTATCAATATCTGATCAAAACAATTTTTAACATATGTAAGATGAAAGTTGATTTTCCAGAAAGAGTTTTACATTATATTTTAGACACATTTTGAGAATATATGGTTATTTCAGAACAAAGTTAAAGTTACTGTGACATTATAGCAGCCACTTTTCACAATTAATCACCCCATACAAGATCCTTGATAAGAATATCATTACATTTGCCAAACAAAGAACTGCAAAAAAGTATGAGGTGGCAGAATTACGAAGTTGCAAGGTCAACCCTGACTTTCCATGATTCAGAAACAGTTAATTCTACTCAGAGCCTTCTTAGGGCCCCTTGATTAAAGGACAGAACATAGACATTTTGATACAAAAAGCAAAGCACGTGGCCTTGAGATGGTCTTTCAGGGCACAGGGAGTTAAGAACCTTCTGAGAGTCCCAGGAACACCCACCCCATCATTCATTCAGGAGAGGCAGGATTAGACAGATGCTACCTACAGTCCACCCAGAGGAAATGTGGAAACAGGGAACAGCCTCTGGATACTTCACTCAAGGCTTCACACCTGAGCTATAATAGGGTTATAAAGGTGGTCTTATGAACCCCACAAACCCTCTGTTCCCAGATCCACCAGCCCTGGCCAGAAAGGTTGGATCATCCATGTGACCTCTGCCTGAGTTATTCCAATTACTAAGATGGCAGTAAACAAAAATGTTAGTTAGGCTTAACTTATATACAAGCACCATAGTCAGTATGAAGAAGGTTTCAGAACCATACAAGAGGAAGTAGAGGCATGGAGGAGAGAAAAATGGGAAGCAGAACTTCTCTTTCTGGCTCACTACAACACAAGTAATCCTTCTCAGGAGATACCCAACAGTGGAGGGACAAAAACCAAAGGGGTCTCTTTGTATCAAAGCCTGGCCCTGACCTCTGCTCCCAAAATTATTCATAAACTTTATTCAACAGCTCTTAAAGTACAGTACATGAGCAGAACATGCAGTAGAGCCCTGCACCACTCACACAGTTCTGAAAACAAAAACCACATTGCTTAGAGATTTTTCTAGGGTTCTTTCACTAGAGCATCACTCCAAGCATTAGCTGAATTTACTCTGTCAAATCAGCCAATCTGTACAGGTGGCACACCAAGGACACAGAGAGGTTATGGTCAAAAACATCCACCACTGACTTCTACAAGGACTTTGCATATGACATTTTCCTCAAAGGTAGCAGTCTTTACCTTCCAACACACCCCAACATTCAGCATTTCTGTGAGTCAGCTCAGAGCATCCCAACAGCCCCATCTCCACCTTCTTCATTGCTTACTGGTCCCAGTTTCCCCCAAATCCCTCAAACCTGCTGGTTCATCCAGAATCCTTACAGCCCTCCTCACTACAGACAAAAATACAGACGAGTACTAGGGGGCTTGCTGGCCTCTAAAAGGCAACTGCACAGTTCTTCTCACTGAACTATTTTTTTCAAAACCAACACACTAAAAAAATCAGGCTTGAGACAGGCACAGAGAACAGGAAATCCCAAAACAAATAGTTAGGAGGTTTAGAGATAAGAAACGGAAAACAGGATCTCAGAATGGGAAATGTTGGACAGTCTAAAAGTATGCAATGCTTCCTGGCCTGCCCAAAAGAAGTGTGATGCCCTTATTATGTGCTCTGCAAAACTGATGGACTTCTTGAGTATTCATTTCCTAGTTTCTAAATATTTAGATTTTGAAGATGAAGAGGTAAGTAATCCTATTGTTCTCTGTGGAGGAGCATAATTTGCTTTATGATAAAGAGGAAGTCTGTTGCTGATATAAGTTAGCACAGATTTAACATAGATAGGCCAGTTGAGCCAGAGAACAGCCCAGTCTGAAGGGTTCTCCCTCTCCTTTTTCATTGCTTAGCATTTGAGGGACATTAAATCTGTCACAACCTTCACAAATGAAAGGTGTGCTGTGTTTTCATCAGCCTCAGAGCTCTGGGGTTCCTGCATGTGTGCCCAGCTATTTGATAACAGATTTATGAGCCTTAAGAAAATACAACAAATACTTTGCATAATTGAGGCACACATGCAATACCAAGTGAGAACCCACACGCAGCTTCAATTACATCCAGAGCCATCCAGGAATATGGATGCATGCCCCAGATGCTACACCTAGCAAGGGACACATCTGTGCCACAAATAACAGCAAACCTCAGGGCAAGTGCAGGGCCAGCAGCCCAGTGCCCTGTGCCCACTGCTGAGGGCATCAGCTGCCTCTACTTCCTCTGCCTTCCCAAAACTGCTCTTCTCCCCCAGGGTCTTTGGTTCTGGGCATCTGCACAAGGCAAGGGTCGTGTGACTGCACGGAGGAGCAGAGCTCTGGTAGCTGTGGAGCAATGTCCATAGAAGGCAGGCTGGGAGCAAACCAGCACACAGCTAGGTGGGATCAGGGCAACACAACCTGCCAAGGCACCACACTCAGAAGCCACTTGGCAGCATAAATGCATCTCATTTTCAAGCATTACATAAAATCTGCCACAAAGCCAGTGTCACACTTCATCAAACGCATTTTTGTTTGAACTCACAAGTTAGAAAATTTTGTAAAATAATGTACAAGGCAAGATTACAAGGGATTACTTTAGAGATTTTTGAGCTGTTTAATTCTACTCTCTCTGAGGAAAAAGATTCTTTCCCTTGCTGGAAATATCAGAAAACCATTTTCTGTAAGCAAAGTTGACCAAAGCAACAACAGAAACTCTTGGAGGGCCTGGTCTAAAAGGATCTCAGCACTATCATGTAGGGTAACACACAACCCACACACCCTTTTTAAGAACTGCATCAAATTTTGGGCATAAGTGGCCAGTTTTGAAAACATGCACATTAAGCTCTAACTGGAAGAAGCTGTGAAAGTTCACTTACAACCTGTGCACTGTGCCCATGTGGAAGGGGGGATTTTGGAAATTGAAGTCCTCCCTACAGCTACTGCCTACTTGGAAGTATGGCACTGAGTGCTCAACTAACAGCTCTGGCTTCCCACTAAAGCTGGCTCTTATCAAGAGAGCCTTTTTCCTGGGAAAACCTACTCCATATCTGAGACACAAGCAATGCAGACTCCACATGATTCCATGCACTGGGGACAGGGAAAGCAAAACTAAATCCTCTGAGATTCTGCCCTTTGTCCCATGGAGGATTGGTCTCTTTAGGAATCAGTGATGAGGAGGACAAGAAAGGCTGCTCAGAGGTGGGAAGGGGAGAGGTGGAAGAATCAGTTCTCACTGAACTGCTGAGAGTTACTCCAATACTTGGTCCAAGAGATAAAGAAATAAAGTCCCAGAAATAAATTAAGTAATTATTACTACACCTTATTATAAGGGACCTGTTTAAACCACAAGCAAACAGTCTACAGAAGCACTAGCAGTAAAGGATCAAGCTCAACAGTGAAACTCCATGTCAGAACCTCTTTTATTTTCTCATGGGTTTCAGTTTCCTTTTTTTGTTTGTATTTAAATAAAGGCTATATTTCTGCCAGGTTGAATGCATTATTCTACACTGAAGCATTCAAAGCACAATGCATCACTTAGATGCAATTCCCTCCAACCCCCCACATTTTCCCATGTTTGTTTTACTCTATCCCATCAAAATTTTGGTTCTCTTACCTTAATTACTTCTGGGGCCTGCTGGATTGAAGCTGGAACAGAGTCTCTGGAGGCAGCCCCAACATGGCTTTTTTTCCCTGCAAGCAGGGACTGTGAAGGAGTTGCTAAAGTTTCCTGGAGAATTTGCATCACTTCCCTCTCCTTGGACAAACTTCCCTTGCCTGTCTGGAATTCCACCAGCTCCTGGGCAAAGTCCTCAATGCTCCCCAGGATACGCAGTAAAAGGGCTTTGTCATCCTCTTCCATTTTATGACCATTGGTTTCCATGATTTTTGACAAAGAAGAAGGGGGATCAACAGGTTTACTTTTGGGTTCAAGAGCCAGAGGTGGAGGCTGCCTACCCTGCCTGCCAGACACCTGCAGCGAGGCAGGTTCACTCTCCTTCTGAGAGGGCTCCCTCAGAGTACTCTCCATTTTCCGTGAGAAGCACTCCAAGTCCAGCAGCAGTTTGTCTATCTCCTCCTTGTCCACCCTACTGCATGTCTGGGCTCCTTTGGGGACAGCAGCTTGGGCACCACACAACACAGGATCCGACACTGGTTTCAAAGGAGCAGTTTTCTCAGGAGCATCTCCTGCCCTGGCCTGCTCTGCTTTAGCATCAGCAGGAAGGTCTGAACCAGCAGCTCGCTGGTAGCTGCACTCCAGCCCCTGCCAGCCCCCCTTGTGCTCTGCCTTCTTCTCTGTCCCTGCTGCTCTGTCCCCATCAGACTCCTCCTCGATGTACAGCGCCTCGGTGGCAGACGTGCAGTCGCAGGGGCTCGGGGCTGGTGACTGAGGTAGAGCATCTTTCACAGCTCTCACGCCGCTCTCTGGAGGGACACCGGGCAGGGAGTTGGAGCTCACAGTACCTGTCTGGAGGGACTGGGAGGTGCTTGTCACCTCACCCTGATCGGGTGGAACGAGAGGAGCTGTACTTGAGGATGGCAGCTGAATGATATCTTCGTATCTGGGTGGCTGCTCCAGGGGAAAGGGAATTTGCTGCAAGCCATGGAAACAGTTCATCAGCTCTGTCCAGTCACTTGCTTCCCTCTGCCCTGCTGTCTTCAGCTCAAAGGGCAGCTTTTTCAGGTAGGAAGAAAATCTTGTCATCAGATTCATGTAAATCATCTCTGAATTAGCCAGGGGGTCATTGCTGTTCCCTCCACCAACGACATCTGCAGACTTCTTCTTGATGCAGTGTTTGATTATGTCTGTGCACTTTTTCAGATCCTCTGAGCACTTGAGCAAGATGTCCAGGCACACCTTAATGTCCCCACCAGAAGAACCATCTAACTTGTGTTTTTCTAAAATCTGGGTAATGAAGTTTTCTTCGGGCAAGGAATGAGGGCAGAAGGGAACCACAGGATTCACGGTGACTTCGGGAGCATCATTGCTCTCCTGCCATTTCTCCACAGGTGAAGGACTCTGCAAAAAGCCACATGGAGGGCAGTTCTCATCATTGTTGAAGTGCCCATAAATCAAGTCAAAATCAAAGGATCGTCTGCTGAAAGACTCTGACCGAACTTTCCTTCCCTTTCTGTAAGCCACATGACTGGAAGAGTTTTTGAGCTTTTCAAAGGAGAATTCCTTTATTTTACCACTGGCAAGGTTTATTGCCTCACCAGTAATGTCTTTTAAACTGCTGGAGGCTTGCACTGAAGACCCCTTCTTGATCCTTGGATTATTTGGCAGGATTTGGTGATAGTCCTCATTTCCAGCCAAGGCAAGACCATTTTCAGGAACAGGAATTTTATGGTCCAAGTTGGCATCTTGGACACTGAGCTCTGCACAGACACTGTGGTGTGCAACTATGCAGGTGAGTCCCTGTTTGAGGAGCTGGCAGGAGCCTGTGCAGTAGTGCACAGTGTGCTGAGAGTGCTGCTCCACCACCACACTGCTGTAGCAGTTCACTGAAGTCACCATCAGCCTGTAGGTCGCTGCCATAGCACAGACCACGCTGGGAAGTGAGGCTGCAAAACTCACCATGAACTTCACAAGGAAAAGCTCATTTTCCACAGCCACACCAGATTGGATGAAAACATACAATGTCAATTGGAAACATCCAAACTGTGTGATGAGCTACTGCCTTGGAAAGCCCTAGAGAAGTCTGGAGTGCTTTCAGCAGTACAGTTACAACCACCAGTGCAACTTGCATATGGTTTAACTTAAGGCACCTCGATGCTCATATTCCATGCAGAATGCCTTGCTCAGCAGAGGTGCAGCATGAGCTGCTCCATTTCCAGTGGTCCAGGTAGCTTCTCCAGCAGAGGCCATACAATCCAGTCAGTTCTGAGGCAGGAGTGACAAGTCAACAATTTCTGTTTCACCCTTTTTTCTCTCTTTTCGGATGGGTCAGTAAAAGGCAGATAATCCAGTAGCATGTACAGACAAAAAAATCCAGTGTGCTTGGGAGATTCCTCTCTCACACTGGTGACACAGGTCCCTGCAATAGAAATAAAGGTGACAGTCATTATGAATGCCATGTATTATGCAGTCTTGTCTACTACCAAACATCTGGCACAGACAGAACAAGCAGCACACAGGCCTGCACAGAACAGAGTAGGCTGATAGTCTTCTTTCACTCAGATCTACCATATAAGAGCAGTGCTGAGGAGCTGGCCTATATTTATACACAGGCTGTCTGTGTGCTGCATTTTAACAGCTCTATTTTAGCCACTCATTAATTTTTTTCAGACTTGCTTTTTTTCCTCCCCAGACTGAGCAAAACATTACCTTTAATTCAAATAGAGCAAAACATTTTGATCCTGTTGTGAATTTCTGCCTTTTGTTTTCCAAGGCTCTAAAGATAAGGCAAAGGGCAGCAGAGAAAAGCACTTTCAGGATTTCCAAGCTTTCTGGATTATTAAAAGCTGCAAAAAGCCTGCAGCAAAGTAGCTGAATGCCTCTAAGAATGCATGGTCTTCAGTAAAGGCTACATTGGCTTCCATTAGCCTTTCACCAAGGTCTCTGGGACCACAGCAATATATTTTATGGAGGAATAACTATTTTTCTTACAACCCATAAACAGCAGCATATTTAATACAGTAAGTTCACTGCTGTAGACATTGAGAATAGTAACATTTGTAGAAAGGTTAAGCCTATGAAAACTAGGAATTGAGTGTTTTACACTTAGCATAGTCATTTCCAGATGCATTTCCTATCATCATGGTCAGAACTGCACCAGAAAAACCTCAAAAGCTGTTTAACTTTGTTATGAAGAAAAGCAAATCTCAGGTTTAAGGGTCTTGAATTTTAGACATTGCCTCATCTTTCTTTAATATATGAACAATCAAACAAAAACATCCCAGTGAAATTCTGAGCACCCTCTATTCCTGTACAAACAGAAATCTATTTAATAAAGCATTATTATATCCCACAGCTAAGTCACTCCAAAGCACGGGTTTATTTTGGTTTCTTCAAAGGCAAATATCCAGCACTGCAAAAGGCCAGGCCTGCACCTGATGGAAGCACTGCCCTCCCCACAGTTCCATCACACCAACTTAGCTCAAAGCCTGGACAAACACAGCACACACAAGGCAAGTGCCCTAATAGTTCAGTGCTGTTGTAATTACTGACTGGGGAGAGCACAAGTCTCAACGTTCACATTTTAGATATTTTAAAGCCTTAATTTAAAATTGAGAAGCACCGATTCAAGAGCGTTAAACAGAATTTGTGATGTGCCATGTCTGCTCATGGCAGTTATGTGGAGTGGCACAGGTAGAGAACCCTTCCCACTTTGCTCTTTGGATTATATAAGGCATCGAAAAGATTGCATTCAGGACAAAGAGCTAACTGCCATGCTGGGCTCTGGAACAGGCTGCCACCTGCCCATCCCAGCTGCGGGCCAAGCAGCTCCTCCTGTCCTGGCCTGCTCCCCTCCACACCCACTGGCACTGCCCTAAAGCCCCTCCGGCATGGGAGGGCCCTCCCGAGGGACGAGCAGAGGTATGAGGTGTGCCCCTTCCCGAGGGAACAGCAGTGGTACCAGCTGTGCCCCTTCCCCAGGATGAGCCATGGTACAAGGTGTGCCCCTTCCCGAGGGAACAGCAGTGGTACCAGCTGTGCCCCTTCCCCAGGGATGGGCAGAGGAATGAGGTGAGCTCCTTGCCCAGGGACAAGCACAGGTACCAGGTGTGCCCCAGCCACTGCAGTGAGTCAAGGTGCCAGTAGAAAGGGCGTGCACAGAAGCCTTTTCACATCGTGAGGTGCTCACACCATCACTCACAAACCCAGGGAACACACTTCACACCCTCCACTCACTGCTCTCAGGCTTCACTATCACGTGTGCCAAACCCTCTGCTGAATCAGAGCCACAGTTTAAAAAGTGCTGTTGGCTCCCCAATGCCTCATGGGCTCTGTCAGGAAAATCATGCTAGGCCTCCAAAAAGTCCACTGATCCATGGACTCTCTTCAACACATCAGGGTAAGAGGTCTGCTGCTTTTCCTTTTCTGAGACTCCATCAACTTCAGACAAGCCTTCTGGCATTTCCTGAAATGACCACTATATAGTATCTAGAGAAAGGAGAGGCCTTCAGGACAGCAAGTTTGATAAAGAATATTGCTTCTCAAAAAGCTTAGGACTTCCTGAGGGCTCCTTCCTCCCTCTGTGTCACACACAGCAAGGAAAGCCTGGTCTTCCTTTTAGCAGCAAAGAACAGTTAGGGTTTACACCTAATTTGGGCAATAATTACATCTTGATTAAGTTATTTCTTAATTAGAGTAATAACATATTACTCACTGTCTCCTCCTCTGTCACTCCACCAAGGATAGTTTCCTCCCACCACATCACTGACTAAGCCAGTTTCTCTAATTCTTTAAGCCACCTTCAAGCAATGAAATTCCTGCAGCTATAAGATTATTGCTTTAAGGAAAAGGTCTCCTAGACTCCCAACCTACTTTTTTTTTCTTTTTTAACCTTGTATTGCCAGCCATGCCCAATAACAATTTTAGGTGTTTATGCAATCATTATTGCTGCATTGTCTAATCCCTTTCCAGTTTGCCTGTACTCCTCTGGTACTATCACAAGCCAACACAATGCAAACAAATTTGCCCAGGCCAACACAGGATTGCTGCCTCCTGCCTCTGCTGTCAGCACCTTTTACTGCTGCATCAGAGGAGGAAGTAATCAAACAATCAATACAAAACCCCAATATCCTCTTTCCTACCACACTAACTAATGTCTTCTCAGTAATTATTTACTAATTGCTTTATTATCACTGTCTGCAGAAACATGCTCAGGTTATTCAAGGGCTGGAGCAGCATAAATCCTTACAGAGACAGAGTAGAAATTTCTCTCCTTTGCCACTGCCTTGCCCAAGGTAAGTCATGCTCAGCTTGCAGCTTTATTTGAGTGTGATCCGTTGAACATGATGCAGCATGCAAACCTCGTCAGGACAAAGCCTAAGAGTGGAGTATCCCTGTTTTCACATCTGGGAACACAGCCTCAAGCTGAGCTTCAGTTTTGAATCTTGATGGGTGACTAAAACCTACTATTTATAAGTAGAATGAAAAGACAAAATGGATTAAGAAACTTTCCTACTTGGCTTTTTCCAGGCTGCAACTTCATTCCAGTTTGACTCTAGAGCAGCCCCCAGTTCAGAAATACTGCAGAAAAATTCTGTAATTAGGCCTGCTGCCATGAAACCAACCCAGCCCTGGGGATACAGGACTGGCTTCACAACACAAATTGTGAATGAATAGTGCTTCTTGTATGACTGCAGAATAATGCTTTATGTCTGTCCTATCTCTGCAAGATGACATGAATTACTTTCCAAAGGAAAAAATTATTGCAGATACTAATTATATAAAAGGTTATTCCACATGACACGCAAGAAATTCTATTCATGCAAAGATTATGCAGAAGCTACATAATTGAACAATGACAATCTGTTCAGATTGGGACTGTCAGCCAGCACTTGCAAACTGAAGTCTAGGAAGCTACAGGACAGGGCTCCAATACCTCTGAAAGTCTCTAACTTACCTAAAGTCTTCTTGAACCCTTATCTGCAACAGGAGCTAGGTACCACCATAACACAGTATTGAGTAAAGCCACCCTCCCTGCAGCAGGACATGGCCTGAGCATCACTGTGGAAGGTGTGGTAGGACCAACCCTCCAGTTTTGTATTCTTGCAAAAGAAAACAAAGACAAAACAACAGGTCTGTCATTTGGACAGTCACCAGTATAACTTCAGGTGTATCACCATGCCTGTGTAATCAGGTGTCAGATTTTACCCCCTTAGAAGGGCTTGTGGTACCAAAAAACAGCATTTAACTGTATCTTCTTATTTAGAAATGACTGAGTTTTGTCTAGAATTTACTGAGCAAAGCAGATTTGGAAGCAAGCTATAGATTATAGAAGAAAAAAGCAGACAAACAACAAAGGAATGTTTTCTTTCAAAGAAATGTTTGCAACAAATCCAGTTCTGCTGAATTAACAACCAGACACTTGTTAAATTATTTTGGATCTCATCACAAGGGAACTGATTAACAACTCACCATCACTTGCACAACTTATTACTCCTCAAAAAGGAACTAGAGGCTAAAGAAGAGTAACTTTTTTCCTACGCTGAAGAAGTTTGGAAGAAGAAAATCTGAGTTGTTCCTTTGTCCTGTATTTCTTATATATTTACAGCTTAAAACATTTTGATGTGCTTAATAGCAACAGAACTATTTTGTACATAGAACTTAGGTGGGAAGTGCAGCTTTTCAGTCCTCAGGACCAGCAGAATTTTGATGCACATGCACACATTTCAGGGACAGTAGAAGAAATCATTCACAATTGCACCTGTACAGTTTGGGGATTACAGGGGCTTGTACCACTGACACTGGCACAGCAACCACAACCATTAGAATCTTTATTTCTAAAAGGTTTTAGCTCCAAGCTATTTCATGTTTTAGAAACTGCAACAAACTGTTATGGCTACAAATCCCAACTTGCCCTGGTTAGAGGATCTGACCTACTCAAAGTAAGCACTTCTATTTGAACCAGAGGACACTTCCTCATATTCTCAAGTGCTTCAATATTTAATTACACACATTCTAGAAAAAGGGCCATCATTTCCCATTGAAGTATGTTCAACATCAGGTTCCACAAACAGCTATCCCACTTTCTTATGCTAAATTAAAAGAGCTTTCAGGAAGACAAATTTCCTCACCTACAAGTACTAACACAGTATAATCAAATCACCACTTAGCACTTTCCAGGAATGCCAGAGAGACTGAGAGATGTCTTCAGAGTCATTGCTATAAATCTTTGAGTTCTGCCTGTAACTTGCTACTGTTCTTAAAAAATGGCAGAGGTGGGGTTCATCTCACCTATACAGCCATGAAGTGCTCAGTGCTGTCTATATACAATGCAGATAGGGAGGCACCTCAAAAAGAAAGATCACCCCACCGAGTTTAACAATCTAGTTTTGAGATGATGAGTTACATTAGATGAATCCCATCCTTCAGGATTACGTAAGAACAGAGGAAAAACCATTTCCGTCTCCAACAGTGGTTAAATGCCAATGCTCAAGGAGCAGTATTAGACATGGTATTTCCTAGGAGTATTCTCTTGGCCTCCAACTGTTCCCAGTTCATGGGAACTGTGAAGCTGGATGTGGTTTGTATGTACTTACTAACCTTTGGAGGATTTCTCTCCTAAGTGCTTGAGCACCCCTGGATTGAACAGAATTTCTTTGCATCCTGAGCATCTTTTGGTAAGACATTCTACCATCCACCACCCCTTTCAATCCTGTCACTCACCAGCTTCAGTATGCCAAGATTGTGTCCTGAGACACTGCACAAACTGTCCACAGCATTCTCAAATTTACACAACTCCATGTCATCCCTCTGCCTGCTCTTTCCCTTCTCTTAGCTTACTCAGTTCTCCTAGTGCACAAGCCACTTTGCAGCTCTAAGCATTCCCACTGCCCCTCTCATAAGCTTTTCTGGTTCAATTACACACTTTAAGACACAGGAACCCAAAGTGGGCAGAGTATTCAGGAAAGATGAGAACTACAGGAAGAAATTAATTTTTGAGCTGCCTTTCAAAAATCAGTATTATCCCTATATAGTGTTTTCCCCTTTCCAGCCTCTCTGCTTTCAGATAATGCATTCTCAAGTGTCTGCTCTCATAACCACCTGGGTTAACTCACTCTGCCCTTCTTCCTGCTTGTCTTCCAAGAGGAAATAAAGATACTATTGTCTTTTGTAAAATGCTCAGAGATCTACTGAGAGAACACTCTATTCAAGAGGAAGGTGCTCACTTTTAGAGACCAATATTTTCATGTAGCCTCAGAAAAAGGGTTCAGAGATGGGCAGCAATAATGATCCAAAAGTCTTGAACAGTGAGGAGTGATGGAGTAGGACCAGGTGCTTCAGGTTGGAAGAGAGGTGACTTCAGAGGAATATTATAATCTCCAAAGTCATGAATGGCATGGAATGGGCAGATAGGGTCTGACTGCTCACCTACCCCTCAGCATAAGAACTAGGTGGCCAGTGTCACAAGAAGCAGGGTAAAACAAGCACATGCATGCAGCAAACCTGGGAAATGTCTCATCAAAGGATGCCACGGACCCAGAAAGGTTCTGGGGAGTCAAGGGGCCACGTTTTTATACCTCCTCTGTCAAAAGTCACCACCTTCTACATGGGTGCCATTTGACACCCTTTAAGTCTTGCTATGCTGGGGTGGCAAAATAAACAGGGATATTCCCATGGCTGCAGATTTCCATCATAATCCTTCCTCTTATCCTTCCTACTTCCAAACAAATATTTTCCAGGCTAAATTCCAATTTATTTGGTTAGTCCTTTTACAAAAGCTCTTCAGTCACGTGCTTTTCTGTAATATTAACTATAAGTCTTTGGAGAGGGGAGAATGTCTTCCCCTAACTTTGGGAGGGTATGTTATTTATTACACAAAACCACCATGGATTTACAGGATGGCATGCTGATTTGCTCCCTCTTCTTTTCCTAGAGATATCATTTTCTATTTGCCTTTTTTTGTTGTTTTTAACTGCTGCTGAGTGAGTTTCACAGAGCCTTATCTGCATTACTTAAAAGATCTCTTTCTTGAATGGCACAGATTCTCATGAGCTCATCACTGCACAGGCACTGGGAGTTGTTTATCTCTTGTGCACATTAGTTTATATCTGCTGGTATCCAGTACCTACAACCAAGTACTGTGAGAACTTTCTGCAACTGCAGCCAGCTTTTATTTGTGCTATGCTAATTCTGTGATTTTCAGCATATACTGTCACTTCATTACTCAGCCTCTCTTCCAGGCCACTTACAACTGGGTTCAACAAGCCTTAACACGGATCCCCCCGGGAGTGAAGAGTGATCACTCCTCCCTAGAAAAGCTGACAGTCCTTCCTACGCTTTAACCAGGTATTAATTACTGAGAAAGCTACGCTGCTGCTCTATGGCAGTTCATTTCCTTTAAGGAGCATTAACAAAGTCCTTTGTTAATCTCTCTCTGAAAACCCAGACACAGCAGAATATTTGGTTGTTTGTCTCTCTTGCCTTCTTGTCCAAGAGCTCCAGACTATCGAACTTTACCAGCTGTAGCTGGACTTCAGCATTCCTGCAGTGACCCATGGAGGTCACTGCAATGGGAACACTTATCAAGGCAGGCTTCCAAGCAGGCATGACCTTGAGCCTCACTGTCCGTGGCAGGACCATTAACACTGCTCTGCAGTCACTCTGCATTCGGAGAAGTCAGTTTTTACACTGAGGAATCTGTTTTGGTAGATTTACCCTAAAGAAAAATTAGCCCCCAACACTAACTTAAATACAGCCTCTCCACATTTACAGTAGCAACTTAAGGAAAGCCCACCACTCAAAAAGACCTGGGCTAGTATCAATAATAATAGTTTGCACTGATTTTTAAAAATAAACCTGGCAGTAGACCATAATCTGTTGTTTTAAAATACTGACTTGCAGTCAGTGAATGCAGTATTATTCAGTGTAACTCCCCCAGGTTAAGTGACAGGGTTACCTAATACTCCAGTGCCTCTATCCCCTTCACAAACACCAGCAGAGTCCCTGAACACAAGGAGACCAGAAACTGTTCGGGAGCACCAGTGCACAGGCCATACAAAGCTTGTCACTAGGGGTGTCAGCTGAGAGGGAGAAGAGTTAACAGTACCAGGAAAGATGTCACCCTTTTCAGCTTTTCTAAAATACCTTTCTTCAATTTTCCATTTGCACAGTCTTGGAACTAAAACTGACCAGACAGGAATTTGTGCCCCATGAGACTGATTTCCAGTTAGACAGATGAGACAGCAAGAGAGTAAAAGCTCACACGATTTTTCCACGTAACGCCAACCCGTTACACAAATACTTTGCCAACTAATTACAGTTCCAGCCCCATGTCTGTGTAGAACCACCAATCCTTCTCTCTTAGCAGGACCCAAATACATTCACAAACATGCTGAAGTTTAGCAAGGCACAAATAAAAGAAAAATTAATGCCTGAGCTCTGATACACTGATAGAAAATAAGGTGACCAACCAGTAAAACACTGGAGGTGAACAAGCTTCAAAAGCACATAATTAGCAAGGCTCAGGGCAGAGGTCAGAAAGCCTGCTTGATTAAGTAATGTGTCTCCTGGCTGTTTATAACCGTATATGGAAAGAGATAATTTCATATTAGCAAGATGAATTTATTGTCTCTGGAATGTTAATTCAGTATTAACAGTATCCATTCACTTTACACAAATTAGTTATTTAAGTGTTAAAATAACAAAGGAAGATTTGTGTCCAAGACAGCACTCCCTCAGTCATTAACTTCTGCTGACGCTGAGGTTACAATTTACAGATTCCCTGAAACCATTTTCAGAAACTTACTTGGAAGTTAAACTTCTCCTGTAGCAGAGAAGCCACCTGCTAGTGGTCTGAAGAATAAATACACTTTTAATTTAATAACAGCTAAAACAAAAAAAATTGTTTCCATTTATTGCCCATCTATTCAGAGCTCATGCATTTCTCACTGCTGACATATCTAACTTCTTCAAGTCTTACATGTAGCACACTGGAGTCATTTAAACCCTCAGGCATTCAAAATTTTGGGATAAAATTCTCTTTGTCTAAGGTAACAGCCCATTTCTCCAGGGCAGCCTCAGCTCCCAGCCCATACGTGGCCCCAGCTGGAGTAGTACAGCTATTCCATGGGTCAGCAGCAAGCAGAGTGACACAGAAAAGCTCCAACTCTGTGCTGCATTCCCACCCTCTCCTCTGAGGCACAATCCCAGGAGCCAGGAGCTGTCATTCCCACCAGCCATACCTTCCACAAGCCCATTCCTGCCAGCCTCCATCTTGCACTGGGAACAGCAGCAGCTGTCGAATTGCAACAAATTACACCAAAAGGTGCAGCATGTCCTGGCATTCAATAAGTCTGACACTGCTACAGATTTCTGTGCCTGTGCCTTCGAAAAGCCACCCCAGAGGCACAGAACAGCGTGCTCAAAGCAACACACAATTTAAGGTAGCATAGCTTTTCTGTCCCCCATCCTCTACCAAGGAAAACGAAAGGTGTTTTAGCCTGACATCCCGATAAGACTGAGGAAATAATTTCTCCTGTGTCTTTATTAACCCAGGGAGATTCACAAAACAACAAAGTAAAGAGAACTTCCATTCTCTCTTTTCCCTGTGTATTTAAATAGAAGCAGATTAAAAAGAAAAGCAATACACATAGGAAAAAAAACCACACAAAACAAGATAAATGCAAAGATTCCCTCACTCTAAGTGGATAACCATGCTCACATTTGTGAAAATGTAAATTCATTAAAATGAAGTAATTTTTAATTAGCTTGTGTTTTACATGTATGACCTCGGGTATTGCCTCCTGCATCCTACCCATACACTATTCTGCAGTCAGAATTATTCATTTCTCCATCAGCATAGTATTTGCATGCTAATCAAACACTGATTAATTGTTAACATTGTTAATTACTAACATTGATAATATTTTCCAGTATTATCTTCATTTTACCCTGCAAAGAGAATACATCCATTTCTGGTGCTCAAGCCCTGATTTTCCAAAGTATGTGACATCGGGGAGTGTTTCACATAGTCAAGGCAAAGCACCTGCTTAGTCACAACTGCCCTGGCAGTCCTAGCTCAGAAATTCCACAAACCAGACTCAGGGACATAAGCAGCAGAGGAAATACAGGAGTGAATTCTGCTGGAACAATCTTGTCCCATAACACACATGAAAACAGTTCTTTATGACAGCACTCAACTACATCAATTATGGATGAGAAAATTCCCCTCCTCCCACAGTTCTACTTGCTGTCCCGTTTCTGACAGAATTGGAACACAGGATCTGAGCTTTAAGTGAACCTTCAGAAAAGTTCAATGTAACAGGAGAAAGCCTGGTCTTACAGGGAAGAAGAACATGCAGTGATTCAAGTCAAATCAGTATTGGAAAACATTTACACAACGAAGGCAAAACAACCTCTGTCCTGCACCAGGACATGCCACGTTCAGAGTCACTTCAAGTCAGGTTTTCTGAATTCAAAGGCACAGAAGTTCTCTATGGAGAACGGTCCTTACTAAAAACAAAAAACCACCAGCCAACACTCACCCCACCCATAAAAAAAAAAAAGGGAAAACAAATTCCACCATGCAGCATCATATTTATACCTCCAGGGCTACCAGCAATGAGTGTCCGACCGCAGGGCTCCACCACAGAGCTTTCTGAACTGCCAGAGCCACGTTATTCATCACCTGCTCCACAGGTTGCAGCTGAAGGAAATGAAATAGATGCTTTACCAGAAAAATCTCTGCAGTGTTTGGCAGTCACACATTAGTCACCTGTAATTTGAGGAACTTTGCCCACAGCTACCTTTAATATTGCACCTCTGTGCAAATTACAAGAACAAAATAATATGATACGACAGTGGTTGCAAACATCGAGGTTATGGAAACTGGCCATGTGCCACCAGGGAACTTTGACTTTTCTCTTTCATTTTCAGGCAATTATAAATCAGTTGCAACTGATACACTGTGTTACCCTTTCCAGATATATAAATACTGAGAAAAAACCCAAACAACCCACTACTGTCTCATGCTTCAGTTTCTCAGATTCCAGCAGACATTAAACACATGATTTTACATAACAAAGTCTAACAGTACTGACAATCTCGTCAAAGTTCTCACTAAAATAATCTCCCCCTACACAACCTGAGAGAGCAGACCTGCCAAGCTTGAGAGATTGACAAGAAATAATCAAGAGAGAAGGTGACTTAAAGAAATGGTTAAGTAATTTTTTGAAAGAGTTATTTCCTGAAGTAGGTATCACATCATTTGAGCTAAAGCCATGAGACCACCACCGAGAAAAACGTGCCCTGCCTTGCAGGCAGCACTTCAACAGCAAACAGCTTGGGGGACTATCTGCCTCTGGAATCCTTCCCTAGCCTGCATTTCTGCAAAGATGTGAGCATAGAGCAGCACACCTCCCAAGGCTTCCTTCTTCAGCAGGAAAAACAGAGGTAATATAATTAGTCCCAGGCTTAAAAATATTTACATTACTTAAGACCAACGCAGTCTGATGACCTGCAGAGAGAATTACTCCGGCAGGAACACCTCCTTCATAAATCATTCCACTCGTTATTCAAACTCAGTTTCACAAGTTTATGCACAACTGAATTCTCGACTTCATCTGCCCGCGAATCAAGGAGTCTGGTAGCCAAAGCTGTTCCCTTTCTTGCTCATGAGGAAATACATCGGGGGAAAAAAATTAAATCCCGCTTTCACGACCACGTATTCATTCACAGCTGCAGTGAAGATAATGGAAGGTTCAGCTAGCTGCCCAGGGTACTGGGGCAAGCGGTCACAGAAAAAGAACAGCCTGAGGACCCCTCTCACCGGAGTTAACCTCCAGCTCTCAACAGCCAACACCTCCGGGCCAGCCCGGGCTGGGAACACGCAGTGCTCAGAACCTGCTACGCCTGAGCCCCTGGGGACGACTCTCCGGGGACAGCTCACAGCCCCGGCCCCGGCCACCACGGAGCGCCCGTGCTTCAACGCGTGTGGGGCGAGCATCGCCTCCGGCTCGGCACCGCCGTCCCCCACCGCCCTCGGCACACCCCGCCAGACCCTCCAGGACCGCGCCAGCGCCCGCACCGGGACCCCCGCGCCGGCTCCTCATCCACAGACACCGCCCCGGGCCCCGCGGGACCGACCCACTGCCCAGACAGGGCGAGCCCCGGCCCCGGGCCGCACCGCCCGCCTGCACGTACCCGCCGGGGCAGCGCCCCGTCCCGTCCCATGCCCAGCGCCGCTCCCGCCGCCGGGCGCGCTCCGCCGCCCGCCCTGGCCGCCCCTTCCGCACGGCCGGGCCCGCCCAGCGCCGCGGGCCGGCTGGGGGGGCGGGCGGCGGAGGCGGGCCCCGCCTCACTGAGCCCCCGGGCCGCCTCACGGCCGGTCCGCGCCTCAGCCCCGCCTGCGGCTCTCCAACCAGCGCAGACGGCGGGTTTTGTTTTTCCCTCAGACGCCCTTATAGAATCACAGAACCGCCAAGGTTGGAAGAGACCTCCAGAATCATGCAGTCCGACCGTGCAGCCAGTACTGCCACTGTAACCCCTAAACCACATCAGCCAGCGCCAGATCCAGACGCCTCTTGTACACCTCCACGGACCAAAACTCCATCACTTATTCCAATGCCTGGCCGCTCAAACAGTGAAAATATTTTTCCAACAGCCAATCTCAATCTCTCCTGTCTTGCCTTAGGGCCATTTCCTCCTGTCGTCTCACGGCAGAGAGCGGCCCCACCTCACTACAGCCTCTTGTCAGGGAGTTGTGCAGAGCGATGAGGTCTCCCCTGAGCCTTCTCAAAGCTAAACAAACCCAGCTCCCTCAGCTGTTTGTCATGGCGCATATTTTATAGCCCCTTCTCGAGCCTTGTTGCCCTTCTCTGGATATGTCACAGCCCCTCAATGTCCTTTTAGAGGTGAAGGGCCCGGAACTGAATGCAGTGCAGCCTCACCAACGCTGAGTACAGGGGAGGAATGACTTCCCTGGTCCTACTGGCTACAATGCTCTTGGTACAGGTCAGGATGCCAGTGGCCTTCTTGTCCACACTGCTGGCTCATATCCAGCTGCTGTTGACCAGCACCTGAGAGTCCCTTCCAGCTGAGCAGCTCTCAAGCCACCACTGCCCCAGGCTGGAGCTGCAGGAGGTTGCTGTGACCCAAGTGCAGGATGTGGCACTTGACCTTACTGAACCTCACGCTTTCCTCAGTCCTTTGATCGAGTCTGTCCAGGTCTCTCTGCAGAGCCTTCCTGCCCTTGAGTAGATCAACACTCCCGACCAAGCTGGTGTCCTCTGCAAATTTACTGAGAGTTGCTTCATCTCTTCCTCCAGACAGCTTCCAGCCCTCATTGGCTGGAGGCCATCAGTAGTGCCTCCAGCAAAGGAGTGTCCTCTGGCAAAAGGTACAAATTAAGAGGGAAAGAGCCCTGTTGGTGCAGCTGGAACAGGGAGGTAGCTGCAGCGCCTCAGCCCGGAACAGGCCCTGCGTTGGCAGCTGTGTTGCTGCACTGCAGATCGTGTTGCAATCATCAGACACGATCTAGGGGAGGAGATGCCCAAAGACACCTGGACACAGCTGCAGGCAAGCCTTGTGATATTCAGGCTAGCCTTGTGGGGCCTTTTCCTAAGGGAGCTTTAGTCTTGTCTGGTTGCAGCAGCCCCTCCCTTCAGTCGCACACAAACACCAACCTGCCACCTCACATGCCCTCACAGCTTACAGAGGCAGCTCAAAATCTCAGCTGGAACATATCAGATTTGTCTCTTGCACTCCAATGTATCCCCCTCTCCTTCACAGACGCTGTCTCCCAGTACTGCTCCTTGTACCTCCCTTCTCAGCCATGCTATCCCTCCCCAAAAGTCAAATACAGATCCCTCCCTTTTTCTGTTCTTCTTCATTTTAGTAATGTGTAAATCATGCTAGAAACCTTTTAGTATATTCTAAAAACACTAGGAAGCACTTGACAGAAAAGTCTTCAAAAGCTCTTCTCACTCCATTCTCAGAGATGAGGAAAGCAACTGTCATCTACAGCCCCTTCAGATGCCTTTTATTCTTCCTTTCTCTGCAGAGGAAAACTACTTCAATGGTACTAAACTATCACAGTCAGCTCAGGAAGAAAATATTACTTACTGGTCAGTGCAGGCAGGCAACATCCAAAAGAGCAAATATCTCTTACCCAAGCAATCTACTAACCTGAGCTTGCTTGTTGGGACTTTTCCCTCCTTGGCCTCACGGTTCCCTGGCCATTCATGCAGGACAGGATGTGCACTCAGTCCTCTGCTGCAGGACTGGACATTCAGGCACAAGACACATGCACAGACAGCTGGGGCAAAAGACTATGACTGCAAAACCCAGTCCAAGGCCAAACATGGGTCAGTCATGCGCTAGAAGAGAGCTGTGCTTGAGTCACATGGGTTTTCAAACAGTCTTGAAGGACTGAACAAAATTACAATAACATAGTTAAGCATTAACTTGCTGCCACTTACCCTGTAAACAGCAGCATGGCTGATTCCCTTTGTGCTCTGGAAAGGTCAGAGCAGTTTTGCTTAGCGAACACTGAATTTAATTACAGATATTAAGATGCATCATGAGTAGTGTACAAGTACTAAAATACTATGACATAAAAGAAGTCCAACTTTAGAGACTCTATTGTGCGCTAGTTCACTTGAGATAAGTGGCACATGGAGTATAAGAAATGAGTCCAACCCCACAAACTCAGGAAATACAATTAAAGTATCAGCTTACCTTGCCTGGCTGAGGATAAATTTGAATGGGCAGGCGTCTCGGGAAGCCTCTTGAGATGGTGTACCCTGGGTAAGGTGGTACCTTCCAGAGATTTGCGGACCTTTTCTGTCTCTCACCCCCTTCCTTCAGGAAGGCTGAGAGATGCAAATGCAAGAGGTTGCTGTTCTTCCCCAGAGAGTTGGAAAGCTTTCCCAGGAGAGATGCTGGACTGATGAGTTCTTGCACTACTCCAGGTAGGTCTAAGCAAAGTTAGTGAAAGAGCCAAGTGCACTCGAAGAGCTCCCATGTGTGCTTTCCCCTTGGAGACTTGTGGGGTTTGGAAGCCAGAGGAATTTTTCCCTTCACTTCAGCTAGGCTTGGACGAGCCCCAAAGTACACAGAGTAATGCAACACTGTGAAATTATGAAATGTAGGAGACAACACTCATATTTTCTTAGCATCAAAAGAGAGGCCATTATGTAATGCTTGCTACCATGGGCAAATAGGAATGTCTGCTTGGTTCCATGATTACAGGGGAAGCAGTACCAATTAATGCTTAACTATGTCCTTGCAATTTTGTTCAATACCAAGACTTTAAAAACCTTCAAACCAGCCTTGAAGTGGAAAAAGTCTGGAGCAGTTTTACTACGTGACAGTACAATGCCACCCTACAATTCAATCCACTGCCCTTCCAAAGCAGGAAATCAGTGCTCTCCAAAGAGGAGCCTGTCAGTCTGCAAGGAAAAGGGGAGATACCCGATTTCTCACTCCTCCTCATACGTGCTTGCCCAAATCATGTCACTGACTCTGTCTGTCCCTGTGTGCTACAAAGTTACAGAAACCAGCGCTTGGCTATGCTGAAAACATCCCTGCCTGAGGCTTAAACTGGCCCGAATCGGTGTTTTATCACCTCAAACGCCAGGTGGAAGTGTGCACAGCCACTGCTCATGCTACTCCACCACTACTTTGTGGTCTGTGAGCCACGCAGTGAGGGACAAGTACAGCTTCTGCTGCTCCCCACAGGGCTGGCTGCGGAGGTGCGAGCAGTGCCTGGCGGGTGCAGTGGTGCCGGGGGAGCCGAGCAGCCCCCCTTATACAGATCCCCGTACGCAGACTCCCCTGTGCAGCTCTCCTTGTGCAGCCCCGGTGCCCTCGCAGGGGCTCCTGCCCCGCTGTACAACTCCACTCTGTGAGTGTGACGAGCTGTCCTGACCAGTTATGGACCATGGTGCTCATCGCTGTGACAGTGTTACTGCCCAGAGTGAAGGTCCCACTGGCCAGCTACAGAATCAGAGACAATTACTAAAGTTGGAAAAGACCTCTGAGATCATCGAGTTCAACCTGTGGCCGATTCCCACCTTGACAACCAAGGGCACTGACCGTCACATGCAGTCTTTCCGTAAACACCTCCAGGGTGGGGACTTCACCACCTCCCTGGGCAGCCCATTTTCCAGTGTCTAATCACCGTTTACATTACAGAATTCCTCCTGATGTCCAACCTAAACCTCTCCTGGTGCAGCTTGAGGCCATATCCTCCTGTCCTGTTCCTGTTCCCTGGGAGCAGATCCCGATCTCCCCCTCCTGTCAACAGGGAGTTGCGGAGAGCAAGAAGGGCTCCTCTGAGCCCCCTTTTCTCCAGGTTGAGTCGGCCCACTTCCCTCAGCCGCTCCTCTCAGACTCGTGACCCTTCCCCCGATCCGCTCCCTGCTCTGAACTCGCTCCAGAACACCTCAGGGGCAGCGATTCCATCACCTCCCCGGGCAGCCCACTCCAATGCCTGGCTACCCTTCGAGTGAAGAACGGGCAAGGCTGGAAGGGATCATGAGATGTCACTGGGTCCGACATCCCTGCTCGCGGAGGGAGATGACCGGGCAGGGTCCCTCAGAGCAGGGCTCTCGGAAGCCCGCGGGCAGCGACGATGAAGGGGCGAGCCCAGATCCCCGCGGGCCGTGACCCCCCCCACCAGAGCCGTGTCCCCACAGGGCGCAGGCGCGGCGGTGACGCACAGGAGCGCGGTGAGGTGACGCAATTCGCTCGCGGCGGTGACGTGGAAGGCGCGCGCGGCGCCCGCTCGTTGCAGCGGCAGCGATGAAGGTGGCGGTGGTCGGGTGCTGCCACGGCGCCCTGGACAAGATGTACGAGACGCTGGAGCTGCTGCAGCGGCGCCACAACGTGTGGCCCGACCTGCTGCTCTGCTGCGGGGATTTCCAGGCCGTGCGCAACGAGGCGGACCTGCGGTGCATGGCTGTACCGGCCAAGTACCGGCACATGCAGACCTTCTACCGGTGAGCGCCGCCGGCCCGGCCCCGGCCCCGGCCCCGGCCCCGGCTCCGGCCCCGGCCCCCGGTCCTACCCACGCGGGCTTGGCCGGGTCCAGCAGCTGCCGTGTCTCCGCAGGTACTACTCGGGCGAGAAGAAAGCCCCGGTGCTCACCGTGTTCATCGGCGGCAACCACGAGGCTTCCAATCACCTGCAGGAGCTGCCCTACGGCGGTTGGGTCGCGCCCAACATCTACTACTTGGGTAAGGTCCCTCCGCTCCAGTCCCGGTCTCCCGGCGATTTCCCACGCAGTCCCTGCCCTGCCCGGCCGCTCTGTGACCCCCCTCCCGTGTCCTGCAGGTTACGCGGGCGTGGTGCGGTTCCGCGGCGTGAGGATCGGCGGCATCTCGGGCATCTTCAAGTCTCACGACTACCGGAAAGGTACCGGGGCAGCGGGACCGGCGGGGCGGGCAGCGGGCAGGGGTGGGGAGAGCCGGGGCCGTGGTGTAAAGGTTTGGCTGTGCTCAGCCCCGAATGTCTCTTAGCCTGAAAACCACTCGTGGTTCAATATACGGATTTTTCTGAGATGAGTCTGTAGCTGCCCGGTGACCACAGCAGGAAGCAAGGCGCCTTTGGAGCCTTGTTGGAACATTGTTGATTTTTCCATGGTAGTGTCCTTTCAGCGTGTAGTGCAACGCTGTTTGAATTTCCTTGAGTGAAGCAGTCAGTTTATAACTGTAACACTATATAAGTGTATTGTCCTGCCCTGAGTCTTAGGGTCAGTACATCTGGTTCCTCCTGGTTATGTGGGTGTGTGTTGAAGAGTTCCTCCTGGGAAAGTTGGCAAAAATCATGTCACAGATGATACCCCGTGTCAGTGAGTAGAGGATAGTTTATTCTTTCTGATCTCAGCACTTGAAAGAGTGGCCCTTATGGTTACTGTACTGTGATATCTTTACTAACAAACAGCTTCAGAGAAGCTTTGCAGGTGGCTTTCAAGCTGCAAAGTTCTGAACCAGTTTTCTAGAATACTAGATTCTGTCTAATACCTGTAAATGCTAATTAAACATCCTGTCATCAAGGGGGCATTTTATATGCCTGAATATTGCATGAGGGACATGAGACGAGACTCTTTTGGCAATACTAAAAAAGCAATTTATCTATTAAGTCTGTAGAGTATGTAGGAACTATGCTAGGCATTCATCTCTTTTATCCCAAGGTAAAGTTGGATACTCATCCCTTTTGTCAGGATACCTGTTGGTGCTTCCGGAGTCTGTGGTGCCTGTGGGCAGTGACAGGGATGTTTAGGCTGCTGCTGAACCTGTTAAGCTGTAGTTTTAGAGTGGCAGTACTCTGAACTATCATGAAAAATCACAGCCTTGTGTTTGGGGTTACTCTGGGTGCCTGTGTAACCCCAAAAAGCTGCTGTGTAGGAAGGAACTAGTGATTCAGGCAACAATTCTTGTTTTCAACATTTCAGGCCACTTTGAGTGCCCACCGTACAACGAGCAGACCATCAGAAGTGCTTACCATGTGAGGAATATTGAAGTCTTCAAACTCAAACAGGTCAGTGAAAAGCCTATTTTTTTAAATAAGGGTATTTTTCATTAATACAGAATTAGGGAGTTAAAGCTATTCTGATGAAGTATGCTGGATATTGAAGCAAAACATGCTCTAACACGTTCATCAGACCTCTTAGGGGTATGTCCTTTGAGGAGGAATATTGTGCTTAGCCATTATCCCTTTTAAGCAAAGCTTTTAAAAATTTCATGAGGAATATTATTTCCTCATGAAGGAATATTTCCTTCATGGAAGACTATTTCCTTTGATTGTGGGCAGAGGCCTTGCTCTCTAGCTATGATTTCCTCTGAGTGCCTGACTTACGGTGGTGATGTGAACTCTTTCATAAGGCAGTATAAAGCACAGCTGGCTTCCTCAAGTAATTTCTAACCCCCTTTGTCAAAATCTTGTATTTAAGCCATGTGCTTTTTGGCCTGACAGCTAAAGCGTCCCATGGATATATTTATGTCACATGACTGGCCAAGGAGCATCTATCACTATGGAAACAAGGAACAGCTCCTCAAAATGAAATCTTTCTTCCGTCAAGAAGTGGAGAGCAACACGTTGGGATGCCCTGCTGCTACAGAGCTTCTGCAGCACCTGAAACCCACCTACTGGTTCTCAGCACATCTCCATGTTAAATTTGCAGCTTTTGTACAACACGAGGTAAAGGGGGACAGAAAATGAAGAATGTATGTGTCCCAGGCACACTATAGAATTCTAGTGCAGGTAATCATGTCCAAAAAAGCAATTTAGTAGTTTTTGTTCTTAAAACTCAGTTAAAGCCATGAAAGATTACGAGATGTTAGGACTACTGTTTTATGTAAATTAAAGAGATGTTATAAATGAGGGGTGTAACTCTCTAATCATCTTTAGGAACAGCATGAAGTAGCTGAAGTTATTGTTCTTGCAACTTGTTAATTTAACTATGTAGAAAAGCACTCTCCTGCTCTGTTGGGGAAGCAGATAACTTCAAAATAGGTGAGAAAAAGGGAACATCTTCAGAAAAGGTGAAAAGGTGTAGTGACTGAAGAGGGTGGTTATCTGAGGGTGGGAGGATCCCTGTAGTACAGATTTGCAGGTCTGGTAGCCCAGGGTTAAGCCAAAAAACCCGCTGGTAGTTGAAACTCTTATTTCTGAATTGGTGCCAGGCCTGTTCCTATTTGCAAGTTGTTTATCTGTAAAAATGTAACTTCAGACCATGTAGACTCAACAAGTCTGTTTCAAATTAAGCTACAGTTTTTCTTTTTGCTCCAAGGCTGGATGTGCTCAGCTGCTTTGGTTAGTGCTGAAATGTAGCTCTTGCTTTATCTTGCTATCATCTGCATCGTGCTTCCTGTTAAACTCCCAGTGAAGTCCATCCTTCTATTTCTCCCTGCTAATTTTCTATTTCAGAAAGTTATTTTTCTGTAAAAATTGTACTTTTAGACCTGTCTATACAGCTTGTTTAGAATGATCAAATTTCACATAAGTGCTAATGATTGTTTTAACACCATTTGCTTCCTAGACAAACTCCAAAGAAGAATTACCGAAAACAACCAAGTTTCTGGCTCTGGATAAGTGCCTGCCACACAGAGACTTCCTGCAGGTGATGAACGTGTGCAGAAGGTTTTCACTTCAAGTATTTTGTCTGTTTGAACTGCTAGTGCTATTCTTAGGTATAAGATGAAGAATAGTGCTGATAAGTGGAGGAATTTTAAAGGCACTAGGAATGCTAGGTGTGTGGAATGGTCTTTGTAGGATTTTGTCGTGAACTAAGCAGATCATGTTGTGTAGGTGCTGTGTTTCCTTAATCCTACCATTTCCATCCAGCTTAGAACAAGTACCTGACTTCAGTGGATTAGTCTAAAATAATTTGCTGTGAGTGTGAGCTGCTGACAGCATGTTTTTCAAATGTACTCAAGTGTTTTACTAGTCTTAGAGTGGCTTTTATTTATCATCCCAAGGGGAAAGTTGTTAATTGTCTGTCCTTTGGATGTGTGGTGAGATCCTAGAAACTAGATCCTAGAAACTACCCTCGAAGATGGAAGAGAGTATGAGGATGGGCTCTGTCTATGTAAAGGGACATGAGTGCTTAAGTCCAGACTTAAAATCCTATAACAAAACTGATTTGGATTAGTACTACCTCCAGCAGCATGGAGGGTTTAATTATTTGTGGAGTATTTAAAGTTAGAGCCTGATTAGGGCTTTGGCTAACCCAAATGGTTTGATTTGGGTAATGTCACTGAAGACAAAGTGATCTGAATTTCAATTAATCATGAAAGAGTTTAAAAACATTTCCTTTTAATTCATAGCTGTGCTAAGAGCAGGTGTTCATATAGCAGAATATTGTTCTTGTCAATTCTTGGTTTGTATCCACTTAGAAGTGTCTTGGTTTGAAAGAGAGATGTCTGCCAAGTAAGGTGGGAACCTCCCTTGGAATAGAAAATATGAGCCCCTACCCTCCAAACTATTATTACTTTTAAATTATGGAGCTTTCAGGAAAAGATATGGGAAAAGGAATAACAGTTCTTTGCTAGAATATATATAAAACAAGACAAACTAACAGCAGCAGCATTAACACCAGCCAGTCCCAGACCCAGTCGCAGCCTCTCTCAGCCGCAGGCACTTTCCCCTTGGTGCAGTTCCGGGCACAGCCAGCAGGGGCGCTGGTGGCTCCCGGCCGGGCAGGGCGGGGCAGTGACTCCTCCGCGCCGGCAGGGGGCGCTGTGGCGCGGGCTCGGTGCCGCTCTGCCTGTGGGTGATGGCGGGAGAGAGGGGAAAAGGGGCTTCCTGTGCAAACCCGCAGGGGCGGCCGGGCCGCGGCCCCTCTGGATGGCGAAATGGCTGCAGCAGGAGCCTCACAGCCACGGCCAGAACGGCAGAGCCAGCACACCCAGGGTGGCAAACGAACTGTAGCACTAAGCCCAAGTGGTGGCAGAGGCAGAAGGAGCGGGGGGTCTCGGTGGGTGCTGGGTTTCAGGCTAAAGTGTAGCAAAAAACCCAAAGCAGTGGCAGAAAATGGCTGGGGCTGTGCAGTGGCTTTGGGCTCCTGAAGGCAGCTGGGAGACGCTGCCTTGGAGTGAGGAGTGGTTTTCCCCTGAGGCACCCGAGTGGATGGTGAGGGTCCTTCCCAGTGAGATCAATCAAGTGTTAAAAATGTCCCAGTCCCATGGCCGCTCTGACAGCACAGGCTCACCCACAGTAAGGAGGAAGCAGTAAAGGATGGAACTGTGGTGGCCGAGAATTCTCCCCACAGCAGCAGCCCGGCACTAAAACCACAACTGTCTCACCTCTGATCCTGAGAGCGAGCGAGGACCAACCCCAACCCCTCACCCCCCAGCCAAAATCTAAAAGTATCTCTGCCTTTCCCAAGAGAAAACCCAACAGCTAAGAGATGTAGCAAACTGCACTCCCTCCCTCATCCTGGCCACATACTTTGTTTCCCTTAAGTATCTGTTGTTTTGGTCTCTGAGGCAACAAATGGGAGAAAAATTCCCTAGGAGAAACTAAAAAAAGGATGGAAAAAATTTTAACCTCCAACAGAAGGCAGCATGAATTTAGGAGCACACAAATTCTATTTCCAAGTTGTATCAATGTCCAGTTGCTGGCAGTAAGGGAGGGACTATGTTCTGCTTTTTAATTGCTCTAAGCTGAAATTCAGAAATGCCTTTTTTATTGTTACTGATTGTACTTTATTAGCCCATTATGGGCGACTGGCTTGAGAGGAGTTGTTTGGTTCAGACCACTAGCTCAGTGCACTTTTCATTAAAACTCTGTACAGTGAAAGTAACATTTGACACTTTAATCAGATTCTGGTATTAAGAGAAATAACTGACTTGGTCTATTTTCTGTGTGTTTGTAAGTAGATAATAGACGTGGAGCATGATCCCAATGCAGGCGACTCACTGGAGTATGATGCTGAGTGGATTGCAGTTCTCAAGGCCACCAACAGTCTGATTAATGTGACCCCAAGCTCCTGGAACATGCCTGAAAAGAATGGCCTCCATGCCAAGTAAGTTGGGAAAAATAGTGATGTAAGTGTGGTTGGTTAGTTTGTTTTTCTGGACTGGAAGTAAAGCTATATTGAAGTTGTGTTTCTGTTCTGCAGCCTGTAATGCCTTATAGAACTTGCTATCCTTCAGCCTTGGAAAGTAAAGGGGATGTTGACAAAAGTCTAAAGTGTTCAACTTATTTACTGCTCTACCTGGGCCATTAGTTTTGTTTCGCAAACTTAGATATCAGCATTTGAGGGACAGAAACTATACCATGAGGCTGAAAATCAGGCTGGGTTATGGGTGTGGGTTAATGTAATACACTAATCCTTGGTGGGGAGAAGGGTGTCTCAGTACTGACCAAAAGAAAATGAAAACCTTTCTGAAAAAGCATTTGAGGAATAAATTGTCTGTTGTAAGATGAATTTATAATCCATGTTTGAAGGCTGCACTCTGTGGTGGGAACAAGCAGTACCTTTTGACTTACTGCACTTGTTTAAACTTTATGCACTTGTTTAGGTGGGATTACAGTGTGACAGAAGAAGCCATTAAAGAAGTGTTAGAAGAGCTGAACCATGACCTCAAAATTCCCTGCAACTTCACATTGACAGCTGCTTGTTATGATCCCAGCAAGCCCCGAAAAAACATGGAGCCAGTTCATACCATCAATCCCCAGACCACTGAGTTCTGTGCCCAGTTTGGCCTCACTGACATCAATGACAGGATCCAGCAGGCTAAAGAAGAGGGCTCAGGACGAGGTGAATGTGAAGAGGAAATGGACAGTCCTGGGTCAGCAGAGGAACCCAGTGAATACAATACAGACAATTCTGGCCTCTCGTCCTTTAATCCAGATGAAATAATGCTGGATGAGGAAGATGGTGATGAAGACTTGAGTACATGTTCTGTAGATCCCTCCCCTGATCACCCTCCTGAGTTCTCTACAAGCTTCTCCGATATCCGGATCATGCCAGACTCCATGGCGGTGTCGTCTGACGATGCCACCGACTCCAACAATGAGGAACTGGAGAAGTCTGGTGGGAGCAAGCAGGTGGAGGAAAAGAGCCCCACTGAGAGGTCGTTGAAGCGCATTGGTGCTGATGAAAATGGGAACAGTGGCGTTAAAAAAATCAAGAGAAGGAACCAAGCTATCTATGCTGCAGAGGATGAAGATAAAACAGATTAATATTTCACAAAGTGTGTAACTAAGTTCTCTCCCTGCCTTCCTGTGGGAAGGTGGTGAGAACTGTAGTGGACTGTGCGTGCTTTTAATGTCACATGATCTTAGTCATGTTACTTTCCTAAGCTCAGAGGCTGGTTGTACTTCTCAAACGGAAGGTGATTTACCCAGAATGGACATCAAAGAAAGAAGCTGAGACTTCTTCCAACGAAGTACTTTGTCAAAGGATGTAAAGCTCATATATCCTTGATTTTGCTTCAGTTCTTGGTGAAGCAAGAACCTTCACCTGAACAAGACTCACCGTGCTTTTTTAACAAGAATTCTTAAACTGTAGTCTGAGTACAAGCAAGATATCTGACTTCCAAGACTGAATGATTTTATTTTATTGTTTTAATTTGTTTTTGTTTTATACTGAACTGTTAATACAAAGTAACATACATAATAGGCCTGCGAATGAAATTTGAAAATAGAATTCCCATGATAACAAAACAGCAATAGAAAAAGGAAGATTTTTGTTTCTGGTGATAGACATGCCACAGACAAACTTCGTGGTCATAAACAAAACAATATGCATTGTCCAGGATTGGCTTTTAATTATAGTTCTGATAGCAAACCAAGTCTCTTGATTTGGAGGATGACAGTTTTATGGGGACCATGGAAGAGTGCATCTCTATTCTTAAAAACTCGTTTGTGTTCTGTTTCTTAAAACTTGAGAACAATGTCTTAAAATGGAAATAGTTAGGAAGGACAATCTCCTAAATGTAGACACTACCACTGTCTCAACTCTGACTAATTAGGGCTGTGTTTTGTGTTCATATAAGGCAGAAGGTTTATAAGTTGCCTGAGACAGTAACACCTCCCATTATCATTAGCGTCACTTTTCACTCCTCATTTCAGTAGCTGTAACTTGCTGACCTCTTAAAACTGAATTTGGAATCTTCCAAAGCACATTTGTAAAATGAGGGAGGGACCTGCCAGAACAGAGACCCTCTTGGAAGTCGTCTTTTATTTCTTTTTTTGCCCTGAATTATTAGTAAATGGCGCTCCTTTGGCCTAAGAAGTCATGGGGATAAAACTGAGTGAGTTAATGAAAATGACAATGTTTTCAAGGATATGTCATTAGACTTAACAGCCTTCCTGACAGATGGAATTTTTAGATAGAATTCCTCACGGCCGTGCTGCCTCAAAAGCAGAAGTAGCTCCTGTGGTGGGGAATTCTGTTTTTAAGTCACTTCCATGATCCGGGGTTCATCTTGCTTCCTCTCCTGTCAAGCAGTTCACTACAAAACCTAAACATTCAAGGGCTGGAAAAGTGCATAATTAATGCTGTCAACAGTGCAATTAACAGCTCATCAATCAGAATAGCCACGAAAGAGCTGTATTGAGTCATGAGGACAAACTGGGAGTAACCGGGGTGTGACACTCAGGGTAAAATGTAAACACTCATGTAAAATGGCTGTGAACTGTCAGGTAAATTATTGAAGCAGATGAGTCTCTTTAAGAGTCCTGGGTCTGCAGTGGTAAAACCTTAGTCATGCCTCATGATCTGAACACTATAATGGAAATAAAGTATTTTAAATATAAATTCTGTTATGGACTTGAAAAGCCTCCCAAGGAACCTGAGCATGGCATTGAGCTCTCAGGGTCTCTGCACTGGAATAAAGATGTATCTTGCATGTAACAGACTTTTCAGTCTGATTCCTTATGTTTTTAAAACAAACTCTTCTATCCTGTGTTGTCCCATGCCTGCCCCTTCTCTGATGTGTTTCTAGAAGGCAGGAGACTTGGACAAGATAGAATACTGTTTTTTGAACCTTTAAAATTTTTTTATAAAGTATTTCAGCGTCCATTGAGCAGACTGCAGCTGGTAAATACAGTGAACAGAATTTTTTTCTGAGTGTGAATCATGTCTGACCTCTAGAGTTGCCGTGCCCTTTCTTGCAGTTGTTCACACCCTCTTTGCAGTTTGCAGTGTCCTCCCCTACCTTGCTTTCATCCATTATGGATTTTCCCTGTCGACAAGATTCTGTGCTGCAAGGAGGATTCAGTAGAAGCGCTGAACTTCTCCAGTAAAGGCCAGATACTTCAAAAAGTATGGAAAACTCAAGGGAATGCTGACAAATTTAAATTGGCTTTTAAGATCCAGAGACTCCAGTCCTCTTTAAAAAGATTTAGAGTCTCTCTGAAAACTTCTGAAATTTTGATGAGAAACCTCTGGAAAACGTTTCTCCGTACAACCCTTGTATTGAAGTTTTTTAAGCGTGTGTACTTAGTCTAAAACTTTTTGGTTTTACTGTTAGTAGTGCTTGGAGAAAAGTGTTCACCTGTTCCATCCCAGGTCAGCACTCAGGTATTTTCACATCATGTCATCGGTCTGCCCAGAGGAAAACAGCAAAGAGGTATAGCCTTGTTTCATAATGGAATATTTTAAAATTAAAGCTATTAAAGTCACCTCGTGACTGCATCCTAAGGTATGTTTATTGTACTCCTGTTATCCTGTGCAGTCTCTAGCAGCTGCCAAACCTCTGTTTTCTTGGGAAGGGCATAGGTTGAGAGGTATGAACACGAGCTGTGATGTTTCTGCTATTTTTTGTGGTTTTACCATCCTTCTCCCATTTAGTTCTGACTTCAGGGTGGGTACAGTCTGTTCCCGTGCCTCAGTGGGGCTAATAAAATAACAGCAGGTCTTATAGAACCTGTAGCACATCTTATTGAAGTCCTGAGTTGTTTGGGGTGTTCTTTGTGAAAAACAAATTCAAAACCAAACAAATCAATGCAGGCAACAAAAGCAATGACAAACCAAAGGAACCCAAACCATTTCTGTGCAGCGAGGCTGAGGGGAAAGGGCGGGCTCGGGCTCGGACAAAGGCTCGGCAGGCTCCGGCTCGTGCTCGGCTCGGGCTCTTTTCGGCTCAGGTTCGGATCTGCTCGGGCTGGGCTCGTTTCCACTCGGTCTCTGCCTCAACTGTGTTCGGACTCGTCTCCGCTCCGCTCGGCTCCACTCGGTTTCCGGCTCGACTCGGCTCGCGTTCGGCTAGAGCCGTCACTCTCCGCGGCCCGCGAAGGCCGCGCCCTTCCCCGCGCGTGCGCACAGCGGACGCCGTTCCGCACGCGGCTGGCGAGCGGCGGCGCAGGCGCGGTGGGGCGGCAGCGGGGGTTCGGCGCCGGCCGGTTCGCTGGGCCCGCCCCGCTACCCCCGGCCCCCGCCCGCCGCGCGCCCGCCATGAGCCCGCGCCCGCCGGCCTGAGGCGCCGCCGGTGCCGGAGCGCTCCGCCAAGATGGCGTGTGTGCTGGAGGCGCCTCTCCGCATGAGCGTCCTCTCGGTGAGTGCCGCGGGACGGGCCCTGCCTGACCTTGGCCCCCGCAGGGCCCCGCTGTCCGGCGGCGCCGGGAGTGGCCCTGGGGCTGTGCTGGGAGCGGGGGCGGTGCGGGCGGCGGGGCCGCGCTCCTTCCCTCTCACCCTCGCGCCGCAACTTCTCCCGGTGCTGGTTTTGCCCCTCTGAGGGAGCCGGCGAGCCCGTTCCGCGGCTGCGGAGGCACCGGCGCTCTTGTCGTTCGCTGCTCGCACGGCTCGGGCTCGCCGGCCCGGGGCAGCTGCCGCTCGGCACGCGGAGGGCCCTGGCGCTGTCGGCGCTGCCTTTCCTCCGGGGCTGCGCAGCGGGGCAGGGGCTCCCAGGTGCGCTCGCAGCCCGCCCCGGATCGGAGGCTGTGCCGGTGCCGGAACCGGGGCTCTCTCCTCGCGGTGTCCCGGCTCCTGCGGCAGGGAGGAGCCGCCGTGCTGCGGGAGGCTCTGACAGCCACCTTCCCTTCCCCGGGGGACGGCCCCGGGCGCACAGCGGTCCTGCTGCAGCGCACGGGTGCTGGGAGTAGCGATGCAAAGGGAGCAGCCCGGGTGCTGCCGCAAGAGTGGAGGCTTGGCGCTTTTCCTTCTCTTCCCTGAAAAATTCATGTTGGTTAAGAGATCCGTGAATGTGATAACGTTGATAAATTCTTTTTTTTGAGGGGACTGCCTGCATATGAATATCCTTCTACATATTGCCGACCTCGTAGCTGATGGGGTGGAAGCCAGGATATTTTAGAAACAGAAAGCTACGGGATCTTTGAACTCTAGAAGAGTTTTACATGTAAATACATAGGTCAAATAGCTAAAAGTCTATTGCTGTTCTCAAAAATACTGTCTTTGGTTGCATGGTGGAAGTATATCTGTAGGAATTACGTGGCATAATTTAATAGTGTTCCTGGAGACAAAGGAGCCCTGCTGCCTCTAGATGATTCTTCTCAGTGATGTGAGACCATAGGCAAGAAGCTGCTGGTGCCTCTTGACATCGGGGTGGGGAAGCAGGAGTAGATTCAGCCCCATAGCAGATATTTGCTAAAGCAATAGGAAGAGCTTTCAATTCTCTAAGAGCTTCTCTCAAGGAAAACTCATAAGGAAAAAATGGGCAAAGCTTAATGAAAAGAGAGCTGTTGAAAAGAAAAAAAAAGGTGAGATAATGAAACACACCCTGGCAAGTCTTGAGAACCTGGAGGGAAAACTCTCTTCCCTTTCCCACCCTTGTATTTTGGAATGCTTGCCATCTCCCGACTTTGGATCTTCTCAAAAGGAATAGCAAATCAGTGGTGCATAAGTGTGTAGCTTACAAGCATGGTCCTGTTGCCGAGAAGGGAATTTGCTTTGTCTTATCCAGCGCTGTGAGAATGTAGTGGGGAATACTGTGCTGCTGTCCCACTGAAGGTGTGTGGCACAGACTCTGAAATATAGGTATGTTGTGGCAAAGTAAGTTACAGAAACATATCTTGTTATGAGCTTCCTTCTTTTGGAGAGCTTGTTTGTGGGTATGGTTCTTGAGCAACATTAACTGCTCTTTGAAACTTTTTCTTCCAGGAATTTATTTTATTTTATACACTAATTAAACGTAATAAAATTGTGATCAAGTCAGTGCTGATAACTGCAGTTCATAAATAGCTCTCTGTTAACTTGCTTTGACACTTACCATGTTGTTATCTACATTAAGTGCCTCATCTTCTCTAGATTACACTTGAACTCAGGGTTTTCTTTGTGTCATGTTGCTCAGCAGTAACATACTGCACATTTAAATATAGTTCTGTGGGTTCCCTGCCTCTTGCCCTGGGAAGTTTTGTAGACTCACTGCTGCATAAGCCATTGTATGAATTGATATAAACTATTGCAATTGTTTGCTCTCTCTCTGCAGGAGGTCACAGCCAGTAGCCGCCACTATGTCGATAGATTGTTTGATCTCGATCCCCAAAAAGTCCTGCAAGGTGTCATGTAAGTCATTGAAACACTCTTGGGCTCTTGGTTGTGCATAGCCAGGTGTACTTGATCCCACTAGAGTGATAGGTCAAGGGCAAGAAGCTCTTCCTGGTTTTTTTTTTTTTTTTTTTGAGAAATGTTGGCGAATCTTAATACAAATATGTCAGTATTGATATAAGGACAGTATTGATATAGACTCTCACTCTGTAGTGCATATGGTTCATAACACAGCCTCCCAGTTGCCAGAAATGAGGTTAAACATTCTGTGAGCACTGAAAATTCTTTCAGATGTATTTCTGCCTTTTGGCCGTGTTTTGCTCCTCTTCCAGGTCTGTTGAGACTCTTTTTTCTTACTGCACTGCCAAGTCAGTGTACCTGCTTCTTACTCGTTCCCCTGCTGCCATGCCTGCGTGTTGGCTTTGACTTTTTTAGTGCTTGGCTTCTGTCTCCCCATGGGAGCTGCAAGAGAATGTTTCCACAGAACTGAATTTGGATGCAAGTTATATTTCAGTACTTCTGTTTCATGCCAGCGGTCAGGCTGTGACTGAGAGAGTGAGTCAAAGAGCAGGAGTGAAACTGCTGCAAAGCTCTGGTTGTTCCTTTGCTGTCCTTGGGCCATGAGCTTTCCAGTAAAATCACTTTTCCAGCAAAGTGGCAAATGAGACCTTGCCCAGGACTGACTTTGGTGGTGAAACCAGACCTTTTGGGCTTACCAGGAGCTTGCTGGCTGTGGCTGTCTAGTAATACACCAGGAGAAATTAAAGGAACAAGTGGGTTAAAAAGCCAAGAATGTTGGTTGTGTTGCTTAGCACAACCTGGGATGTGCCCCAGTAGCAGAAGAAAACATTTATTCCAAATGTCCAGGAGCAACTGTCAGTGTCCCTTTAAAATACATGAAGAACCCAGTCCAGGTGAAACTGTCCTGGAAGTTTTCTTGGTTAGGATACCCCCTTACCTGTACAAGAACTTCTGATACCCTGCTGTAACTATGTACAGGTTCTTAACTCTGCTCTAGGGGTGTCTGGTTTTGCTTCCACCCCTTGGCCTTTGTAGTCCCCTCCTCAGAAGGGTGGTGGGGTGGTCCTGGAGAAGGACATGTCTCATCCAGTGTCCCAGTGGGGTGACTGAGCCCCTCTTTTCTCCCTGGCAGATGCTCTGAGCCATGGCTGGTGCTCTGTCCCTGTTCTCCTCCCTTTTCAGAGGACTGGAGCCCACAGCCCTTGGTAATCCCTTCTCTGTCTCTTGATATGTTCATCTTTTGCAGTATAACTGATCTCCCAGAAACAGGAGTTTTAGGCAGTATCTTTGTCTTGGGGAACATCTGGCATTCTTCGCCTTGTCCATGGGTGTCAGTGGATTCTATGCTGAGATCCTTTTCTTGTATTTAAAGACAAGAAAATACCGATTTATTTCACAAAATCTCTCACAGGGCAGATTTGGGTGGTAAAACTCTATTTGTGATGCTCTGGCTGAAATCTTAATTGAGAGTATCTTTACTGACTCTGAGCCAGTCCTTTGTGGCAGATGTGTTGCTTTTGAAATATTGGTGGATGGATGTGCGACAGTCCAATTTAGAAAAATTAATATGAAAGATAGAATAAGAATATGAAAGAATATAAAAAATGTATATAAAAGAATTTAGAGTAATGTATATATTAAAAAATTCTGTCAGTCCAGGTTTCTTTTTGGGCAGAAAAAATACTGTTTTGTCCTTCTTTCTTTGATTTCAGGGTGTATGCATAGGTATTGAAGTTAGAATGATCTAGTATTTGGGGTGGAGTAGGAAAGCATTAAAGTTTTTCCAGAAGTGCCTGTCAGAAGCTTTACTAGATATGCTGCATCCTTTGCAGAAAATCTTTGTTTCCTAAGATGTGCTGGTTTTTCCCTGCATCCTGGCTGGAAATACTGATGACCTAGATTTTTATTTTGATTGATGGAACTGTATGAATATCAAGGATCAGAAAATGGGCTGTTGTAAGAGGCTTTGTTTCTGCAGATTGTCTTCAGTTATGATAGTCCTGTTTTTTTGTATGCTTGAATGAATAACTTGGGCTTAGGGCTTTTTTTCATTGCATCCTTGTAATTTTAATGAAACCCAACTTCTGAATGAGCTTTGATAAAGGTAAAATGTACCTAAATGCTTCTTGAACTTGAAAATCATGCCAGTCCAGTTTTCATCTTGTAACTTGAGAAGGTTTTAATTACATATTCTGAAAGCATTTAAATGATTAAAATCTCATTTTTTTCCTTGCTTTCCCAAGAATTTTCAGAGAGGTGGTATTCAGAGTTTTCCTTGTCCAGACAATAAGACTTTACCTGGTTAGGAGCTTTTTTATTTTCCTTCTACTGGAAAACAGAAATAATTTCCTTTTTGTCCCATACTGCTGCATGTGGGTCTATTGATCTTATTTCAAAATGCCAAGTTTCCTGCAGAACTTCACAGAATTTCTGTCCTGCTCATCTGGGTATGGATAGTGGGTCGGAAGGGGAGAATTGTACCTGCCACAAAATCCTGAATTTCTGTTCTGGATTGGAAAAGTTGAGATGGCTGCTGCCTTTTTTACTGTACCTGGTAGTGCACTAAAGTGTTTAAGGCCCATCTCCATACCCACATCTGTGTGGCAGTGTGTGTGTTTGCCTTTTACTTACTGTCTTTGTAGGTAAGCAAGGTTAATTCAGTAATTCCCTTCAGTAAACATGAACTCTACATTATGGCCATTCTTATGCTTGAGAGGTCTTTACAGGTTTGCTTTGTGTCTCCTCATGTGCTGCTCTTCCCCTTCCTCTTGCTGTTGTAGAGCTCAGGTTTTCTCCAGCATGCTCTGAGTGCATTCTGCAAGGTCAGCACTGGTGTCAGGTGTGCAGCTTGTGTTGGCAGTGCATACATTGCCTCACACAGATACTGCAGTGCATTAAATGCTGTGGTCTCTCCGAGGTTCTCTTCAATGTTTTGCTGTTCTTGGCAGAGGAACAGAACAGAAGTGCCTCTGTAAATTTCCGTGCTTTTATGAGAGCTTCATTTGTCCCAAGGTTGTTCCTGCAACATCATCTTGTGCTTTGCAGTATTTTTTTTTTTAAAAAAAGCATTTCTGGGTTTTGATTTTTAGACTCTAATTTGCTTTTCACCTGCTATTAAGCTCAGGACCACATTGTTCAGGTGCAAGACTGATACCTCTTTTAATCCTCTAATTTATTTGCTGGTCAGGGGCTTCTTTGAGAGACATTTTATCATGCTTATGTTTAGCCTGGTGCCTTCAAAGTGGCAATCTATCATTTTATGGAGAACTATGTAATCCCACCTCAAGGCTGGGTTTGAAAGGAGCATCCTTTCTGACAAGCCTGGCTTACTCAAGGTCCCAGCTGTTTCTCATCAGGCTATTCCTCAGTAGTCAGAGGGTGTCATCCTTTAAGACTTGTAAATTGCCATCTTTGTAGTGCACTGAGAATTCCTGTGCTGCTGCTGTTCCTGTTCTTTATGGCCAGCAGGAATTAGTAGACAAGTGTTTTCCAACCTTGTGTGAGCGTTTTACTTCTCAGCACAATGAAAGAAACATCCTATAGAAATGGCACGTGGTCCTCACACAGCACGTGTTTTGCATCTAACTATTTTATTTTTATAGTTTGTGTCTAGTAAATGTTCCAGGCACAGGTTTAGATGGCTGTGTAATAGTGTGCTGTGTTCTCAGCTATGGCTGTTGGCAGAATCATCAGTGCAGTGTTCACACATGCCCACAGCAAAAACTCTGTGAAATAGGAGAGGCAACTTCATGAAGTGGGAAGAGAGGAAATTCCCATCTCTGTTCTAATGGAGTGACAGTTACCCCCCTTCAGCCAGCTGTGAAGAGGCTACTTCTGCTTCTTGTTCTTGTCTGTTAAATAAACTTTCTGTAACGCTAAGTTATGAACAGCACATGTTTCCACATTTTGCATCCCAAACAGCTGCATCAGATTTTCAGTCTCAGTGGGCACTTCTGAACCTCAGTTTTCTGCAGGAGCTGTTTTGGTTTTGTGTATATTCCCTTGGCCCTGTGGAAACAGAGCAGTCCTTAGAGGGGTTCCTGTCATAGTTTGCCTCTGTACATTTTGGTCAATTCTGTTGTCTCCTAGACAGTACACTGTAGTAAACACATATCCTGCATGAAACTTGGAGGTGTTATTGGTTAACAACAAGTGATGTCAATATTTGAAGCGTTGTTTTTGTGTAGAGTCATTCATGTGTTGAGGGAAGAGGTTCCCGAATCCCTTGTTAGTACTTTGTGAACTGCAGGATGGGCTCTGGGAAGCTGCAGGATCTGACAAATTGGGGCAGGTTTAGGTGATGCTGGGAGCACTGCTCCGCTTGTTGGTTTTTCCCTTTCAAGACGTGAGCTGTGAAGGAAGGCTTTTTGGAGGGAGAGAAAGAATTGAAAGGCTTAAACATCTGAGAATTAAGTAGTGCTCTGTGAAGAGGGGCTTTCAGTGCAGTGGTTTTTGTAGTCAGGTGGAAGGATTCTGTAGACAGAGGCAAGAGAGGGAGATGCACTTGAGTGCAAGTGTTTCCTGTCACAGAGAAAAGGTACTCTCACTTTTGCATTTTTTAATAATGCTGCAAAAGGTGCATATGCAGAGTAGCTTTTTTTGACGAGTAAATTGTTACGTATTGTAACTCCTGGTGTAATATTTAGAGATGCACTAAATTTCAGTGTACCTATGATAGTTGGCCAGCAGTCTTCAGCTTTTCAGAGATGTTTAATATTTCAAGCTTTGCAGTTATTACTCTGTTTCACTACTACTTTTGAGAAGGCTATGAAGTCACTTTTCTCCAAATCCTCTCTGTTGATACACCCCTCAGTATGGTGGTACTGTTGCTGTGATGGCTGGTGGCTCAGAGTTAGGTGAGGGAGGAGGAACAGGCTCTGTCAGACTGGCTGATGGAGCTGGAGAGAATGGGGCAAGCATTGGTCACAGGAGTCCTGAGGTGGGACTCAGTAGCAGAGCTCAAGCTGAGCACAGCTGAACATTACATGGCCATTCAGATTTCCCTTCCCTTTATGAATCTGTTACACAAAGGCAGTGGCTGCCTGCAAGGGAGGCTACAAGCAGCAGGCAGCTGGGGGAGAAACAGTTCTGCCCTTTGGGGGTGTGGGAGTATTGTCAAGACTGAACTTGGAGGCTGGGCCTGAGGAATTTGTGTCACAGAGCCAGCAATGCTGCTGAGTTTGTGATTCTTCATCTTTGGCGTTGGAGTTTTTGATTCCAAGCTGCCAGTTTGCACTGATTGGATTCAGTATTAAAAAAGTTGAATTTAGTAGCTTTCCAAAGAAGTTCATTTTCCATTTGCAATATGGAGCTTTTATGCCCTGTAAAGGGTTGGTATTTCTAGTAGCATGCAAAGGACAGAACTCGATTTGCCAATTAATGTGTACCAGATGATTCAGCTGACTTTAGCATGTATGCTGTGTTGCTGGTGCTGAACTGATAATGTCAATTGTTGAGATACTTTTCTATGGGGACTGTTGCAGGAAGGCTAGCTCATAGAATTACTTGCTAAGATATACTTGAAACAGGCATTATCTGAAATGTCCAGAAACTCCAGAATGAGAGAGTTTATGGGCATATAGATATTAGGGGATTTCTGTTCTCATGAGAACTTAGTACCATCCATTTGAAAAAGGGAATTTAATCTTGAGTAGGCCAGTGCATCATCTTAGCTCTGATAACTATTTGGAGATAAAAATCAGGGGTTGTGCTTCATGACAGAAGGACTTTAGATTATTATAATCTAATGAGTAGTAGCTATGTTAAATTAGTAGGGTTTGGTGATCCTTCAGTGGTTGCTGGCCTAAGGTGCAGTGGACAGTGTCAAACAATATTCCAGGCTCACATCTAGAGCAGCCAAACACATGCTGTGAGGCCATTTTAAGGTATTTTCCTTTCCTGACTGAAACTTCTCCATGTGGATCACTTGTGGTGGGCAACATTCTGTAGAGAAAGAGTGGTGAGTTTAAAATGGGACAGTGGGCTAAAATAATTTTAAATAAAGGGACAGTGAATGGAGAATAGTGCAGTAAAAACAAATTTAATTTTTCCTTAAGATGTGGGATGCACTGCTAAATGCTGAAGGCAGTCCTTCATACTAGGAAGTGAAATATCCTTGGGGAAAGATAGAGACGTTAAAAAAAAGATACCACAGTTACTTGTATTTGAGATTTTTGGTCATTTATGTGCACCAGCAGTGGTGGAGCTGCTCTTTTCATGTGGTTTGGCTGTTTTGGGACAGTTGTGAAAGAAGTGTTTTGCTGATGTGGTGTCAAAGAGCAGGGGTTTTCTGAGTGAGGATTTGTGAGAGTTCTGCTGAGCTGCAGCTATTTTGCCCACACCTCTGTTACTGTTTGGACCTAGTGTGATTAAATAGCAGAGATTGATGCTGAAATTGAAATGCTGATAATACAGAGCTCTCTCTAGCTATGGTTCATGTGGTTTTGTTGGTTTTTTTTTAGTTTATACAGGTTACATAATAAAAGTTAGCTAAACTCCCATCCACCACTAACTTCAAGCACTTTAAATTTGGGTTGCATTGTTTTTAAGGCTGAGTGGGGCAAATTGTCTCTCCAGAACTGATCACGTACAACTTGTAGCACTATATCTAGACTCAATGCAAAGGACGAGACAAGAAAACATGATTGTGAGAGGTGGGAAAAGCAGCATCTCCCTTTTGTCAGTCCAGGTAGAGACTGGAAAGGAACTTGAGTTGAAACTGCAGCCAAAGACGTGGAGAGCTGACATTGTTAAGCTTGATCAGAAGGGCAGCACGTGAATTGACTGATGTAAACTCTACGTGGAAGTGAAGGTTTGGTATGAGAGGTTTCTTCAGTTTGTCACACACAGCAAGAGGAGCACTGGAAAACAGGATAAATTCAGGGTAGGAGTAAGCTATCAATATCTTAACTACAGGTATGGGTCGCTGAAACACTTCCCCTTCTGTTTACCTAGCAGACTTTCTTTGTCAGGAAACTTATGACACGGTAAGTTGCCTCTCCAGAGAGGACACTTGAGATAAGAGTTCAAGCATTTTCCATGGCATTACAATATGAAGGAGTTGAATTAAACAATCACTTTTAGCATTGTGTGTTAAATTCTACTGTTCTGCAGTGCCAATAATAGCACTAATTATAGCCAGGTGCTATTTTTCTACAGCACTTTGATTTGATGCACTAAGACTACAGAATTAAGATTGAGAGCAACCTTGGATTGAGGGGCTTTTGTTTAAATGTTGTTTGTTTAGTTTGCACTCTATGTTGATTGTGTCACAGTTTCTAAGTGTTAAAATTCAAAGGAGTTGAGTAACAGTGTCTCACTGTGCTGCTTTGTTCTTTCCTGTAAAATCATCTTTTTCTTTGTATCAACTGGTATTGTTTGAATGGGATTAGAAATCCTGAAACTTTGCTTTCCAATTTGATGATTAACCTTAAAAATAAGCTGATTCAGGACTTCTGGGGTTTGCCTGAGTTGGCAGGAGTTCGTAACATTTGCTTCACTTGGTTGGACTAGGAGTCATGTTAGTACAAACACTCTACTTACTAAAGGAGTAGAAAACAGCTTCAAGCCATAGTAGTGTCCATCTTAGAAGTTAATTCTGTGACAATAGTGATAGGTGTATTTTAACAAAATTTATTTTAATGCAAAAACTGGTCATTAATTTCTGACATTTTTTGCATCTGTCTATAAAAATGGGAGGGTGTAGGAAAGGGAGGAGGAGGAGACAAAAGTTGTAGGAAGCATAATTGTCCAAACCTAGCTGCTCCACAGTGAGCTTCTGGCTGTACTCCAGCCAGTACAGGTGCCATTTGCTTATATGATCCTGAAACTCAGAAACTCTCCTGCAGTTGGGACAGCTGCTTTTGTCTGAGCTATGTCCCTGTATCACCTGCCAGTACCTCAGCTTTTTAGAAGGCTGCATTTTGAGTTTTTGAAACCTTTGAGGATGCTGCTTTGTGTCACTGTTGTTGGTGACTTTGGACAGCCCCTGGTAGGTGAATCTCCAGCCCTTGCAGTGCTTTGTGTTGGGTTCATCTGGCTGCAGGGCTGGCTCAGAACCTCTTGGAACTGTTTCATACTAAAAGTGAAAGCATTGGCTGGAGGTGTCCAAAGCTACTTTTCCTTCTGTGATTGTTCAGCTTATGTTTGGTGCCCTTCTCTGTCTAGGAACCCCTGAGATGTGGCTTCCTGCTGTTTTCAAAAGCCATAAGATGAGGAAATGTCATGCAGGCTGTTTATTTCCTCTTCTTCTGTGGAGTTCCTGTGGCTGCTTCCTCAAGTCACTCTGGCTCGTTTCAAGATCTTTTGTGGTGCTTTGGTGGCAGGTGACGTAGGAAAGCTCCAGGGCTTCCTAACAGAATGTCATAATTTGTTCTGTTTGTGCTTGATTTGCTACATTTAAAAACGGAGGTGGAGCCAAATTGTCACGTGGGTGTCCTTATATCCACGCTGCTTTCTCAGGATTTCTCTTGCAGGAGAGATGCAGGTATGGGGGCTCACTGGGGATGCTGTCAAAGTCTCTTCTTGCTCAGTGGGACCTGAGCTCACTCTTCTCTTTCATTGGGGTTTTATTCCATGAAAGGAGTCCCAAACTTAGAACTGACTTCATGAAGATGTTGAACTTCAGGAACTTCCATGTAGGATGAAGGACGCCTCAGCTTCCTTCTGTAATTGTAATTTTCATTGACCACTACTTTTCTCAGGATGTAGACATTTAATAATATTGGCTTTTATTAGTTAGGAATAATTCAAACTGAAAGACCATATTTTACTCACAAACTATTACATTTAATAACACTTCTTGCTTATCTGAAGTGGCTATATCTGGTGCCTTTAAGCAATTCCACATTAAATACAAGAATAAAACCAGAACTTCATACACCCAGTTGGCAAATTAGTTCCTCTTGTAACTCTTGTCAAGCTGTATTTGGATGGAAATGAGATTTTTCTTTAGTTAAATGTACTCCTAAAGTATTTTAAACACTCATGCTGTGTTCATATACTAGCATGCACTGCACTTATTTACAGCTAATTAATTGAACTGATTGCTTTTGGGTTGCAGTGTTCCAAAACATTGTTAGAGTTGATAAAAATCACCTGTAATTTTTTCTGCTTTTCTCAAGTTTGTAGGAAGAAAATCACTCTTGCTGCTTTCCCAGTCTCTAGGTTGTTTCATAACTTAAAGCTGAGTGGTCACAGGGTTGAACTGATGAAACAATATTTTTATTTCCTTAAGAAGCAATAAGAGATTGAAAAAGCTGGTTTAGCACTTCAGGAAGCAATATTGCCAAGCACTTGGCTAGGATCTCTGCAGTATTTTATTATTGGCAGCCTGTGTTATTCCTTCTTGCAGCTTTTTTCATGTAAATTGCTTTATTGCGCTATAATACATGTCAGCATAAATATCAGATTGTCAATCTATGCATTAAATTGATTGTAATTCAGGTTATTTTTTTAAATGATTTGGAATTTAGTTTGAATCTAAATGATAAGATTTAATGTGCAGGATAATAAAAGAAACCCAAGCCAAAAGTCCAGCCAACCTCAAATGCATCTTCAGGGCTGTGTTTTATGGAGCTTCAGGTTTGTCTTTTGCCTCTCCCCAGAGCTGCTGTTTGAGCTGAGAAACTCCCTAATGAGATGTTCTGGGTGCAGGTGTCAACTCTGGGTTTTTTTTGGGAGGCTGCTCTGGCTGTGCTGGTGCCTGGCAGCCAGCTCATAACTTGAGCTTGGAGCTGGGAATTGGAAAGGCTGGATCTCCCTTTGGATCATGGTCCTGTCACAGTTTAGGCCTGGAGTCACCATGGATGTGTTCTTATGAAGTTCTCATTTCCCTGTAACTGCATTGTTACAGCTGTTCCTTCTTTCCTCATGCCCAGGACTCCTTTGCACAGGAAATGGGGAAATGGGAAGAAGAAATGGGAGCAGGGTGCCTGACACTGGGAAATAAAGTGGGGCTTAGTTTTGGACTCAGTTTCTGAGGTTTCTTTGTTACCTCTTGTACAAGATAGTGATCTTTGCTGCTTTTTTTCCTTGATGTATCTCATGATGTCTTGGATCTGAAATCAGTCAAGCTTGAACTTGTTGGAGGTAATGTTCTCAAATAAGGGAGTTGCCTTCAGTTTTTCCAAGGTTTATGATTCACCAAGGACCTGGTAGTCTAGGACAGCATATGGTAGTTCCTTACTTCTTAGGGAATTAGCTTCCTGATCAGGAAAATCTCGATAAAATATCATAGAGAATTACATAATTATTTTTCATAGTGCACAAGAAAAGTCTACTACTATGTGACATTTGAGTATGGCATTTTAAGGGTGTTCTTGTTTTCCATATCCACAATCTCCTGTGTCACTTCTGTAGGTGGCAGCTTGGAAGAGAGGAGCATGGCAGGGAGCTTGAAAAAGCCATAATGCACACAGACATGGGGACCTTGGAGTCCTGTCTCTGACAGGTTTTGGTCCTCTTACCAATCTGAAGGTATTTGACTTGCCTGCAAGTTAAAATTGGTCAAATGTACATGAGTTTGATCTCTCAGAAATCTCAAGCTTGTGCTGTTTTTTACCTATCTAGCGTAACTTTTCTGAGGCACTTTATGAATGTGGGATAGAGAAATTAATCCAAATAATTTACAGATCAGGACTGTGCCCTCACTAACCCTCTCCACTTGAGTGTTATGGAACTCGGCCATGTTCCTGCCACTTGTGAAATGGTCTCTAAATCAAATTCTAATAGTCAATACTTATTAAATGGTTTTAAGGTTAACAAACCACTCTGTTAGGATTGGGGTAGGAGTCACAAAAGTTGGGTAATGTTGTTTTCAGTTTTGTTTGGTTTTTAACACAAAATATGGTGCAAAATCACCTGAGCAGAGCATTAAAACATCACCAGAATGTTTGTTAATTTTCTGAGTGCTTGGTTAGTGCCTCCTTTTTAGCTCCCTGAGATGCCTTTGCAGATTGTGGATATGGTGCAGCTTTTCTGATGACTGGTGCCTCAGGGTAGCAGGGAGAGGCAGCCTCTTCACAAGTGCTGGAGTGGCCTGAGCACTTTAGTACCTGAACTTGAGACATCTGTTAGTGCAGTTCCCATTGTTCCTCTGAGATATCTGACTTCTGCCACTGTTTTGGACTGACTCTTGTATTTCACAAACTCTTAAAAATCGCCTTTAATGTGAAGGGTTCAGCATAGAAACCACTGAAGTACTGTTTCTGATTTTAGTGACAACTTCAGCTCCATTTGTGGATTTTTCAGGGGCTTCCAGCTTAGCCTGTCTCCTGACCTTGCTCGTTCTCCTCTGTCTCCTGCCTTGTGGTGTGAGGTTACCCAGCTTAGGAAGGTGCAGCATTTGCCACTGATGCTAAGTGGAGCTGTGCTGGGCTCACAGTTGCTGTTCAGTGATGGCTCCTTGGCAGGGGGTTCCTGGCTCTGCTGGGTTCAGGTGTGCACAGAAGTGCAGCTGAGCTGCTTTTAGTGATGCTCCGAGATCACAGCTAGACTTGGAGCTAGCTTGGAATTCCTCGAGTGCTCTTGTGCATGCAAAGGAGAGAGCACGAGGAGAAATTCAGGGAGAACAGGCAATTACCTTTTGCTAATTGAGCTTTATGAAGGTCCTGTTTGTGCCAGTAAGGTGTTGCCTGCCTTGGCTAAGAATTTTACAATTTTAATGGAGGGAGTTGTTAAGCTTGGGGCACTTGGGACAGCTGCTTGGTGCAGTGAAATCTGCTTTTTCAGTGGACACCAAAGGACTGTATAGTGTTCCTGCTGGCCAGGGCAGATCTTACAGGACAGGGCTGTATGTTTCTTAAAAATTGCAGATAGCAGCTTGCAGAGATATAGAGGCAAGAAAATGTGCTCACTTAAAGCAGCCACTAACACCCCAAATTATTTGAATAAATTATATGGATAGTGATTAACTTACCAATTTTGCTGTTAACACTATAATCAGTCTAGTTTTGTTGTTGATAAAGAATTACCTGCAGTTGATCTCTCTTTATTCTCTGCTCTTAAAGGCCCCAACAGGTAGAAAGCTTCCTAGAAATGAATCATCTTGATTTTCTGAAACCAGTTTTAAGTTGCAAGCTTGCTTTCTTTGGATTCTCTGGATGTTCGTGTATGCTCAATGTACTCATATGAGGAGAAAAAAGAACAGGTGGTGATAGTTCTTAGGATGCAGTAGCACTTGTCTGAACAAAATTGCAAACCACAGGTTTTCATAGGAATTCTTAGTGTGTGCAACCAGTGTCCAAAGTGCTTCCCATGTTCGGGTACCACAGTATGAATGCCTGTAATGTGTGTGACCTTGCAGTGACTCTCAGGCAGGAAAATGCTCTGGTTTCTACTTTATTCCTGAGATTTTGATGTACAGATGTTTAGGTGTCCTGCTGAAATACATGAAAGGAAGCCTGGGGTGAAGAGGAGAGTAAAAGCCTGGTCTCTAGAGACTGGTGGTGGTTCCTTGTTCCTTTTTCTTAGCTTGCCTTTTCCTACACCCAGTAGACTATTCAGTTAATACTTTAAATTACCAGTATTTGGCTTCCCAACCAACAATGGGGTTTTAAAATTGTTTTAGAAGTCTAGTGACTATATGGGCACAAAGTACCAGTATGTTTAGTTTTTCTCAGTAATAAGACTTCTTGGTGTGTGGTGTGCATGTGAGATAGTTTGGGTTTTTGCTTACTTGCAGGAGCTGGGATGTAGTGGAATCCCAGGGCTCTGGGGTATTTTCCTGTGGGCTGAGGAAACTGTGCCCTGAAGCACTGCCCAGTTTGTAGCTGCAGCATGGACATGTGGAAAACTGCTTGATAAGCCTCATAGAAATAGTAAATTCTATAGATAAGCCCTCAGTACCTCAGCATAATTTACCAGGGTTTGTTTTTCTTTCTGGATTTACAGAGATATGAAAAATGCTGTAATTGGAAACAACAAACAAAAAGCCAACTTGATTGTTTTGGGAGCAGTTCCAAGGTATGTCCTTTGCTACTCTCCTTTTCACTGATTCACAACAGGTCTGGAATAATGATCCTTCGATCACAGGCACTTTTTTGTTTTAACTTTGATTGTAGTTGACTGAATACTTTCTGTAACGTAACTGAGAGAGACTTGAACTATCTGTTAAAGTCATGTATTACAGAACAGGCTGTTGAGTAATGCTTTGCATTTAGAATTTCATAGAATTCTCTAAAATAGTCTTGGTATTTTTTTATTGAACTTTATCAGCTCAGGAATAAAATCTATTTTTTGACATTGATATTAATGATGGATGAAAGTGGTTGTATCTTATTCCTGCTCTTCAGCCAATTACCTGGTGAGTTGATAACTAAAAATGTGTAAGGTTATGTTAAAGATTTAATTTAAAATATTGAAAAACATCTGAGATAATTTGCTTGTCTGCTCCACTTGCTTCAGAGGATTAAAAACCATTGATCATACTTTATTGTACCTTGCTGCTTCAGCTGATGTTAACATTTTCTGGACCCCGATTCCACTAGTCCAAATTGAACAGGTAACTTCAGCTCCTGGATTGCTCACTACAGCTTTCATTTCATCCCTCTTCTTCTCCAGCTTTCTTTCAGCCTCAGTTTGCAGCAATGGAGAATGAAAACCTTGAGCACTGCAGTCCTTGTGCTGTCAGTGTGGCACCCACCTGTATCTTTTTGCTTAAATGGCAACCAGGTCCCAAACTATTCTGCCTGAGAGCTGCTGCTGCCTTGTCAAAAATGCTTTTTATTTGCAGAGAGTATCTTCCCACTGACTGAGTTTGTGCCAAGGCTGGCCCTTGAAATTCTCTAGGGATTAGCAGTGGGGCCACCCCCTGGAAGATAATCCAGCAGGTTTTTACCTTTCGACCAGATACCAACAGGTGAAGAGAAGATTTCACAGGAGATGGAGAGATGAAAATGGGCACTTGTTGAAGATGATGAGAAATTTAAGGAATTTCTATCAGCAACAGACCTTAAGGGGTTTTTGCAAGTCCTGCTGATTCTTGTGGTTCCCATTATAAAAGCTACAGAAGGCCTTCACCTTCCAAATCTAGAATCTGCCTGTTCTTATGTTTTGTAGGACTTCTGTTCCCTCAATTAACCTGCTTTTTGCTGTTGCTTGTTCTGTGCCCAGTAAGGAAAATTCAAAAATGCTTTTTTCTTCGTTGTTGCTAATGCCTTCTGGCTGCCCAGGTAAATGATAGAGTTAATCTACAACTGCAGAGAAATGACTGGCCCTGGGAAATGTTAAAAGGTGAACTGTCACACTTGTCCTCTCTTCAGGACAAGTTATTCTCAAATGACCAGAAGAGAACTTCAGGAAAGGCTCTTCAGACTGGAGGACTAGCTGAAATACATTGAGTTATTGTGACAAAAGATGATCCTCCCTGGCTATAACCTGACATCATCTACCTCAAGTGCCTTTCTGAAGGCTCTACAATTTCCTCAAGGTGTTGTAGACAGACTTCACTAGTTTATAGACAATTTGATTAGAGAACTCCTTTGGTTGTTCTCTGTCAGGGAGGTGGGAATCCATTGTATCTTTTGATGTGCCTTCTAATCAGTGAAGCTGGTGGAGTACAGGGGCCTGGAATTCCAATGTGCAAAGCCAAGCCTTTCCCTCAGTGAGGAGAGGAATAACCAACCTGGCATTCTTTGGTTTAAGTCTTTAAGAACAGTTTTCTTTTCACAGAGTTCAGTTGCAGGCTCCCACGGGAAGTTGATTCTCTTCTCTAATGGGAATTGTTAGAATTCTGCTGCTGCTTTGTCCTGTGATTCAGCTTGTTGTTTATTCATTTCTTGCTTCTCTCTCCTTCCCAAAGTATTCCTTCATCAAACTTCCAGAAAATACTCTTTAGACGCAAGGAACCCCCTCAGACCTGTCACTCGGTGGAAAACCGTATGTTCAAATATTAGAACAGACTCATAGGGGTTTGGAAACAAGTCTAGGAAGTATCTTTTGTTTGAAATTGGGCCAAATACTACTGGGATATATGAAATAGCCCTATTATTTTAAAATATTGCAAAGAAATGCAAAGTCCTTTGAAGATCTCCCTAAAAAGGAAGCAATTGCTATGGAAGAATGGTGGAACCCTGTAATTTCTGGGCCAGTGGCCTCCTGAGTCTGTGAGCTGGCTGTTCAGTGGTGTCATCTTTAGAAAGGGACATGTATCAATACCTTAAATGACTTTTTTGGAGACTCTTTAAAGTTCAGTTTGATCTGTGTTCACCTCTGGACTGCTTGTTCTGAAGAGGGTACTAGGAAAAACAAAGTTGGTTAAAGAAAGCTTGCAGAATTGCCATGTCTGGAATTTAAAAGTAGGAGGTGTTAAAACTGTACAAATGTGTGCACAGACTTGGCCCTGGATATTCAGAATGGAAGTCGCCAGCTTATGTGTGGATTTTGTTTCCTAAGAAGTGATTTTCTGTATCTCTTCCTAGAATCATAGAATTTCCATTCTCATGGAATGCTGGCCTTGGTTTCCTGCCAGGGCTGCAGAAATGTTACTTTTTGAAATTCTTGCTTTTTAGTAGTTGTCCCAGAAAATAGAATTTTTAAAGTTTAGAGGGGAAAAGTAATTTTAAGGGCCAAGTTCTTTCAGTGGCAGACCAACTTAAAGCTAAGACATGGCAGCATTGGCAAAAATAGTTTCCTGCTTGTACTGTCCTTCAGCTTTTTTTCCTTCTACCCCCCCCCCCCGTTAGTGCCAACAGAGACCAAGAAGTCCACAGTAATTGTAGGTGTGCCCCTTTACTCAGCAGTTTTATAAGAACAAAGCCTGCAGCTTTTGTGTCTATCACCACATCAGACACCTCTTTGGAGTCCAAGTTCAATATTTAATGCTTTCTGTCAGTTCCTCTTACAGCCTAAATCTCAGGGAAATGATTGAATTATCAATTCAAATGTAAATTGTTCTTTTCTAAGTCATCTTAACAGGGCTTCTGAACTAAGTGCTGTTTATCTGGTAGCAATCTGTAGTGCTGCTGGTCCCAGTCCTCTGAGCTGTAAATGGCTCACAGAGGTGGTGTTGGGAAAGAAAAACCCTTTCATTTGAAAGCACGAGGAAGCCGCTGATAATTCAGCGTTGCAGTCTGTGCAGCAGCTCTTGGTACCCAGAGAGAGATGCAGCAATGCTGGCTTGCCATCCAGGCCCCAGCAGGGCCTTTCAATCCTGGGATAATTCCCTTCCTTCTTTCCTATATGGGATGCAGAGCACAGGGAAGGCAATGTTAAATTCCAGAGAGCAGAGCACAGCTCTGTCTTGCTGTTTGTTGTAGCTACCTGTTGAAGCTCTGATCTGTGTGACATTGACAAAAAACCTTACCTGAATCAAGTTATTGCTGATCTAGTTATTGCTGAGAGATCAATATTTAAAGTCTAATCCACTTCATTAAGGGTTTCAGTTATTCCTTTGCTCCAAAATTAATGCAGTTTTAAAATCAAATCTTAATCCCAACCACCCAGGGCCTTTAACAAAACCACTAAATCATTCTTGTCACTTACTGAAAATGGTTTCCTAATTTCCAGCTGATTGTTCCCCTACCACATAAAGTCAATTATTTGGCGTCATAAGGTGATAGTGCACTTCTTCCCAAAGCTTCCTCTAGGTAGATGCACCTCAAAGAATTTTGTGTAGTTAATTTTAACCTTTCCCTGTCATTTATTAGTGGTTCTGTTTAACTGTTGAGGTTTTAAAGTTTTTTAAATTTCTTTGGAGTACATCTTAAAGGCCATGTAGAACAGCTGAAGCTGAAGGACTCTTCCACATGTGAATTTTAAGTTAGGTTAGGCAACTGTTAGGTTGCCTATGGAAGTGAAAACTAGTAAGACTTTATTGGGATTTAAAATTGTTTCTACGGCTGTAAACACACCAACATAAAATTTTATGTTTAGATTTATTGTTAAGCATAATCAAATTCCTTCAGGCAGTGTTCTTTTAGAGTTTGCCAAAAGAATCAAAGATGGCTGCTTTGATAACTGTGAAACCTGGTAAAAAAGATGAGAAGGAAAATGCTTGAAGTGGCTCTGCCCCTGGCAGTGCAGCTGAAATGCCAAGTTGGTGTAACAGAGCTGTTCTCACAGAACCACCCTCTGTGCTTCTGACCATGTCCTACCTCCACTTCTTGTGTTATGTTTGACTGCACCAAGACCTGCCTTAGCTCAGTAATCACACAAAACTCTCACTAAAAGCAGGTCTTGTTCTGTGGAGTTAAAAACGAGACAGGTGAGCAGAGAAGGGGAGAGCAGGACATGCCCTACAGCAGTGGAGAAATGTGCCTTGAAATGCTCAGGGGCTGCTGGGGTGACAGTGCCAGGGATCTCCATCAATGGGGGCTGGAAAATCAACCAGAACAGCCCCTTCACATGGTTCCATGTTTGATCCTGCCTTGGAGCAAGGCCTGGGGATCTGTCAGAACTCCTCATGCCTGCCCTGGTGCCTGCAGGAGCTGAGGCCTGGCCCCTGCTGGGGGTGTGAGTAAATGTGCTGTTATCAGGTCTGCACATCCTCTGGGACCTTCATCATCCCTGGCATGTTCCCTGCTTGCTTCCAGGAACTCCATGCACTTGGACACAGTATTGTGAGGTCTGTCATGCACATTAGGGACTGTTTAATCCAAACTTCTTGGATGTCCTTACAAGGTCAGGATGCAATTGTTTCCTGATGCATTGTTCTGTTCTGTGTGCAGTTTGCATTGGGATTTTCTGTCATGCACACCACAGAGTAGGGATCTGTGTGCAGGTAATGTGGTTTGCTGTCTCAGGGGAAGGATCTTCACCTGCCATGCTGGTGTTTTCCAAGGTTTGCTTTGCTCTAGGGTGGTGAGAGGTGAGGAGCAGAAGTTGTCCTTTGCTTTTCTTCAAATCAAGTCAGGAGTCAGGACCTGATTGCATAATTAGACATTTATTAATGAGGAATCTCTCCACAAGGATGATGTATATAACTGGAACAAGGTTGTAGCCCAGCTGTGGAGTACAGGTGAGTCAAGGCAGGCATTTGCAGTCAGCAGAATTGTATGAGCTGTTGTTAGAAGCTATACATCCTCATACCTCTGAAGTGCCTGTTCTGATAGCAGAAAGAGAGTTGTTAATACAAGATGTACTTCTAATGCCACCTTTTCTATTGTGTATTTTTATTAGAATTTTAAGTTTCAAGTTTAAAAATACCATGTAGAAGGTAGCTTTATGACACCTCATGTTACTTTTTCTTAAGGAGCTGGAAGAGTCAAATCTACAAAGTTACTCAAAAAATGTATTCCTGACATCCTCTTTCATGTGCTGATGCTGGATATTGGCTGGTGATATCAAATTCAGAGAGACTGTAGTGTAACCTTTTTGTATACAATGGAGAATTTCAAACTGCAGGTGAATGGGAAGTAAAAACAGCTTGATTTTTGGTATAAGGTCACTTGATATCCTCAGATGAAAACCTTTTAGAATTGGTTTGTCTAAATGAACGGTAGTTGTTCAGATGGTGGCCATAAACTGGCTTATATTCTAATTCAGACCAGAATTTCTGGAAGATTTAGAATCAAGTTTGAATGTGTTTTGTCAAAGTAAATTGAATTAACAGTACGATGGTGAACATAGGAATAAGTGTTAGCAAAGTGGTAAGATGGCTGAAGCAAGACTAGGTGAAGGTGTTGCTTTATGTAATGCCTATTAACACACTTTTTGTGAAGCAAAAGGCTTTTATCATCTCCAAAATAGTCTTAAACTGAACCAGTGTAATTCACTGTGCAAGTTAAAAAGCTCTGAGTGCTGTTGGTGTGAATTTATCTCTGTTTGGTTTCAGGGGCTGTGTGTTGACCCCACCTATTCTGGTCTAAATGGCTGCAAAGTAAAGATGTATTTATTGGTGTTTTACTGAGTGGGTCATGCAATGGTCTTAGGGGAAAACATTGGAATAAATTCAGCTCAGACTGGAGATGTGACAGTGTGGTGCACTGGGATGGAGAGTTTTGTTCTAGTAACCAGGAGGAGAGATCATGCTGCAGCCACCTCAGCAGCCTTCAAGTCACTGTAGAAGGGGGTGTGAGAACACCTCGAGGGAGCTGGGAGCACCAGGGTAGGGACCAGGACAGGAATCCATGGAGTGCTGGGGGAAATATTCCTGCTGTAAATGGGACTCCATGGGGAGGAGCCAGGGCTGTTTTCAAATGAAACATCGTTAAAGAGGAAGGTGAGGGAGAACTTGATTGTAGTCATGAAAAATGTGAAGTTTCAAATCCAGACCTCTTGCAGCTCAGTAGATATTGAAACTCTCCAAAGCTGGATTTAGTTACATGAACAAGAATCAGACTGGATGCAGGTTATGTGGTGTATATAGAACAGCTCATGCAATATTGATGTTAGTGAGGATGTCTAAGCATTAGGATAAATTACTAGAGCTGCAAGCTGAGACTCCTTGTTTTATTCCTAAGGGAAAAGCTTTCTGTGCAGCCAGCTTATGCACTGCATACTGCTCTTTTAAAAAACTATTTGCACCGTGTGAAATACTTCAGAAGCAGTTATCTTTTTGCTTTGTAGTGCTTTTTAGGGAGTAGAGTTAGCCCAGGTCCCTTGGATCCAGCCTCTGCAGATTTGGAATCACCATTGCTTCCAGAAGGGGAACTGGCATCTCACTTCAGGATAAATTTCTGTGACTAACAGTCATAAAAATCCCTCATTTTGAGTCTTCATGTGTAAGAATCTACAGCTATTTAATTTGTGACTTAAGATATTATTGTACAGAAATTATTCTGAATACTTTTAAAATTATACTTAAGTCTGTCTTTGGGAAGTTCTGTGGAAAGTGATTGCTTCCTGTTATGTCTGAAAAGTAGTGCTTTTTAGCACTAAAAAGAACAGATTGAAACAAAGTTTGTTGTCCTGCCTTGTTTGAGCTATTTCAATGCACTAATTCCATTCCCAGCTTGGGGTTGACTCTCACTGGGACTTCCAGCATGTTCAGAGGTCACCTCTGTGCATGCAGTGACTTTTGATTCCATGTTCTGCCAGGCAGCAGGGGTAACTCACCTCAACAGTGCCCTCATATGCAGGGGTTTCATGTTCATCAGTGCCTTCATGTTCGTCACAGGGGTTTTCCAGAGTAGAGCTTTTGGGCCTTCTTGCAATGGACTGCAATACAAGCATCTTCAAGGGTAGAATCAGATATAATAAGAATTGTAATAATTCCACTAATAGTGTGTTCATCCCCTTTGCACGGGGACTGGTAATCAATGTCCAGATATCATGACTCAATTAAAGTTCTTATTTGTTAACATACTTCAGTGAAAGATGTCTTAAACTTCCCAGCACTCAAACTGTTATCCTGGCCTCTTTCTCCATGTGCCTGCCTATGCAGTTTGAGGAAGTGCTGAGTTTCATCTCCTTGCCAGGTGTTTTAGGAACTTGAGAGATTTTTGTGACAACTTGTAAATGGGATGGAGTGTGAAAAAGGGCATTTCTGTTCTTTTTAACTGTGAGGTTGGTGCTCAAGCTGGGTAGGGGAGGTCTCAGTCAGGCACATCTGTTCTGGTGTGGAACTCTGGTACATCACACCCGTCTCAGTCATTGTCAAAGGAAAGGGAAATCTGAGCTGAGTCTCTTCCTTGCTAGGCCACTGTAGTTTCCTTTTGTGCAGCAGCTGCTTCCCTTGGAAGTTTTCTACTTTAAAATAATCCATAGTTTTCCCAGGTGTACATTATTCCTCCAGCTGACCTTATTTCTGTTTCTTGGCATGGAGTCCATTGAAGTGTCTCTCTGGATGGATTTTCTGGCCTTCTTCATTTGGATATGATTTCCTGGACATCATTCCTGACATCTGAGGAAAAAAAGCTTTAATCACTTAATTGCCCTTAGAAGGGCAGGAACAAATGGCAGAAGTTGTATTTTATATAAGCATAAGTGGAAAATATCTGAGGAAACCTTATAGAAGTTTGAAAAAAATCCAAATACTGCATTTTAAAACCTTGGAAAATGTTAATGAAGATGTTGTGAGATCTTTCCATCAGCTTTATTTCATTTCCTATTTGTTGTAAGGAGCTTTACTCCAGGACCACAAACTAAAGAGCATCAACAAGAACATCAGCACCTTTTTGCTGTTTAGAAACCCTTTTCTATGTATCTGTGCTTTTGTTTTCTCCCCAAGCACACAAAAATGTGTTGTGGTGGGTTCTGGCCTTGTTGTGATATTTCAGCTGGTTTGGAATCCAAAGGCTGGCTGATAAGGGATAAGGCTGCACATCAGGGATCCAGGTTATGCAGGGACAGTGTTAGAACATAGGAACTATGAACAAGTACCTTAATCATATTTTTAAGTTTCCAAAATCCAAATTATAATCTTCCCTTCTGTCCCCTGCTTATAAATGCCATTTTCCTACCTTTTTATCCTGATGATATTAATGTAAAGGAGGAATGCATTACATCTTTGCTGAATTTGTCTGGACTAGAGCCTGGGAACAACAAACCAGTCCAGGATGTTCCCATGGACAATAGAAGGATGTGAATCTTTGTCATTAATGCTTGATAGTACTTTATTAATTAACTGTTTTATCCTTAGTGACTATATGGATTGTCCTTACTTGAAACTTCTTGTAGTTTTATAGTTTGTCATGGAACTACTTAATTTTCAATGTTACTCGGTGTCAGTTCTATCTTTTAAAGACAGAAATAGAAAATATTACAATATGCATGTCTAGCTCTTGGAACACCTGATCTGAACCTCAGGCTTGTTTTAAAGATATAGCAAAGGATATTATTAGTATTTCAGAAACTTATTGTATGTAAAATGGGAACTTAAATTTTGATCTTCACTAATTATAAAGTTTAGGTAAGGCTTTCTATTTTAAGCATGTTAGACTTTAGATTATAGTCAGCGTGTTTAATTTTTGCTCTTTAAGAGAAGCAGAGCTGTAATATTTGTTCCATGTGTGGAGTGTTAATGGGAAAGAAAATAGCAATTACTTTCTTTAGAAAAGAAGAGCCTTCAGAATTTCATGTGCTTTTGAATTTTTTTAAAATCCTTTTGGGGAAAAAAAAGTCTTTTTAGGACATGATATTGAGGGGCTGGAGTTGTCTAGGGAAGGGAACGGATCTGGGGGAGGGTCTGGAGCACCAGGAGAGGCTGAGGGAGCTGGGAAAGGGGCTCAGCCTGGAGAAAAGGAGGCTCAGGGGGAACCTTCTGGCTCTGCACAACTCCCTGACAGGAGGGGACAGCTGGGGAGGGTCGGGCTCTGCTCCCAGGGAACGGGGACAGGAGGAGAGGGAACAGCCTCAAGCTGTGCCAGGGGAGGCTCAGGTTGGATTTTGGGGAAATTCCTCCTGGAAAGGCTTGTCCAGCCCTGGCACAGCTGCCTGGGACATTGGTGGTGGAGTCCCCTCCCTGCAGGGATTTAAAAGCCATGTGGATGTGACACTTGGGGACATGGCTCAGTGGTAACCTTGGCAGTTCTGGACTAACAGTTGGACTTGATGATCTGAGAGGACTTTTCCAGCTTTAATGATTGTGACTGAACATTTCTGCATACAAGGAGCAGGTTATTTGTTGAAGGCCTTGATAATCAGAAAAGGCCATCAGTGAGGTCTGTACAGGGAAGACACAGAGCAGGTCCTCAGGACTTTCTAGTGAAAGTGGAAGGAAATACTCTTGCATTTCTGAGTTTCTAAATTGACCTCTAGGCTATTGAAAGCTATTTTAAAAAAAGGTTATTGCTACTGGCATATTTTAATTAGTCATTAGATCAATATTTACCAAAACATACAGGCAGAGGAGTCAGCCACAGTTAGAACAGAAGATGAGATTGTGCTTTCCACACAGGAGCTCAATATCCTTTCTTTTCCAGGATGAATTTTAACCAGGATCTCTCAGCACATTTGTACATGACCATAGAAGCTTTTGTTTCCTGTCCTTACCTGATCTAGAGGGCAGAGAAAAGAAAATCATCTGCCTGTAAACAAGTAATAGTAGTGCAAAGTTACCTGATTCCACGGGATTGAGGGAGTGCTGTTTTTCCTTAGTGATGATTTTGCACACCACTGATTATGTATTTTGCTTCTTGATACTGTAGAAAGAATCCAAATTGATTGGGACCCAGACTACACCATTAGCAAGATGTGCTTTAGGCTTGAAGTGATCCTGTTTAGCCCCAATGCAGCTGCCTTTCTGCACATAAAACTTTCCTGGGCATTCTTTGAGTATGTGATCATTTCTCAGTGCTCCAAACTCACATTACTCTCAGCTCTCCCCATGCTTGTGCTTGGTGATGGAGTTACTTTCAGTTGTGACCCAGAAGAAGTCACTACCCAAGATAACTGTTCCCACAGTGGTAATCAGCTGTTAAGCTTCCCTTTCCCATCAGCTTCAAACTGCAAACTCATTTCCTTTAACTGAAATTTGGGATCTCCCTGTTATTCTGAAAGCCCCATCCTGGATGTCAGTACTGTGACAATACCTTTTTAAAAAAAAGCAGTGGGGGATTTTTCTACACCAAATAAAAGTTGTGTAGGAACACACAGTGTGAAAAGGTTGTGAATTAAGTGTTACTCTACTTTTTTGCTCAGTCTTCATCTTTCTATTAAGGTTTTCATCCTCTTTACATAGCAGGATTCAGATTATTTTCTTTTAGACTTAAATGTTCTCTTCCATATGAATTTTCCTCTAAAAATACTTGTGTTTGCAGGTTGCTGTATTTACTCCAGCAAGAGAGCTCAAGCACGGAGCTGAGGACAGAATGTGCAGTGGTCCTGGGCAGCCTTGCCATGGGGACAGAGAACAATGTCAAATCCCTCCTAGACTGCCATATTATCCCAGCCTTATTGCAAGGTACTCCTCCCTTAATGCATCTGTGTTAGTAAATGTTCCTAAAGTAACAAAATTAACAAAGATAACGAGACTGAATGGTTGGTTTGCCCGTATTTATAGGATTGCTATCGCCAGATTTGAAGTTTATTGAAGCTTGCCTGAGATGTCTCCGTACCATTTTCATCAGCCCTGTAACTCCAGAGGATCTGCTGTACACAGTAAGTTGTAAGCAGATAATTATGTCTTTTTAAAGGCTATAGAGAGGGTGGGAGTGAAAAATCTTGTTGTCTGGAGTAGTAGCAAGGCCTTGTTTGGGCAACAGCATTAGCACTTCTCACCTGCCTTGAGGTATTTGGCACCCCTAGCATTTATGGCTGGTTTGATATGAGCTGGTCACCAAGGTAGCCCATTGATAAAGAAAATGCCTACATGTTCAGACTTGTGTGCAATCTTAAGGAGGAAAACTGTCTAGATCTAAATGGTATTTACTACTGTCAGAGCTATGCTGGCAACAGTTGCTTTCTGAAAGTTAAAAATTTATCCAACACCGTCCTCCCTCTCCAGATGGGAGAGGGTTTGCTCAGTTTTTGTACTTCCAGTGGAAGAGCTTCACCTCTAAAATGTCTCTGCTCCTAGTTGGTATATGTGTGATTTGCATTTAAGTGACAGGAGGACAGAAAATGTGCCTCTCCAGTTGCTGTAATCCTGAGTTTTTCCTGGGGCATGTGCCAGCAGGGCTGTTGGTGCTGGCCCTGGTTAGGTGACTGGGCAGAATCCTTGCTGTCTCTGGGGTTTGCCCAAATTCTCCCTTACTGAGAAGGAGGGGCAAGGAGAGTTCAGCTGCCTCCTTTGTCCCGGTGTAAAGGGTAAGGTGAGCCATGGAATGAAAGCTGTAGAGGACCAGCAATCTCTTCCTGCTCAGAAAATGGGAGCATTGCCTCAGTCTGGGAGAGGTCACAGAGCAGCTCCAGCTTCTGAGGGTAACTGGCTGGCCACAATGAGGACCACTCTGGTCACACTCATAGGGAGCTGTTGCCTGCTGGGAAAGTCTTGATGCTTACAGAGCAGGGCACAGCTGGCCTCTCATGTCATACTTTATCTACAGTTTGGCTGTTAACAGTCAACAGATTTTCTTTGTGGTTTTTTGTCTAGTTGTTATGCACTGTTGCAATGTCTGTTTTGTTCTCTATTCCTTTTTCCAATGAATTTTTACATTTTCATTCCAGACACAGGTATGCAAACTTGTGGTTTTCTGTGGACTCAATCTTACCATGCACCTATTCTGAATTTCATCTGCCAGTCAGTCCATCTCTGGAAGTCAGTTTGCATTTAGTGTGTGTAGACAATCAGCCAGCTTTGTCCTCCACTGTTCACTGCCTTTTTTCCAGGTGTTTTGTGATTGTTCAGCATGGAAAACCTCAATGCGTGTTGTGTATTTTAACACCAAAGGCACCTCTCCAGAGAGATCCAAGGGCTTCCTCTGTGTCTTTCTTTGGCTTCACTCTGTGCTCCCAGGTTCCCCCAAATCAGCCTCTAAGAGCTGATAACTGCAGAGGCATCTGCTTCCTGCTCTCAGCATCCAGAGAGGGGTTTAAGATGACTGTCTCCATTAACAATCCATATCTCTTCCTGGAGATCAGTGCTTAATAGGGACTTTTAATTGCTCCCTATTTGGAGGAGAGATTTGATGTCTTGAAGGGAGAGGAGGGGGTAGAGTATGGACAGGAATGGGAAAGAACCACCATTAGCATAGAAATAACCACTAACATGGGAACAATATGTGTGAGAGACTGAATTTGGTGTTTCATGCTTTGCTTTCTTGGCTGCACAGTACTGACATCAGCTGGTCCCCCAGTCCTCCTTCAGACAATGTCCTGGAATGAACCATAACTACAGGAAATGATGGTCTGGTGAGGGGTCCTTACTCCTTAGTTCACCTGTAAAACCCATTTCCCCATTTCCCATTCCAGTTAGACCCCTCAAAGTTAAGTATTTTATGATGATGCTTAAGGTCCTATTTCTGGAAATGCTAATTTTTCCCTCTCTTGTGGGAATACCCAAAGCCATGCTTTGAAAAGTACTGAATACAGATCCTTTGAAAAGATGTTTTTGTTATCTCTTGGAAGGTACAGCCCCAGCCCACACTGCTGCAAGCTGTGTTTCACAAGGCAGCAGTTGAGACATTGGCTTTGCAATTACAGAAGTAATTATGGGCCTAGTGAACACTTCATGGTAGACATCCCAACACTTGAGAACAACAGGAAGAATTCAAAGCCACCCTGTTCCCTCTGTGTTTCTGGTCCCAGCAGCTCTGAGGAGACTATCACCATCTCTGTACAGCTGCAGCACTTGAAGGTCTCTCAAGTTCTGCCCTTTTCAGGTCCTGTTTTGAAAGGTGGGAGACCAAGTTTGTCAATGGCTTTTCATTCCTACCCAGCAGTTCTGGAAAAAAACTTCTGAAAAGTTGGATCTTGAGTTGTGTCTAACATGAAAAAATTCCCAGAATTTTTTCATGGTTTGACTGCAGAGAGAGGATGCTCTCAATCCTTGTGCAGGACTGTTTCCAAGACAAGGTAGGAGTTAGCTTAACATCTGCAAAGGTGTTGCAGTCATTCTAGAGGTTTCAGAAGACTTCTCAGTTAAAATCCAGGATATATAAAGACAGCTGCTTAAAACAGTCCTTTCTGTTTGTAACAGGTGCACATGATCCACAGTAACCAGAATATTTCTCCCAGCACAAATGTCAGAACTGCACCTTTCCTCTTGAGCCTTTCCTTGTGGACTGTAGCCTGAAGGATAAACAGCTGACAATTTTATAATTAATTCTGTTCAGTTCCAAGGATAAAATGCTTCTTCAGAGGTGGAAACACTTGAATAGTTTCTTATAGGAACTCAGGGTTTGTACTGAGAAAATGTGCAGCTCCATCCGTCCATTGGGCTGGATGAACACTGAGCTCTCAGAAAGGGCAGGTTTTTAGGCTCTCATGCTGAGTTGTGACACCAGGTTATATCCAGATCTGCTGTGCCAGAGGAATCCTTGTTAATGGAGGTTTCCTGCACGGGCAGGGTGCAGGCTTTGGTGCTTTAGTGACCATGCTGCACTGGAAATGAGCAATGACATGGAGTCCAAGGGGAGATACCTGTCGAGGTGCAGACATATGTTCAGGCTTCTTCAAATTCCAAGATTATTGTCTATGTGAACCAGTCAGCTCTGGGTGTGTTTTAGGTTGCTGGGTAGATGGAAGCACTAAGGCAAATCCAGTTTGACTGAGACCCTGTGTACTTCAACTCCTGCTAACTTATTGAAAACAAAAGAATAGATTCAGTGGTAGAAAATGTTTCCAGCCCATGAAAGCATTCTGCATATTTCCTGACAGATGTTCTCAGTTGTGATTCCATTTTCTCTTCCTCAGTGGGACCCAGATAGAATTCCAGTGGGAACTTGCTGTGTGTGGCTGCTGTGCTGGCCTTGGAGGAGGAGGTGCATTCCCTGCTGGGAGTCCTGTCCTTACAGGAGTTTGGAGAGGGAAGGCACTGCAGCAGGATGAGACTCTGTCCTGTTGAGACAATGAGGAATCAGTTTGAGAAGTCTCAGTCTCTAGAAATGATGAGTAAAAGGCATTCCTGCTCCCTGGGCAGGCTTGGGATGGAAAACCTGACGTCACCTGGTATTGGCCAGGCTTGGTAAAGGGGAGGAGGTGCACCTGAGAGGATCAGTGTTCCTTACACTGATTAATAACCAGGTGTTTAATGAGCAATGAACCCACACTGCCAAATGTACACGTGCTCCAGCACAGCTCAGTAATCCACAGTTCCTAAGGGAGGAATCTGGGTCAGCCTCTCATGCCTTGTTCCTTCTTTCCTTCTGGCTGCTTGTGGTGGCTGAGCCAGGAGCAAGGCTCAGTATTCTCCAGTCCAAACTGCTTCCTAAAAATGAGAGTTGTAAAAGAACCAATTCTAGCTTATAGACCTTGAATTCAAGTTACTTGGATGGATAGAAGCATTTCACTTCTCTGCCTTGGGAAAAAGAATAGCAACCCTCAATTAAAAACAAATATTTTAAGAATAGGTCTTCACATATTTTTTTGTGGTGTTAAAAAGGAATATGAGAAATTAGGTATTGGGATCCAAGCAGGTAAATGTAATTGTTAATTCTGAGTTCTGTCTGTATGGACAATAATTTTGTTACAATATATGTGATACTGAGGTATTTGTCCTAAGTTGCGTAGAACTACTTTGTTAACAGACAAGATTTTAATGGATTTGTGAATCTCATTGTTTTAACTGTAGCTTATGAGTGTAGACTCCATCTCACTAAGGTTGCTGGGAGAATCCTTTGTTACTTAGGTATCAATACTGAATAAAAGTGCTATTATGTAGCCTCACATTGACACCTAGTCAGTATTCACATTTAGTTGGAAGTCAGTTCTGTCCACACATCCCTTTGTTCTTTCTAGGTTCTTTTCTGATCAACATAACAAAATTATTTTACAAGTTGGATATTTTAGCAGAATTGTAGAGTAGAATGAACAGTTTTCTTACAAACACATTAAGGAAGCACTGTTGGAACTTTCCAAGAGTTTTTAACCTTTTCATACTCACAACACTTCAAATTTGATGGAACATAAGGAGAAGGTGTATAAAAGATGTCTATGAAGAATTGCTTCTTAAATGTATAGTCCAGAATATCTAATAATACACTTTTTTGTGTATTGGCAGAATTTCAGGGGGCTGTCAGTGTGTTGTTTGCAAGGATTCATTAACTCTTATATGTACAATGACACTGTTGGGGTCCCAGTGGTAATGGGAAATAAAACTTCTCATAACCAGTGTCTGTCTGAAGATAGAGTCACTGAACAGTCAGGCTGGTGCTGCTTTCAGTGCTGTGATGGGAGCTGAGGTGCAGGAAGGTTTTGCTCTAATTTCAATTCTCCTCTCTCTAAATCAGAGGATTGTAATTTCTCATTAGGCAGGTAAAACAGAGTCTGACTTAGATTTTTCAGGCCAATGTAGTACATGTGCTTTGGAAAGGAAGGCTCATTCAATCCTTCCCTTTGCTCAGCTCCCTTTATCTCATGGAAGTAATTTAGTTTACCCCTTTCCAAACTAAAATACCAATTGTTTCTTTTAATATCACCATAATTCCTGCCACTAAAACATGCTGGTAAAAGTAACAGAAAGCTTTAGAACGCTGTAGTTTTGTAACTCACCACAGAGGTAAATAACTGGATGTATTTGCAGATGAGAACTTGCCACAGAATCGTGGAAAAGTTTGGATTGCAAGGGACTTTAAAGATAATCTCATTCCAACCCCCTGCCTTGGCTTAGGGAACCTTCCATTGGAGTATGAGAGTTTTCTTTTGCTGATTTATTTGGGATTCTCTGTCACTGGTGTCACACACACTGACAGTGTCTATAGTGTGTGTTTGGCTGCAAGACAAAAGACATGAATCAATTCCAGGGGACTGTGCCCTGTCCAGGCTGGCACTGTGTTCCCTCCTGGCTCCCCTGGCCTCAGAACTGGGAGAAGAGCTAAGTCAGCCACACTAAGGCAACTCCTGGACTGATCCTTGTCAGTGGCCATGTTTGATTTTGGTATGTTTTCTCCTCCATTCTTTTATTGTTTTGTCCCAAATATTCTGGAGGCAATTTGCAGGAGTTTTATTCCTGTTATTCCTATTTATTCCAATTGCACTAACCTTTTATTTCTTTTCCAGAGGATTTGGCTCAGAACTGTCACTCGTGCCTTCAACTTTTAATGAACTGCTTCTAATGGTCTTGCTCTGTATCCATAAAGTGTCTGTGGAAGGAAAAATACTGAGTGCAGAATCAGGAGTGCTCCTTTAAATGACAAACTGCAAAGAAGCTGTGCTGAAATCCAGTGTTAACATTATTATTTTCTCACTTGTTGTAGGATTCTTCAGTTATCTCCCACCTCATGGCACTGCTCAGTAGGTCTCGATACACACAAGAGTACATATGTCAGATCTTCTCCCACTGCTGCAAAGTAAGAAAGACAATTCATGTTCTCTGTGCAACCTGTGTTTCTGGCCTGTAAGAATTGTGTGTGTGCTGCTTTTGTAACAGGAATTTTGGGCCAGTAATGACTGGACTGGTACTGCTCTGCATCTGCTGCAGATTTATTGAGGTCAATATATGCTGCTCTGCAGTAGTAGAAAATATGGAAATATGGGAGTTTTATAGGCTTTGACTGCTAAACAAAGCCAACAGTCTGGGCAAGTATCAGCCTTCACTTTCAGCACTATAATTCTTGGAACACTTCTAGTTTTTCTCTGAAAGTCTCAGGATAGTGTGAGCATCTCTTTGCAGAGGTTGTGCAGCTGCTTTCACCTGTTTTAAACACAGACACTGTTCTCTAAGAGGTGCTGTTGGTGGAGAGGAAAAGAAATGCTATTCTCAGCTGAGCTCTATCAATTACAGGTTCATCCAGATACGTGTTCATTCCTGCTGTGTAATGCAATTCTGTTGATATGAGAAAACTGATGTACAACCAGCAGCAACCCCACCCCAAACCTAGTTTTGTCTTTCCCTTCCCCCACTGCAGCTTTCCACACAGCACTGGTTTTTATTGTTGCAGTTTTTTGGGAGTTACTGTACCAGTGAGTTACAGTTACACAATAACTGTATCAAAATAATTCGGGGTAGGAAATTAGCTTTTTACAGTATCTTTCCCTTTTAGTCACAGTTTAAAACTAAAAGATCACAGATTTTGTGCTAACAAATGAGAAAATTCCTAAGTTTATGATTTGTAAGTATTTACCTTGAAAAATATCTTTCTATTTTATCACTTATAATGAGTCCTCTGGAACTGTGAATTATTCCTTTGTTAAGTATCTGTGTTCTTCTGCCTTGACTGTTATTTATGTACACTCATCCTATTGCATTTCTTCTGCTGAGTGAAGCTGAGGACTGAAAACTGTCCATTTAATGGGATGTAAAGATAGAACTCAGCTGCTAATATATAGGGAACTGTTTAAATGTAGACATGTAGACAAAATCCTACACTGGACCATGAAAGTTTACACATATATCTAATAGTGGGAAAAAAGTGGATATTTTGGGAACAAATATGCACTAGGGGAGGAACCTCTGTTTAAGTGGCCCTTGAAAGTCTCCCTATAAGCTGAGGAGCTCAAACAGGTAAAAAAATGAGGCCATGTTGGCCTAGGAGAAAAATAACCCAGGACAAATTATAGGATGGTAGAAGAGTTGGTTTATACAATCAGGGGTTGGCTCTGGGAATATAAACCCTGTTGGCTGGGAGAGAACAGGAAACAGTTATTGTCATCTTTTTCCAAAGGAGTTATTTCTTTGCAGCTCCAGCAATTCCTGGGGGCATGCATATGTGAAATGTTGTTTACAGCACAAATGCACAGTCAGTGCACAAGTGAGGAAGGTCTTCTGAATTCACCATTCCGTTTTGAGTGCCTCCTCCACACCCAAAATCTCTCTCAAATTTTACAGTGAATGTCTGGAAAAAATCAGGTTTTTGGAAAGAAGTTGTTGGCTGTGTAAACAGAGAGAAACTGGGCTGAACAAGAAAGACAGACAGGGTGGTGGGTATGAGTGGTAGGAAATGGTTGCATTTGCAGAATAAACAGCTGTGTAACAAAGAAGAATATTTGAGGTTGAGTAAACAGATCATCACAAATGTTAAATTGATCAAGAACTCATTCTCTTTCCTAGGCAAATGCAGCTGTTCAGCAAAAATCTGAAATGTCCCCTTTCTTCTATTTTGTTTAGTTTTGTAGTTTCAGATTTATAATGTCTATTACTGTATTTTCAGACAGAACAAAATATATCTAATACAATGAAGACAAATTTACAGGGGATTTTCTCCCTTCAGTGAATAGGCAAAGAACATTCTTATAATTAAAAAATAAGTAAATATATATATATACTGAAAATTTAACAATTCACTGCTTTTTAAATGAAGACTCCATCTTCCTCCAAAAGGCCCTGAGTGAGAGAGCCTTTCTTACTTTTTTCCCTGAAGCAGTCAGTTACTATAAATAAACCTTTGTATTTAGGTAAGGCCTAGCATATGTTCAAGAAGCATTGATGCTTTTATTTCTCTTTTTCCTCATCTCAGTAGATGTATTAATTGAACTAATAGTGACTTATCACAGCTCCTGCCCTCCTTGTCCCTGCACTGTTCTCAGCTCACATCTGCTGTAGCCATTTCTTTCTCTGCCTTTCCAGCATCTTTTGTCACCTTCTCAGGTTTCTGCCTTGCCCTCTCCTGTTTCCCTGGAAAAGCTCAGACCAGTTCTCTAGAGCTAGGAAATCCATTATTTGGGTTCCTAGCATATTGCTGCTGGTTTCTGCTTTTGCTGTTTCTCCCTGCACCTTTAGAGTTAAACTTAATGGCATAGGAGCATTGTCCCTGGAGAAGAGCCATCCTGAGCAAGGGAAAGTGTTGATTTATAGGGGAGCAGATGCAGTTCTTAACATACAGAGCCAGGATTCTCTCAACATAGAAGGAAATAAGTAAACTGAAATCAGGCTGATGTACCTGGGATGTAAAAATGCAAGTCAAAATTTAGTTTTTAAGAGTCTCTCTATCTCGGTTCATTTGTTTTCAGAGCAAGTGGTGTGAGCAGGTAGAATTTACTGTTTTAATGGTCAAACTAGAGAGGTCAGGTATATGTTTGGAAACGTGTTGTATGAATAATTAAAATAAATACTTCTAGAACTTATATTTGAAAGTGATGACATCTCTACATAAGTAATAATTTCAGTGCCAGTTGAAGCTCAGTCACGTGTCTGGGAAGGGTCCAGGATAAAGGCTGTAGTCCAGGCAGCTTCCCCCAGGCCTTCTCTTGGGTGACCTTAGGCTGCTGCTGGATCCCTGCCCCAAGGGACAAAGGCATTTAGGTACCTGCTTGTCATTGTGGAATGAGTTGTTACATTGTGTTACTCCAATGTTTCCTTGAAAACTGGCACTTTATGATGGAAAATTGTGCAAGAAGTGGTGTCTATTCCTGAAATCTGTCAGTCATTTGTATTTAGGGGACAAAATCACTGTCACAGGAGTGGAACTGTCACTGCACCCAAGGTGGAACAAAACCAGGCAGCCTTGCTGTTAAACTGGGGCCTGAACTGCTTGGAAATGCTTCATCATATTCTCAAATTTTCACCTTTATATTTGCAGCTGTCCTTCTTTTTGTATTAGTGCTTACCTGGTTGTGCTGGTTGGTGTGTGCAAACACAACGTGTACAGATGAAATATTTCCAATTGTGCAACTCAGATACACCCAGGTGTCACCTCTGTACAGGCATCTGTCCTGCTTGCACAGAATCTGCCACCTGCATCCCATGGAGGAATCACTAATACTTGGGAATTACTAAATCTAGGGCAGTATGATTTCTTTTCCTTTAAACTCACTCATTTTTTTCACGTATTTCAATATCTGTTCTTCAGCTCCAACACTGGCATAGCTGCGGCTTTAACTCATTGCCTCAGCCACTTCTGTGTGCCAATGTAAGTGGTTTTCCTCCTTCAACCATGCTGTTTTAATTGCATTTTTTGGTAGAAAGCTCTTGGTGGCAGTAGCAGCTGAAGCATCTCTTAAAGCACTAGATATGTTACGTCTGAAAGTAATATTATGCTTTTTTTCTTAGAGGTAAGAGATATTCTAAAAATCTTCTTTTGACTGTAAGAGGAATCTGATTTCAGCTGTATCTCAGATTTGAAGATAATATGTAACTGATGCCTACCAGGGTGTAAGAGGTGCCATAAATTCAGCTGGGTTTGAAGAAGAGATTAAGGAGTGAAGAGACTTTGTTCACTTGCAGATTAGTGGAGGAAATGCACGGAGGGGTGATAAATGCTGTGGCATCCTGTAAGCTGAATTTAAATATGCATAGCCTGTGCTTAATGCAGAGATGACCAGAGCTATGAACCTACTTTTAAAGGGAAGTTTGCAAGTCACAGATCAGCTTTGGCAAGAGACTGCTGAGGGCTTCAGGTATTGAGATTTCATGTTGTTTTTTTCAACCTCATCAAGCCTTGTCATGCTACAGAGGTTCTGAGACCTTTTCTCTTGCAAGATTTAGTATTTGTGTTTAACTCCAAAGGCTGCTTTGGAAAAAATACTGACACATCAGCCATTGCCAACTTAGATCTTGAAGTCAGTAAATAGGTGATGGCTGGCTGGATTTATGGCCTAATGTACTTGAAACTAAAATAATAAATAATAAGAAATTGGAGGAAAATGTGTATCTCCTCTCAAAGCACTGTCACTCTATCTGGAACCAGTTTTAGAAGAAATCTCTTCCCTTCTGCAGTTAGAATTGTTGAAAATGCTTAATATTAACAGTGAGGAAGACATTAGTGACTTGTGATCTTTTATGTGATTTGTAGAGAAAATCAAGAGCTTTCAGTTGTTTCCAATAGGAACAGTAGAAACAGAAGTTCTCTATCAATGTTTCTTCATTTGTGAGAAGTAATGTCATTGCCTATTGAAGGAGAGAGTGGAAATGATTACCAGAAAAGCACAAATGCTATAAAAATGAGTTAAAGTTGTTTATGTAAAAAAAATAAAATTGTTATGCCAGCTGATTACAAAGTAAATGTTAGGAAATTTATCTTAAATATTTAATAGTGAATTGCAGATAGTGGAAACCTCTTACATGTTGTTTTAAAAACCCTGTGTTATGTTTCCTTTGAAGGGTCCAGATCACCAGACAATCTTATTTAACTATGGAGCTGTTCAGAACATCGCACATCTGTTGGTCTCCACCTCCAACAAAGTAAGACATTACAACTACTCTGTGTTTAACATGTATTTATGAAAGGAATTCAAGTGGAGCTTGCAAAACCCACATCTGTGCCTGTGAACCAAAGCTGTAAACAGGTACAATGTATATTTGTAGAATAACAGTTGCTTTTACTTGTCATATTCTATCAAAGCCAGAGTTATTGTACTGTGAAGTTAAAGGAGGATTAATGAAAACAGGGCTGCCTAGCATTGCTCCCACGAGGAACAGGCACTTGGCAACCCAAGTGGTCTAATTTGTTGAACAGTCAATGAGAATAAGAAGTTAAGCTGAAGAGAAGCAAATGTGGTCTGTCCTAAAAAGGAAGTCATACCTGTGAAAGTAGATGGCTGTGCAATGTGTGGAGGCCACCAGCTGCCTATGTGTTGTGCCCCCTGAATTCCTGAGTCTCAGCTCCTTTCTCTGTTATGTGTTGAAGTCCATCCTGGACCATGTGAAAGCACCACCTCCGAGGACACTGTACCAGTAACTTGGTGGCCAGGAGGGTCAGCTCCTTCTCAGTCCTTCCACTTGTGGAGACAAGAACACAGTTTAAATATGTGCAGCTGTAGAAGGGCAAGTCAAAGACTAATATCTGAACTAATCTGGGTTCTGTGGTCTGGGAAGGTGATAATGCTTCATCTTCCCTGTGTCAAAAAAGAAGTCATGAAGATTTCAGGAACTAGGCAGTCATGAAACATTGATTAAATCAAAACTTTGGACTGAAGGAGGAGGAGCCAAGATGAAGGAATTTGTCCATCCTTTTCATCCAGATGGTACCTGGGGCTGTGTAATGGCAGCAAAACTTAGGGTATATATTTGCTTTAAGATGAGTTTGGAATCACTTCCAAACTAATGGAGGCTGAATGGTTCTCTTTAGACATTTTATTAACCCCACATCTAAAGGATTCTGAAATAAAGACCTTAAGGGTTTTTCTGATTCTCTAAAGTATTTAGAAGTTCTGAAAAGTAAAAGTACTACTGTTATATGCTTCTATTCTTCTGTTGTTTATTACACTTTGTAAGGCATTATAGATAAGACCAGTATTTCCTGTTGAGTTCCCAAGTTTTAGCCTTGCTGGTTTTCTTCACAGAGTTTACAACATCCCCTGCAGAAGGATAGTTCCAACAGGGAGGTGACAAAAGTCAGGGTGTGAGTTAGATGTTTCCATCTGCCTTTTAGTCTTCATCTCCATTTCTTGTTGATTATACAGCATTGTTTTCTACAAGCCTCTCCAGCAGTTTAGCCTGGTTTTCCTATGAAGTCAGTGTTGATATTTCATATTATTATGTTTTTACACAGGTCCGAATGCAGGCATTGAAATGCTTCTCAGTTCTAGCCTTTGAAAATCCCCAGGTATCCATGACTCTGGTCAATGGTGAGTGCAATGCTGCTGCTGCTGCTGGTTTGACACTCAATTTTTGCCTGACTGAATGAGAATGACTTGGAGCTCTCTCTTTGCAGTGTCTGTTGATGGAGAATTGTTACCACAGATTTTTGTGAAGATGTTACAAAGGGACAAGCCCATTGAAATGCAGCTCACGTCAGCCAAATGGTAATTGTCTTCAGGAATTAGGGAAATAGCAGGGAGTTTAATCCTTACTGTTCAACTACTCCCTTCTTCCTTGTTCCAAAGTAATATGGGATGTAAAATCTTAGGAATAATTAGAGATACTGTTTGCATTGTCTAAATCCTTGAACAAGTGGCTCTCACCCCATTTTATAATATAACTTCTACTCTTTGCTGTACATAAAAAGGGAAAAATATTGCTGGGCAGCAGTTTTGTGAGGAATGTGTTCAGCCACATGAGTTTTCACATGTATGTTGGATTTTATAAGTTTTGCTTTGAACAGGCAGAGCACAGTCCTGAACTGTCGTCCTTAGTGGCTGTGCTGTGCTGGAGACTGTGCACCAAGATGATGAGAGAGCAGAGTTAGTCCCTCTACCCAACTGTTTTAAATAAAACAGATTATTCTTCAGGCTTCATGTGCTCATACAGCAGAATTAATATTATTAATTAATTTTGTACTTCAGCTTTCCCTGCTGGTGTGGGCACATTTGTGTGTTCATATTCATAATGACTTCCTACAAGATGTGACCCAGTTCCATAATAGCAGCACCCTGGTTATGCTCACTCCATAAGCTGGGATTGACACCCTTTAGGACCATTTTCCTTTTCTTGTGTTGATAGCAATGAAATCACTCCAGGGAGTTAAAGAGATAAAATCACCCATTGCTATAAACTACTAAAATGAAGTTTAACTCAGGAGTTTGGTCGCTGATGTGTTGTTTGATTATTCTTTTAGTTTTTGGTGGCTTTTTTTGGACAAGGAGCAGTGAGTTCTGAGTTCACCAAACAGTTTCACAGCCACTTGTGTCAGTACTAGAGTCTCTTGATTCTGGGTGAGGAGCAGGTGGGGTCGGTAGGATCTGTGACTCTGCTTATGCTGCCAGGTTGTGATGCCCAAACTCATTCATGAAAGCAATTTCAGTGATGTCCATGTGTGTGAGGGGGTTCTTGGGTAATCCTACTCCATGTAGGAGGTATGTCATATATACTTAAGGGTAATTTTTTTTACTAATCTTGAGATAGAAAGCAGTTGACAAGACATAAGGACAGGCTGGAGTTAAAAGAATTGTTCTGAGATGGACATTACCTGGTCTACTGGTGTTCAGTGCTGGTTGAAGGAACTGGGTACACAACCCATTTTTGGCTGTTGCTTTTCAATACTTTGGCTCAGCTTTCTTTGAAAGCGTGAAAGAAAGTGATGTGGTGAAAAGCAGCAAAAGAAAATTGCAGGAAAATGGCAGACAAACCAGTATCTTAAATTTCAAATTGGGTTTCTAATTAGTCCAGAGGCACTCATCCTTCTTAGGGCTCTTAGTTTTACAGCAGTCCTGAAGTTTGCAAACTCTAGGTTTTTCTTCTATAGGTCTATTCCCTACCTGATTGCCTCCAAGTCAGACTCTCTTCCTTTTTCCTAATGAGAGTAGTAGGTGAAATTGTCACAGATCATCTTTTTTTCTGCTTGTAAATTAGATTTCACTCTTACCTTGTCAGCTTCGATCAGTTAATCTGCAGTTGCTCTGATTTATCATTAGACTCTTTGGAATACAGCTCTAGAAGGATTTTTTCCTTTTGAACCTTCTCTAAAATTTGTTTGAATCCAGACTTGCATGCAAGACTACTTTAACAAATTCCCTTTATTTTCCCTCAACAATTAAAGTATACTTGGAAGACTCAAGGAAATAAAAATTTCAATCCTATTGATTGAAATGTAGAAAAGATCCTTCCCTTGAGCAGCAGTGTTGGGACAGAGGGAAGAGCAGGATCCCCCTTGGGAGAGTGCTGTGCAGCTCCAAGTGGAGCAGTAACGTTTTCTGCTAAAATCACCAGTATTGCTTCCACCTAAGCCAAGGCTTTGTTGCCTGAAGTCAAAAATTACTTTCTTTCGTTACTGAAATAGAGCTACTTTGCCTGGCAAATAGTCTCACCAGACTAAATGGCAGCTGCAGGATGGGTGCTTTCCTCCTGGTAGTGAAGGTGTGAAAATGAGTTTCCTGTTGTCAGCTGCAAGGCTTGGGCAGTAAAAGTTCAGCACATGATCTCTGTGCTAACATTCGAAGTCTTATCTCTTACTCTCTGAGAAATAACATATTAAGAGAGTTGTGATTGTGGGATTGTTGTCTTGAAGAGGTGGAAGAATTCACTCTGAGCCCTTGGAAGGAGCTCAGGGATGTGGTGAAATGCACCGTGGTTATATGAGCATAGTGCTGCTCCTCAGCTGAGCAGTTCTGATTGACCCTGTGTACAACTTCAGCCTGCCCAACTAAGGGTCCAAACATTTTAGTTTTAAGTTACCTTTACTTGAAATACAGTATTTTTTAACCTGCACTGTGGCATGATAAAAACCAGTTCCAATGGTTAGTTCAGAAGCTAAAACAAGAGATACTGGTGCACAGCAGTTCCCCTCCAGCTCCATTCTAGTGCCTTGTGGCAGAGCAGGTAAAAACAAAACCACTTCAAAATAAGACACTTTTTTTGGTGGGTGGGCTGTTTTGCATTTCTGGTAGTTTGGGACACTTTACAAGTACATGAACAAAGAACTTGGAATTTGTCTGATGCTGTGTGCTGGTGAGACCTTGTGCTTGTCATATCCACTGTGAACTGTTGTCTAATAAGGAACAAATGCTGACTTGGTGCAGTGTCAAAGCCTTGGCTGGGTTCATTGTTGGTGAGGGTGTACTGGTTCCTGCAGAGTGTGAAACCCTGTCTGTGGACAGGCAGCACAGCAATTCCACCTCTCCTGGGCTGGGGCAGAGCCTGGGTGTCTGTGCCTGAGCTGTCAGGCTGTGTTCCTTTGCTGGTTCTCTGCTGGTGGCTGCACCCATCCAGGGGCAGGTACTTAGAGGAATGTCTGGGTGTGCTGCACCTTTATGTCAGTGCAGGTTGTTCCTTTTGGGTTTGGGGTTGTCAGGGTGCTGGTGTGACCCTTTGTGGCCAGTGTGTGCTGTGTGTATTGATCAGTGCTCCAGCAGGGGGTCCTGCATTGCAAACCTGCCTCCAAGTGCACCTGTAGGAGTTTGTGTGCCCAAGCCTAGTAAGCTCTGATGTATTTAAATCAAACAGGGGAGGATATTTCATTAGGACAGGTGTTCTGCAGCAGCTGAAGTGCATCAAAGCCATGGTGGGTGACTGTGTCTTGTGTTGTTGCAGCCTTACTTCCATGTGCAGAGCTGGAGCAATACGGACGGACGATCCCTGCATCGTTCTGAAGGTGAGCTGTGTCCTGCTTCAACCACCTTGTAAATATAGAATAATTCTTTTTGTTCTAGCCACAGCCTCTCCTTAAACAGTTCTCTGCTCAAAAGATTTAGGTCTATCCTGGTTTTATTTTCTCATGTAAAAGGCAGCACAAAATCTGTTACACTAAAGATTGTAAAGTACTGAGTTCTTCTGACTTCTTTTAATTAAAGAAATAGTTTCCTGGTTTCCCTTTGTTTCCAAGCAATGATAGATAAAAAATCTACATGTTGGCTGAGACAAAGGCCTGCCCTTCCTGTCTTTTTGTGCAAGAAAATGCAATGTACTCTTCATTCTAGTGTGCATTTTGGCATCTTTTTTGCATGGCACCTGGTACTGCACAGCTGAGGAAACCAAGCTGCATCTTTCTCCCTCATCTGCCTCCTCAGCTTTGTTCCAAATTGACTCTCCAATTCTCTGATCATCTTTCTCCTTACAAGACCTGCAAACTGGGGGCAACAGTTCCATTCTCCCAACCCATGTCTCTTGCAATCCTCTTTCTTCTTTGGAAATGTCTTCCTTTCATAACTCCCCCCTGTTGTGCTGCTCTGTGCTCAGGATGTGTGTGTTCCAGAGCTGCTCTGCCCTGGGACAGGGAGCAGGCCCTGCTGGCAGTGGCAGGTCATTGCTGGGAGCTGCAAACTGCCCTGTGGAGCTGCGTGTGCTGGGCCACGTGGGCCCTGTGGAAAACCACCATGCTTTCAAACCTTTGCAAAGGGAATTGCTTGGGCCAGCTCACAGCAACAGCAGCATTTTTTCCTTGTGGAAGCTGCTTCAGCACAAATCCATGTTTGAGGCTGTGGAATTAAATGTGTCATAGTACTTGAGAGCAGACAGAAGAGTGAAGGGAGAAGGAAGGCACAGAACCTTTGCCTTGTTCAAACCACTCCAGTGATTCCTCCTCCAGGAGCTCATACTGGCAAGATACCAGTGTCCCTGTGGTTAATCCAGCCACAAATCCTTTGACCTCTGCTGAACTGAAGTGATGGCCCCTTGAGCACTCAGGATTATTGACCCTTTGCTATCAAACTTTCTGCATTTGGGAGCCAGTCAGGGATGTGTGTTTCCAAAATGGTTTTCATTCACTTTCATTGCTCAGTTTGAGTAGTGGGTTGGCCTGCAACATGGGGAAAAATAAAATCCCTTGAGAAGGGCAGAGGAGGCTGATAAATAATGGATTTAATGGGAATGAAAAGGATTTCTCTGGAATCCTAATAGTGAAACTGTGCAGATAACTCATATACATCCCAGCCATGCCATGGAAATTAGATATTCCATCTCTACAGTCCATTTCCAGACTTTTATCTGCTGGCCAGGTGTGCATTGTGGCTTTTCAACTTATATTCCTACACAGCCCCCTACTCCTATGCATTAATTGCACTGTGCTGACTTGTAGGTGCAATGGAACAGTTAAAATGTGTCTGTCAGATTTCTTGCTTCTTTAATTTTAAGCAGATGGAATTGCTTAGTGTTAAAAAACATGAGATCTGTGTTTCTTGGGTGCATGCAGCCAGTGACTTAAGAATGCCCAGCCCTTGAATTCCAAGAAATAGCTCATTTCAGGCCATTTGACCTTGGAAATAATTAAGAAGTACATTGTCTTTGTGATTTAGACATGGAATTCCACTTCTTTTCTTTCTCACTTCACATGAATGTAATTTTTTGAGAGCCTATGTATGATCTTCCCTGCCTGCTCAAGGCCAGGTATGCAGAAAGGGGTGCTTTGGCTCACTGGATTAACTGCAAGATTCACAACCTCGCTGATAATCTTTGTGGTGGCATCTAGGCTTTCTAAAATATGTAGGCAAGTCCTACTTCCTGTGCAGTGGAGATAAGATATTTATCTGTTTAATCATTTGAACAATCAATGGGTAGATGTTATTTCAGGTCCCCAAAACATAACTCTGAGCAATATTTACTAGAGTTATTCTGTTGAACTTTGTGGTGTTGCACAAGCACAAAGCTTGGTGTTAACTCCTTGTCCGTTTTCATATTTGGGAGGGCTTGAGAGAGCAGAGTCCCAGCCCTTGGAGAATTGGCCTTTCTGGAGTTAAGTGCTTTTCACTGAGCTTCAGGTGAAGAAAGACTTGAATAGTTTTTATGTTTCAGTAGAGAAGGTGTAACAAAACTGTTGTGTGGGTGTAACCAAGGTAGGGGAGATGTCAGAGAAGGCAGAATGGACCTTGATCCCAGGTTGGCTTCTTTTCTGGTTGATCAGGTATGCTGCTGAGGAGTATTCCTCCCTTACCCTCTGCTCCAGGCAGCCAGTGTGTGGGAAAGGAACCCTGAGATTATTTCTGACTGCATTGTCCTTAGTTAATCCTGGATCACAGAAGGGCAGGAGGGGTCAAGTACTTCTTGAGGGCAGCTTGGGTACTTTTGGTTCTGGTTTGTAGTAAGAACAAGCCTGTGCAAATATCAATTTTTGCGGGGATTTTTTTTTTTTTACAGTTTTGTCAAACTTTGTCCATGGTCATTTCTAAACATTGTATCATTTTGGCTTTGTGAGAAGCTGTTTGAAAGTACACTTAGCAGTGCCTGAATAATTCCTCTGTGTGTGCAGTCTTTGAACCCACTGAAATGTGTGTGTGTGAAAATTTTTATCTAAAGAACAACTCAGAACATTGCTGCAGGACAGTTGTTTCATTCCTTCAGAGTTTCTTTATCTGCACTAGAAACTCCTTTTTTTGAAATCTCTGCAGACTCTGCCGTGCTTGGTTCGGATGTGCAGTAAGGACAGGCTGCTGGAGGAGAGGGTGGAGGGGGCAGAGACTCTGGCCTACCTGATTGAGACAGACGTGGAGCTGCAGAGGATGGCCAGCATCACCGACCACCTCATTGTCATGCTCGCTGACTACTTCAAGTACCCCAGCTCCGTCAGCGCCATTGCCGACATCAAGAGGGTGCGTTCTCTGACCTGCCTCTGAACCCTGCAGGCACGGGCAAAACCAACAGTAAATGAGCTCAGCACGGGTGTTGTAAATTCTGTTTAAGCCTAATGCCTGAGATGCTCAGTTGAAAGGTGACCAGAGGTCCAGCAGGACTTGATTCTTGATGTTTGTGCTCTCTGAGTCTCAGTCGCTGATTTTTGGAGACTTCATTAACCACACAGAAGTGTGTATGTCTGGTCTTCCCATCCTCTTAGTTTAAACATCTTGCCTTCAGGAGCCAGCTTCATAAGAGATAATAGTCCGTGTGAAGACAGATTAGTTTTCAACTCTTAGGTTTGTGGAAAATCTGAAGTTCAGAGATGGTTCTGTTGTGTTAAAACACAAAAATATGTGGATGTTCACTGTTTCATATTATGAGTTATCTGCACTTGCAAGACTTTGGATAAACAGAGACCAGATGTACCTTGGAGTCTTACTGAGTCTGATTATTAGAAAGTACCCAAAAATGTACAGAGCTTTGCTTTTTTCCTGAAACTTGCCCAAGAGACAGGTTTATTTCCCTGACCCTTATAGAATGGGGTTAATTCTGCCTAGAGAGCCTCTTGAATTCTCTGTAAAAATGCAAATGAAATATTAAAAAAAAAATAGTTACAGTATAAAAAACAGAGCAAAAAGAAGTTTAGCAGCTTATTGAGGAGTAATGGATGTTGGCTGTAGCATCAAAAACATGATCAGGTTCCAAAAGTGAGTGGGGCAATTCTAAATATTATGACAGTGCTCTGAGTGTGCAGTAAGTCTGTAGAAGCAGCCAGCTGGGAATCCAGAGTGCTGGCTTTGGACAGAGTGCTTAGAATTGCACCCTGTAAGGTAAAACTACATGAGGAGTGAGTGAGGAATCTGACAAACAGAGAACTTGTCTGCTTAAAATATTTATAACAATTATATAATACTGCTCCAATATAGCTGCACTGGAGAGAATTACTCATAGAGCTTAATTTTTGACATTTCTTTTATTTCAGCGCTGTGCTACATTATATTGTCATTTTCCTGGCATTTTGTGTAGACTTTGAAGATTGCATTGTTTGTAGAACACTTTGGTACAGAGTTTTGAGGGCAGTCAGAGTCACAGAATTATTCTCAGTGAAGAGAACATGAGGAGATCTGAGAGCCCAGATTTGCTGTTCCAAGCAGGGTCAACCTTAAACACATTTTATGATGCCCTTAGTGCCCCCGTTAGTTGTCATAAAATCACAGACTGTCCTGAGCTGGAAGGAACCCCAAGGATCATCTAGTCCAGCTCCTGGCCCTGAACAGACACCCCAATAATCTCACCCTGTGCCTGAGGGTGTTATCCAAACACTCCTGGAGCTCTGGCAGCCTTGGGGCTGAGCCCATTCCCTGGGGAGCCTGGGCAGTGCCCAGCACCCTCTGGGGGAGGAACCTTTTCCCAATATCCAACCTCTCCCTCCTTAACATGGCCTGAGATTTAGAGACCAACTTGGGCTCCTGCTTGTGCTTCAGTGCTCTTGATAGAACTTGCCTTGATTCTCCCAGTTTTTTCACTCATTCTGGCTAGTTGCTGTAAGTTTCTCGTGGGAGATAAGAATAGCTTTTACCTGACTATAGTCTTGATAGAGTCCTAACCTTGTTTTGTCCTCAAATTGAAATTGTCTTCTCTGTAACTCAGCAGAGAGTTACAGAGAACTTAATTCTGGTTATTGCATTTTGCTGGTAAATGTGGACACGAGCTCAGGGAGCAGCACTTTGTGCTTCTGGCTGCCCCTGGGGTGGCAGACAAAGAGTGGGCAAGCAGCAGTTTAGAAGAAATCAGAGTGTGACAGTGCAGCTGCTGTGGTGGCTGACACGGTGCCTGTGCTGTGTTCCCCAGCTGGACCATGACCTGAAGCACGCCCACGAGCTGCGCCAGGCCGCCTTCAAGCTCTACGCGTCACTGGGGGCCAACGACGAGGACATCCGCAAAAAGGTGAGCTGGGGGCTCGGGGTGAGAGTCAAACAGAGGGGCAGCTGCAAGGCAGCAATTCCCACCCTCCCAGTGCTTTTCCCCATCATCATGGAAATAGGTCTCTCCTCCATTAATATCAGCTTTCAGATTGCGTGGAATTGGAAGAAAAATTATCATATTGCTATCAGAGTATAACAAAAGTGATGTTTAGTTATGTAAGCATCTTTACAGTCATCTACTACACTTGTGCAAGGAGTTGTCTTTCAACATTTTTGATACTTGGCTACTCAAAAGGAATACTGTTGTGGCATATGAGAAATTTCTGAAACTTGTGTTCTGAGAGAGATAATATACCTCTGTTCTCATTTATTCTATTATATAACAAACGTTTAAAAAAATAAACCCTGGAAAGTCTGCTCATATTGGGAAACAAGGTCAGAATTTGTTTCCTGATTCTCAAGTGACCAAGGGGCCTTGCACTGTCATAACAAAGCAGTTGGTGATTCAAACATTATAGCAAAGAGATTGGTTGCTTGGAGCACTCAGATAGTTAAAAATTAATGTGTGAAAAGTGGAAGGAACTTAATAAATGAATTATTAAAAGGAGCTTTTTTTTTTTTTTAATTAATCATGGATTTACAGTATCGTGTAGCAAGTACAGAAGACAGGACTGTTTTCTGAGTTTATTTGCTGGTTAAAGGGGAAAAGCATAAGGAAGGGGGCAGGAAAACACAGAATGAAAAGATAACATCAGGAGGATTTATCTGTGGGAAGCCACTTGGGATCTCCAGAATTCAACCCAATAAACTCCTCTTTTGTTGCTTTAGTTAATAGTGGAGATCCTTCTTTTACATAGTTTTTAATAAGCAGTGAGTGTGTATATATCAAAGTTGATTTATTATGCAAAATCCATCATTCATGTGGGTATTAACTCCCTTTTATACTGGTGTTAAGTGTTTGTGCTGGCCTTGTCTAAATACGGCAGACAAGCCACTGGATATTTTCTATCCACACAGCTCTACAACCTGTCTGATCTGTAGTTTGTATATATTGTGTGCACTCACACATGCTCACTTTTGTTTTAATATGACATTAAGGGTAATTCATGTATATGTATGTCTATATATACATAGATATGTATATATCAAATCACATTCTTGTTCCTTGATGATTAAAAGCCATAATGGAACATAGAATGTAGATATTTTTTTATTTCTGAATTGTCTGTAGATATACAAAACTTTCCATTTAATCTGGCAAGAGTGTGGCATGCTGGTTTTAGCTGCAGTTTCTGTATGTAACATTGCAAGTGCTGTAGCCAAATCCCAGCAGCCATGGATGCTGTTGAGCTGTGCACTGACCTGAGTTCTTTGGCCCAGATCATTGAGACAGAAAACATGATGGACCGGATCGTGAACGGCCTGTCCGAGTCCAGCATCAAGGTGCGCTTGGCTGCAGTCAGGTGAGCCTGTCCTCATCCATGCCCAACCTCTGTCACTCTGTGCTGCACCTGGGAGAGCTCCTGCTCCCTGTGTGAGAGCTGCTCTGACCTCACTTCTGCTCTTGGGAGCCCTCCTGGGGGAGAGGGGCACTTAGCCTGGGCTGGTGCGGGGTTTTTTTTCTCTGGGCTGTTCCCAGGCTTCTCCTGGCCTGGCTCCCAGCTCAGTAATCCTTGTGGAGCAGCAGGGTGTGCACAGCTGTGTGCATGTCTCACAGGGAAGATTTCTCTTCCATTCCAGATGTTTGCACAGTTTGTCCCGTTCTGTCCAGCAGCTCAGGACAAGTTTTCAGGATCATGCTGTATGGAAGCCTTTAATGAAGGTAAGTGAGTTCTGGAGTGTTCTGGTCCATTCAGGGACCACAGGGTGTCTGTTGAGTTGGCATGCCTTGCTGTAGAATCATGATACAATTTACCTAGAAATCAAAATCCCATGGCCTTCTCCTTAAGAGAGTCATAAGTCAACAAAAGCCAGCAGTAGCAAATGTGTGATTCTTGCTTGAGTTTTGGTTGGCCTTCTGTTTCCTTTCTTCATTATTGTTTTGGGGGGAGGTTTGTCATCAGTGTGTGAAGCTAAATTATTCTCAGAGTTCACACAGGCCACTACAGCACTATATGTCCCTGAATCTCAGACTCAGACTAGATGGCACAGTTCAGACTTGGTCTGTGAACCCTGCAGGAGAATTTAGATTTGTGTTTTTTCCTGTAATTCTCTACCTCTTACATCCCATTGCAGATTCTATAGCTGAAACCAGACCTCAGAAAGACCTTTAAAAAGACACATTATCATATAGTGCATTTTTCCACAAGATTAAGTGAGATTCAAGTGTGTAAGATATGTCATTTCTCATCCTGTAATGCCACTGTCATAAATGCAGATAAATAAACTAGTTTCTCAGTTTCAACATGTTTTAGACCTTGAAAATGCAGAGCAGACCAAGTCTGCTATCACACCTAAAGGCTTGGGAGTATTGACATCCATAGGAATCTCCTGAAGTGAGCTTGACTGGACTGTTCAGAAGTGAAGTGGCCAGAGCACAGAAGGTGGCGGTGGCAGTAGGGAACAAGGGAGGAGCACGTTTGGTTTAGGAATTGGTGTTTTGGTGCTGCTGGAGATCCAGGCAGAGATAAGGGACTGTAATTTGTCTCAGGCTGTGCTCCTCTGAGAGAATGCTCCGTAGGAAATTTGCTGTGTTATGCTCAGCATGAATTACAGAGGGGTTAAAGAGGCTCCTCCTGGAGCTTCCTTTCTGTGTCCTTGGCAGAGCAGGGCTTGTCCCCACTGATTTCTACTAAATTGAACTGAAAGCTCTCACATCTGACTTCTGTGAAATAATGAATTGTTCCAGCTTGTCGTGTGATGTATATCATTGTCTGGGTGTGCACTGCTAGCATCAAAGCACCTCCTGAAGTCTGGAATATCCAGCTGCAGCATAGTTGCAGGTATTCCATTTTTAGTGATCTCTTCAGTATCCTACCAACAGAATTCCTCTCTCTCCCTCTGTGACTGCAGGTTTTACAGAATGCTCCAAATGAAATTCTTGTAGTAGCATCTTCCACGCTATGCAATCTTCTTCTGGAATTCTCTCCAAGCAAGGAGGTGAGTACTTAGCCAGCAGCAGGGAGAGGGGATGGACTAAAGTGAGATTACACAATGGTTCAATTAGCATAAAGGTGTGTTAATTGGCAGCCAGTGCCTGTGACATGTTAAGGATATTATAGAGCCTGTGCCACTGATAGCTTGGGAACAAAAAAATCATCTGCTTACAGTGCTGTGACAGTTAATTTGGTCTCTAAAGAAAGGAAGTAGACACGAAGTTTTGTAATTTTCTTTTAACTTGTAAAACACTGTCGTCTAAATAGATCATAAACAAGAAGAGACCACACTGATAATTTGCAATGTGATCTATTGTCTTAGAGAATTACTGCTACTGTAACACTGAAAATGCTGGCATAGCTGAGTCTTGTGTTTTTATTGTTCTCAGATGAACAGTACAGGATATCTGGTTCTGCAGAGTCTGTATTTCATACAGATCATACACACAGATCAACACAGTGCAACAATTCCCCAAGTCTAAAATACTTTTTAATTACAGAAAATACTTACAAGATTGTTCTGTATGTGGGATCCTGCAGGGAGGGCACTTTGGATTTCCAAATTATCAGTTGGTTTTGGTGGTTTCAATCATATTTGTGAGACAGAAAATTAACTGAAATAATGCCAAGCACAGTTCAGTGGCCATGGGGCCAGCCATGGGGCTATTTTAGCAGACTGCAGGTCAAGTGTTTATGGCTTTTTTGTGGGTTGTTTTCTCTTTGTTTTGTTGGCTTTTTTTTGTTTTGTGGGGGTTTTCTTGGTTTTTTTTTTTTTTGTTCGTTGGTGGTTTTGTGGGTTTTTTGTTGTATATATTTATTTTTTTTATTATGGAATTTTTTGTATTTTTTGGGGGGATGGTTTTTGTTTTTGTTTTTTCTTTATTTCTACTTCAAATTGGAGTGAAATAGTGGATTTTCTGTCAGGATACATTTTCTGTCAGGATACGTGGTTCATGTCAAAAACATCATTGCCAAAAGAAAATACTGATTTTGTAAGGGGAAGGAATATTTACAGGTATTAGATTTGAAAGCCTCTATGAGGCATCTGACCTTTTTTACATGTCACCCTTTTCTTCTACATAATATTTTGAAAATCCAGCAGTCACTTCAGTAAATGAGCAAAGCTGAAGTGGCTGTGTTGTACCCTGTGAAGAGCTGAGTCATTCCAGTTTGGGAATGTCTCCCAGTGCTGTGGCTGTAGAGCAGCCCCTGGCACTGTGGTGAAAGCCCTGGCAGGTTCTTGCAGTGCAGAGCACCTGGGACCAGGTGAGCTGGGCACAAACTGCTCGTGCTGCTGCTCAGACAGGAGCCTGCTCCTGCAGCATCCAGCCTCTTCCTCACATTCTGGTTTTCATTGCATGAACCAGTGAATGCTTCACTTCCATTAATCAGTTTGAAAGAAAAGTGCATGTATTGATATTTTGCCTGTCATGTAAAGATGATACTACAAGGTAGTTCAATCAAGAAGTCTACAGTTTTCTTTATTATGATGAAAGTTCCATTACTGGGCACCAAGATTAATGTCACTCAAGGTGTCAGGTAGCTGTCATTGTCCTTAACCTTTTTTCAACTGTGACATATATCCCTCTAATTACCCAAAATGATGTGATTGCTCAAGGAAGTTTGTTTTTGGAGAGCACTCCCAAGCTGAAAGTTGCTAGGAAAACCCATTTGCTTGTGGGGTGTGGCAGATGTGTGATGATGTATATACACATATGAATGTGTGTGCATCCATGTCTCCACAAACACAGACATAGGAGAAATCAGCTGCCTTGACATGACTTTTTTCATAAAACCTATTTTTAAATGGTCAAGGATATTGGGGTGTGGCATGGCCAGTTCACGTGTGAGCACTGGACATTTTAAGCTCAAGAAGAAGATATAAGAAGTATATTTTTAGTATTTTCACATGTGCAGTTAGTCCTAAGTAGTGTTGTAAAGATCTGTTTTTCCCTCCTTCTTTCAGCCTATTTTAGAATCAGGAGCCATAGAACTTCTATGTAGTTTAACCCAGAGTGAAAACCTTGCCTTGCGAGTGAACGGCATTTGGGCTTTAATGGTGAGTAGGAGACCCCAGTGAAACACCACTCGTGACTGTGCTCCTGACAAGGTTTGTGAACATATCTTGTGGAACTTGTCAGTTGTTGTTAAAAATTACATAATTGAAATCTGACTTGTTGTTCCACCAAACTGCAGAAGCAAAACATCAGCCTGGAACACTTCATCCATTAGTCCATAAAATAAAATAAATTCTTCAGTTCTGGTATTAATTTTGATGCCAAGATCGTTCAGGGAAGCAGTTAAATAGTGTCAGTAGCATGCCAGGGGGCAAATAAAAACAGGTAATAACCAGGTCAGCTGTAAGACAATGTGGAAATTGAGTTCACTGTGTTGCTTACAGCCTTTTTGCAAGATTGATTTAGGAAGGATATATTGTTTTAGGGAATAATTTACGAAAAGAGTGAAAGCCCAAATTTTCAGGTAAAAAAATCAATTAACAAGTGTGTCTGTTTCAGAATATGGCATTTCAAGCGGAACAGAAGATCAAGTCAGACATCCTGCGAGGTCTGAGCACAGAGCAGTTGTTTCAGTTGCTTTCTGATTCCGATGTAAATGTTCTGATGAAAACTTTGGGACTGCTCAGGAATCTTCTCTCCACTCGCCCAGTAAGTAGAGGTGCAAACAGAGTTTTTGAAAGCTGATCAAACAAGCTGCCAATGCAATGCTTTTGTGAAAAGACATTTTCCTGTTTTAACACCACTTGGATTTATTCAAATATCTGTAAGCAAATGTGCAAATCAATATGAGAAAGTATTTCAAAGTATCCTTTGCATCCATGGAAACATTGTCATTACTATCAGAGCTAAACATTTTCATTTAATGTTCAATTCCGTTGCATTTAACTTTCAGCAACTTTATTTTCATAGTAGTTTCTCTGTGAAACTTGTCCACAACAACACTGAGGGTTGCACCGTTGAGTCAGTGTATGGGAAGGTGCAGATCTTAAAGATACCTGTCTTTCTTCTTCCTTGGCACTTGAAATACTTCTGTTCTTATCCATCTACATAGGTAACAATGGCTTTGTGAATTTGGTATGGGACTGTGCACTTAAAAAAGTACCCCCTGAAATAAAATGGTTGGAAGATGTAAGCCCAGGAGTTGTTTTTGACAGGGAGAAAGAGACATTCTTTATTTACAGTGGAGGAAAAGAAAGGGGTAATCCCCTGTGAAGAACAGAGGGAAAACATGCAGCAAATATTTGGCAAGCCAACGTTTTTGAGGGGAAAAATCCCATGAAGCATCTCCTATGCATTTATCACATCATGTGTTTCTACCAGAAAAAGGTCACTGTAAAAAAATCTTCTGGTATTTTTATTCATTGAGTAAACCTTCATAGAAAATTAACTCTGTCTTAATGTGAAAAGATGCTTAATAGCCTGTCATTCATTGAATTCACCCTGACAGTTCTCACTGTCACTTCAGGTGTTCTCTGTCTGGAACTATGTGCCAGCTTCACTGCTTCCTGTGGTAGGGTTTAGAGCCTGAACCAGCCATTTTCAACCTCTACCCAAAACTCACTCCAGAATAACTCATTCAGCAGCTTTCCAATGAAATCCCATTATTAGCAATTTTAAGAAGTCCTACAACAATCTCTGAGGTTTTGAAGAGTTGTAATGTGCTGTGTGCTGGTCATCTCTGGTGCCTGTTTGCTGCCAGTCCTGAGGTTTGGTATCATTTAATCCAGTAGATCTTGTTAAATCTTTTCTCTTTTATTCTAGTATAGATGTTCACAGTCTGTCATCAAGTGACCTTTGAGCTGTGACCCTGTGAACTTAGGGCAGTTTTCCCAGACAGTAACCAATGCATCTGGCTTATTTCCCTGCCCCCTCTAAGGCTTTGGAAATGTGGCTATGGGACCTGGACACAGAGTCCCTGCAAGAGTAGCAAATACCAGAGAAGAAACATCACTTTTCTCACCCCTCTCTGGTGTTACCCCCTGGTTATCAGAAGAGAAGTGGTTGTTTCCAGCTGCAGCCTCACACATTTAGAGCCTGGGTCAGCAAGGTTCAGTCCTCAGCCTGGCAACTGGCACAGCAGTGTCTCCTCTCCAGGTGACAGGGAGAGCACCACCAAGGCCCATATGATGCTCTCTCAGACAAAAGCAGACTCCACATGAAGAAGAATGTTCTGAAGTGTTTCTGCTGTCATGAATTCTTGGTTGGGAGAGTTAACTGGGAGCAGTGCTCTGTGTGCAGTGTTACTACTTCTCACTTGGAGTGATCCAAGCAGGAATGCCCTTTCCTTGCCTGGGGAGTTACACTAAATGTATTTCATCCTTGCTTTGGCAGCACATAGACCACATAATGAGCACTCATGGGAAGCAAATCATGCAAGCAGTAACCCTCATTCTGGAAGGGGAGCACAATATAGAAGTCAAAGAGCAGGTAACTTTTCTGTTTTGTGTTGTCTTGGCAGAATAAAATATAAGAGAGCAAAGAATGCTTACTGTTCACAACATGTCATTTTTGTTTGAGATTATGATGTGCTGTGAATATTTTGCTGAGATCTGTCAGATGAATAACTTGAATACCTACAATAATGCTTTTCTTTCTAATGGATTGTTACAAAATTGTTTGAACTGAATTCAGAATGGTTTTTCAAATGTAAGTTTGGCAAAGAGGAGGGATGTGAGAGCAGAAGAATTAAACTGGGGCCATTGCATGGCAGGAAGGGATCAGCAGGAATAGAAGGGGAAAGAGCATCCTGATGGAGCCCAGAAAAAAGTAGGGAGGGACCTGGCCTGACAAATGAAAACTTAAGAAAAGCAATCTGCAAGAGGAAAGGCAGAGGGAAAGAGATGGCCAGCAAGGAATGACATCCTGGAACCAATGTACAGGGACAGCTGCTGTGGGGGTGCTAAAACAGCAATTAGAGGATGGGTGGGCAGGATTTGGCTAAGTAACTCTTGTGCCAGACAAGACAGGTAGTGGGAGAACTGTATTCCTTCCTCATATGGGAAGGATGGGGGCAGTAAGGAGCTGTGGGAGATGCCAGAGGATTGCTTTGGCTTAGGTTGGATATGGGTAGCAAACAGCATGGGAAATGAGTGTAGGAGTAGAGCTCATCTAAATCCCTGCTCACAGAAGAACAGGCTGAAGTCCAACAGGCTGCCTTTGGCGATTTAAGTGCAAAATTAGCAAAAAAAAATCCTCCAAGACTCTGGCTAGCAAGTTTGGTGACACCATGGCTCTGAAGCAGCTGAGAGCTAACCACGTGTGTCTTTCTAAATAGGTCTTCCTGATAAAGCTGTGGTGACAGGAATGGCCTTGATTGCCATAGGTTATTTATCTTGCCACACCTATCCAAATTACTTTGCAGGAGAACCAGCATACCTGGGAAATAATCTGAGAAGGGGCTGGGGCTGAATATGGGCTTTGGAATTGGGGCCTATATCCACTGAGCATTTCCTTTGTCCTTGTGGTGCAGCTGGCTCTTATTTCAAGGTCCAGTACTACTTGTCTGCACACCAGAACCCCTGCTTGGAGCAAGACAGTGCTTGTCGCTGTCACTGCTGGCCTCATCAGGATGTAATTAGCAGCTTTGAAGTAATTAGTCTCTGCAGCTGCTGACACAGTGCAGTGCAGCTTAGACACAAGCCCCATACATGTGCTCATCATCCTCCAGTGTCCTCCCAGCATGTCCAGAAAAGATGGTCAAGTTCTTCCAGAGCTCTTGGGAAAGAGCTTGAGAGCCAGGGAAGGGGCTGTGTCAGTCAAAGCTCTGTGCAGGTAGGGCCAGTGTGGCTCAGGGTGCTTCAAGGGCATCCTGTGGAATGGCTTCTCTAATTTGCAAGACATAACCAGCTGCAGAAGTAGCTGGAGTTACCTCTGCAGGTGACAACTGTGATTAGACTTGTTGAAAACAAATTACTCCTCTGCCAGATCAGCAAAAAGGTGAAAGGCTTCTGTCTCTCCTTTTCCTGGCCTTAAGAAGGAGGTGGAAATGGTTGGGGTTTGTTGTTTTTCCTTTCCCCCAGCCACTGCTACAGAGCAGACATATCTCGTGTATGTTGCAGATTTCCATAAGAGATTTAAAATGTTCTTCCTTGCAATGAATTAGTGAGTGCTGCTCTGCATTTTAAAATGGTGATGAATGTTTTTGGCCAGGGCTGCTCCCCACAGCTGGTAACTGCTTGGCATTGGCCCTAGATGTGAGCAAGCTGGAAATTCCAGATTAAAGATATTAAAACTAATTAAAGGAATTGTTTGTCCCAAGTTCAGAGCTGTCAGGGAAGCTGTCATGGGATGTGATCTGGGGCCAAATAACTTCCCAGTTTTTCTCTCTTTCAGACATTGTGTATCCTTGCCAATATAGCAGATGGCACAACGGCAAAAGAACTGATTATGACCAATGATGACATCCTGCAGAAAATCAAATACTACATGGTAGGGGGAATTTCTCTTAAAGGATTTGTCTTGGTCTTTTGCAGGAATGAAAAGAAGAAAGTGTTTTAGGATTTTGTTTTGTGAATTATTCACTATAATGCATTTAATTTCTATGTAACCAGTGGGGTGTAAGTACAGTTCTGTATGGCAGAGGTGTACAGAGGAACTGACTAAAAGGAAAATGCAGGGGTTATTTCCCATAAAAACATTACAGTGACATCATGTACATAGAAAACATTTAATGAACTTGAAAAATGCATATCTTGGAGATGTCAGTAAACATTTGGAAGAAAGTGATTGACCACTACTCAAGTGCCTTATATTTGGGTCCTCTCTTTCAGAGAAGTTGTAGATAACAATTAGTCCCAGCTTTGCTATCGTATTTATTACATGATGAATGTCAAAATATAAGTCTTGTGAATTTCTGAATTCCTTCTTCTAAACTTGAGTTCTATTTTTCTTTGTTTAGAGTCATTCAAATGCTAAACTACAGCTTGCTGCCATGTTCTGTATATCTAATCTCATATGGAATGAAGAGGAAGGTAAGAAACCCTCCTTATTAATGCACAGACAAGTTACTATCCTGATCAAAAAGCTTTTGTTGCATAGTAATGAATATTTGCAGTGCACAGTGCAGTGGGATCCAAATAATAATGGGAAACATCATTATAGGTGTAGTATGGAATATGTGGGAGTGGTCAGGAGACACTGAGGAGGATGCAGAGCTTTCTGGAGAGACACAAAGGCACAGTGACAATAAACAGGAGCGAGGCAGACACAGTAGGAGGTTTTCACCTGTAGCATTTCTGTCAAGTCTCAAAACAATTGGAGTGAAAGAGAATTCTTGTAAGAGCTTCCAGGTCTTAAAGGGGCTGTGGAAACACAATTTTGGAAGGAACAGGTTCACTGGAGAGAATAAATGGATTAGAAGGGGATCTCTGGCAAAGAAATTTTCCACAGTATGGATGACTTGAGTGGCTTGGGCTGAAACCAGCTAAAGGACTTGTGGGTGGAAGTGGGAGCAATGGATAAGGCATTTGGTGGGAAGTCATGGCCTGGGAGAGTGGGAGGTTACCAGAAGGGGGCTGAAGGATGGTACTGCTCAGGGGAATATGGTGAGAGGAGGAGAGGGCAGAAGTCAGGCTCAGAAACACCTCCAGGGGAATAGTCTCTGCATCCAAATCCTGTGAAATCAGAGATAAAACAGCTGAAGTCAGGATACCTTAGGATAAAGATTTTTGCCTTCAAGATGTTCTTGGCTCCAAACACGTACACACAGAGCACATCTCCCTGGGGAAGCAGGCAGAGCTGAGGGAGTGTTTCCATGGCTGTGCTCTAGCTGGACATGGCTCCTGACCCCCTCCTTTAGCAGGTTTCTGCTCCCACCCCTCTCTGCTGTCCTGCAGACATTTGGGATGGTGCCACCCCCAACAATGGGATTTGTTGTTGCTGCAGGTTCACAGGAGCGCCAAGACAAACTCCGAGACATGGGAATCGTAGATATTCTACATAAACTGAGTCAGTCCTCAGATCCAAATCTGTGTGACAAGTGAGTATGAAGATAATGCAGGATCACCACGGTTGTTAATGTCAATTAAATTATTTTAAACTAATTAAGCCCAGCAATAACTGTGCACACACCTGTGCTGTTACCTGTGTTAGTATCCACGTAGATCATCTGGCTGCTTCCCAAATACGTGTAAAACCAAAACAGTTACTGACAATTTCTGGGGTTTTATGTTAACCTTATGCAGTTATCCCACCTACAGTTGGCAACAGCCCAATTTCTTTCACAAAGTAAAGAAGAAAGTCTAATCTTTGGAAGATGTCACACACAGACAATGCAACTCAAAACTGTGTAGTTGTTTTTAAAATGCATTAAATTTGGTATTCCTGGTTTTATGAAAGATGTTCTAGTGTTCTTAGACATCTTTGTAGGAAAGTTAGGACTTCTCATCTTAAAATCTATGCCAGAGTATTAGCACTGAAATTGATCATCAGGAACATTTTGATATCCAACTGCTGCCACACCAGCTCCCTCCATGGGCTATTATTATGGCTTGTGATCACAGCAGGAAGATGGGAAAAAACAAATGAATAATCTTCTTCCCTGTTGATGAGTTGTATCCGGTCCTGGAAAAGTCTGTTAAGGTCATGGTAGCAGGTTGGGAGATGTGGGGGACAAAGGAAGAGCAAAGTGTCTCACTTCAGGTGGGAGGAAACTCAGCCCGTGTGATGATGGAACTGTAACCCCAGAGGAGTTTTAGGAGGTGTTTTTGTTTTAACAAAAACATTATGCAATATAAGATTACATAAATGCATTATTAGACTGGCTTCTTTCTCCCTCTCACCTCACTATGCTTTTGGTGGGGCCAGTATTCCTACAGGATTCCTGTGTCTTTAGTAAATTCTGACTTGACACTCCTTGGTTTCTCAGCTGAAAGACCTGCTTTTCGTGGTACACCTGTATTACAGAAAGCAATTGCTCTTCAGTGATTGCTCTTGAGGGATTGTGGGAGGTGTGTATAACACACATCCCAAGCCCCACCATGCTGGGAGTGCCTCAGTTTGTGCTGGGATTCAGTGTCATTGGCTAGATCGGGTTATCCTTGGATGCCAGGTGGATTCTTTAACAGTTACAACCCACCCAGAGCATTTCTGCACCATGGGTCAGATCCTTCCAAAATGAGGGAGCTTTTTCCTCAGCCATCCTCCCTTCCTCTCTGCTGGCACGCTCTGAGCCTGCTCTTGAAGCTGCTGCTGCTGCTGAAGCCAGCCTGCTGTAATTAATGGGTTGTTCTTTCTTGCAGGGCGAAGACAGCACTCCAGCAGTACCTTGCATGATCAAAGACTAACTGAATCTATGGACACCCCTCATGTCTACTTAAGGAATAGCAGGAGATACTCCTGACTCCTTATATTTGCACAAGTCACCTTGGGCTGCATTTTTCTCAGGTGCAGGGAGCTGCTTTGCAGAAACAGTTCGAATGATCAGGTCTCCAGTGCACTTGAGAATTTTCTTGAGGTAGTTTCTTTACTCAGAGGACTCGGGGGGGGGTGTTTTGGTTTTTTGGTTTGTTTTTTTTTTTCCTGAGCTACCTGGACTCTCAGATAGAACAATCAGTCATCGTTTTCCTTTTGGGCCTCCAATTCTCTGCTTTTGCTGCAGCCTTGTGTGGGTGTGTGGGTGCTCGAGTGCGTGCGTGTGCCGGGCTGAGTGTGTGGGTGTGAGACCTCACTTTTGGTTTTCCTTTTTTTTGTGTGAAAATCTTTTTCTACAGGTTTTCAAGGGTTAACCATTGTTTGCTGTACGAATACTTCAATGAATTATATACCGTTTGAATGAAATGTTATTTAAAAAAAAAAAACCAAACTGTTGTATCCCATAAAGTTTATTTTGAATTTTGAACAGATGAATGTTTTTAAGTAAAATATATGCATTTCTGAACTTCAGCTTAACTTACATTATACTTCATTTTTAAAGAGAAAAAGAGAAGGAGACAATAGACTTCAAATTCCAAGCAGCACATTCTGTACTGACAATGTCCAAGAGTTCTTAGCCACAATACAAGGTCACCTGGTATCGATGACATGCTCAAATGCATGGAATGGCCCAACTGGATTGGGTTTGGGTTTCTTTTCATTTTTGGAAAACAAGCTCATACTTGAGGGTTAGCATGACTGATGCTTTTCAGAAAGGAGCATGTGGCTGCAAGATCAGCAGGAATAAGCTCTTGTTTTGCCACCCAGGAACTTGCTCAGCTACTTGCTGAAGGGTTGGCTTATTCATGGTCAGAAGGATTTGCTGATCACTGATACCAGCAGAGCAAACTGTGTGTTGCAGAAGTTATACCTTCCAGAGACTAGAAGGAGTTGGCAAACAGGATTAAGGAATTGCTTTTGTTTTGCATCCTTTATCTCCACTAATAGCTCAGTGACTTCCAAATTATTTCCACAAATGATCAACTGGGTGCATTAAGTTGGGGAAGGGATGGAAAACCTGGGGCTTCTGTCTTGTTTTATAGCTCAATAATGTTGCTACATATTTTCTGTATATTTGCAGCTATACACACATGCATGGATTTAATTTGCTGGATAATTGGTGGGGTGTGACTGCATCCAGAAGCTCTGAGTGTCTGTATGTTCCTGAAATGGTGCCTGCAAGTGTGCAGGGGGAAACACGAGTGCAAGTGAAGGGGACTGTGTGAGCTCAGGCTGGCTGGAATGGCAGAGCCCAGTGACTTCCCAGTCTCCTCAAGCAGTTCAGGGTTTTGACTCTGCTCAGGTCTTCTTTCTGGTTTCAGTTTAGACCACAGTTCATAGTCAGACTCCCCAGACATTGTATTTACATAGCACTAACAGGCACTAGAATTTGCAGCCAATGTCTTAAACCAAATCCTTCTTCTCTTACACTGAGCTTCAGGAAGGCTGCAGCAAGAAGAGAAGTCTGTAACTTTGCTAACCAATTTTGATAATTATCTAAATCTTTTATTTCTAATCAGAAGGTCAAATTGTGATGACAGCCTTACTTTTTTCCCAAGGTAACTTTGTGTCAGAAAATGTGACCACAGTTTGGCCTGGAATTTGAATGTGCTGTATATCAGATAACTGTTATCACTTGGTTGCAAAGAAGAATATCTGCATTTCATGTAACTTCTTCCACTCTCAAAGACAAATAAAAGTGAGCACCTGACACTTTTTCCCCAGGCATTGCAGTAAGTGACTGGCAGTTTTTTAACGTCCTTCTGCAAATGTTTCATGATGGACTTTGGGGGTTGAACAAAAGGGAAAGTAAACATATGTGAGAATTTGTTCAATATAAGTACCTCAGAAGCAGAGTCTTGTTTATAAAATTCAATCAAATATATTTTTGCTTAAACTGAGAAAAAAGTTCTGAGGCAGGTATTGTAACAAAACTGTCCAGTGGGGATCTCCCTGCCCCATTTGCACTCCTGTCTGTGTTGAGGAGCTCGAGTTCTTATGTATCTCCTCTCATCATTCCCCAACTCACATTTCTTAAAGCAAATCTGCGTTTGATTCTATAGAACTTTGGTGCCTACAGGTGTTCAGAAAAAAGGTGAGTAAAAGTATCTCTGTACAAGTTTTGAGATGGTCTGCTAAAATTCTGCCAGAAAAGCTAAAAACCCATGCTCAGACAATCTTGTTGCTGCTTGAGAACAGTTGACATTTTCCACAGGTATAGAGAGGACAAACTGTTGGGTAAGAACATTTTTACATTCAGTTAAACTTTGTGAATAATTTTTGATGTTGCTATAGGTATGTACAAAAAGAAGAATACTGTAAATAAAAAGAACTTTACCAGTACATCTAGATTTTTCTCAGCTTCCTGAAGAAATATGAACTCTCTGTGCCAGCTTCTCTACAGCCTAAGATTCACAGTGGGACAGACTTTCCTGGTCACTCAGAGCTTTCCCAACTTAATGAGGTAGCAGCAGCTTGTGAATTCCAGGGTTGCTTACAGAACCAAAGCAAAGTTTGTCTGGACATCATATGAATTACCAGGATTTCTGCTGTTCTTGGGCCGTTTCTCTGCTGAAAAACCATCCTGATGGATGTTGATAAGTATGTCCTCTCTTTATATATGGGTCTAGTGATGGGAATCCTTCTTTCAGAGGTTACACGTGTTACAAAGTGAATAGTTGAGCAGGGGATTTGGGACACCAGCTGTCAGACAGTGGTACCCTTGGCTCTCCCCACCACCTTCATTCCACATTTGGACTCTTTCCTACACAGAAAATCAAATAAAATATATGAGGAATAATAGCTCCAGTCACAGATTTGCATTGTGGTAGTGAAAGAAGCCAAATAACCTGTGTAAAGCAGCTTGTGCCAGGATACCATTTTTAAAATTTATTTTTACAGACTTTACCTATTTCCATGGATGCTGTACCTCAGCAAACGTGCTGAAGCAGTAACACAGCAGGCAGAGGAATAATTGAGGTGTCTGAGATTAGGTTCTTTAAGAGTAGAAAATGGCTTTAAAAGGGCTTTGGTAATCCTGAAATGTGAGCACAAGAGCTGTCGGTTTGCAAACTTTCAGTGGTGGCCAGAATGATCAGGGCTTTTCTGCAGGCTGATTGCTACAAAAAGAGACATTGTGGGGGCATTGATGTACCGAAACCTGAATCCTCAGCCCAGGAGGAGGGTGAGCAGTTGGAGGACAGGCCAGCAGGTGCTGTGTGACAAGAAGCAGCTCCAAGCTGTGCCTCTGCAGCCCAGTGTGCCCAGGTGTGGGAGGGGATGGGCTAAGAGCAGCAGCCCTGCCCAACGGCATCGCCAGGGCTGCTGGGCACTGGCACTGCTCTCACTCACTGCAGAGAGGAAAAGAAAACCACAAACCTCCCCAGACTGAGCTGGTTTGGAAGGGGACACCCTTGCTCAGTGCTCTGAGGTCACGCCTGGATTCCACACCTTGCTTTGAGCCCCCAGTTTAGGGGAGAGGTGCGAAGACTGGAGTGGAGGGTGAGTGTTGGGCTGGGGGGTGCCAGGCAGGGGGGGCAGGGACAGGAGAGAGAAAGGCTCCACCTGCAGCGGCTGCTCCAGGAGTCCCAAGGGAGATGGAGCTGAAGTTGCAGCCGGCGCCGGACACGGGGGAGGGAGCAGGGCGGGCTGGGCTGACGCTGCCCTGGCGATGCCAGCGCTGCCATGGCAGCCTTGGGCTCCTGCCAGCTGCTGCACAAGGCCCTGGAAAGGAGCGGCCATTAAGGCCCCGCAGCAGCAGCTCGGCTCTCAGAGGAGGGGTGAGCAAAGGTGTCCAGCCTGGGGGCACTGCAGCAGGGCCGCGGCGATGCTGTGAGTGCTGTGTCCGGGCTGGAGCAGCAGACACAGGTAAAAAGCTCTGTCTGTGGTGCAGGTTGGCCAGTTCTTGGATCCAGGTGATTAGAAGTAGTGCTTTGTGCTTGGGACAGCTGCTGGAAGGACCCTGTTCCTGCAGAAGGATGGCTGCAAAGAAAAAGGAGGTAGTGCTGCAGGTCAGTAGTAGCCAGGCCTTTAGCAGACTTTGTAAACTTAAACTCTCAGTAAGTGCAAAGGATGGAGTTCAGTCTTGGGGTATCTCAGATCCTGTTGGCAAAGCCTCACTGCAAGGTCTTTTTTGGGAAGAGGCGTTCCTGGAGGCAGGTGGGAAGCGTGGGAGGTCACACGTGTCCCCAGTCAGGGCTGTGGGGTGCACAGGGAGCTGTTGCAGGTTGGGGTTGGGGTTGTTGGGGCCTAGCACAGGTTTGGCTGCTGTCAGAGACCAAAATTCCTGTTCTGTGAGGTATTAGCTCAGAGGACATTTCGGAGTAGGGAACTGGGGTTGGCACATCTCCTGGATAGCAAGTTATTGAACATTTCTGACCAGGTCATGTATTCAGAAAGATTGCTGTAAAGGTAGAAAAGCTAGGAGGTACAAGAAAGATTTTTTTTTTTTTTTTTTCCTTTGACTCTATTTCACAGTGTTGTGTAGAGGAATTTTTCCTGCATAGGTGATCTAGTGATGCTTTTTATAACTACTGCATGGGGAGAAAGGGGTTCTAAGAACAGTTCATAATGCAAAAACATTGAAAACTGAAAATGGGTTCTGCAGGTCTGCTTCAAATTTTGAGAGCAGTTCAGTTTTCTCAAGAGAGAAATAATGAAAGCGATTATGGGCTCTATGACCTTGTTTATTCACTGTTGAACTAGAAATGTGAACAATGAAACAAGGAAAGAGGGACATTTTATGAAGGTAGGAATAGTTTCTGTTGCTGCTTGTCCCACTGTGTTCCTGTGGGATGGGGAACCTGACATGGACTGGACTGTGCCCCTTTGGCAGTGAAGGGAAATCCGAGTCTACATCTGCAAAATTGGGATTTTTTTACATCTGCAGATGAAAGCTGAACCTGTGTAGGCCATGAGGGGATATCCTAGAAGGGGTCTGGCTTTGTTAGAGAAAAGTCAAGTCCAAGCAGCCTCAGGACATCCAAATCAGCAAAGCACCTTGAAGAGTGCCAGCAGTACTTGAGCCCAGCAGTTGAACTCATGGCCAAATTCATTATCAGAAAATACTGTTGTAAATCATTTAGACTCATTAGCGTTCTGTGAAACACTCCGAGGGTGGTCCCAGCACTAAGAATAATTAAGTTTTATAGTTCTGCAGGTGTTCTCTGAGAAAACTAAGCTTGGGATCATGTGCTGAGCAGGCGAATAAACGGAGGTATCTGAACAGCTCCCTGTTCCCTGAGTGAGACAAGGCCCTGGAGAAACTGCCCTGTGTGACCCCCAGTGACACAGCTCTGAACACCTGTGAGAGGGAGTTTCCACTCTTGGAATTCTTGGCTGGGAGATTTTGGCAGCCCTTTAATGCCCATTGGTGTTAATTATTGTGAAATAGCTGGCCTTGATGCAACCTGCTGTCTTTCACTGCAGTCTAAATGTAGTTGGGGTTGACGATACCCACTGAGGAAGGAATTAGGAATCTTCATGGTTCACGATGAACAAAACCAGACCTTGCGTTTCCCAAGAAGCCTTTTTTATTTTAACTCTCTTAAGTACATACTGAAGGGCAAGCCATGAAAGATGGGGAAGATGCTAAGGATTATATCCTTTCTAAGAACAGCATTGGGAGTGTGGGATAATAGAGTGGGTAGTGCTGTGTATGGAATGATCTAGGGCATGCTTGACAGGGTAAATCTCTGAGCAAGCTGATCTAACAGTGAGTTTTGTGCAGGAGATTAGATGAAGGGCTCCACGGGCCCCTCCCAGCCTAGAACTTTGTGTTCTCTGTTCGCTGTGCTTTGGAAGCCTTTAGTAACAGCTGGGAATTCAGATAAGTACATGTTGGGTTCAGACCACCCTCTAGTGCCCACACATCATGGAAACTGTGCATTTACTAGTTCAGTTAGTCTATCAAGGCTGAAACGTCTCAAATAGTAGAGTTTGTGTGCAGGCAAGATGAGAAACTGCTGCTGGAGAATCAGGTGGTTCATAAACCCTGTGAGGACTGGGCCTGAACAAGGTGTGGTTCAACCGGAACCCTGGGCAGGCAGATGGAGATCCTGACAAGGGGCTGTGGGTCTGGGATCTCAGTTTGGGGGCCCCAGCCAAGCCCCAGAACAACTCTGCAAACTGAGCCTGGGATCCTCAGGCAGTCACTGTTCCAGTAGTGCCACTAAACAGGGGAAGACTTGCCCTTGGCTGGATGCTGCTGCCCTTTGCCTTTCCTTGAATCTTGTGAGGCATCCTGATCAGCTGGTCAGAGGTGAGAGAATCACACTGAGAGGAGTTTCCTGAGTGCTCAGGTAATGCCTCTTCAGGCACGTGTGTCCCTCTGGAGTGATTTGTCCATATGTTTGCAGCAGCTGGGTATTACCTGATGAATTACTGTGCCATTTACTGTGTTTTTCAATTTTCCACACAGATTAACATTACTAGCCAGGAGCTTTGGGAAGAAATGCTGTGTCTCAAAGGACTCATTGGTAAGGGTTTGGTCAGCACACTGAATTGTTCTTGTTCTGTGTTGAAAGGACACCAGGACTGTTAGGAGCTATTAGTGTTAAGGATGTTTAGTCAGTCTCTCCATTCCCTTTACCCTGAATGGAAGAAAAAAATATTCTAACAGAGTTGAGACCAGCAGGAGGTTGTAGTCCTCTTCATTTCTGTGGGACAGTCATCATGCAATCCAAGCAGTGCTGGTCCAGTCTCCACTGCTTGGAACAGGACTGTCCCCAGCACAAGGAACAGCCTTGGCTCCCAGGGTTCTTGGGAAAACCTCATGTGCTCTGCCTCTGTGCAGCAGTTTTCCCTGGGAAATCTGCTACCTGCAAGGTCACAAGGATATCCATGTTTCTATTTAAGACTCCTCCACCTCATTCTTAGCTTGTTATTTTGTAATTCTGTCCTCTGATGCAGCATTTCAAATCTTACAAGGGTTTCCAGTTCAGAGCTGAATCCAGCCCTTCTAGCATATGGTCTATTGATCTGTGTTCCAACTGACCCATTTGTACCTGGTTCTGACCCATTTTCCTGCTTGCAGTTGTCGATGTGTTTCAAGCCTGGTGTGGCCCATGCAAACCAGTAGTGAATCTGTTCCAAAAAATCAGGAACGAAGTTGGCAGTAATCTCCTGCATTTTGCTGTGGTAAGATCTCACTTGGCAGTGCTTGAAATACCCAGTCCTCTGAAGTCTAAGGGCTGAAATCACTTACCTTTCCAATATTTAGCCCAAACCATAGCAGTGCAGGAGTTGCAGCTGCTGGGAGTGAACCTGCCACATACAGGGGCTTGGGTATAAGAATTCATGTAATTAAGGATTTTCAGGCTTCAAGTACTCTATGCTTTCCAGATTTCTACTTAAGCAATTAACATTAGACAGAGTCATTAACACATTGCCTCTGATGTACAGGGAGAGGCTGGATTTGGTCACCCTGGAGAGGAAAAGGGACAGATGTCCTGTGGGAGAAGGATGGAGAAGGCAGAGACTGATGTCTGTCAGGGAAACACAGCAACAGGACAAGAGATAATGGGATAAGTTGCATTAGGGGAAGGTCCAAGTAAATAGAAGGGAAAAGTATTCAAGTGAGAATGTACAAGTTCCCAGAGTGCTGTGCAGAGCTGATTCTTGGAAAAGCTCAAAACGGATGCAGCCTTGAGCAACCTCCTGTACCACTGAGAGCAGTCCTGCCCTGGGCAGGGTCTGGGACTGGAGCCCTTCTGGGACTGAAGTCCCTGCCTCAGCCATGTGGTATCTGTGTGTTTTAGTGCCTTTCCTGGCTGGTGGCAGCTCTGGCCTGACGACAGAGCTTAGGGCAGTGAGGTTTCTCTTGGCTCAGCCCTCCCATCCATTGCAGCTCCTCCTGGCGCTTCTCTCAGTTGTCATGGGCAGGAACCCTGAATTCACTTTTCAGGCTTTTTTTCTGGGACTCACCCAAGCAAACTGCTGAGGATAGATATCCCTGTCCCACAGGAGTGCTGCTCCAGTTCCTGCAGGTGACAGCTACCTGCTTCTCAGGCACTGGAACTGAGCTGTGAGCTGGCTGTGCCCCTGCTTCTGACCAGTGTCATTTTGTCCCCTAAGTCTGGGACCCAGAGGGGTCCTCTGTGGGGGATGAGTACCAGCCAGCTGAGGGTATCTGAGTCCAGGCACTTGTGTTCATCCCTCTAGAGCAGAAATGCTTTTCTAGAAACACCTATTTTATTTTACATTCCTTTTAGGCTGAAGTTGATTCCATTGAGGCTCTGGAAAAATACAGAGGACAATGTGAGCCTGTCTTTCTCTTTTATAAAGTGAGTGAAAATATTTTCCCAGTGGTTGCATAGGAATAAACATGTCCTGCTGGTGGGAACATCGGTCCTTTTGGGAGGCTGTTTTATTTCTTTAATGTGTGATGGGACAATTTTATTTGCTCTGTATCTGCTGGTAATCAAATGCTGTGCTGATAAGAATATACAGCCCATGTGCTGCCCTGTGGAGTCTTCAGGTTCAGCCTCCTGCTTCTGCAGGACCTCACTCCTCTCACAACCTGTGTTGCTTCATCCTGAGACTGACGAGGAGGCACAAATAAAGTTGTTCCAAGGTTTCCCTCTTGCTGTGGAGCAGAGCAGCTCTGAAGGGAGGAGGGCCTGGTACATATAGTGTGGGTGATGTGCTGCTGTGGGGAATTCCAGAGCCCAGAAAGCAAAATCTGAGCATTTGCTGACTGATTTGCTTTCCACACCTTCCAGGGAGGAGAATTAGTGGCTGTTGTAAGAGGAGCAGATGCACCATTGCTGCAGAAGACCATCCTGAAACAGCTGGCAGGGGAAAGGAAGGGTTTACATGGAAGAGAGCCTGTGGTGGTAATGGGTCACTAAAGCTTCAAACACCTGTAGATGTGCATGCAAGAGGAGAGGTTCAGCTCCCCAGAGCCAGCATAGCGCTAAAGCAGAGCCACTTCTTTTCAAAAATCCTCTCCCCTGCCCAGCCAACCTCCTAAGCCACCACCACAGGGACTGGCTTTGTGTGTGTGATCTAAAGTAATGACATTTCTGAGGAGCAAAACTGTCTTACCTGTGTGTGACTTGCTGCTCCTAAGGCATCTCTAAAGCCTGCAGCTCTCTGCTGCCATTGCTGGCCTGTTCCTGGGAATGCTTTTCCCCCAGCTCTTGCTGTCTGCTGACTGAAAGCTCAGCAGGTGACCCTAGACAGGCAGATCCTCTACTGTCCCTGCTGAGCTGAGCTGGCCCAGGACAGCAGGAGGGCTGTTCCTGCTCAGGGGGAGGTGGGACAAGGGGCCCTGCCTGGCACAGGCTTACCTGGAGGGTAGGTGTGGGATGTTCCTGGCTCATCCATGTGCCCTTGCTGCTAGGTGCCAGACAGAGCCTTCTCCAGAGAGGAGGGAAGCACAGCTCCCTTTCAGGAGGAACAACGGGAAGGACTAACAGGTAAGGCAAGGCACAGGTGTAGGATGTTCTCTGTGCCTTTAATTTGAACATTTAAAAGCTGGAACCTTCAGCATGGATTCAGCTGCTGCTGGGACACCAGAGGGGCCATTCCTCCATCTGGGCACAAACAAGAGCTCAGCATAGTTTGGGTGTCTGGCATTGTGAAACTGGGTGAATTTATCCTTCCAATGCGTTTTATTTTATATTTGACCCCCCTTGCCTTCTGGGCTGGTAAGAGCCCTTGGAGACCCCACATGGCTTTCTGTTTCCAGGTGGTTTTTAAAAGAAAACACAGATGCTTGGGCTCCAAATCTGCTTACACCATCTCCTGCCTTGTCTAAAATTAGCCACGAATTCCCAAAGGCATTTGCCTCTTCTCCTAAAAGGGACATTTTTTCTTGGCTTTGCTGGGACAATGCTACATCCTGGCCCTGTGCACACCAAATCTTAGGCTCCAGAATGTGAGACTCGAAGCAAAACCTCCTAGTTTTAGCTGAAGCACCATGGGATGCTTTAAGGCGAAGGGACGTGAGGGATGTTGGTCTCTGCCTCCCCTTTCTGCACCTATTGTTAATTTTGCCCATTTTCTTCCCTCGGAGGCTGACGCATCCATCGGGTCCTGTATGACAACCGCAGTCGTGGAGCAGATGCGATTTTTTTTTTAAATAAATACAAGATTTCCTTGTGGCAGCAGCGCCGGGTCCGTACCCTTGGTGTCCCCCGGCGGCGCGGGGCCCCTTTAAGGCAGGCGAGGGGGCGGCCCCGCCGCGCTGCGGCTGCGTGGGGAGGAGGCTCTGCCCGCGGGTTCGAGTCCCGGCGGAGCCGGTTCGGCCATGGCCGCGGCCCCCGAGCCGGCGGAGGCCGAGCCGTGCCCGGAGCCTCCCGTGCACCGGCTGAGCGTGGCGGAGCTCGACCGTGAGCTGGACTCTCGCAGCGAGCTGGTGCGTCCCGAACCGCCGCGGAGGCGACACGGCCTGGCCGGGGGGGCTGCGGCTTCTCGGCCGCTTCCCGCTGGGCCGAGGGAGGGGCGGTGGGTCCCTGAGACACACGCGGGGGAAAGGTCGGACCCCTCACACAGACGGAGGATCGGCCGCTCCCTTCACACACCCGTGAGGGGGAGTCGGTGGGTGCTTCATAGAGACACCTGCGAGAGAGGGTGGGCGAGTCCCTTCACACTGCTGTGATCCGGTGAGAGAGGGTCGGCGGGGGCCTTCACACTTACGTGAAGGAGTTCGCTGGGTGTTTCATACAGACACTGTGAGGGAGGTCCCTGGGTGTTTCATACAGACACTGTGAGGGAGGTCCCTGGGTGTTTCATACAGACACTGTGAGGGAGGGGCGGCGGGGGCGTCCCGGGCTGATCCGTGTCAGTTCCAGTATGGTGTCATGGGTCACTGTCATTTACATAAATTTCGCGTGCTTCACCTGTATAGGGAAAAAACCCAACGACCTCCCAAGTTCTGTATGATGAGTGCCTTATGTAGCACGTACAGAGTCAGTGACTTAATTTCTCTCTTGCTGTAAAACCCTTTATAGTGCAATAGCATGTTTATTCTCAGAACATCCACAGTATTCTGTGACTGTTTCTGGTAGTAAGTCAGACTCCAAGAAGGAAATATTTTCCTCACTCAACCATGTGAAACCGTGTATGACCCTGCCCTCGGAGCTCTTGCCTGCCTTTCCTGAGAGGCGTGTGTGCTCTGCTGCTTTTTATGTGGCTTTAATTAGGGTTTGGAAGGTGGAGCAGACAACGTAAACTCAGGCTGTGGTTTCTAATGTACAGATTGACGACAAAGAATTTGACATTCCTCAAGTTGATACCCCTCCAACGCTGGAGAGCATCCTGAATGAGGTGAGTGAACCACTGGACAGGGGAGAGGTCAGGTGAGGCAGCACATGCTCCTTTTCCTCTACTCTTGCTGTGCTTTTCTTGGAAAACAAAATTGTAGAGCTTCATGGTTTCCTGATACTGATAGCTAGCAGGTGCACACTCAGTGGAGTAATTGCTCTACAGTGTGTGATACGGAGTTTTGTTGTTTTGTTTTTTGGGGTTTTTTTTCTAATTAAAATATCCACAGCTGCAGCATAAAAGGTTTTCATCAAGTCCAAGCACATTCATCTGTAGATCTGGAGAGTCACCTGAAATCTAGACAGCCTATTAAAAGTCAGGGTCACCAAACAACTTTTTTTAGCTAAAAGTAATTGGAAAGTATTGAGAGAAGTTGTGAAGTTGTGGGAGGAGATGAGAGCTGAATTCTTCTCAGCTTCATTTGTGTTGTTCCTGTCACATATGACGCTCTCTGGCAGCAGCAGTGAAGCAGCTGATGTTACCTGTGGTGCCTTGCAGGGGAGATCTGACTCTGTCTCATTTGTATCCAACTCATTGTATTTCTACAGTAGCTGTGTGAGTGCACAATCCTTAGAAACACAAAGAAGGGCACTCAAGTAAAGATAAACTCCAAGACAACAAGCTTTTTAACAGAATGAGAAGGTTGGTGGCTGGATTGCTAGGAAGCTAGTGTGAAGGGGAAAGGAGCCTGCCTGGGTTGCAATTCTTTTAAAAACCTGTATTAAAAACACAGGCATAAGGTGTCCCAAACAGAGACAGTCTAGAAACAAGAGGAGTAGTAGGAGCAGCTATGTCCTGTTTCTACTGGTGCCCTGAGTAGTGGAAATTCAGTAAATTTGGGTCATCTCAAACTGTAAAGACATGCAGTGACATCCATGCCAGAGGAGTAGATTCCAAGTCTTAAATTTAAGAGGTAGTAATGAAGAAAATCTAGTTCAGTGCAGGCAAAGTCTTATTGCAGTATCTCATAAATGTAGGATGGGAATTACTGGCAAAATATCTTCTAAAAAGGATTTTAGCAGAGGAGAACCTGTCTGAGCCAAAAAGACAAACAGCTGCAGTTCAGAAAGAGATGCTTAATGAGCACAGGGCCGCCAGGTATAAGTGAAATGAGGGGCAGCTGCTCTGCTCCCAGCTGGTTTGGCATCAGCTGGGGGATTGTGTTGGTCCCCCTGGCTTTGTGCTGAGAGACCAACAGGAGCAGCACTGGTTTTACAGCACATCAGGGAGAATGGCTTTTTGAAAAACTGATACAAAATTCTAGGCTAAGACTCAAAGGAGAAAGAGATTGCAAACAGAAGAGATGAGAAGACAGCTAAATGAACTCTCATGGCAGCTGAAGGGACTTCTGGGCTCTTAGTGCCATTTGAAGTGCTGGAGTAGATGATGGTAATTCTAGACTTTCTCTTGGCAATTTGGAGACTTGGAAATAGCTCTGTTAAAGGTCAATTAAAGTTTTGATGGATATCTGGGGAAGAAAGGTGAGATGACTTGTTCTACAGCCCACTTCTGTGATTTTTGTAAATTCTGGAAACTGGGTCTTCCACAGAATCAGCCCAGTAAGGTAATAAATAGTTCTGGCTTTTAAATATGAGGCATTCTTGTCCTCTCCTTCTCCATTTCCCTGCTGAATTGATGCTGCTTTGGTTTGATGTATGCTGTTGTGCCTTTTGAACATTCAGCAAGCTCTGGTGATTCTTGCCCTCCAGACTGATGATGAAGAAGAGTCTTTCATTTTGGAGGATCCCTTTCTCTTGAACATTGATAACACGGATACACACTCCTATGACACCTCTTCTGTGGCCAGCTCTGACAGTGGGGACAGGACACACCTGAAAAGGTACTGCAGCCTCATGCCCTGGGAGGTCAAACCATTTGTGAAGGGGTACTGCTTACATCTCTTAGAAACAAATCCTCCTTTTTTCACAGAACACTGTCATTCCTCCAGGACCATGTAGGCAAAGATGGGATTTGTAGTTGCACTGAGGGCTGGCCTGTTTGAGCAATAACAGAATTTTATAGGAGATGGATTATTTAAATTTCTCCAAATTTTAATCGAATCTTTAACGTACTGAATCACGATGACTCTAAATAAAATGTTTCAAAGGGGTGTCCAACCTAGTCTGCAAGCAGCTGGTGGTTATTTGTAAAAGGCAAGTGCTGTCACTTCTGTGAGTGGACTGCTAATGTCGACATCTAATATGTGATAATTAGCTCTACTGCTAATTATCTGATTACTGCTAATACTGCTGATGTGTGTTGTTAAATATTCAAATGATGGCCTGAGCCACTCCCATGGCTGCCCTGTGTGCCATGAGCAGTTGCACAGGATATAAACACTGAAGTCTAATGGTTTATGTCAGCATGTGGTGGTGTACAGACTCTCTGTCCCTTCTTTTTTCAAATAAGATTGTTTGTAACTGAGAGAAATGTTACCTGGAGTGGCTTAAACTTCTTCCAGTACAGAGTGTGCAGAAAAACCTGGAAGTGTTCCTGTCCCTTTGGGTAAGGCTGGTTGCCATGGTTATGGGTCCTTAGCCATAACACCAGCTACTAACAATGTGTTAGATGAACCTCTGTGGGAACTGCTTGCTTGTGCACCTCTGGAGAGAGAAGAACCCAATGTTCCCCTGGTAGCTTTGGGAATTTGGGTCTCTGATGGTGTGAGCTTGGCAACAGAATTGCAGCTTTGCTGGGGAATTTTCCCCGGCCTGGATGCTAGAGTTTACCAGCACTGTTTTGAAATAACTGCTCCTCCACTAGTTAGTTTTTAAAGACGTTTTCTTTAACAGAAGCACTTTCATAAACAGAAGCACATAAGCTTTCATATCAAGTGAGCTGTGTATTAATTGAAGGGTGTTCTGTACCATATACCCAGTTTCCCTAGGGGTCTGTAGTCTGCTAATGAGCCTTTTCCAATTGTGGATTTTCTGTTGATACTCACCTTTACTTAAACTTAAGGCTCAAACTTTCTCACTGAAAGAGCTGAAGTGTTGCTTCCAGCATATACTAGTGAATTCTAAGGCTTGCAGATATGTACTTGAAACTGACCATTTGTTTTGAAGAACGGGTTTTTTTACTCCAGGAGATGAGTTGAAACAAACTGTATGTAGGCACAGCAGGGCAGAGCAGGCTTGGCTGATTATCTTATGTCTTATCTCATTCTGTGACCCCAAGAAGAAGAATGCAAACTGCATGAATTACAGGTGTATGCAGAATTTACCTGCTGGCTTAGCTGTGGGATAGGCAAAGTTCCAAGCTTTTATTCTGCTCTAACACTTTTTAGTTTGTTCTCTTAGGAAGAAAAAACTCCCAGATTCTCTCTCACTCCATGGATCAGTGATACGGCTCTCACTCCTGAAAGGAATTTCTGCTCAAATAGTGTCTGCAGCAGTAAGTGTCATCTTCTGGGCACCTCCATTATGAAAAATTTGAAACTCTTTGCATGTGTGGGGGTGCATGTGTGATCTTCCATCTGGCCTTACTATTAGTTCTTTGTAACACCATGTTAGGGGCAGAAACTACAGTGCCTAGTCAGGGCTTAGCTGACTTGCTGCAGCAGTGATGTGGTGAGTCACTTTTAGCACTGGCTTGTGTTGTTGGATGTTCATGAAACTTGTTGGGAAATGTTCATGTAACATAAAAGTGTGCTTGAAGGTGGTGGAACTGGATTTGCTCAATACCTGCAACAGGCACATGGCTCTTTGAGAAAAGCTCAGTTACTTTCACATGGAATTACAGGATATTCTGCTTCCCCTCTGTTTCTGGGTGTTTCTAGCCAGTGGTTCCCTCAGCTCTGTCTGCCCTGGTGGGACCATTAAAATGCAGCTGGTGTTGATTTTTCTATATTGTAGTTGTTCTAATTATTACACATGCACAGTCTGGGAGTTGTCTCTCACTCATGGGTTCTTTTTCTCCAGGACAAAGTGGATGCTGGCTTGCCCACTGCAATTGTAAGTACTCTCACAGTTTTCAAGGACTGTATATTTAGTTTTCAGGCCAATTTATTAAATCAGTAACTTAAGACAGCTGATAAACTGATAAATGCATCTTCCTTGACTTTTCAAGTGGAAGGAGCAGCATGAAAGCTCCTTGGGGGCAGAGTCCAGCCTACCTCCACTGCCCAGCTCTCCCTCTGCTGAGCAAGCCCCACACTTCTTTTTTTTATACCATTACCAGGGCTTCTTAGCTGGGTACTTGACCTGTCCCAGCTGTTGAGCACACTGAATTTCCCTAAGTTATTGCTTTGACTCCTAACGTTTTTTATAGAAACTCGAACTGGAGTGCTCCAAGTCATGGGTTCAAAATCTCTCTCTGTCTGAAGTATTAACTAAAAAGCTGAAGGATACTCCTGCTTAGCAATTTGCATCAAAGTTGTTGAAGTCAAGCATGCTAATCATGTCTAAATATGTCAGAAGTGAAACTGCCTGTAGTAAAATGAGAAGAGAAACATTTCAATGAGGTGGAATACAGTCAGTATGTTTCTGCCTTTGTGAAGTGAGTTTTAATGTTTTACAAAGGAACTGAAGATGTGCTCAGTCACTTTGTCTGTAGTAATAGCAGCCCATAAGAAAATATGTTTTTGTTTAAAGAGAAAAGGTAAAAGTAGTCACTTCTAAGGCAAAAGGCTGTGCAGTGAAGTTGGAGACATGCTATGACTGATGTGTAGAATGTATAGAATAAAAATGTATATTTTTGTGTATAGAATAAAAACCTGGACTTACACATCCAGACATTATGGCCTTTGAATTTTTTGAATCTGACTTAGACTTGTTAAGAAATAAAAAGTAGAACAAGATGAATACATCTACAGCATTATGTGATTTCTGTTTAGTTTTATTTTGTTGAGTGCAGGTTTGTAAGTGTGGTAAGATCTTGGAAGATATGTTTAATAGGATTTATTTAATTCCCCATGGAAAGAAATTGGAGTCTCTGGCTTGCTGGGGACTGCTCTTCAGGGGACCAGAACTGGCCAGGGTTTTAGAAGAGTTCAGATGTGGAAGTAGCAGCTGATTTAGGATAAAGTCCCGATTATTTATGTTCAGCAACTACACCAAAAGAATGAGACTGACTTTAGAGAGATGAAATTTTGCTGTGGGTGCCACTCTTGAGTGTTTGAATTTCAAACAGCAGAGGAAAAAGCAGCCCTCTGATCTTGAGATAATCTGTGTGACAGTTGTTCAGGTGTAGTAGCTGTCTGTCTTAATGTAGGAATTCTGCTTGTCACATATAACTTGAAAGAGTTATAACCTTTGAAATCTTCCTCTTTTGGCAAACTTTGCTTGATAAGTGAGGGATTTGTGAATGATGTTTCTTCTGTTTTCAATCTTTCTGTATGACTCTTTTCAGGCAGCATCAAATCTGATAGCAGTCGGGACTTCCCATGGGTTAGCACTGGTATTTGGTAAGTTAAAAATATGGTTTGGAAGTTTTTTGCATTTTAATGCTCTTAAAAAAATGCAAATCCACGCCAAAAAACGCCAGTCTGATTTATAACTACAGGCTGGGTTTCTGGCAGAAGTAGTATTTGTCATCCTTATTCATGTTTCTTCTGCATTATTGGGGTTTCGTACTTTGATGTTGAGAAATTTAGCCACGTGGAAATTGTCTAAAAAGCCTTTTCTATGTTTGAATAGAAAATACTCTGTATTTATGTGAAAGAGACCACAGTCTGTATACAACCATCATCAGTAATAATCTTGTGCCCTGTGTCTGAATTGGTGGCAGCTTTATGGAAGTTGTGTTCCCTGGGAATTGGGGCTTCTGACCCCTGGCTGCCTGCAGACCTGTGTGGGTGTCTCCTTCCCTGCCCTTTCCCTGCACCAGGCAGACACCTCTGGGTCCCTTCATTCTGTTCTTCCTCCTATCACCAAACTTTCTTAAAAGGTTTTCTGAGCTTGTGCCTCTGCTTGCCCAGCTTACCAGTTGGGCCAGAATAGCTCTTGAACTGTTCCCAGTCACATTCAAGTTTTGTGCCTTTTGTCTATCTACCACCCAGTTCTTATCCAATTTAAAAATTTCAGTGTGTTTATTGTTATTATTCAGTGTGTTATTTTTTTGTTTGCAAAGAGAAGATTGGAGATCTGGTTTGGGTTTATTCTGAAATTTAAACCAAGACTAAATTTCTGTAGACCAGTCTGTACTTTTGTTTTTGCTAAATGTGTTAATTTGACTTAGACTTAGTCCCTGAAGGTCTGTAAGGTGTGTGCAGGGTTTATTCTGTAAAATGGGAACATAGCATCTTTTTTGCATGTGAAAATGTAGGTCTATTTTCTGGTTGAATGAATTTCTCTGAATTGTTGTAATTAGCACACTTTTAACTTTAGTTTTTCTTTCATATATTTGATTTCAGCTAATTTGTCTCTCCTCCTAAGTCCACCTGTACTCATGACTTGTCTGCTCTGTCCTTATAGAAGAGTTGGGAAACTTGCATTCTGCTTTTTTTGAATGCTTGACTCCTGAAACATTATCACAGGACAGTTCTCAGACTGCACATGTAAAATTGAAAATCAAACTTTTCTTCTGGATTAGTGTTGGATTTGATGCCAAGTCTGGCATCCTGGAAGTGTTGCAGAAGAGGTGGTGGGAAGGGATGTCTGGAGGCCTGGAGACACTTTCCTCTGGTACCTGCTCCAGGGCCACATAATCTGGCAGGGGGGAAAAATCCTCCTGACCCATCCAGACCTCTTTGTCTGCCATTTCTGGGATTTGCTGCTTGTTACATGATCTGGCATGAACGGGAAGTGTTCATGCTCTCAGTTTTTACCTGTATTTCAGGTAGTTTATCTGCTATTTGATGCTTGGTTACCACATTTAATTAATGACAGGTTTTTTTGTGCCTTAGGAAAATGACCCTTTGCTTGTTACTAGGGCTGTGCCAGCTTGGGGGTTGTTATTTTTGTTATTTTTCATTTTTGATGTAAAGGAGGACCATCTTTTGGCCAAAATCTTTCTGAAACTTGTTTGGAGTTGTGAATGTTGTGTAAATGAATAATTATGCTGTGTGCCATGACTTGGCTTGAGGACTGCCAGCTGGAGTGGAGCAGTGCTCTCCCAGCAAGCCTACACAAGTACTCTTTGGAGATTGTCTTTATCCATTTTTCTAGATGAGCAAAGAGGTTTCACACTACTCAAAAACTAGGACTTAAACACTACTCAATGAAATACATAATTTTTTGTACACTGTTGTCCCAGACAAAAGAATTCTGTACAGCTAAACTTGGTTTTGATTAGTGTGGTACAACTATTTATTTTTATTTTCTCTGTTGGTCGTAAACCTTATGGTGAATGTCTTGAGTCTTTGTTGTGGTATGATGGCATTAAAACTAGATTTTGGAGGTTTGTTTATTTTTTTTTTAGTTAATGGGGAGTTAATTTACTGGCTGGCGGTAACTGAGTGGAAATAATTTTACCAGTTATATTACAGTGAATGTCCAGTTTTATTTCCTCTCAAATTTTTATTTTTTGGTCTTCAGTGCAATGAAGTTCAAATTTATAAGCTCACTTTTTAAACTGCCTGGTTTTAGAACACTAACCATCACAGCATCATTCCCTGAATAAATCAGAAGGGGGAACATGAACCAAAAGAAACACCGAGCAAAATCTGAAGTTTCCCTATCTTTGGAGATTGTTGCATATGTGCTGTTCATTGCTTCACTCCTTTTTATATTGATTTCTGGCTTTTTCTCTCCTCTTTTGGCCCTTTCTGTGTGGACTGAAAGGCAAAGGTACAGTACCACTGCTGTGTGCATGTCCCTGCATGACCAGCCCCTGTGCTGCCTGGGTTGCATGTTGTCTGTGCCAGGATTTCAGGGGCAGCTCAGCAGTGCAGGAACCACTCGGTGCCTGATGCTGCTGGAAACTGCTCAGTGGGTGCATGTGCACTGCACACTTCCAAATTCTCCAGGCAGGGACAGGAGAGGAGCAGGTAAACGTGTTTTTTACAATGTCCTAGGGCAGCAGGTCCATAGCTATTTGTAAAGTGTTGTTTCAGGGCAGGACAAGGCTCTGCCATGACATCACCATCCATCCAGAGCATTTCATGGCATTGTACCTACTAAAATTAGTAGTGTGAGAGTGATTCTGCAGAAAATCAAGCAGGTCTTTCAAACTCAGTAAAATCAGAGAATAAGGAGATCTTGATGAAAACCCTGTGATCTGAGCAGTATCAACTTCTGCAGTGCTATGCTCATACCTTTGGTTTGGAAAATGACTTCTTTCACATTCACAAACTTGTTTTTATTCAGTACGTGCAGAATTATATTTAAGCACCATCTCATTTTGACTTCAGACTCTGAGAGCAACACAGTTACTGCCAGAAAATTCTCAGATGAAGAATTGCCTTATGTAAATTGAAAAATTCAAAACATTTTTTGACAATTGATAGCTACCTTTGTTTCAAGCATTTGGCAAAAGCTTTTTATGTTTAATCTAAATGTGCCTAACTTGCAAGCTGATAATACAAGTCTGGAAAACCATCAGATCAGCTTTTATAACCTTTTGCTTTTTTTATTGCTTTGCCATCTTATTAGTAGAAGCTCATTGATTTTCTGATCTTGCATTGCCTTGGAAGCAATTTCATCTGTATTATAGTTGAGTTTTTAAAAGAACATCTTATCTAATGGCTCTTATTGTGTGTCATCTTTTGACTGTCTGGAAACAAGAACAAGTACTGGATTGGTCATACAAATCACTTAATTTTGGGATGCAATAGGGGTCTTGTTTGTTTTGACTTGACGTTGCAGGTGAAGGAAAGAGAAAATGGTTTTTGAAAGTTCCTGTGAGGATACATATAAAGATGTAAAACCTTTTCAGAGAAAACTGTGGAAGATTCTCCTTTTTCATGCTTGAGAGGAAACAGGTTATTGATTGAGTCACTGACAGGCTTAGGCTGAAGTGGAAGGTTCTTCCATGAATGAAGAAGTCATTCACTTTTAATGTAAGGAGCTGCAGTATTCCCCTATTTTCAAATAGATTTTTATGATTAGCAGGTAATATATTTCCAGGCCTCTGGAACAGGCATTATTTCTTTGGATCTTGACACCATTTGGAGAATATCTCTCTGTGAAACTTGTTTTCCAGCTGTACCTCTGTTTTCTCTGTACTTCCATGGAAATGTTTTATGATTCATCTTCTTCCTTGGCCTGTTCTGATCTGTGTTGTGATCACCCCTGTCACAGTGATGTCAAGATGTGTCCTAATAGCATGGCCAAAAATATTTTCTCCTCGCCCTGAGCAGTGGTTTAGAGTAATCTAGGAATTCGTCTGTTGCTTTTGCTGGTGTTTATTTCTGAACTCCACTCATGCCTCTTCATACAGGTGGGATTTGAAAGGTGAGTCCCACTCTCATCTGTCTGAGCACTGATAAATGCATCACTTTGGGCAAGAAATGTAGAGTATGCATCCATGCTCTGTGTCACAGCCAGCACGTTCCTAGCAGTGCTGCAGTTTGGAGAAATGGGTCCCATGCCTTGGGCACATATTCCAGAATGTTTCTGGTGCTCAGCTCTTGATCCAGTCGTTTCCTTGCTCAAGGTGAATCCTGCACACAGTGTTATTGGAATGTTTCTGATGTATTTCATATCCCTGTAGTCTTCATTCCAATAGCTCTCACAAAGCATCTTTTCCCACTCCCTCACTCAAAAGGAAGACAGAAGTTGGAGACAGGTGGAAAAAGCAGCTCCTGAATATTTTTCTTAGCTTTTGAGAGCAGTGCACCCAAGACAGGCAGAGGGTTCTCATCCAAACTCATGAAGAGCAGCATCTTGTAAAGTGCTTGTGGGTCTCTCATGGTGAGAGCCTCCAAGAACTTGGCACAGACAGAGATGCCCATGGTTTGTGGTGTGCAGGAATGGACAGGGCATGGCCCTGCAGCAGTGCAGGCTCTGCAAGCAGTGGCACCTCCTTTGCAGCAGCCTGTGGCTCAGGGAGGGAGTTCGTTTTTAGAGTGAGAGCTGAGTGCACCAGAACTCATTGGGTGTTTCAACTGCAGCTTGGAGACAAAAGTGTATTTTCCTTGTAGCCTTTTGCCTTTAGCAACAAAACCGAGGAGTAAAATTACAGTAGAAGAATAAAATTATGACATAAAATTACACTTAACAAAAGCCTCTCTTGGGGTTTTGTAGTTGATGTTCAAATGCAGAAATATAAGGCTCTGAAGGGAAATTAATTTTGTCATCTTTGTTGCTACAACTTAAGCACTATTGCAGAATAGTAAAAGGAAAGCTAGATATTGCTTTGAACTTTCTAGTAGTTTCCTTTTCAGTATGTAATACCTCAGCATTTCCATATTTCCTGTCCCTGGTTTGTAATTTTAAAAATAACTTTTGTATTTCTCTGCAAGACAGTGTTCCACTCTTTCTGTTCTAACGTGAGCTCTCATCTTGTAAACCCCTTTTAAAAAGAACTTAACTGTAAGTCTGTGAATTTTTAATGTACCCCAGGTGGATGTACATGTAAATAATTTCATTATGTTAATTTTAACCATTGCTCTTCCTTTAATTTTTTACCAATTGTTCTGCTCCAGATCAGAACCAGGCTCTCCGGCTGTGTCTGGGCAGCACCGCGGTTGGGGCCCAGTACGGGGCCATCTCTGCTCTCAGCATCAACAATGACTGTTCCAGGCTGCTCTGTGGCTTTGCAAAAGGACAGGTAATTCCCAAAGGATGAGCTGCTCCAGTGCTCTGTCCTGACAGGTTACATGGAGGTGCCAACAGCTCCAAGCCAAGCCCCCTCAGTCTTTGGCTGGTTTGGTGCTCAGAGGCAGCACACACAGTGTCATGTGCCCACAGCTTTTTGGGGCAGCCAATTCTTGCTGAATCAGGTTTCTGTGGAGGAAGTGAGTACTGCAGAATATAGCAAAGGGTTCAATTAATTGTAACATAATTCCTGTTAAACTGAAATGGCTCACTGGGACAAGCAGTTTAGTCTTTCTGGGTCACTCTCTGAGGTCTGTGCATGGTAATTAAAGCTGTTTTTTACTGTGGTGATGACTAAATTTTTGGAACTCATGTGATGCCAAAATTAATTTTTGCTAATACCTTACTTGTATGACAGAAGTAGCATAACCTTTGAACGTAGAAAAAAGGAGTTGAGTCTGTTGTGGTTTTATGCCCTTCTCAGAACCAAGGGAGAGAAAGTAATTCCTGAACAAAAGTAACAACACTAAACCAAAATAGGTAGATGTTATCTTGGTAACATTTAGAGGAGCACAAAGAAGGCTACTTTTTCTTTTTGCATTCATTTCCTATTGCTCCTTTGACTTTCACCTTCACAGTAGATAAAACACACACCTGTTTCTATGGTGGGACAGCCTGCTGCAGGACATGTGGAAATACTTAATTCATGCAGGACAACAGCCAGTTTTAAATGATACTCAGATAAAACATTTTGGAACAACAGCTCTGAAAGATCTGGTGTAGAAGCATTGATAGGTGATTTATAGGATCACAGAAAGTACTGTTTCCCTTGAAAAGGTTTGATTCAGATTGTAATCTCACCTCTTCTAGGCAGCTATGCAGTGAGCAATTTGAGACTTCCTGCTTCTTTGCTGAGAAATCACTTGAATTTAATATTAAGTACAAGCCACAGTGTGTCCTCCTACCTGCCTTGTCACACTGAGCAAGCTCAGGAGGAGAGGAGGGACAAGGTTCATGGTAGCCATGCAGATACTTGAGTTTTGCCCAGGGGTGTTAGCAGAGATTTTTCATCTGTTCACTGGTTCTGTGAGAGAGAAATGCATTGGACTTGTTGGGTGGTAACAAAGTTCTCTTACACTCTTTAATGTTCTTACCAGGGAGACAGCTGTGAGCTGAGGGAGATTGGGCAGGTGGGGGGAGCTGGCCAAAAGGACGTGATTCAGAGACGAGATAACACATGGTGTCAACTCTAAGCAGACAAGTGAACTGCTTGGAGAAACAAGACAGGGACAGATTTCAGGTCACTTATTTTCAATATGAAACCCCTACTAACCCAGGTTGATACTGTCAGTATAGGAATTTGTTGCTGTAGTGTAATACCTGAGGTGATGCAGAGAAGCCCTTGACAGTGAATGTGTAGTGAGCACAATCTGCTTGCAGATCACCATGTGGGATCTGGCCAGTGGGAAGCTGCTGCGATCAATAACAGATGCCCACCCTCCAGGAACAGCCATTTTGCACATTAAGGTAATAAACATTAAATGTACTACTTTTATCCCAGTTTTGTTCAATCAGATGTGGTGACTTTCCTTGTGCAGTGCTTTTAGATAAGAGCAGCTACCTATGGCAGTGGTATCCAGAGATAAGAAAAATGAGCAGAAATTCTATTTTCAAATGAAACTGAGTATACTGACATAATAGTTTTGGCTGTGAGTTGTACTGTAACAAACAACAGTTGTTGTCTGTTGTAACTCCTCTCTCTGATGCCAAAATGTATGAAGAACTAGTTGTTAGAACACATTTCCCTAAAACTTGCAGTGATTTGACCTGAATACATGACTTGCTAACTTTCAACTTGAAAGAATCTGAACTGTGAAATGTAGCTTCTGTAAGCAGTTTTTCAAGAAGCTTGTTGGGAATGTTTTGGGTTAAAAGAGAAATCATCTATGGCTTCTTGTTCAGCATAGCTTTATTGTCATACACAGAAAATCATATCTGAGTTTGTGCCTGGCTTTGTTTTACATGGCCTCAGATGTTTGTGGGCTTACAGATTTGGGATTGCAAACACCTCCAGAAATGTCTCTTTCTGTAGGTGCACTGCTTATACTCTGTGTGTTGTTAGCACTGCCATAGCATGTATTTTTATAATCCATTTTTTGTAGTTTATTTCTTAGGGCTATTTTAATCTTATTTTCTGTTCAGTTTACAGATGATCCGACACTTGCAATTTGCAATGACAGTGGAGGCTCCGTGTTTGAACTGTCATTTAAGTAAGACAATAACTCTACTCAGAGAAAGTACAAGAAACCAGTTCTGGGCCATTGTTTCTAAAACCTAGGGAGGAAAAAACCCATTGAAAGCAATAAAGCTACTGCCTGAATGCTGAAGGTGTAATAGGGCTGCAGTGTAAATTCTTAGCTGAATCAAGATGTTGTGTGGCAGTGCAATAGCCAAAGAATAGCCTTAATTGTTAAGATGCCACTGTGTTGTCCAGAATTTGGCACTCCTTGTGGGCTCTTGGTAGCTGTCGCAAAAGTGCTGCCTCTCGTTTTTCCTTGGCTCATTAGTGAGAGCTGCCTTGCAGTAGCTCCTTGTTTTATTCTTGGCCTCTTCAAGAGGAGGAAGGACAAGGAGGAAGGATTGACAGTCAATCTGATCAAGTCCAGAAAATTTCCCAAACCCTATTGTCAGAAAAGATCTAAGGAATTCTTGTTTGTATCTGAGCAACTATATGGGATTACCTCCAGTGACGTGCCAGAAGTGATCCCTGGAGCTGTGCAAGGGACTTTTTAGAAGGAGTGTTTCTGAAGGATCACTCCTGGGATTGTTGGGCTGCTACCAAGCTGATCTCTGCTCTTTGCAGGAGGGTTATGGGAGTGAGGACGTGCGAGTCTCGGTGTCTGTTCAGTGGCTCCAAGGGGGAAGTTTGCTGTATTGAACCGTTACATGCAAAGGTTGATTTGAGAGACCATCCTCTCACCCAGTATTCACTGCTGGCCATGGCCTCCCTCACTAAGGTAACTTGCTGCTTGCAGGAGATTTGATGTGAGAGATCACAAAGGAGAAGTTCTCTGCTGTATACTCAATCACTTTATTTTGCCTTCTTGCTTTCCTTGAAGATCCTGGTTATTGGCCTGAAGCCATCTCTGAAAGTGTGGATGACCTTTCCCTATGGCCGTGTGAGTAATAAAGCCAAACAGGTGCTTTTTGGGTTTGACTACAAATATTTTCTTGGAGGGGAGGAAATGAGATCAGGAACAGGTGTTTGGTACCACTGCCTTCCACAGCACTGTGGAATTGCAGTGATAATCTGTGGGTGGAGATTGTGGCAGAGGGGAGGTGAGAAGGCTGCTTCCGGCTGTACCTCTGTGAAGATTGTGATTTTCTAAAATAAGCAGGAGGGAGTCCCTCAGCTTCTTGTCTTTCCTGCTGCAGTCTGGATGCACCCACAGATGGTATGTTGACCTGATTGTGGCTACAATCATCTTGGACTGGGGCCACTGTTTTATAGTAGAACCATACAACAGACCCCTAATTTAATTACAGGGACAAGAACCAAGAGGAATTTGAGCATTAAACAGTCTTCTAGACTCTTGATTATTCACTTTCACTAGTCAATGGCATATTCCTCTTGGAATAGCAGCTGGGGGCAGATGTGGGATGGGTTATGTTAGGAGAAGGGAGACAAGGGTTCTATCAAGCTGTAGCTTGTTGTTGTCTGTGTATCCACGTGGGATTGGATCTACCTTGAGCAGCTCAGACACCAGTGGTGTTCTGTCTGGGTGTCCACTTTGCCAAGGGCACACACTGCTACCAAACATGTGGCTGGACCAAACAGCACAAACTGCTGCCAGGAATTTCCTTTGCAGCCCCTGTTTGTACCAGGCATAGTTAGAAGTGAGAAGCAGCTGGTGAGCCACATGTCCTGGAGCTGAGAGTCTACCTGGTGTGCCTTAACAACTGGCTGTGCTTTTTGTGTGACAGATGGACCCTTCGAGTGTCCCCCTGCTGGCGTGGCACTTCGTGGCTGTGCAGAACTCGGTGAACCCCATGCTTGCCTTCTGTCGAGGAGATGTTGTGTACTTTCTCCTGGTGAGCCTGCACTGTTCTGTGCTGCTTTCAGGTGGTCACATCTCATCCACACATTCAGGGATTGAGCCTCTATCTCAGTGGCAGTAGGATAACTGAGCATGCTGGGAACAGCTGCAGCTTCCCACTGGCTTGGGAAACCAGCCTGGTGGTCACTGCTCTTCAGCTGTGGTGCTCCTTTGCCTGGAGGCATGAGATTTATCTGATCCAGAAGTATTGATTTGCAGTGTGTTTCTACTGAAGGTATATAAATGTGAGGATTGTTTTCAGGGAGAGTAAGTGAATTTGAGACACCGTCTTAGTTTTTAAAACATGAATTTGGAAAAAGATGGTATAAAACACTAAGAAAAGAGCTTTCAGTCCTGTTGGTGTGTAACTTGGGGGCATGATCTCATCCTCTTTAGATCTGCAGCAGTTACTCATGCAGATATGGTTGTTTGGAGACAATTTTCATGCTGATTTCAGTATGAGAGCTATACCTATCTAGGCTTCTGAAAATCTAACATTTTGGCTTTGGAGTGCGAAGTTTGTTTCCTAACTCTGTTATCATGTTGGACCTTAAGCTTTGTTGAAGTACCCAGACATGTTGTCTGGATTGGATCCTCTTTCACCTCTCTTATCTCTCCTGGTAAAACTGGCGAGAAAGAAAAGGGTGCATGTTTAAACTTGTCTTACTGAGATGTTTGTCTGGGGGACCTGAAGATTCCTGGAGTCAGGGAGGTGCCGTGTGGGAGCTGAGAGGCTGAACTGAAGGAAGTCTTTGGGTCTGAGCCAACCTTGTCCAATTTCTCTTTTAGGTAAAGAGGGATGATAGTGGTGCAATACATGTCACAAAGCAGAGGCAGCTTCATCTGCACTATGATCTCATCAACTTTACTGTAAGTCTCAGTACTACAGAATGGTTAAATTTTTTTGTGCTAGTTTTCTTGTAAATGTATCTCAGTAGCCCTTAGTTCTGTGCTCTTGGCTGTGTTTATCTGGTAATAACTGAAACTTGGGATTCTGTGGAAAACCATCACAGTGTGGTAACCACCTGTGAACGGGTGGTGTAGTTGTTTTGGCTTTGACACCTCTGGATAGAAAGTGTGCTGGAGCATAAACAGTGTGCCAAGAGGACAAGAGCTCTGCTGGATTGCCATTTGTCTGCAGCTGTTTTCTGTGAAGATTCCATGTAATTTCTCTGCAGAAGGACCCTTCTTATCTCTGCCTTTGAAGTTATACATGTGTGCAGTTGTGAAGTAGCTGTGTATAGTAACAAAGTGACTGGCTCTCCCAGAATTCCCAGTAGGGATACTCAGGGATATGGCCAGAGCCTGTTTCCTTGGCTCTAATGGAGAATGTATTGTTGAAATGTGGAATTTGGTGCTTTTTGCAGTGGATCAACTCCCGGACAGCGGTGCTGCTGGACAGTGTGGAGAAGCTGCATGTCATAGACCGTCAGACTCAGGAGGAGCTGGAGACCATCGAGATCTCAGAAGTTCAGCTGGTCTACAACAGCAGCCACTTCAAGTCTCTGGCCACAGGGGGCAATGTCAGCGAGGCCTTGGTAGGCACTGGTTTGTGATTGCAGCTGTGTTTAACCTAGGCCCTTAGTGGAAGCCTGGAGGAAAAAAGCCTTTTGGGAGCATGTCAGAAGTCAGACGTGGTGGTGATGTGGGCAGCCAACAGACAGCTCATGTTTTCTTTTGTGCATTGAAGGTTGTAGGAACTGCTTGTCCTTTACCAAGCTTTGGAATACTCTCTCTAGGATAAAAACTGATGTGCTTTATTCTTTAAGAGGATTTTTTACTTAATACACCCCAGGTTGGGGCACTGGTTACTGGCAGTCAAACTGCTGTTGTAGCAACTCTCACTTCAGCGGTTGTCTTCCCATCTGTGCCCTACACATTTGTTCTTGAGGAGGATGTGTGAAGAAGCAGGTGGCAAGGAAAGGGCCCCCATAACCTTTTTGCACCTGAGGGTAGAGACAGAGTACTACTTCATCATGGCTTTGGGTAGTCAGAGCTCAACAGCACTTGAAGCTGAGTTCACAAGCAGGAAGGAGTCACAGCAGAGCTCTTTGACTTACCACTGCCCAGCAGTCTGTGGTGTTCTTTCTCCAGCCTCATTTTGATTTCTGCATTACAAAGGATCTTGGAAGTTTATTTATGTTGCTTGGGAAATTTAAAAAGTACAAAATGCAGTTTTACTTGTGTGTGATTTTTTTTTTCTTTTTTTTGTCTTTCCCTCTAGGCACTGGTTGGAGAGAAAGCTTGTTATCAGTCCATTAGCAGCTGTGGTGGTCAGGTCTTTTACCTTGGAACTAAGGTAGGTGGGGGCAATTTTTCAATAAAAATACAGGCCATTCACTATTGATGGTAGCTCTTGTAGAAAAGGGCAGTTTGTCTTCTGTGGAGATGTGTATTGGGAAAAGGTTCTTTGAGCACTTATGTTGTGAGGTGAAGGAAATGTGCAATAATTTGGTTTTAGCCAGGGTATGGGCTGAGTAAGACATTGTCATAGTTTCACAATATCCTGATTCATTCTGCTCCAGGGTAAACTTAGCCTTACTTTACTGATGTCTCCTCTGTCCTAAGCTTCTCTGTCTCTGTTATAAATGTACTGGGGGGTAAACAGAAGAAAATAAGACAGCAACTAAAACCGGGCTCCAGTTTCTATTGCTTGAGGGTTGCTTTATTTAGTCATCGGTAGTGTGCTGTGGTGGGTCTATGGGGTGCTACAGGGTGAACGAGCAACTGCCAGTAAATAACTTCCAGTTTCTTCTTTTTCTTTCCTAGTCTGTTCATGTCATGACACTGAGAAGCTGGAGAGAGGTATGTTGAGAGGGAGACTGTACAACTTAGGTTTGAATTGCTTAAATCCAGCTCAAAGGAGGGAGGGAGCATTTGTGAAACATTTTCTGGGCACTGTGTTCAGGATTCCTGATTGCTACACTGATTTTCATGGGGACACTGGGACTCCTGCTTGCATAAATTTCCAGGCTGAATGGAGATCCTGTTCTCCCAAACAGGACATCATACCTTGCTCTGTTTCAGCTTTTGTTAGTGCAATGCATGACTTAGGAAGAGTGTGTGATGCAAGGCTTCTGTCTGCCTGCATACACAAGTATCCAGGAGTGAAAGAGGACCTGCTTCACTGGAGTTTATTTCCAGCTACTGCAGGACCTGCATCATAAAACCCATCAAAAACTACCTAGAAAGTTCATAGGAATTTAGGTCCTTGTTGGTTGAACATTTTTTTGTAACATAATTTCTCTGACAGCTGAAACCCCATGAATGCCCACACTAAAGTTCTCAGTGATCTGTTTAGATCTGTTCCTGTGTTCTACTTTTCATTTGAATCAAACAGCTGTTTTCCTTTCTGCATCATCACTTTGCAGTTTGTTTATTCAGTGTGAGCATGTTCTCTCTCAGGCTTTGTTTTGCAAGGCTAAGCAGAGCTCTTCCAGCTCTCTCTTGTGAGATGATTTTCCCATCCCTTTCTTTATTTGTAGTCCCTGTTCTCTGTGTGTCCTGTGTGCTCAGATTCTTGGGCATGGGCAAGCAGTTTGCCACATACTGCTCTGGGTAAGGTCTTATGAGTGCCATGCACAGGGTCACCCCATCTTCACAGTCCCTGCTAGATTTGTCATTTCTCATGCATCCTTGGATCTCATTTTTCTGTTCCTTTGGCTGTGTGATGTCAGTGACTTGGGCACTCTGGAGATTCACTGGTGCCCTGTAGCCAAACTGATCTCCTCTGCAAGTTGCTTGTATGTTGGGTAGCATCATTCATCCTTCTGTTAGCAGCTTCAGGGGCACATCTCTCATGTTTTTCTCTTCTGTCTCACCTCACATGCTGCCAGTTGGTCGTCAGTAAACTTTAGTAGTAAATTCAGCTGACGCCTGTATTTGAAGGCTTCAGTGAATCAAGAATCATCTTCTAGACTGATTCCCAATGAGATCTGGTAGCCATTTCTTTGCAATCTCATATTTCTCCTTTAAGCAGTGACATTCACCATTTTCTCCCTTGCTTAGGTTACTTTAGGGCTGTTGTCCTCATCTATGGTTATAAACTCCTTCACTTGATATTCTACCAGGATCTTTAATAGGATATGAACAGTTGAGCTCTGTTGAGCTTTCAGTTACCAGGATTGCTTCTCTCTGCTGGTTTTCTCTCCTGCCATTCACCACTGAATTTGATTTAGTAAGCTGTTATGAAGAGTCTTGGTCTGATCCATGATTTCAGGTACAGGTTTTCCTGGAATTCAAAAGTCAAACACGATTTGTGCTCTGGGACAACCCCTTTCTAAATTACTATATGCTCTCTGCTGTGTTGCAGTTGTGCCTCTTTGTCAGAGGAGACTTAACCAAGAGTTTGAATTGAGTGTGTGGTGATTAGGGTGAAGCTGAGAGTTAGTTCTTGCTGCAGGATGCTGGGCTGAGACCTGGAATCTCTCTTCTCTCAAACAGTTCTTTAACACTGACCTGTCACACTAAGTGGTGCTCGACCTTGTGTGTTAGTAGTTCCTTAAAGCAGAAAATTTTTATAACTTGTGAACTACTTCAGTCTTTGCTGACTGTGAGCTCAGGATGAGTACACACTTTGCTGAAAGCATGGCAGAGTTGTTCACTCCAAGTGATGAGGCAAAAATGGGGAATGGAAAATTTTTATCCTTTGTTTTTCAGACAATCTGTAATGCTGGGGGTCTCCATCCATCAAGCACCTGACTTAAAATGTCCCCCCATAGGGACTTGATGTACTGGGGCCTGACATTTCTTAAACCAGCAGAAAATTTCCATTTGAGAGAATCTCTTTGAGATCCTGTCCTTTACTGCAGTATGGTCAGAGCTTCTGAGGTGTCTTGTTGCCTTGCTGTCAGGAACCATCACCCACTGCTGGGAGATGCTGGTCTTAAAGGGGAGGGAATTATCTTTTCTGTAGTTCTGAGGTCCAATGTTCCTTGTTATTTTAGAGAGTTGACCACCTTCTGAAACAAGAACGTCTCACAGATGCCCTGGCTCTTGCTTGGTCCTTTTATGAAGGTAAAGCAAAGGCAGTTGTAGGTAAGTTTGGGCTTGTTTGCTTTTAACTGAAATCTCTAGGGATGGTTTTAAGTATTTGCACATATGGGAATCACTTTTTTAGGGGAGAGAAACAGAATTGAATTGAAGAAGAGAAAATAGGATGTGTTGCCTTGATTTTGGTAGAAGCAACCTTTATATGGAGTAGTTTGATTTTTTTGGATCTTTCTTTAACCATAGTCCCTTTAGCAACTTGCTCATTTCAAATGAAATTCAGTCTTGATCTGTGTGTGACTCCATCTTGTTGTCACTTTGCCATGAAGGAGGTGGATCCAGATGTTCAATATCCAACCTACTAAAGTATTTGTGAAGGCCATGCATGACCTGTAGGTATCTTTTTAGTGTGATTCTCTGTCAGCTCTGCCAAGCAGGTGCTTTGATCCAATCCTCTCCCCTGGCTGTACAAGGAACTGGAAGAATCACGTTGACTTTTGGCACCATGTTTCCTATAAGAAGGTTGCTTGAGAAGTATGTTTATTTTGCCACAAATTGCCACTTGTGTGGTCAGATTTCTACTGGACACATTGATTTTACAGCAAATAACTTCTAATGGCTTTGACAGATGAGATGCAAGTTCCCAGGACAGGATCTTGCTGTGAAATTACTGGAATATGAAGACGTGTTTTGTTTTAATGCATGGATATAGCACAATGAAGCAGATACTAATGCTTTGAATAATGAAAAACTGTCTTTTTGAGTTGACATTTATGATAATTTTCCCTTTTAGTGCACTTTATACAGCTTTGCATCAAGACCTCCTCCAGCAATTACTCTCATGTACAGTCTTTGACAGTTCTCCATTAGTTGTTCTCTCAGTGTTAAACAGCACTTGGAACTGTTCTTGCCATTCCTGTGCTGGAACAGTCTTTAAGTGAGGAGAACAAAGCCTTTGGAAGAAGAGGAGGCTAAAAGTAGAACACAAAATTGTGTACTTACATATCCTGACCTGTACATTTCAAGGATAGTTGTGTTAGCATCTGAACTGTGGAGACTTTTAATTTCTACCAGTAGCTTAGATGAGAAAAGCTTTGTTTTACACCCCACTCCCTCATTCTTTCTAGGCTTGACTGGGGACACGAGCAAGAGGAAAGCAGTTATTGCTGACAGAGTGAGTCCCTGAGCTCTTCCCAACTGGATTTTCGTGTGTGCTGGTGTGATGCTGTGTTCCTGAAAGGAATGGCTTCTGTCCTCTGAGTTAATCCCACTAATTCTAGAACATGTACATGTTGCTCTCTTGCTAAAATTGGGAGCAGAATTTTAGAAAAAAACTTTGAAATATCATTTTGGTAGAGGTGGGGATAAAATCTGCAACATTAGCAATCCAAAAGGAGACATCATCATACAGGCCTGGAGATCTCTGGTCCCCTCACAGTGAAGAGAAACCTTTTGTGTAGGTAACTCTGGAGGTCCCTGACCTTTGTTTGACACGTGTCCATCAGTATGTGACTTGCTGACTCTCAGGATGGAAACTGTACTCTGTGTTTATTGTGGACACAGAATAAATCTTCAACTGATCCAGTTCAGTTGTTGCAGGAACTTGCTTCTGGGAGGGGTGTATTAAAAGCACACACTTACTGCAATAATTATTTAGCTGTGCTCTGTTCTTCTTCTTATATTTGCAAGTAGTTATGTTTTGGTGTGTAATATACTTTAATTTAAGCTTTGGGTAAAGTCATGGCCTAGATGAGCCTTGTGCATCAGGATATGTTCACCAGCCTGAAGACTGGCTGTTAGGCTGGCTACCCAGCTCTGTGGTCAGTTAAAGTTAATGTAGGCCTTCAGTATCCCTCTGGGCACTTCTGTGCCATTGTCACATCACTGTGTCTCGGTAGCCTCTTCCCTCTGCTCCTTCCTGCCCACAGCACTTCATACCCAAAATGGGACTTTGGAGTTTACAGTGCTGCAAACTCCCAGGCCAGTCTGAAATGTGCTACCAAGTAAGGCCTCAGTATAGGATTTGAATGAATTTTCTTATTTATTGTAATTCAGATGGTTGAAATCCTTCTCCATTACACTGATCGGACTCTGAAGAAATGTCCTGACCAAGGAAAAATCCAGGTGATGGAGCAGCACTTTCAGGTATGATGCTCCAGAGGACTCTCTTAGAAATCTTTTGGCTTTTTAAATTAACTTTGTTTTGCTGCAAACATTACTTGTCTATTTTTGAAAACCTTGCTGTGGTTCAGCTCAACTCTTACCTGTTGTGTGCGCTCACAAAATCAGGATTTGGGTTTAGTGGGTGGCAGAGCAGAACCCGTGTGTTCTCTGTGCTCTACAGGAGTGTCAGTAGAGCTTTTTTCCATATGCACCAGCATATGGAAAACCTGTAACTGTGCCAGCTACCAGCTGAGTCAGAGACCTCATTGTTTCTGCTCTGTGTTGGCCAGGCATGCTTTGCAGGATGTGCTGCCTGGCAGGATTTTTACCAGTCAGTCCCACAACTTGGTTGTGTTTGTTCCCCAGGATGTGGTGCCTGTCATCGTGGATTACTGTCTGCTGCTGCAGCGCATGTAAGTCTGGGCTTGTGGGCCTGTCCCCCAGGGCAGACCCCAGCACCCCAGGTAGCCCCCAGTGCTGTTTCCTGTGACACCAGGTGGTGCAGAAGAATTGCATCACATCATTCCAGAGCACATGTCACATCACAGTTCAGATGAGTGCCTAAAAAACAGTACCAAAATCAGCAACTCAGTACTCACCCAAAACCATCTCTTGAATTTGCATTGAAGTTGCTTCAAACCAAGAGCCTGCCTTGATAGATTTTCCTGTCATCCTCATTGCTTCCCTTCTTACAGCACATTTTTTGGTGTGACATCCATAGCTGATTTATGCTCTAACTTGCCCCAGTACAGGAACTGAACAGGGCATTCACTTCCTGAGCCTGGGAGATACAGAGAAAATGGAGTTTAATTTGGAGCCCTTGGAAAGTAGATAAGCAAGGAGATTTATTAAAATGATTTGATAACTAAACTCTTCCTTCCTCCTAGGGATCTATTATTTAACCAGATATATGACAAGATGAGTGAGAACTCTGTAGCCAAAGGCATCTTTCTGGAGTGCTTGGAGCCATATATCTTGAGTGATAAGCTTATGGGAATCACAGCTCAAGTGATGAAAGACTTGCTGCTTCACTTCCAAGACAAGAACAGGTTGGAAAACTTGGAAGCCTGCATTGTGCATATGGATATCACCAGTTTAGACATACAGCAGGTGAGTGGTTGTGTTGCATACTGTATTGAGCTCCTCTGAATAAATCAGCAGTTACAACATATTGTGCTTCTAAGCATAGCATGATGTGGGATTTCCCTGTGTCCCTGGGGTCAAATTCAGTGAGCTGGGAGCTGTACACTGTGGCTGTGTTTTGCTCCCCCACTTTTTGTCCTGGCATGGGTTAATGCACCAGCAGCTGAATGTGTTGGAAAATCCTTCAGGATTATCTCCAGTCACTCTTTCCCATTTTGAGTACCTTACCTGACATCAAAGGCTGCAGGAGCACAGGAAGCTGGAGTTGTGTTTGTTAGTAGAGCAGGGAGGGGTTCCTGCTCAGCAGTCCTGTTTTCTGATGGCATGGCTTTCCATTTTAAGGGTGAAGCTGCTTGGAAATTTGATGTTATGATTCTCTAACAGTGAATTCAACCAAACTACTGCAAGCAAGGTTTTTGAAGAACTGGACTTTGAAAATTTATTCTTTAATTTCATGTGAATGTTAGAATCTAGACAGTTAGATTTTATGCTTGCTGCATGAGCAATAAGTTGGACACTCCTTTGGGGGGGTTTGGGGTTTTCATAGAGACTGGTTCTGAAAGTGGAAATTCTCATTCTGCTTTAAGTTGTACTCTTGGGTGATGGCAGTGCAAGAACAGGGCCTGGGGAGTGAGAAAACTGTGAGCTAGGAGCAGCTCTGTAGCTGCCCTGTGCTTTGCTACCTTGCAGGTGGTTCTCCTGTGCTGGGAAAACCGCCTGTACGATGCCATGATCTACGTCTACAACAGCGGCATGAACGACTTCATCAGTCCCATGGAGGTAGGAGAGGTGCTCCTGCAAGAGGGGTGCAGCACACATTGTTCCTGAGAAAAACAGCATTTCAAACCCAAAGCTTTATTTATTCTCTGTATTCTGCCTTCTTGCTCATTTCCATTTCAAGGGGGAAATCATGTGTGATATGTGCCATTTATTTGACTGGATGCAGTAGAGGAGAGAAGTAATTCCTAACTACTGTGCTTTAGAACACCAAATTCCCTGCTGAGGCAGAAATCCTCTGCAGAGTTAGGGCAGGAAATATAGTCGTGTTAATAAAATAAAAAGGAAAAGCAGCAGAAGATAATAACATGATTATTTAAGAAGACTGCATGTACACAATTCATACTAAAGGCCAGAAACAGCCCTAGCTCAAAGCAGGACTTGTTCTGAGCACTTGGAAGAGCTCTCTCAGCAGGAAGCACAGGACTCACCATAAGGCTCTCTCTGAAGGCCCTGTTGATTCTGCTGTTTTTTCTGGAGATGTTCCAATGGCTCTATAATCCCAATGTGTTTCACCATGGAAGCACTGCCGGTGTTTTCTCAGTAGTACTGAAATAGAGAGCTGGGACCATTGGAATTGGAAAATCTTCACCTGCCTAAGTTTTAGCAGCTGTAATCTCATTTGATTTTTCTAAGGAAAGAGGCTCTTTAGGTGGTCATAATTTTAAGGACTTGTGAAAACTGAGTAATAGCTGTATGAGTACAAATAACTTTGCTTTCTAGAGCCAAGTGTTTAGACAAGTTTTCATTCTACATGCCCAAACGAGGCTCTGTTGACCCTGCTGAATGGGCTGGAGGTTTGTTTAGTTGACAGGATATACAGGAACAGGATGTGGGGCTGGTGGGTTGTGCTCTAACTGACCTCTGGGAGTGCTGAACATTGCTCTGCTTCAGTGTGGCATGTGCTTAAGATTAGAGCTGATGGAATGAAAGCTGTTTTTTCATAAAATCATCTGTAAAAAGCATCTTTTGCCATGTCTTGGAGTCCTTTGTGCCTTTTAATTAGAAGACATGGTGATAAAGAATTTCTGTGGGAAGACACCCCACTGATCTCTGCTTTGAAACCACAGAGGTTCTTTGCTTTGAGCTTTTCCAGCTACTTGAACGCTGCCTTTTTTCCTGTTACAGAAGCTGTTCAAAGTCATTGCTCCTCCACTGAGTGCTGGAAAGTCTCTCACAGGTACAGAATGCTTTTCCTTTTAAGGTCTCTACTTTTGATACTTGAGATTTTGAATATCCCTAGTCACTGCCAATGAAGAGATGCAAAAAGGGAATACATACCCAATATAAGGGTCATGGAGAGCAGAAGAGTGTTCTAGTATTATTTACTGTGTGTAAAGCTGCTCAATATGATAAACTGTGTGTGGGGACGAAGAGCTGCATTTGTCTCTTGTCTTGTGAAGAAAGGGTGACAATTAATTTTTGTTTTCTAGATGAGCAGGTGGTGATGGGCAACAAGCTGCTTGTGTATATAAGGTAAGGTCCTTCAGAAAGTGTGAGGTGTTGCCTAGTGGTGGCACCAGATTTTAAACTTGCTATAGTTGCAGAACCTTGTTGTGAGCTTCAGGTTCTGAGAGATCGTCTAAAATAGCAGTGGGTGCTCACTACAGCTCATTTAAATTTATAATCCCTTCCTGTTGCACATGGTGTGCATGAATAGCAGGGATCAAGTTGGAGGCTTAGAGCCCAAGTTACTGCTGATGTACATTTTTAGTGTCACAATCTGGTTTTGTTGTGTGTGAGACACAGAGCTTCTTGACCAAGGGCTCTGCAGCCTCATGTTTTGTAGTTGTCCATGTTCTGCTTTTTGGGATAGCTGTGCTCAGCTGCTCCTTGCTGGATTCTCTGTCATTTGTAGGAGCTTGCAAAGAAGGGATTCATGAGTGAATTCCTCTTTCTGGAGTCTGTGCAAGATTATGAAGTTAACTTCTGCATTACTCCAGCTTCCCAAAATTAAGAATTTTGTGAGAGATGCTCAGTTTTCCCATTACTTTCCTGCTGTGGAATGACTGCAAATTCATGCAGTGTGTTGGCTCAGTGTGTATTAACAGCAGTGCTGCCTGGGATGCTTCTTGCTTTCATGTTTAACAAAATAAATTGTTTTGCCTTGTGTTAATAGCATCCTGTAAAATAAGTCAAGAAATGAATAATTCTCAATCTCTTTAATGTCAGGTATCTTAAAATGCCTTTCCTCTCCTTTTCTGTAGCTGCTGCTTGGCAGGCCGTGCATATCCGTTGGGTGATATTCCTGAAGATCTGGTACCTTTGGTGAAAAATCAGGTGAGAAACCTCTCAGAAGGCAACATTCTCATATGAGGTTTTTAGAAGAAGCTGCATGTGTCTTATTTCATGGGTTTACTAGGGAAAACTATTATCAGTCTGAGAACCCTATCTTTGTGATATGAACTGTAATTACAAAATTAGTTTTTAATGGATGAAATCAAACAGTTGTTGCAGTCTGAACATTTAAACTTCGTATTTTTCTTCCAATTGTAAATTGGGGTGTGGGAACACAGAGTTCTCAGTGATTGGGTTTTTTGCCTTATTATTTACCACAGACTTAGCAGAAATGTGTAGCTGTTTCTTCTTTGTAAACTTAATGTGTCAAATATGAGAGGGTCTTCCCTGTTCTCAAATGCATGTGACACGGGATTGACACTGGGGGAAAATGTCTCTAAGCAGCTCTTGGTTGTAGGTTTCTTGAAGGCTTTTGACTCCTTTGGACTAATCTGACAATTTCTTGAAAGAGAGGATGTTCCTGGTAATCACTTTTTGTGCTCACAAAACTTCTGCCTGAGTTTCTGGCTGATTTTACAACAAATATTTTTGTCGTGTTTTTAGCATTTCACTTCAGTTTCAAGGTTCCAATGAGAGGAAATGCTTTTTCTTTTGCACTTTCTTGTTGCAGTACAATGGAACAGCTGTTTTTTGTTTGTGGTTTTTCTGTGTTTGGATTTTGTTTCCTAGTGCAGAACTTGTAGCTCTATGTATGTGGTAGCTCTGGGTTCCTGCAGCCCGTTTCCTCAGCAGCTGTGCAAACCAGTCCACTCCACTTTGCTGGGCCAAGCACTGGCTGTTGCCCTCCCAAGGTTGTTGGGTTATCCCCTGCTCAGGCTCTAAGGGGAAGCAGGAGCCCAGTCAGCAGCAGCAGCAGCCCTGGGAAGAGCCCTCAGCCTCTCATTTCTGTGGTTCCTGGTGGTGTTCCTGAGAGTTGGGCTAAAGTAACACCTTTTTGTCTGGTGGGTTTGGTTTGTTTTCCTAAGCATTCCTAGCTGCCAGATTGGGATCGTGGAGGCCAGCAGGGAAGGTGTGGATCTGAAAGGGAAGCTGCTAATTCCTGCTGGATTCACTGCCACTGTGCTGACAGAAGATTACTCAGAACAGGAGTAAATGAGGGAACATGACACTTTTAGAGGGTGTCTGGGAGAGCACAGGGGCTGTCAGTTGTCTGTGGGATCCCAGTGTGTACCCAACATGTATTCCCGAGTGCTGCTCCAGCCTGGAGCCACCTGCTCCCTTCCTGCTGGCAGCCAACTCTGCTGTGAGCCTGGGTGGGACATCTGCAGCTGGCCCTGCCCTCTTGGTCCTCTGGGGCTGTCTGGACACCTCTGTCAGTAAAGGGAGTTTATTTTGGAAGATGCCCTCAAATATCATGAACTGAAAAGTCAGTGGAAGAGACAGAGTTGAAAAGCACCTCAGTCAGTCTTTGCAGTGCCAAAAGCTTTGTGCCTCACAGTGAGGGGGCAGATTTGACTGACTCTTCCCAAGTGAACTGCTGACGAGGAGAGGAGCTGTGCCCTGGATAAGGAGTTGCACAGCTTCCCAGGAAAGCTGCCAGCAAGGGGAAGGAGTTTTCTAATTTCACACGCTTCTGTCTGCAAGTATAAATAAGCCTTTATTTTTGTTTGATCTTAAATTTTGATTGATCTTAAATTGGTGAGTCTAAGGAGGGGCTGGGAAACCACAGAAAACACTCAAGAACTGATGGACTCCTAAGGGACTTTAAAACTTATGTGCAAAGCAGATAACAGTGCTGCTTTCCCATGCACTTGTGCTCCCAGTTATCTGAAATCCATAGGAAATGTGCTGTCTTTGCTTGCCTTGTCCTTGCAGGTGTTTGAGTTTCTGATCAGGCTGCACTCAGCTGAGGGCTCTGTGGATGAGGAGGTGTATCCCTATGTTCGGACCCTGCTGCACTTCGACACGCGGGAATTCCTCAATGTGCTGGCTCTGGTAAGAGACCCGGGCTTTGTGAGAGGAAAATGCAGGGCCAGTTCTCTCATCATCGGTGGGGTTCCTGTCAATAAATCCATGCTTTAGCTAAACCAGGAGTTCCTGGCTTGGGGCAGGAACAGTTCTGGTGCTTGTTCTATAAGATATCAGAGTGAATCACTGTAGTCCTTTGTAGCCTTAAATACAGAGCAATGAGTGTGACATTATACAGTGAAAGTTCTGGCAACAGAGGCTTTAAAACAGGTAAAACAAGAATAATGTATTTTTAAAGACTGTTCTAGTACCTGTCTCTATCTCCTGCATGGAAATCTGTCTGTCTTATTTTCCAAATTTCTAGAATTTCCTATGTCTATTTGGACCCATTACTTTTACCTGAATGTGTGAAAACCATTTTGGTTGTTACAAAAGAGCAAATTGTATCTCAGAACCTGCTGGTTAGGGATATGCAGAGAAAGGACTTACACCAGCATTGTCTGCTTTGTAATGTGGCTGCTGCTTTGTGTTTGCTGTTATTCTGAGGGATTCTGCTCAAGGTGTCAGTGTTTTGCCTCTTGCAGACTTTTGAAGACTTCAAGAATGATAAGCAAGCCGTAGAATATCAACAGAGAATTGTGGACATTCTTCTGAAAGTGAGTGTGCCTAAAAATGAACTGTGTTTGTATGTGACTGATTGTATGCAATGCTCTGCAGTACAGCCTGTAATCTGGAGGAGGTGTTCCCAGTCCTGCCCTGGCTGACACCTCTGAGAAGGTGCTGGGCAGGACCATGGATTCACCTCAGCCAAAGCTGTCGTTTGGATATTCAGAAGTGATGATTCATGCACTTCAAATGTGCTGACAGAGAGGTCTCCTTGTCTGTGATTTCACCTGGGTGGTACTTTGTCAAATTTCTCATCTCTGCACCATTAAGCTTATTTTGATCTGCTTCTCATTGAATCTACTCCCTGATTCCTTCCAAGCAGGTCAAAAGGTCCCAGGTGCTTGGCAGAGTGCCACTGCTTTTCTGCTGAATCTATGCCTGCAAATGCTATGTTTGGGATGCAGTATTTCCAGGATGACAGGCCTATCTTTAGTTTAGGAGAGAAGAGGAATGTCAGTTATCAGCCTGGTCCTCTGGAAATCACTTGTCATCCCCAGCCCCTGTTCCCAACAATGGATGTTCCCATTAAAGCTCTGGCTGCCAAGCACCGTTTGCTTTCCCCTCCAAGCTGTCACCATTAATCATGAGTGACTCCACTTGGAAGCTGTTTATATATAAACATACCATAAGTAGCATTTCCGTGTGGCTGTCATCACTGATAGATGAGACAAGGGCGCAGCGAGTGACTTGGGTGGCAGTGCTGCTGCAGTGGGCTGAGACAGTGCCACTATGAGGGGTTTTGTGACCTGCCCAAACAAGAAGTGGCTCTGAGGGGTACTTTAACCCTGTGCTGGCTCAGCCCCTCTGGTTTGTGTCTTGAGCTGCTGTTAGCAGGAGGTGGCACACTGCAGCCATGTTCCAGAGCTGCTGGGGATGTGTTCTTGTCGTGGCTCCAACAGCAGGAGGGCAGCTTGAGAAGGGCTGCAGCGTTGCATCTTCAGGCAAACAGTGTGGTGTTATGAAAACTGTCAGTCCTTTTGTCTGGAATCTGCTGTCCTTTGGATAAAAGTTAAAAACGCTTGAAACTTTCAATTTAAATTCGTCATTAGCAGTAGAGAGCACCTAGGAAGTAGCTGTGCTTTTGAAATCATTTGGTGAACATAGACATTCTGCTAATGCTGATCAAAACTTTGCCAAATGTATCATGTGTGTGACTGGCCTGCAGCCTTGGGAAGTTGCTCTATTCCAGGGATGCAGTATGTTCACCTTCACATAGACTCAGTTTGTGAAAAACAAAGCTAAAATTAATAAAACATTCCAGATATTTCACTGAATAATTTTTTAATGGTGTCAGGTAGTGCTGTTCTGATTAGGCTCCTGTAAGAAATAACCTTTTTAGACAGAAAATGAAAACTGAAAAAGAATGATTACATTAGCTGGTGTCTCAAGCAGAGCTCTGCTTGATTCTCTAATGTGTCTGGCCTGCCTGCCTCACTTGTGTCACAAAACCATTAGTATCCTGTGGGGGTCTGGAACTTCGGGTCACTTGAAGAAATTAATTGACTCCCCCCAGCTCCAGCTGAATGTGGTTATAAACTGTGGGCTGCTCCATGGTGAGCCTTTGCTACAGCAGTTCTTAGATCTTAGCTGACAGAATTGTCCAGGTGATGGATTTCCTCCCAGCTTAAACACACTGCTCTTACAGGGGACTCTGCAGGGGCGTTTCACTTTCACTTAGGGTTTAGGATTTTTTTTGAAGCAGGAGACACCAAGTCAGGGCACATCAGGTCTGTGCTTTATACATCAGACAGGTGAAAAGCACTTCCTGGGTTTCCAATCCCTTTTTTAGTGGCTCTTAAATATTCCTTTTTTCTGTAATTTCAAGTAAACACAGCCACAAGTTTCTCTGAATATTATTAAACTAACACTGATGTAATGTTGAGAAAAGCTTTTCCCCAAACCTGCAGTCATTTCTTAGCTATTAGAGTAGTTCTTTGCATTCCACAATTGAAGTGGTGAATGCCTGGGGCTTGAAATGAGGTGTTCGGGGTTGTTTTCTCATGTGATAATTGTACTTCAACAATGTGACAAGATTTCTCTGCTCAGAAGCTGATCAACACAGGCTGCAGAGGCAAAGACAAATGTGGGTTTGGAGCCTCTTCACACCTGAAAAACAGGGACATGCAAGAATTCTTCCCTTGAGTTTATGGCAGAGAGGTGGAGCCTCTTCAGCTTTGGGACCGAAGTGCTCTAGCAATGACACATCCACTGCCTGTGTCTTCAGGTGACACAGCTGGATGCTGAGGAAGGGGACTTGTGTTTGACTTTCAGGATGGACTAACAGCAGGAGGAGACAGGATGACTCACAGGGGTTTCTTGTTGTCCCAGTTACTTTCCCAAAGGAGCTGCAGAATCAATCCCTTGTGGGTTTATTTTTTCCTTTTCTCTCAATATTTCTCAGGTCATGGTGGAGAATTCTGACTTCACCCCATCACAGGTTGGCTGTCTCTTTACCTTCCTTGCCCGGCAGCTTGCCAAGCCAAACAACACCTTGTTTGTCAACAGGACACTGTTTGACCAGGCAAGTATTCCTGAGTGTGTGTGACACTGCAAGAAGGCTGCACCACTGCAGAAAGCGTGGCCAGTGCTGTAGGCTGGAGCAGGTCTGGAAGTACTGGTGCATTATAACCAGGTGGCATCTTGCTGGGCCATTGCTGTGGTTTCCCAGGAGAAGAGTAGGACAGACCATGGAAGCACAGTACACTGTGTTTCAGCTTGGCTGGAACTGTGGCACAAACAGCATTGCATCCTAGGAAGTGTTCAAGGCCAGGCTGGATGAAGCTCTGAGCAGTCTGTCTAGTGGATGGTGTCTTTGCCTGTGGCAGAGGATTGGAACTGAATGGGCTTTAAGGTCCTTTCCAGTCCAGGCCACTCTGGGATAAGGGGTGTCAACTAAAATTACATTAGTGAGTTTATAGAGCACATAAATGTAGTTGATAATTTTTATTTCAGGTAGCCACTACCTTCTCTGCTGTTTGAAAAAGGCATTTGCACCAATGCCTGCCCAAAGTTTGCATGAGTTAACTTTGTATCCCACCTTAAGTCCCAGAAATTCCTGGGACTAAGGAGGAGACTTCACTGATGACAGCAGTGGGGATGTAGGGACGTAGGAGCACTAATAAAAATGAATTAGAATGTGTATATCCTTGGTCCTAATTGAAGCCTGAAGAACTCTGTGGAGGCTAAACAGACTTGGATTTAACGCTTTCATTCCACATGCATTAAATTTTATGAATTACATAATTTCCTGTTTTCCTGATGAGATGGCACAGTCCAGGAGAGAGGGTCAGTGTTGTGATGGCAGCTGTTGGGTGTGTAGTCTGAAGCAGAAACATGGGATTCCCTGAGTTCTATATTCCCTGGGTTCCCTCAAGTTTGGTTCTAGATCCTGTGTTTCCCTCTCAGGAGTCTTTGAGCAGTTCTCTGCTATCCAGTATTCCCAGTTTGGTTCCAGGGTCAGGTCCATTCAGATGGCCCCATTGTGTGGTGCTTTGCTGTTGCCATGGCTGGTGCTCAGGGTCAGTTTGTGCTCCCAGCTCACACCAACCTCTACCCCTGGCACAGGTGCTGGAGTTCCTGTGCAGCCCGGATGACGACTCCCGGCATTCCGAGAGGCAGCAGGTAAGAGCTTCCAGGGAACTCTGCTTGGAGCACCAGGCAGGGCCAGGCTGTGGACCAGAATTTGGAATGAGTATGGGCTTTGGGTCATGTGCCAAAGACACGGGCATGGGAATATTGGGAAGTGCTGGGCAGAGCAGGAGGGTAGGGTCCCACCCCAGCATTGCCTGCAGCAGCAAGAGCAGAGTCAGGAAAGTTCCCATAATCTCATGACCTTCCTAGTTAAAGGACAGTCAGTTAACAAACAAGTAAAGTCAGCCCTGTGTTCTTACCATGTTTAATGGGGCAGGAGCAGTGTACTTGTAGTGGCACTGGCTGTTCAGCTGCTGTTGCTGCCCTGTGAGTAACTGGTGTTCAATCTCTGCAGGTCCTTTTAGAGCTGCTCCAAGCAGGAGGGATCGTGCAGTTTGAAGAGAGCCGCCTTATCCAAATGGCAGAGAAAGCTGAGTTGTGAGTTGCTGGACACAATATATAAAAACTGCCTTTAAATCTCTTCCACAGCTCTTTTTTGGCTCCACTTTTCTTGTTTCTTCTTTGCAGCTCTGTTTGGGCTTATTTTCCCTGTGCATTCACATTATGCTTAATTTAAGATGTTCACATTTAGACCCAGACTTTCTTTCCTGGGTGTTCTCAGAGAGAGCATTAAGTGGACAAGGGGTAGAGCTGTGGAAACCCTTCAGGAGAAATCCCGTGGGACTTGATGGCTTTTGCCACTCCCTATCCTAGAGCCTAGGCTGTGTTCAGAGGTACAGTTGTATATTGGAATGCTCTACCCCTGGCAGATGGAGATGCCTGGTTGGGGTGAGACCCACAGGTAGACTTAAAAGTGTGAAGGGGTCTGGAGCCACCCCCGTGGTACTCATTTTAGAATTGAGTAGGAGAGACAAAAAAAGTGTCTGGGAAGGCTGAAAATTTCCAGCATCTCCTTGAGATGCTTTATGATTCCAGAAAGCGTCTGTCATGTCAGAGCAGAGCCAGCCAGGGAGGGCATCTTCATCCAGGCCATGAGTTTGGGTGTTACAAGAATGAATCCACCATGCTGCAGAGGAACAGTGGAGGGTGCCCCATGCCTGTTCTCCTATGTGTCCTAAAAGAAGTAACTCAATCATATTTTTCATATTCAATAAACACATTTTTTTCTCCTTTATTCAGAAAATTTGACAGCCAGGGCCCCCAGCTCAGCCACTTCCATCAGAGCTGAAAGAGCTATAGTGTAATATTAATTATCAGACTCTTCATTTGGTTTGACTCAGTTACATCTGATTTCAAACTACTGAAGATGTTTGTTAAGATGTGAAGGTAGGAAGCTGTGTCATAACACATTGTTGAGTCACGTTCAAGGAATTTCTTATAATTAGTGTAGTGGATTGACCTAGCTTGGAGCAGAGTGTTGTGGAAACAAGGAAGGTCATGTCTGGCAGCAGAACCTGTGAGACCTGATTTAATTAAGAATTGCATCCTTTGTCCCTTGCCTCTCCCCTCTCCCCTTAGTAACTCCACTTTTCTCCGTTCTGTGTGATAATTTCCCAGACAAGGGAGGTTGATCGGCAGGTTGGCCTGAGGCTGGTACAAATGGCACTCCAGCCCACTGGAGCCACCCAGCCTGTGTGCTGAAAACCCCAATGTAAGACACTTCCAAATGCTGCCTATCTGTTGTGCTGGCTCAGCTGAGTGGTTTTTCTGACATGGGAAGTTTCCTTTCAGCTATCAGATTTGTGAGTTCATGTATGAACGGCAACTTCGCTATGACAAAATCATCAGCTGTTACCTGCGGGATCCCCTGAGGAAGGTGAGTGACTCTGGTCCTCCTGGCCTTTCTGCTTCATGGCCATGCAGCCTGTCCTGCTGGCCACAGTGACTGGGCACAGCTGCCTTGCTCTTCTAGCATAATTATTTTAAAAATGCCCTTAACAGTTGAGGTTTCTTAGTTGTAGTCAAAGCTGTTTGTGTTTGTCTAGTGGAGAGGAGCTGATTTTTTAAGTTTCGGAGTTTTCCTTTATTTTTAAATGTAGTGCTAGTACATCAAATGTGAGTGCAAGGTGGGATTTACTGCAGATGTGGCTATCTGCAGTACTTTTTTGTTTCTGCCATTGGTCTCCAGATTTCTTCCCCTGCACACAGGCTTTCTGTCCTTATTATTTCTCTGCTGTTATCTTTGGTATACCTGCCACAGTTTTTGAGATATTCCCTTCCCTGCCACCAACAGAAGTTGGGATGAGAGTCTGGCAAATGTGACTTCACTAGGTCCTTATAAACTCACAATGCTGAATGTTGTGTGGGTGAAGGAGTCAGAAGAGGAGATCGTGATAGTGAGGTGGTCGAAAACCATGACACAGGAGAGTACCCGAGGTGGGAACAGTGCAGCAGAGCCTGGTGGGAAAGGCCATTGTGGGGGAGCAGCTCAGGAATGTGCTGGGAAAACTGAGCTACCCTCTGGCAGAGTGTTCTATGCCTGTGCTCCTAGCTCAAGTGATGTCCTGTCCCTTTTCACTGTGGGCAAGAGGGAGACATTTCTAATAGGGGAAGAACAATTCTCTTTGACCTCAGCATCAGGTTCCTTTTGGCTCTCTTTTCCTTTCAGTTCTTCACTGTTTAGGGACATACAGCCTCCCTGCAGATAACTCATCCTGACCTGTTTGGAGAGGACTAGCCCTGAGGTCATCCCAAGGCTATGGGAAACACTCTCGTTTCCAAAAGGCAGTGCTGTCAGTGGTGCTGCAGACCACACTGTGTCATTTATGGGTTGTGCCTTACAGGAAGAGGTTTTCAACTACATCCACAACATCCTGTCCATGCCTGGCTACAGTGCTGAGGAGAAGCAGCTGGTGTGGCAGAAAGCTTTGGAGCATATAGAGGTAGGTACAGTATATCCTGCACCCAGGGTCCCTCAGCTCCTGCTAATGGCTCTTGGATGTGCTGGGTGCTTTTCCATAAACACAAGTGTCCGGTGCTGAGTCACAGCTGTTGAGACAGTTCTGACGTAAGCTCAGAGCTCTCACACACTCATGTAAGTGCCTCTCTCAGATTCAGGCTGCCTTCCTTGGCTTCCTGCTTTCAAGTGCTGCTCTTTGGCTAATAGAGCCCTCTCGGGGGTGATGGGTAGTGAGTGCTGTAGAGCAGGAGGGAGATCCATTAGGAAGTGTTCCATCTCCTGAGCATGTGGCAGCAGCAAGGCAGGATATGGACATCACTGACCTCACAGGCTGTGGGATCCAACTCCTCATCCTGATTCCTCACACTGATAAGTGTATTCAGCCCTGGTGCCCTTGCACTGCCAACCTGGCCTACGATGGGGTCATGAATGTAAGACACAGGCTGCTGCTAGACTTTTCCAGCTAATAATTTTTCCCATGTCTTCAGTCTCTGTCAGCTTCAGGGGATGAAGATGTCTGAAGTAATTGTCCATTCATTAGATGTGGGGAATTTACAATATTTCTGGTTCCTATAAGGTGCTGTTACTCCCTGCCAGGGTTATCTGGAGGTAATCCAGTAAAATAATTCTACCTGTAAAACAAGCCTTGCAGACCACTCCATAGAGAAAAATGACCACAGAATCTGTATCCTGTGAGGCAGACAAAAAGCTAATGGGCATATCCAGAGTACTTTTAGTTTCTACCAGCATCTGCAAGTAGTGCATGACTAATGAGAAAATGGACCAAGAGGGAGAGTGATTCAAAAGGCAGTGCACAAAGAAACCCTGTGAATTCAGCTGACATGTGGCTCACTGAGCTCACAGTCCCTCTCCAGAGGGACATCTCCAGAGATGGGGATGGTTGTGCTGGGACTGAGCAGGCCTGGCTCATTGCAGCCTCATCAGAGCAACTGGGGTTCCAGGTTGGGCAAGCTGCTGTATGCTGTGCTGTTTCCTGTGTCTGCTTCTTCTGCTGCATCCCTGGTCCCCAGAGCTGCTAGGCAGGTGATGGGCTCTGTGGGTCAGCTTTCTTAGGTGCTGTCTCTGAGATCAGCTCCCTGATTCGTTTTGGCATCTTCTGTTTCCTGGGATTGGTAAACCGTGTGGTTTAGCAACCTGGTGGCTGCTGTGGGCTTTTGTCCTTTTCCATTGTGTTAATCCTGCTCTCAGACATTCGGAATACTTGGAACAGTAAATAATACTTTACTGGGGTGAAGCTGTGATTTGAGCTCTTAGGACAACTGTCATTTGCTGAGATAAGAATGCAGCAAACCAGCTTCTTCAGGCAAAAGTAGCAGTGTCTGGAGAGGATTTCCTGGTGACTGTATGGCAGAAAGTGGGGTTTGTGATCAGTGCCACTTTTCATTTTCCCCATCATCCCACAGCCATTATTCCTTGGTGTTTATCTTTAAAAAAATAAACGTTGTTCTCTTCAGTCACAGTACTGGTCCTTTTCTACCCTCATACCCACGTGCCTTATGTCAGTGCTGTCCCCTCAAGGGCTGCCTAAGCAGTGCCATGTTTGCAGGTTCAGATCTGGGAGAGGATAGAAACCCAAGCGTTTTGCTGGGGAATGGGCTCTGAAGATTGCACAGATTCCAGGCAGGGAAATTGGGCCAGTTCCCTCCAGCGTGGCAGTCCTACCTTCAGCAGTCCTGGAGACTCCCAGGGAGGGTTTGTGCAGAGAGAGAAGTAGATTAAGGGAGTCCCACTGCATACACTCTGTGTCCCTCTGCACTGCTGTGCTTGAGAGCTCCTGGGTGCTTTGGATTTCCCTGGGTTTGTGGGGTGAAAGAGTCATGGGGACACAGTGAAGGGGGCTGAGCTTGTGCAGTGAAGCTGTGGGGTCAAACACTGCAGAGCTTCTTATGGAGTAGGCAGGTTTTCCTTTGGAAACCTCACCAAAGGCATCATCTGTGACAGCTCTTTAGGGAGAGCTCATGGAATGATCAGGCTCTTCCTTGCTTCCCTTTGCCCCAGTTTGTTGCTGGCTTTGGTTGTATTCAGTGGCTGCTGTGTTTGTCTGGAGGCCAGGCTACTGCTAAGGAACTTCTTCAATGTGGGTTTTTTTCCAGATGTACATTTCTGAAAATTTTCCTTCTTTACTGCTGTAACAGTTGTTTTTGTTCAGTAAAGAAATGTTTTCTCGTTTTTAGATTCAGCAGGGGCTTTTGGGAAGGATTACTATGTGCATGCTATTGTTTTGCAACAGTTGCTTCTCATTTATTTGGAAGAGTGGATGCATTTGGAAGGGTTAGAAGCAAAAAGCTCACATTGCAGGTTATATAAACTTGTATGATATGAAGCCTTTTAGCTCAAGCTTGGCAGAAAGCAAACCCACAGGCATCTAAACGATTTCTGTTTCCTTGTACTGCAATAAAGAAATTGCTTTTTCATGTCTGGACAGGTATCAGTTACAGTGAACAGTTACAGAAAACTTGCTTTTAAACCTCTAGTTTGGTTCAGTTCAAGCCAGTTAAACACTGTTTCCATTGGACTGAGAAATTCCCAAGGGTTGGTTGTTTCCCCTTTCCTGCTGGCTTGCAGTTGGCACTGGGAATTTCTTGTTGGCAAGGAGGTAAAGGCAGTTGTCAGAAAACTTGATGAATAACTTCCTCTCCTTAGGACTGAGATGGACTTTTGGTGTGAGGAGTTTTGCATTCTTCGAGGCCTTGTGTGTAGCAAAAATATCAACTTTCAAAAATCCCTTTTTACCAACTACCCTTCTTCTATTTTTACATCTCTGTGCAATGGTGTTTTATCTTTTCTTGCATCTAGGCAAAGGTGCAGTTACAGTATGGGTGGGCTCGATGATGCTGCATAATCATATTACCTGTGAAATGAAAAGGAATTAATTTGGTTGTGTTTTCCCCCCAAAGGAGCTGCTGGTGCTGAGCCCAGGTAAAGCAGCTGAGCTGGCAGCCATTCACTTCAGTGAGCAGATCGAGAGCATCATCTCAAAGCTGCAGGTGAAGTGTCAAACTCCATTAGTTTGGGGCTTCTATACAGTAGGGATGTCATCCCTGTAGGAAATGATTGCTAAAAGTCATGGTGACTTACTGCTGTGTCAGAAACACAAGAAAAATAGGCTTTAGCCACTCCCTGATAGGAATTGCTACATCTCAGTTATTTGGCCTATTTGTAGAGTTCTGGCCATAAAAACGTATGGGCTCAGAGCTGCTGGTTGGAGCTTTTAGTTGGGGTTCAGTATGGCTTGGAGTCCCAGAGCAGAGCTGATGTCAGCAAGCACATCCTCAGGATATTTGTGCAAGACATGCCTAAAGCAGCTCCTGCAGCAGGCAGCAGCTGAGAACTGTGTTTGCTTCAGTGGATATAGTTCAAGGATCACTGTTTTACAGCACATTATTTAAAATAACAACACTCTGTCTCCTCCTGTTGTACAGGACCAGTTCTTGCTCTTCCAGTTCCTGAGGAGTCTCCTTGATCCGAGGTATGGAGAAAATTGGACTGTTTACAAACTGCAGCTTGAAAACATGGATTAAAATCAGTTCTTTGAAACAGTGCATCAATAGCCAGCCTATGGCCAAGATCAGGCTTAGGAAAGGTGACCTGCTCCTCAGGGTGTCCCAAGCTGAGAAGGACAGCCCAAAAGAAGCCTTGTGGGGAGGGTCCTTCAGGGGAGTCCCTGCCAGCTGCAGCTCCCTGCCTGGGAAGTGCTGTGGGCTCCAGTGCATGGACTGTGCTGCCTCTGGCATGTGTGGGGAGCTTGGGCACAGCTGCTCCAGCAGGCTGTGCAATGGTCACCCTGGGGCTGGAGCACCCATTTCTCTTCTCAGCAATGGCAGCTTCTCCTCTCAACCCACTGCTTTGGTTACTTGACTGAGGTGCCCAAGTTTAACATAAACAAAAAAGCATTTTGGTCAACTGACATTTTTAATTTCTGTTTTGTTTCAGAACTGCTGCCATATTTCACTGCAAGCTCCACTTTTTAACTACTTGCTTGCTCCATCTGCTGCTGTTCTTTCAGTTCTTCAGCACTGAGTGTTCTCTTTCTGTTAAATCAGTATCAAATGCTACAAGACATTTATATATTCACAGCTGCAGTTGCTTTCAAGCAGTTGTTAATGCAACTGAGGAAAAGATCATGGTTTGTCAATTAATTACAAATTAATTTTGCTTAATGAAGAGGAGGAGTAGGAAGAGACAATATTATCTAAATCCGAGTGTCAGTGTTTCAGTTTTTGTGGAAGTGGAATAAAAAGCATGCTTTGGAAGCTAGAACCTGGAATTAATCAATCACCTCTTGGATTTTGTTAACTGTGAATTAAGGAAAAAATACAACCAACCCAAAACAAAGTCAAAACCCCAAACATACATTTTATTTCCTGAGTTTTACAGGTATGTTTGTGTGGAAGGTGCTCATTTCCACACCTCCTATTTTCTCTGGGGTCAAAACAAAATCAAAAAATATCTTGGTTGGGTTTTATACGAAATAAGTCAGATGTTTTAGTTAATCAGTCATTAATTGGAAGAAATAATTAAGTTAAACAGAAATGAAACCCAGCTGGATGTTAAGTAGGATTTTATTTATGCTGTGGTATCACTTGCACCCAGTGAAGGTAGTAATTAACCTGGATTCTAATCTTATGCACAGAGTGTCTCCCATAATCTCTGAGTAATAAACATATCTAATTTCACTCTACCATAATTAGAGCCAAATAGACCCATTTCTCCTGTAGTTACCTTCTGATCACGGGCAATATGTGATGTGTTCCAACCAGCAATGGGAAGCAATGTTCTGCATCTGCTCTCCCCACAGGTCTCTGCTTTTCCCTCAAGAATGATGTTCCATGTGGTGCACTAGGCCACATGGCTTTTTCTTAATAATACTCAGATCCTGAGGTCTATTCTCAGTGCTGTGAGGTTGTTTTCTTCTAAGACCTATTGAAAGGAGCTGAACTCTAGCCTGGGAGAGGCAGGGAAGGAGGGGAAGTCTTGCTCTGCAGACCAAACTGCACATGCACCTACACTTAGTAGTATATTTATACATAAAACAGTGATTAGGCTCTTCTGCAACATCTATATCTGTTCATTCAACCTAAATGTTTATATGCTTTTGTGAAGCAAAATTCTTGTCAAAATAAAGATTCTTAGAGCAGTAAATGAATTTTTTAAGGTCTCAAATACAAATGATTGCTTAATCATGTGGGGACAAGACTCATCATGCTGGTCTAAGTATCCGAGTTGGTGGAATTGCATTAGGGATTAATTTGGCCCATTTAATTTAGCTAGAGATTTATTTTTAAGGAGGTGGAAGGGGGGAGGAAGGAAACAGGGTTAACAGGAATTGCCTGGGGAAATTAAAAGCAAATGTCTGAATGTTTGTAGCATAAAGCAGCCCCAGGAAACAGAGTATGTAGTAGAGATTGCTCAGCTCATTAATCACAGTCTTTGCTACATTTCCATTTTAAACTCTTGAGCTTTTTTCTCTAAAAAAAACCAGCACAGTGAAGCATTTTCTGTTGGCATTTGTTTATGTATTATACCACCAATATTAACTTATTTAGCAACACAGTGTTCTGGGTTTATAAATGTACTAACAGACCCCTAAACCAGGAAGGTTTGTCCCAAGGGCCCTCCTCTGTGCCCAGCTGCCTGTGACACTTGCAGGTCTCCCTTGTGCCAGGTTTTATGAGAAACCAGTGCTTCTCCCTTGCTTTTTGGAAAGGCTAGGGGAGATATTGAATATGGTTTTATTTAGAGTAAACACAATCCCATGTAGCTGTACAGGACCTGCAAGGCTCAGGACTGTTGATTAGTTTTAGAAATTACCAAATTCCAGATTTCTTTCCATTGTCTATTCTCTGCTTTTCTTGATGACATAATGGCTGAGGGAAGAGTGAGCCTGCTCATGAAACCATGAATACTTGGTGCCAGAGTTATTTCCAGACTTGAAGTTTTCTGTTGTTCTGTAGATGCATGACTTGCCATTTTTCCTTTCTTACCTTGGCAGATAAGAGATCATTTTAGATAAAGACTGTTTTATTTTAGTTTACTCATAGGAAGGGGAGAGCACTCACTCCCTTGCAGGCACTGGGGGAGTTTATAGGTTGGTTGTTGTGGGAGGAGTGGATGGTGAATGTAGAATTCAGGGCTCTTGTTTGGTCCTTCAAGGTCCATTCTTTGCTGTCAGAACTCAATAGTTTGGGCACAGTTTTTGTGGAGTTGTGCTCATACTTTGCACGTTGTGATCAGTATATAAGTGAGGCTTTTGCTTCTGGGCATGTTGCATTTATAATCATTGTAATCACAGTAAGCTGCTCTCTTGACTTGCTCAAGCCACAGCATTCTCCTGGCCTTTCTTGGATGGTAATATGCCTTTTGCAACTCCCAGGAAATAGAGGATATTGGGTATCAGACCTTTTCCCCACCCCATGGCTGTAGGGTTTGCACACTAACAGATATTCTCCTGCTTAGGAATTTGTGTTCAGAAAGGTAATAAAACTCAATATATACACCCTGATTAATTTCCTTTCCTAGCAGGAGCTTCAGCAGAATCCCCTGTTTCATAGCCAGGATAAACTTCCGCTGTTTCTCTGTGTGATGCACCAGTCCTAGAACTGCCATGGGCAGCAGAACATGCAGTGGCAGAGAGCTGCTGTTCATTTAAGGGTTGCAGGTGCTGTATCTGACTCCAGGAAAGCATCATCCTTTCCCTCCTCACTCCTCCTTCACGTTGCTCTTTATGAAAACAAGATCAGTAGGAAACTGTCGTGACAAAGGGACATGGGCACTGCTCACAATTCTGTTCTCTCTTCTGTTTCTGCATGTGAGCAGTTTGCTTAATAATGAGCCCCAGGGATTGAAAAATGGGGATGTTTCTCTAAAAGAAGTATGAGTTCCTTTCTCAGTGAGGTAGATCAAAGGGATGAAACATTAAAATGTGGTAAAGGAAGTCAAAGAATTTCAGGAACAATAAGCAAAAAGCAACAAAACATTTCTTCAAACACATGCAGAGCAGGTCTGTAGGACACAGACAATCAGGATCTGAACAGAGCACTCAGACCATAAGGTTTCATTGAGGAAATGAGGCTAATTCTTTGTTCCTCTTTGCCATGGAGTTGCTGTAGATGGGTCTGTGCTGGTCTCTTTCTTCACAGGGGTCTTTGAGAGTTTAATTTGTACTGAGACATCAGGAGGATATGTTGTGGAACAAATGAAATGGCTGCTGAGAGACCTCCAGCACTAGTAACTAGTAGAAAGCATAATTTTCCTCTTAAAACCAGATTTTTTAACTTCTGTATTAAGGATAAAAGACAATGCACAATTGAATAAGAAACTCTTTTTCCCAGCCAAATTTCTGGGGTAGATTTTGATTTTAGTCTCTTGTGCTTGTTTTATTCCAGAGAAGGCATTAACCAAGACCTGCTACACCTCCCACCCTGTATCACTGAGCAGTTCATCGAGCTGCTCTGTCAGTACAGCCCAGGCCAGGTTTTGGAGACACTCAAAGTTCTGGAATACTGCAGACTGGAGGAAGCCATCCAGGTAGGAAAGAGATGTATGACAACATGGGCCATGGGGTGCATTCAAATCAGCTCCTACCCCTTTAAACTGTTGTTTAAACAGTTCCTGGATGCTCTTCCAATCTGTTTCTAACACTCTGTGTCCCTCTGAGCTGCTAAACTGCACTTCTGCAGCACAGTTGGATATATTTAATAGGCTAACACTGAGCTGGGTCTCAGGGCTAATAAGGAAGGGCCCTTAGTGCTCTGAAGCTGCTGAGAAACTGCAGAGTAGAGGGTGGTTGTGTTGCTGCTAATTAATCATGTTGGGGGTATATGAAATCGTGGGCCTGGGGTTTTTGGAAAGCAACACTGCCAAAATCTGCCTTGTGCTGGGAGAGCAACTGTTCCTTCTCTGTATGGAAATTGTACCAGTAATTTTTGAGTGCTGGTGGTGGCAACAATGCAAGCTGAGAAATAAAAGAAGATGCAGGAGAGCTGCTCAGCCTGGATAAGGTGCCTGGGAGCATAGGCACTTCCAGCCCTGGCCATCTGCTTGGCATTGTCTTGTGGATAAACAAACACCGGCAGCTTTCTTCAGACAGACATTTACCTTTTTTTTTCCTTTCAACTCAGATAACCCAAAAACATCAGCTCCATGAAGCTTCTTCATATTTACTAGAGAAGAAGGGAGATATCCATGGTGCCTTTTTGGTTATGCTTGAGGTACAGTACTCCCAAATCCTGAATGTGGCATGGCCTGTGCTCTGGTTGGATGTTGTCCTTGTTCCTCAATTTGTTTCCCACTAGAATCCATGGAAGAATTTTCCTTCTGTCAAATATCAATAAATTGAGGTGTCTGCATGCTCAGAATATCAGTATATTTTTCTGACAAGTCTTCAAACGTTTAGAAGATAATAGATGCTGAAATTTGTTTTTCATAGCCAAAAATCATCTTTCAGCTCCTGCTTTCCTTTCTGTATTTGGAACGATGTTTATGCCAGTTAGTCGTGCTGGGGAGGAGAATGGGGGCGAGCCTGTGTAACCACACCTTTGACAAACGTTTCTATCAGGATTCTTGGGAGTAAACTCCCAAGCTGACTGTTCTGTGTCCTCTTTTATTTCAGCGATTGCAGAGCAAGTTGCTGCTGCTTACTCAAGATGATGAAAGTAAGACTTACCGAGTTAAATTCCATTTTCTGTTAAAAACAGACAGATAAACACAAAAATGTGAAGTGACTGTGTCTGACATCTGGTATAATGAGATTGTTTCAGGTTTCTAGGCATTGTAGTGACACTGTTCCTATGGTAGTTATTTGGATAACACTCCCTCAGTCTGGTGTTCTGATCTTGGTAGAGACCTTGAACACTGTGAGGGATGGTTTGTGTATGTGTGGTCAGCTGCCCTGTCAGCTTTTCCCATTGGGGCTGATCCTCTCACTGGCTTACCAAATACATTTCCCATGTAAGAATCCATTCAACTCATTACTGAGCTTCAGCTGGCATTATATGGGAACAGTGGTGGGAGACAGCTGGGAGTAGCTTTTTTGAAAGCAAATTTCTCAGAGAGATAAATAAGAGTGTTCTGCCCACAGAAAATGAGTGTATGCACAGATGTGCTGTTCACTAGCCCAGGGACTCATGGGCACCTAGTTAAATGCAGTGCCCATAGTTGTTACTTAATTGTATCCCAAACCACAGCTAAGACCTTCCTTATTTGATTAAATGAAATGTTTTACTTGCCCAATTTATTGTGCTATTCAGGAAAAGTGCCAAAAATCAGAACTTGTCTTTATAATGTAGTTGCTTACAGTAGTGAGCAGACTTTGGATGAATAGCATGATTTTATTTTGCAGAAGGATTGATAGTTCTAACTAATGGGAGTTAACTTGTCTAATAGTTTTTATAATTTTAACTTGCTTTTTCCCCTCTGTCACATAGGCTCAGCTGAACCCTCCCTGCTAGAAAATATTGAAGATACTTTAATGAAGACAATTGATCTTTGCCAGAGGAATTCACATAGTTTAGACCAGCAACAGCGAGAGGTAAGATAGTCAAAAATGTGTCACCAGAATCAACCAAGGCCTCTGTATCTCCTGAAGCTTTGTCTCATATGGCTCTTGCTCTCCCTATGCACTGGTTACTGCTATGTCCAGGCAGTCACCATGTGCCTCCCCTTGTGTTCTCCCTGTGCTGCTTCAGGGTTTGGAGCCATTAGAGTGAAATCCAAGCAAAGTTCAGGTCGGGGGGAGGAAGGGATGGGACCACGGCCTTTGCCCCTTTCCCCTTCCAGAGGGCAGTCAGGCACAAATGTCAGTCAGACACTGCAGAGACACTGTGAGCTCTGAGCCATCTCCTGGTGGCACAAAGCTGCTGCTGTCACAGTGGCTGCAGAGCTGTTCACAGCCCCTGAACTGGGTGTCAGCCTGGGCTCTGAGGGGAGAGGCAATGCAGCCGCCTTGAGCTCTTACAGAGGGAGCTGGCTTTGCCCATCTCCTCAGACTGAGGTTGTGTTTCTGTTTTGCCCATGTCAGTGACACAAAGGCATCTTTAGTCTTAAGATTCTGCATCATTAATGTAGTTTGTGAACTCAGAGCAGAGAATGTTGTTCCCATGTCTGAGGAGATGGCATGGCTGGAAGTCAAGAACTCTGATTTCTTCACAAGCACTGCCCAGTGTGAGAGGTGACCTGCTCCATTTCTTCTCTGCTATTGTGTGGTTGTACAAAAGATTGGAAGAGAATTTAGATGTCTCTTTCCATTTGGCATCCATTTACTGTGCTACCCAGTCTGTGAGCTATCTCTACCCTGGAGAGTTTGCCTCTCTCGTGGGGAAGTAGTTGGGGACTGAATGAAGCAAACACAAATTGTTATCACAATTCCAGTAAAGTGCTTTGCTCTCAGGTTACTTTCAGCTCTGTCCCACAGCAGCCATCAGAAATGCAGTTCTGTTCTCAGAATGTGGAAATGAGTCTTGGCCAGTGGCCTCTGACATTGCTCACAGCTCATTTTTAGCACTGCCCTGTTCTTTCTGGTTCTTCCCTCATGTTCCATGATTCCAGGCCCTCTGGTTTCCCCTGCTTGAGGCCATGATGTCCCCACAGAAATCCTCTGGTTCATCGCAGTGTCCCTATTCTGAATGTGAGTACTCTGGCTTTTGTGACCCCAAATAGTAAAAGTTGTGTGCTGTCTCTCCTCTGATGCATGAATAGAAGAAAAGTTGTTTTGTTACTCCATTCCTAAATATTCTGCTCCCTGACTGGCAGGGAGCTCAGGTTGTGTGTTTGGTAGGCTGCAGCTGTCTGGTGGATAGGACTTTTTTCATTTACTTTATTTTGTCCTGTGTGGAAGAGGAAGCCTACCACAGGCTGTGCTAATAATTTGATTGCATTGAGGATGGTTTCTGAAGGAGCCAAGGTGCACAGTGTGTACAAAGGCTCTCTAGGTTGTAGTCAGCACTTAGGGAACTCCTGGTGTAATACACTGTCATTGTGCATGCCCAGCCCTTTTGTGCACCTCTGCCTGCACCTGTCTGCCATATACCCGTCTGTATAAAATCAGTGGGACTTGAATACAGCAGCTAAATTCTCTATTCCACTTCTGAGTCAGCAGCACACCTCGAGCAGCAACTTCCCTTTGTGGGAGAGATAAGAGTAGCTAAAAAGGGGCTTAGATGCTTTGGTCTTGGCAGTCCCCAGCACAGGAAGGACCTGGAGCTGCTGGAGTGAGCCTGAAGAAGGCACCAAGGTGACCAGAGGGATGGAGCAGCTCTGCTGTGAACAAAGGCTGAGGGAGTTGGGTTAGGTGGGATATTGGGAAGAAATTGCTCCTTGTGAGGGAGGTGAGGCCCTGGCACAGGGTGCCCAGAGCAGCTGTGGCTGCCCCATCCCTGGAAGTGTCCAATGCCAGGTTGGATGGGGCTTGGAGCAACCTGAGATAGTGGAATGTGTCCCCTGGCTGTGGCAGAGGGTGGGACTAGATGAGCTTTAAGGTCCTTTCCAACCCAAACTATTCTGGGATTCTCTGAATAATGTCTTTTGAGGCTCTAGGAGTAAGTTTCATGCAAAGGTCAATGCTGGGAAATTCTAAACTCTGTGGGCCATAACACAGATAAGGATCCAAACTGGGATTTGGTAGCAACAGGAAAAGTGGGTGGTGGTGTTACCAAGTAAATGAAAATGTGAGTGTTTACTGCAGGGGGTGTGGAAGGGAATACAGAGGTGTTGTGGGATCAGAACCTTGTAAATACCCTTTGTGCTGCAGAAAGCTGTGTGCTTAGTGCAGGAGAAAAAACAAGTTCTTCTCAAACCAGAAAACATGACCTGAAATAAAACTCTCTTTATCTGTGAGACTGATCTCTCTTTACTCCTGGAATCCTAATGAACTGCTGTGGCTGTTATGTTTGACATTCCAGCTTTGAAGAGTTTGACAATGCAAGTGCTGAACAACATGGCTGCCTTTATTGCTCTTCCCTCAATCCTGCAGAGGATTCTCCAGGTGAGTTCCTGAAGGGAAGGAGGTTTCACCAAGCTGTACCACTGGGTTATTGGGAAAAGGTGTTCCCAGGTTGTTGGAGGTCAGATCAGCTAATTGTCTGTTCAGTGTTTCACTGAAGGTTCTGTTGGTGAAACATAATTCTATCAGCTATTACACCTTATCTGAGGAGACATGTGGGAACACACAGACCTGTGAGAAGGTAATTGAAGTAATTCCTGCAAACCAAATAAAATAGTGCCTCAAAGGTTGCAGTTACGTGGAACTGAAGCTTGGCAGGTTTAAGGGCAAAGCCACAATGGATTTCCCACACTGAATTTGTTGAAAACCTTTTAGTGAAGGCTCTGGGATGGACAGTTGTGAAGACACTACAGCAAAGAGTATAGGCTTTGCATAAAGATTGTGATTGGACCCAAAATTATTGATGGTGCAATATTATTTTAGAGATGCAGTTAGTGAGTAGCAAACTTGCAGAAGTGCTGATTTTAAGCAGGACCTTGGGCTGAGTAATCACAGGCAGATGAAAGCTGATGTTGGGATTTAATAACAAACCTTGAGAAATGCAGAGAAGGAATTAGAAGAATTGTCTGTGTTGTGGAGTAGAATGATTGAAGGGTTGAGACAATGTTGAAACACTGTTCAGGGTTTATGTTCCAGGTGAGAGAAGAAAAGGGCTTACAGGGTGAACACACACCTCTAGCAACTTCTTGGTTTGATCTTAATCTTGGATTTTGAACAAACTCCTAAGATAGCAAAGCATGTTGCAAGAGAGTGGATAAAAAGTGTGTTCAAATGAAATGTGGTTCTATCAAAGGAAGTGTCAAGCAAACCTAATGGCTCTTCAATAACTTATTTAGTCTACTTTTAGCTGAGGTTTTGGTATAATTTCCTGTTGGGCTTTGTTTGATGTTTAATGTAGGCAGGAAAGGATGGTGAGTGGGAGGCTGCAGGGGAATGGAGGCTTCCCTGGGTTGTGCTAACAAACTGCCACAATGGGGTGGGAGTCAAAGCAGTGACCACTGTGCAGGTAACACAGCTGGGAGGTGTGACAGTGTGGAGGAAGATCCTGTTCTCCTTTGGGATAAAGGGAAAGTCTTTTGGTGGCAGTCTTAACATATTTCACTCGATTTCTGTTCTGATGGACTCTTTAAGCAGCAAGAGAAAATCTCTTTTCCAGGGGCTGGCACTGATGTCCTGGAGGCAGCAGGGGAGTGAATTGTCTTTGTCTGTTGTAGAGGGAAGTGCTTGGTATGATGGCTATGCTGGGGAGGCTGAGGGGACGCTTCATCAGGTGCAGTGCTTTACTGAGGAAAGAAATAGGTCAGGCATCACTGAGAGCAGCATGCACAGCTCTGGTTACTGGGTTTGGAGGCAGGGGGGAACTGCTCCTGCTCATTCCCATCTCCCTGGTCAGCCTGACAAATTCAGTCTAAAGAGAGATTTGGAAAGGTAGATTTTTTTTTTTTTTAACAACTGGAGCAAAAAATGATGACTTCTTAAAATTCAGAGAAAAGGACTGAATTCCAGGTATATTAGTATCAGAAGTTCATAAAATGGTAATTGGTAGCTTGTAGCTGAAAAACAGGTGCAGGAAAAATAACATTATAAAGATCAAGGGAAGACCCTATGGGAGAGGAGGTGGTGTTGATTCACAGGATCTCTAAGTTGGCTTTGTCTCTTAACACTTACCCTTTTATAGATTTCACTCACACCCATGTATCTGCAAGCCCCCGAGGTGTGTGTGGAGTGATGTGGCCTGGATTGTTTGTGGGCAGCAGAGAGAGTGTAAGCCCCTCACTGCATCCTGGGGATCCTGTGACAGATGCCAGCAGCTCAGCTGGGTCCTTCAGAAATTGCTGGCTGTTTTCACCTCTGAAGATTTTTCACCTCTGAAGCTCCCTTAAGCCTCTCCCAACTTCTTATCCTCCTCATTAGGAGATGGGCTCTTCTCCTGAGAGCTTGTCTGAGCTGAGTCTTACCAGTCTGCTGCCTTCAGTGCTTGGCACCTCTTCTGGGGACAGTGTCCTTTGTTACAAGACAAACCCTTCATTGAGCCCTGTGCTCTTGTCCTTAACCCCCACATTTCCATTCATTCTGCCTTCACACCAACCCTTATCCCTGGGTTCCTGGCACTGCCCTGCTCCAGTGTTTTCTGTGGGTTTGTGGCTGTGTTTTGTTAAACTCTTGCTCCAGGGATTGCAGAGGGTACCTGTGGGAGGTTTTTGTGACGTTTATTTGGATGCACAGCTTGGCCATTGGGAGAATATGGCTTTGAGTCCAGCTGTGGGAAGCTGGTGTCAGGATGGTGATGAGCAGGTCTTACTCTGTGGCCTTGTCATGAGTGCCCAGCTCAAATGTTCAGGGATTCTGAACCCTGGGGATCAGGAAGAAAACTCCCTCGGAGCTAGGCAGCAGAGAGCACTGGATTTTTTGCCTTCCAGTCATCTGGGAATGCCATTTAAGTGCCCTGCAGGAGACATTTACAGCATGGCAGGAGCAGGTGGTGCTTTCCCAGACAGGAAGATCCCTGTGTTGTTAGCCCTGGCTGGGTGTTCCTTTTGCAGAGCTGTGTAGTTGCTCTTTGAAGTCATGCAAAATTCCAAACCCTGGTGCCAAACCCTTCTGTCTTGGCTCTGAGCTCTCTGCAGGACACTTAGATGTGTTACTGATGTGCCACCTTAACTGTGACCACAAGGAAGTATTGAAACCAGCCTTTCAGGGCCCTGGAGTGCATACAGCCTTTCCCAAGCCCTCCAGATATTTTGGTGAAATGCAGAATTACAAGTGCCCTGACAGGGCCCTCAAATGCTTTTCCAGCAGAGCTCAAGGCTTGTGATGGAGCATAGATGTGCTGGAGCTGCAGGCTGGGAGGTGGCACAGCTGCCCCAGGGAATTCACTGGGGGTTTTGTTGAAAGGTGGATAACATCAGTAAACTGAGGTAGATTATCTTGCCTTTTCTGAAAAGGAATTAGAGTATTCCAATTTTAGCAAACCACTTTTCTTCCTCATCTGGGCTTAACTGCTTACAGATTATACCTTATACAAATGTTAACTTTGCAACCAAAATGTTTAACCAAAGGGCACGTTGCAAGGGCTGGGGCCAGACCTGCAGCTTTCCCAGAGAACAAGCAGGCTTCTGGCACCTGCCTGTCCCAGCACCCGGGCTCAGCATTATCAACCGAAGTCCTGTGAAATAACAATTGATAGATTTGCTCCTGCTCATTCTTTATACTGTTGGGGAGGTGCTTATTAACTGGGAAGTCTGAACTGAACGCATTAGGGGAGATACCAGAGGAATCCTCTTGAGCATTAAGAAAAATTCCATGTTATTAAGGATGTGAGTGCTCTTTGAAGAGGGCTGAGAGGTTGAGTGTTAATTCCCTTACAAAGCTGTAATCCTTCATGAATGTTTTGTAAACAGATGCAGCTGATGCCTCCTACAAAATAGAGAACTAGGGAAGCCAGGAATGTAAAAGCTACCTGAGGGGACCTCAAAGAGGGGAAGGAAGGAGTCTCTGAAAACTATTTCCAGAATGGAAGCAGAAAGATCCATAAAGCTTATATTTTTTCCACTCCTGCTTAGGGCTTTGGCTGTTTTTTCTTCCTAGTCTGGGAGGTCAGCACTGGGATTAGTGGTGTGTGGAGTGGTTGCTCTGGCCCCTTGCAGAGGGGAGAAACTGAAGTGAATGTGCTTGCAGAGTGCATTTATTGGCACTGGAGGCAAAGCAAGTGCTGTTTCCTGGGCCTAGGAAGAAATGGGAAATGGAGGAGACAGAGCTGGCTGAAAGGGCTGTGTGAGCACCTCTGGGCTGTGTGTGGATCCCTGCCAGCTCTTCCCAATCTGTTTGTTGGTGGCAGCCCTGGGCAGCCAGTTGGCTCTGGCTCCTTGTGCCAATGCCATGTTCCCAGGGCAGCACCAGCCTGGGAGCAGCTGCTGGGATCTGTTCCTGGTTGGTACAGTGCCAGTTCCACTGCACGGGATGGCACATCCATGTCTGGAGTATGCCTGAATTCCAACCCAGAACCAATTTTATACGGTGGAAATAATGAAAGATATTCCGTCATAAAACTAATTGATCCCATGAGGTTTTTGTGGCTGGAAATTTTGTGGGGTCTGAAGCTGCAATTGAGAAGCATTACAACTGTGTGGAGAGGTGAGCTGGGAGCTGGGGGTGTGATGCTGGAGGCAGGCAGGCAGCTCCAGCCTATCCCATCCGATGGCTCCAGCAGGGAATGGCCATGGACTCACTGCTGGCACTGCACTGCCAGGCTCAGGGTGAGCCTTGGCCAGACCATGGGCCTCTTCTGTAAAGAAGAAAATCCAATTCCTTCCCAGCTGCCATTATTTTTAGAGATCATCAAGCATGACTTGAGGAAAAGACAGCAACTGAAAAGACACAACGCAGACTTGTGTTCTCCCTCTGCAAAGCTGCAGGTGGGTCTTTATTCTTCCCTCTTCTTCACAGCTCCTCTTCTCCTATTCTGTGTCCAGACAGGAAACCAGTGGCTTTGAAAATCTCTACTTGCAGCTTAGGAAGTTTGAGGTGCTCTATGGAAACTGTGGGATCAGGACAGTTTGTGAGTGACCTGTTGGCCATGTACTTGAGGGCTCTAGAAGAGGAGCTGCTGGCTGCCTGCCTAACTGCTCTGGATGACATTCCTGCTGTCTGGAAGTCCCTGCAGTGACTCAGTGCAGTGCACTTCCTGTGCTGTGCTGCTAAATGGTGCAGGCAGAAGGGAACCTTAGAGTGTTCAGGCTGTGCTGTTCACCCAGCAGAAAAGGAGCCTGTGCAGCACATCCAGCTCTTCGTGCTTCATCCAGTATGCTCCAAATCCACAGCTGGTTTTGACTGTGCTGTTACTCAGGGCTGGTTTTATTTAGGTTTGAACATTGCTGTTTCTGCTTGTCACACTGCCCGTGAAGGCTGTTGTTCAGGAGTTCCTTGACTTTCTTTCTATAGCTTTGGTGATCCCTCAGGGTGTCTTACTGTGTGGCTTCCATGCTGCTTTAGTTGTCTTTGTCAGCTGGCTTTGTCACTCTTGGTTCTTCTTGCCCAGTCCTAGCTTGGAATCGGCCTTGCTCCTACTCCTCTCATCCATTTTATCCAGAACTTGTTTATCCCACTCCTGTTCCTGTTTCCACTGTGTCCTCACTATTTTTCTACACTGTGGGTTAGTTGCCTTTTCACATCTTGCTGGTCTGTGTTTGCCAGTGTCCTGCCCCTTCCAGCAGACAGCTTCTCTCAGGTTCCTGCAAGAGCAGTGTTTCAGGGGGTGCCAGGGTGGCTGTTTGGGCTGGAGCAGGCTGGAGGAAGGGAGACATGCACAGGCTGATGTCCTGTACCACAGCCCTGTGCTTGTGCTGCTGGGGCATAGCAGTGAAGCTGCTCAGGGCATGTGAAAATCAGCCCTGCAGCACCAGGAGAGCCCCAGAGCCTGTTCCCTCTGCCAGCTGGGCTGTGGGCTCAGTGATGACTGGGGTTTGCTCTTCCAGCCTGCAGATGAGGGGTCTGGGATGAGCCTGGGGATGAGGCACCCCTGGCTGGGCAAGAGCACGGGGCAGTGGTGGGGCTGAGAGCTGGCTGGCCATGCTGTTCCCTTCAATATTCCTCAAATGGACTCTCCACTCAGCTCCTGAATGGAGTTTCCAGTTTTGACCCAGGCACACTAATTTGTACTGATGTTGTTATCTACTGAGTTTTGCTAATTACTGATTTTTCTCATCAGTATGTGGGATTGTTCTGCTGGCCCTGTGCATGTGCAACATATTTAACTCTGCAATCATAGCTTCCATTTGCAGTTCCAATCCAGAGGAAAAAAAGACCTAAAAAGAATCAGAATGGTCATATCCTGTGATTCAACTGCAGCTTTGCATTTCTTCATGCAGGATCCAGTTTATGGAAAAGGGAAACTTGGAGAAATTCAAGGGCTTGTCCTGGGAATGCTGGACACTTTTAACTATGAACAAGTAAGTTGCCTGTGTTTCTGTTCTGCCCACTGCTGCATGCAACATTATTTTAGCTGCCTGGCCTACTGCTCCCTCTCTCTCATTTGTCATTTCTGTCTGCAGGGCAAAGTCAATGGACATGTGAGTGACTTCTGTGTGATTGGGGGATGGGGAGGGAGCTTGGTTTGCTCACAGATTGCCAGTGAAGGGACTGACAGGTACATGGTGAACACCTCTGCAGCTCAGTTCTGTGTTAAATGTACCAGAAGGATAAACATCTGCTTTTTCTCCAGCTCATCCTGCAGTTAGGGATTCAAAGGCACAAAGCTGATATGTTTTGTCTTTATAAGCAGTTTTAAATAACAGGTTTTTAAATTGGGCTGTTTTTACACTTCCAAGTGATAATGCTGCACTTCCTTTATGACCTGGTGAGATTTCCTTTTAATCTCAGTCCTGCTTTTCTCAGTCCAGTCCCAAATCCCAGGCAGTCTCCACACTTCAGCAGTTTTCTGAAACTCCTTTCCCCCTTAACAGGATGCTGAATGTTCCTCCAAGCCCCTCTCCCCACTCATGTGGCAGTGCCATCCCAGCTGCTGTTCAGAGCAGGCTCCAGGCACCAGCAGCCAATGCAGAAACACAATGGGCAGTAACTTTGCTGTGGAGGCTGAGCACCACAAGCTTTTATCTGTGTTGGGGTTCATGCAGAAGGTCTGGGAAGCTCCTGTCCCTTCCTGGCAGCTCTGGGACAGGCTGTGTGTCCACATGGGATCCTCTGGGGCAGCCTTTTGCAGCTGCAGCTGTGAAGCAGAGCTGGATCAGGGGGCAGAGCCTCTGTGCATGAGAGAAACTTGATACTGGAAACTCGGTGTGGTTCTTTGGACTCTTTCAAAATGAGCATCCATTGGGAAGGACAAGCAGATGAACACTTCAGGGGTGTTTTAAAAGACTTTAATTGCCATAGTGCATTTGAGCTTTGATTCTTATTTATTTATTTAATTTCTCCTAAAATGGGGATATAAACAGTAGCTTGCCAGGTAGAAGGGGGAAAAAAAAACAAACCCAGAGGTTTGATGTGAAAGATGACAAAATGAGCCTGCTATGCCTCTCTTAATGCTCTTGGGCAAAAGTCAATACAGGAGTTGTCTATTTGAGAGTGCAGAGGAATTGCTCCATTAACATGGATGATGGATGATGAAAGGTGATGAAAGGATAAGTGTTTTGTGGTCAGCGGATAGAAAGCACAGGAGAAGTGATTTTATTGGGTTGTTTCTGCTCTTAGTGAGCTGCTAAGCTGCTTGTTCTGAAGAGCTGGTCAGCAGGGAGTTTCTACAGTCTGGAGGTAACTGACTGACTTAATCTGCGTGTTGTCTTCCACACAGACCCTTCTAGAGACAACCACGAGCCTTTTAAACCACGATCTCCACTGGTCCCTGTGTAACCTGAGAGCCTCTGTCACCAGAGGCCTTACCCCAAAGCAGGATTACTGCTGCATCTGTCTCCAGCAGTACAAAAGGAGGCAAGAAACTGCTGATGAAATCATTGTTTTCAGGTAAAGTTAAGGAGTGGGGGTGCAGCTGTGATCATGTTAATAGTTTTAAAAGGGGAAACAAATCTACTGGTTGGCTTGCCTGAGTAATGATCTGCATTCCTGGGAACACATCTCCCTGCTGCTTTGCACTGTGAGAGGGCTGGCTAATCACACCCATCAGAGCCTGCTTTGCATGCAGCCAGCTCTGCCTGGCTCAGAGGAATCTCCTTCCAATTCCAGGAGCTGGTTGTCAATTTTCTGTCCCCTCTCCCAGCAGTGCACTTTGGGCACTGCAATACCCTGGGCTTATCTGTGTATTTGTACATCTTAGATCTGCCACAGCCCTGGCATCTCCCATGTCCTGTGTGTGCCCAGGTGTCTGTAAAATAAAGTGAAATCCTTGTCACCTTGGTGTTACAGTCTGTGGCTGTACCAGCAAATGGGCATCCAGTGTTGGTTCTGTGAGTCTGGAAATCACCAGGAGGGTGAGGCTACACTGCTCATCTGCTGATTCCCAGATGCAGCCTTTTCCCACTGGGCAGCCCCTTCCTCTCCACGGTGCAGAGCTCAGGAGCTGCTGCCCTGCTCCCAGCACTGACTTCCTCTCTTCCCAGCTGTGGCCACTTGTACCACTCGCTGTGCCTGCTGAGTAAGGAGTGCGGGGTGGTCACCAAGGGCCACATGAGGTGGATGTGCTACAAATGCAACTCGAGCAACAAGGGAGGGAAGCTGAGTGAGAACTTCTCAGAGCTGAAAAAAGGGACTGCAGCATCTCTGGCACAGGTAAGTTTTGTGAAGTGGTTTCTTGTCAGGTAAACTTTCATCATCACTTTTTTCTCTGTCTCTTTGTGCTTCCAGAGAAGACTCTGATCCATACCTGTCAAACACCCTCAGCAGCTAATTGGTCACTTTTTTGAATGCCACTTTATTTTGGTGAGGATACTACTCTGGAAGTCATGGAAATTTGTTTATCCAGAAGGTCTAGGAGCTGGTGGGAGAGGCAGCTGGATGTTTGCAGCTGTTTGGACAATTCCTGTCAAATTATTTTGAGATGTGTTTTATATGAAACTTAGATTGAAAGAGGGCCCATTCCTTGTGGTTGGATTGTGAAGCCTCTGTTCCACCTTCCTAGCAGATAATCTGGCTCTGGATAAAATGTCTGGGATTGATTTAACTCACCAAGTGCTTGCACAATATTTTAAGATGCTTGAGTGTAACCAAGACTGATGCAGCTGGATATGGGTGAGAAAACAGAGAATTAATTTGTATTTATTGTCAGTATTTGTGCACTGAAAGTTTCATCATTCCTAATTCAAACTGAAGTACAGCCTCAAGTATTCATGGAGCTCTTTTCCCTGGGCTGGTGCTGTGGATGGTAAGCCCCCATAGCAGGTGGTTTAATGAGTTCTCTTAGGGGATGTTGCATGTGGGCAGCTGAGCTCTGCTGCTTCACATTCCAGTGGCCCCTGGGTGAGGGTTTGTTCCCAGCTGCCTCAGGGTACTTTGTGCATTTGTCACTGCATGGATGTGCACTCCTGCAACCCAAATAATTCAATCTTGGAGCACGTTTTTATAATAATACTTGGGTTTTGTTCATGCAGATGATTTCAATTCCTGCCTAACCCATTCTGATCAAAACCCCTGGCTAAGGGCCTTAGCTCCTGCACTCACAGGAGAGGCTTCCTGCCTGGGGGAGACATGGGGAAAGGGAATCTTGCAGGCCTGTGTGGAGCACCATGCAGTCTCTGCAGTCAGGCTGTGTTAGTCTTTGATTTGGTGACAGCATCAAAGCTTTCCCAGGAGCTTGGAAATGGAGTGTGGTCCAATCAGGCTGAGCAGTGTGTGTGTCCTGTCCTGCTGCAGTGGGATGTGGGCACTGCATCTAGGGCTGGGAAAGTTCAGCAGTCCCACATCTCACTCTATGCACTCCTGCCTCAAAGGAATGGGTTTAAATGGAGGTGACAGGCTGGGGTGTAGTTTAAAAACTAAAGGCAGAATTAAGTACTAAAACTGCATTCAGCATTCAAGTGCCTGGCACTGTATTCCAGTGCTTCATAATTGGGTTATCTCTGGGTTTCTGTTGTGCAGTCAGTCAGGGAGCCCCTGTGGCTCCCCTTTGACATCAGTCTGACTTACCCTGTAGAGAAAGAAGGGGAAAATGCTCCACATGCCATGGCAGTGATTGGGGTAAGGAGGAGAAGATGTTTCCTTTTATTTAACTGCTGAAAGTGAAGGGCTGGCTGGCACTTAGGGCCTAAAGGGACATTGTGGAGAGACTGGATGGGGAAGAAGACTTACAGCATGGATCATCTAGTGCTAGCTGGAAAGTGTCCATCCCAGGCCATCCCAGTGTGGAATGATGCTCTGCTGCTTCCCTGCTGCCATCACGTGCTCTTGGCAGGGAAGTTGTGGTTTCCTGCTCCACACACACAGCCCGGCCCAGCAGAACTTGGGCTGGGCTCAGCAGAGCCCCAGCACTGCTCAGGCCCCAGCTCCTCCTCCCTGTGTCCCAGATCCTCTCCAAGTCTGTGATGTTCCTCACATATCTAAATTACAATATTTTACTGTTGTACTTGCATGTGATCAGACTGTTGCACAGTCACATCTTAAAAAAGCTGAGTATATTTAGGCTTGGCAATAGACTGGAGAATCTCCAGCTCCTGCAGGAAGTTTGTTTGCTGAACAATCACTGCTCAGCAGTGTTAATTAACCCTGGGAGGTAATGATCCCTCTGAGTTACAGAGTAGACTTTCTGTACTGGGGCAATGCTGGAAATGCAAACTAGGGGAGATGGGGCTTCTTTGTGTCCTCTTTTGCCTCTCCTGGCCCCAGCCAGACCCAGAGCTCTGAGCTGGACAAGCTGCTCTGGCTCCACAGCTGATGTTTGTGAGCAGGAAATCCTGAGTGAGGTCCTGCTAACAGCATTGTGTTTCCAGCCCTGCCCTCCCCAGAGTCAGATCTGGAGCTTCCAGGCCCTTCTGCACAGAGATCTGTGGGGGGAGGGTGATTGGTTCCAGCCCTGTCCTCCCTTGATCCCACAGTGCTGGCTCCAGAGCTTCTGGGCCCCTGTGCACAGGGATCTGTGGGGAGGGTGTTTCTCTGTAGCCCCTTTGAAGACCCTGAAAGTTTAGTTCCTCTCTTGGTAAAATCTAATACGGTGATCTTCAGCTGAGGTATTTATTTTCTTAGGAAGCCTTGAATTAGGAGTAGAGTCATGCTGAGAAATGCCACTGAGCATCTGGAGTGCATTTCACAGCACTAATTCTGCCCTGCCCAGGCAAAGGCTGTCAGTTTGAATCGTGCAGTGTGGCTGAGATGTGCATGTGAAAAGACAGCCCAACAGACAGTGCTTCCTCTACCCCTGTGCTCTGGGTGTGATGCTGGGGCCATTCCCTGAAACTGGGGAGGTGGAGAGATGCCACAAGCCAGCACTGACCCATTATGGGATCAGTGACAGCACAGATTTCAGTGGAACCTGGCTGGGATGAGGACTTGGCACACTCTGCCCCAGCCAAGGAGAACAGAAAGAAGGGCACAGGGGATTTTCTTGCCTCCAAAAGTTCTGCCACCAAAAGTTTGTGCTTTCTCTGTTACCCCTGAGCCTCACTGGCTTCCCAAGGGTAATCCTCTGGGGCTGAATGATCATCTGTCCTGCCCTCCCTACCTACACCCTAAATGAGAGCTATAAGGAATGGGAGCTTGTTTTTATGGTGGGTCTCTAATCCACTTCCAAAGCTGTGTGTTTGTTGTGGTGGGTGGAGCTCACTGAGGCATGGGAGGTGAGGGCTCAGCACTGAGCTGGGCTAGTGCAGGAATACCTGCAGGAAAGGCTCTGGGTGTCTCATCACTGAGTCCCAAAACTCATTTGCCTCTTTTCAATGGGCAAATGCTTTCTGTTTATTTTGCCAGCCTGTGCACTGGGGATCAGGGAAAGGAAGAGTCTTGGCTCCTGGGCCATAAACCCTGCCATGAGCCCCTGAGCTGCCATGCTCTGGTTATTCTGTGTCCAGGAGTTCTGAGCATGTTGTTGTTGGAGCAGATGGCAGATATGTTTTATTCAGGAGTTTAATCCTGTCAAGTCATGCCAGGACAGACAATGGACTCGATCCATAGTTAATCCAGTTTGTCAGGCTCTACCTTTGGGCTCTGTCCTGCAGTTTTCCTGTGTCCCTCCCTATGACAGCCTTCCAGAGCCTTGAAAACAACTCTCACGTGTGAGGGGCTGGTACCACATCCCTCATGTGACCTTAAAGGTCCTTCTGCACCATGTGCTTTCTGTTGGGCAACAGTGAAGGTTTAGGATGGGTTTTGTCACCAAAACTTACTTTAGAGCCTGACAGATGTTACATGACCCCCATCCATCAGGAGACAGAGCCAGTGCTAGGGTTTTCAGGGTAGCAGTGACCATCAGGTATTAACCTGTTTCCAGCAATATAAAAAACTTTGAAGATATCCAGGTGCAATCCCCTCGGTAACACCATAGAGATAATTAGTGTTTTGCACAGGTACAAGAATGGACATTCTCTGCTCTGTGGAGAATGTTCCCATGTACGAATTAATTGAGCAAACATCCAGTCCTTTGGATTTGGAGGTGGATTCCTTCACTGCAGCAGTGCCAGGCTGCTCCCAGGGGTCAGGAGGAATGAAGGGGGCAGGAACAGAGGTGTTCCCATGGGTTTTCTGTAAGGTTTGGGGTCACATTACCAATTAGCCTCTGGCAGGAGAGGTCACTAACCCTTACACCAAGGAGGATTTCTTCCCTCTTCTGTGTGTCTTTTACATAGGACTTGAGGGAAGGGCTGGAGCTGTGTCAGGGCAGGGTTAGGCTGGATATTAGGAAAAGGTTCTTCCCCAGAGGGTGCTGGGGCACTGGACAGGCTCCCCAGGGTATGGGCACAGCCCCAAGGCTGTCAGAGCTCCAGTAGCATTCAGACAATGCTCTCAGGCATGGGGGGGATTTTTGGGGTGTCTGTGCAGGGCCAAGGGTTAGATTCGACGATCCTCGTGGGTCCCTCCAACTTGGGACGTTGTGTGATTACTTTCCCTTTCTCTCCCCAACTCCTGCCCTTGAGAAAACACTGCACCTCCTCAGCCTTCTGTGCTTGGCCCTGTGGGGTCTGTTCAACAGCCTCTTGGTTCATCTCTAGAAAAAGAATTCTCTGCATGAGGCCTCTGAACTCACAGGTGCTGAGCTCAGCCCAAGCACAGGCCTGTTGGGTATCATCTTTCACATTTAATCCATGTGCTGCCATGCTTCCCTCAGAGCCTGCTGGATGAGAAATGAGCACCCTGTCGGCTGGGCCATGGGGTCCAGTGAGGATGTTTGGGGGTTGTGTTTGTCTCATTAACTCTGAGCAGTGGTATTGCTCCTTTGGCTGAAAGCATCAGTGGAAGTCCAAGGGAATATCCCAGCAGCACCTGGTGTAGGCAGGAGCAGCTCCCCAGAGCATGAGTGGGAGCACAGGGATGTGCCTGTGTGCTCCCTGTCTAACACAGACAGTGCCCTCCTCTCCCATCACTGCAGTCTCACGTGGCTGCAGCAGTGACTCTGTCAGAGCACTAACTGCTCTCTCAGGCCCTCAGTGGGAGGTTTGCTCCTCAAGTTCAACTAAGTTCAGCTGGAAATAAGAGACATCTGCCTTTCCCCTGGTGCTGCCGAGGAGAGAGAGGCCAGGCTGTGTGACAGAGGGCTGTGTGACACACGGGCTGTGCTGGGGGGGCTGCTGTGCTCTGGGCACTCTGGGCTGACCTGATGTCCTGGCTGCCTCTGACAGGGAGCAGGCACTGGTCCCTGTGTGCTACCACAGGTGAGCTTCTGGAGGCTCTGGGACTGTCCCAGGCAGGTTTGCCCAGACCTGCCAGGCTGTTCCTGTGCAGCCGTGGGCCTGTCCCAGAGTCTCACTCAGCAGTGGCTCTGCAGAGCTTGGCAGCAGCAGCACAACACTGCTGTTCTCAGAGGCTTGTCCTAAGGCTTCCCTGAATTTCCTTAACAGCTCTGTAATGTCACTGTCATTGTAGTGACTTTGGGTCACAGTCTGCTTTGCTTGCTCTCAGGTTCCAGGGAGCACCCTAAGAACAGCAGGGCCTTATCTGACAGAAGAGAGGCAGATTCACTTAGTTTAACATTAATTGGCTGGGTTGTCATTAAAGCCCTGAATTTGGGTACCTGTTTGTAAGGCTGATGAGCCATGGTGAAGCAGAGGAGGAAGGCCAGGGGTGGGATTGATGTCCACTGCCTGTGGGCTCAGCTCTGTAAATGGGAATGTGGAGGAGGTTGCCTTTGTTCCTAGGAATCCCAAACCCTTCCCCATCTCTCTGTATTAAGGGAGCAGCCCCTGGAGCAATGGTGCTCTGAAGCTCCAACTAATGCAGCAATATATGCGCGGAAGGAATGGCTGAGGGGCAGTTCTGGGATGGCTCTCTTGGTGTGACTGTGTGCCTCCACTCAAACTGTTGGGATCTGCTTTGCTGAAGCACTGGCTGACGATGGAATTTGTAGCTGTTAAATTAAAGATAATTGCAAGCTTGGGAGGGCTGTGTGGTGACTACCAGAGAGGGTGGAATATGTGCAAAAAAAACATGCATTAGGGGTGGGATCTAGGAGAACTGGAAAATGAAAAAAGCCTTTTTCCTTCCTCCTGGCCGAGATCCTCAGGAGATAACTTGCCTCTCTGGGGTTCTGTGTCTCATTTGAGGCCTTTCTGAGGGGGTGTGGGGATGTGGCTGGAAATGGGTTGGAGGTGCTGAAGGGTCCATGTCGGAGCTGGCCAGCCCTGCAGACAGAGGCTGTGCTGTGGGGTGAGCCCAGCACCTTCCACTGACACCCGAGTGCTGCTGCTGGACCCCTGGAGCCTCCCGTGGCTCCAGAAGGGAAACATGCCTTTAGTGACACGGTTGAAAAAGGAAAAGGCCTGCCAGCAGTTGTTTCCATGACAACAGAAAGAATTGCCTGCAATATTTCAGCTCATCAGCCTGGGAACAGCCTGATTGATAGTTACGTACGCGTGGTAGGGAGAGAGCAGGAGAGGGGAGGCCAATTATATTGCATTTTCCTTGTCCTTGAATGCTTGTGGCCACAGCGACTGTGGAGGGCACTTTTCCCTTGCTTTTTGTGTTTCCCAAGTGAGGATGACCTGTGTGTCCTTTGGAAGCACTGGTACAACCTGCTGGCTCTGTGTCCCTGACCCTCCCTGTCTCAGGCTCCCAGGCTCAAAGCCTATGCCAGGTGTGCAGGGAATGGGGATATCTGATTCTCTGACTGGCAAATAGTTATTTACAGTACAAAGAATATCCTGGAGAAGGAGAGAGTTTGGCAAGTGTTTCCAGCATAAGCAGTCTGCACTCAGGACATTCCTCTCTTCCCAGACTGATCAAAGGCAAGAGGTGCATGGTTTTTGGGATGGTCTCAGAACTATCCAGGCTTCAGGAAACCCACGAGGGGCTCAGTGCATTTCCCATTGCCAAAGAGCTTAAAACTAAGCGGCTTCAGTCAGTACCCACTGGCAGGATTGTAGCATTTTTGGTTAGAAGTCCCTGGGAAATGTATTTTGGAGAAAATTATTTGAATGTTCCCTTAAAAATAGATCCCCAGAGACAACAGATGCCAGCCTGCTGCTCATGAGGGAGGCTGTTCTCCTGGCTCCTGTTGGGGTTTCTTGATGATGCTTTTGCTTTGCAATATGAGCAGAAACATTCAAAATAGAAACACTGTGGTGTGATAAATGGAACAAACCTGCAAGAATCTGTGATGCTTTGTCATCTCTCCCTGGGATGTGTAAATGGTGCCATTTACAGCAGTTTGAGTGTGTGCAGTCCTCTCTGCCTTAGTGCTCTTGCAGCTCTGGGCCCTCTCTGCCCTCCCCCTCACTGCTGGGGGACACTTGGCCTTGTATCCCACGGCTGGGCAGGGCCATGGCCTTGGAGACGTGGCTGCCACTGCTGTAAGGCTCACCTTGCCTCCTCCTTTCCACCCCTCATTTCCCAGCTTTCAGTCTGTAACACCCCACTAGAGGACGAGAGCCAGGACCTCATGATGCCGTTGTAGGACACCAGCAGTGGTTAATAGTCATGGCAGAGTCATGGGGTTGCAGGCACACACAGCCCGTGTCCCCTCGTCGTGTTCCTGTGCCGCAGGGTCGGGCCGGGCGGGGCCGGCACAGGGACAGGGCTGGGGGAAGCTGGTGCTGCCACCTGGGAGGGAGCCTGGAGAGGCTGCTTGGTCACAGGGGCCCATTACTTCTCTTCCCAGCTGGCTGTCAGTGAGTTTTCCCATGCCTTTTATCCTTCCTCAGAGGTATCCCAGTACTGTCAGTCTGAGCCATCTGGGACAGAGCCCAGCAATAACTCACTGTGGATGCAGGGGTGTAACTGTTCTTTGGGCAAGAACAGGACTAATTTTTTTCCCCCCAAACCTGGAGTGCCCATAGTGGCTTCATGCCAAGGGAAAAATGGCTAAAAAGACCTCCTAAACAGGTTGTGAACTGACTGCTCCCGGCCAAGGAATTAATTTCTATGTGTGGCAGCCTGCTCTGCATGGTTTCTGTAAATTTCTTCTCTTTCTCAGATGAGTTCAGAGTCTGTGTTGGATCCTCAGCAAATCCAAGCTTTTGACCAGCTCTGCCGACTCAACCGAGGCACATCCCGAGTACGTACCCCCCGTTTTCCCTCTGCTGTTAAACTGGTGATGGGCGTTTTTCATATTGCCAAGCCAGACATTTGCAATGGCAAGCGAGGGCTCTGGGTTTTCTTTGGGGTTTGGGCTAGTGCTGGCACTTGGCTGTGGCACACTGTAAGACAGCTATGCTGGGGAAGTCACTGGCATGGTAATGCCCCTGGCTTTGGGGCTGAGCCTGACAAGGGTTGACGGGGTGACTCTCTGTGCATTTGTGACTAAGCTCCCCTCTAGACACTGTAGCTCCTGCAGTCGCTCGGAACATTCCCTTCTCCTTATGCCCCTGCTGTCCCAAGGAGACTGCAGCTCCCTCTGTCCCTGGCATTCTCCTTGTGCCTCCTGCCTGTTCTGGCTGTGGTTGTTGTCACTTTCAGTTCATTCTGGGTTTGTTTTTCAATTATGTGACTTCAAAGCAACCTAAAGACCCCTGGAGAGTTGTTCAGTTGAGGACTAGTGACCTGCACAGAGCTCCGTAGGGTCCCTCCATGCCATGCCTGGCCTTGGCTTTACCTGGGTTAAGGCTTCTCTCACTGCAGCAGGGACACAGTGACGCTCTGGGCTCTCTGTACCCTGCAGGAATGTTCCTGGGGTGACCAGGGGTGTTTCCTTGCAGCTGGCTCTCCTGACGGAGCTGGCACGCGGGGGCCATGGCGGCGGTGACAAGCATGGGCTGCTCAGTGTTTCCCACGGGGACCCGGCCACCAGCAGCGTCTTCCAGAACGAGAACTTCCAGCTGCACCTGACGCCCCCTCCAGTGGCTGAAGAGTAATGCTCCTGCCCTGGCTGGGCCACGGCTGCTCCCAGGACATGGTGCTGGGAAGCCTTCCCACCACAACACGGGATTTTTCCCCACACCACCTTTCCCTGAGCCCTCTGTGCTGACCCTCACTGGGTGCTGGTGGGTTGTAGCTGGGTGATGCCCCAGCTCTGCTTTGGCAGTCGTGGGGCAGCTGGGCTGGAAGCTGGAACTCCGGGACAAGCACCAACATGCTGAGGCACAGGGAGGGCTGCCTGTGCTGACCCAGGGGCTCGTGGCAGCAGCAGGAGTTTTTCCAAATCAGCTCTGCCCTGCTGGAGGAGCCTGTCCTGTCCCAGAGGCCCTGTGTCCCTGTGCTGTGCTGGTTCTGTGGCTGGGGTCCACACCTGAGTTGTGTGTTCTGCTAAAAGCAGCTGTTCGGGCAAGGCCTGGCCCTGCTGTCTCATGGCAGTAGCCATGGGGTCTGAGGGCACAGAATGGGCAAATCTGGAGAACGCTTAAGGAATGCAGGAAATGACACCTGTATGAGCAAACTGACCTGCACATGCTGTGTTCTACCAACCCATTAAAGAAGCCCTTGGTTGAACTTCCCTGTGTGACTTCTGCACTTCTGAATGGACTGCTGGTAAGAGAAAGATACATCTTGGGCCTGTGGGTGAAGCTCAAACCTCCCCTCTCACCTCCTTGTACCTGTGTTGGGGGTGGGAGGAGTGTGTGTGTAAAAAAGGTGTCTCAGGCCCTTGGGGGCTGCAAGGGGTAGAGGGTGGGTGTGATGGGCCCTGATGGTCACAGAACTTTTAGCACTTTGCCCTCAGCACCTCAACCCAGTGTTGGTGGGATTTCTGTGCTATCACACAGAGTCCTCTTCCCCCTGCTCACTTTAGCACTGTCGCTTGGGTGTTTTGGGGTGCCCTCGGGGTCCCAGCTCCTCCCAGAGCACAGCACCAGGTGGGTGTTGCTCTCCCTGCACACAGAATTCCTGTGGATGATCTGTGCAGAGCTCATATGGAATGGCACAAATATGGAGCAGCACAGCTGCCTCTAAGGAACACGGAAGCACTGGGAATCACCTGGGCAGGAGCAGTGTCCTGTACCCTGGGGCCTGAGGTGCCCTGTGTGCTCACTTCCTGCCCATGAGCAGAACTACCATGGGATGTGTCCAGCCTGCAGCCACACCTGCACAGGTAAGTAAGAGAGCTGAATTTGGCCACATATCAGCTGGGGCAGCTCTTTCCAGGTGAGTCAGAGCTGGGCCATGAGGCTGCTCACCAGGGCCTGGTGTGCTCCCCCTGGTTATTCCCTTTGCCTGGCTCTGGGGCTGTGTCAGGGGCTGCCATGTGAAGCTGTGAGCAGCCCTTCCTTTGCTGGAAGTCCCGGAATGCTTCTCTCTAGCATGGAAAGCACACAGGCAGTTAGGACAAGCAGAAGGCCAGTTGTTCAGTATTTTATTCAAAAGGAAATATACACACACCTCTCCCTGGCAGGGGGGGCAGCCAGCTCAGGGCATGACTGCAACAACACGGCCACAGCCGTGTTTGTGCAAAGGAAGGAGCCCCGTTCTCCGTGGGAGCGTTCCAAGCAGGGTGTGTGATGGAGCAGGAGATCCCCGCGGCTGGGCCCTGCCCGAGCGCTCTCCAGCAGCCCCGGCACTCCCCAGAGCGCCGCTGACATTTTCCAGGAACAACAGAAGGAAGAGGCAGCTTATTGTGCTTAAGACATCTGAACAAATCCTGGGTAGGAGACACTCACAGCTTGTGGGTATTGCTAATTACTTACAGTTAAGGAAGAATGGATCCTGATGGGGACAGGACCCTGTGGGCCCTGTGGAGTCTCTGCCACCAGCACCCCCCGAGGTCACCGCGCTCCCAGCCAGTGCCCAGGCAGGGCTGTGGCTCCTGCTTGCCTGCAAACAAGGTGAGCTGTGCTGGGCAGGGGGGTCCTGCTCACCTGCCCTGCCCTTGGTGCCCCAGGGAGAGCTGTCGAGGAGCTCCCTGCCCTTGGGAGAGGCCGTGCTGCACCAGCCCACCCATCCTGCCTGGGAAGGAGAAGCTGTTCCCAGGGGAGGAAGAGCCTTCCTCTTTCTGGGAGGAAAGCTCAGAGGCCAGGCATGAGAGTGAGCTAGTTTGGCTCTCCACTCAGGTTACAATTGAAAGGTTAAATATGAATAAATGCTGTAGGTTTATACATAATGTTTTCTTCTACCTATGGAATGTGTCTGAATGGTCCAAAGACACCAAAAATGTTGTTAGAAACTGTAGTTAGCCAAGAAAGACAGCCCCGCCCTTAAAAACGAAATAAATCCTATTTAGTTTTACTACAGCCTTTGTTTAAATGCCCTCAGAAAAACAGAGTATTTTCAGGTGCCTTGTGAGAATGTATCTGTTCATGCAATGGCCCAAGTTCCTTGTTTCACAAGCATTGCACATTTTTATGTAAGTCATCAAAACTATAAAACCTATTATTTTTGTCTGAAAGTCTTAGTCTAAAAAGTACAGCATTACTTTATATCCACCCATGGAAACTCCTAGACACGCGCATGTGCACAGACACACACTGTTGCCTAATGTCTTCTAAAGATACTGATTACAAAGTGTATAAAATTGGGAATACAATTGTCAGGATACAGTGAGAGACGAGCCATCCTCTAGCACAGACTATAATCTAGGATCAGTCACTAACTGTACACGTTTATACAGCCTTGGATTCACCAGGGACTTCTGAAATGCAAACAGCAACTACACAAAGAACGGCAGTAACGCTGCAGGAACACAGGAGTTACCGGCTCCGTGGAGCTGCCTGGAATCTGAGCGACATTTTTGTTTCCTTCAAGCAGGGCTGAATCTGAACCTCCTGTGAGACAGCTCCATTTCCAGCTGAGTGAGGGACCCCTGCTCTGAACCTGCTCCTGGACTGAGTGCAACAGAACAAGAGCCAAAACCTCCTCTCTCCGCTAGGATGACCTTAGGCTGTATTTTAATGAGCTCGCATGCCACCGAGCCTGTGGGCCACCTCCCAGGGGCATCTCCACGCTGTCCCCAAGCTCTGCCGACACAGTGGTGTGGCTGGTAAAATTCTTTTTGTTTGAACTTTGTTAATCTTCAGGCAAATGCAGACCCTGAGGCCATTTGGTCCTGAGTGTCTGGCACCAAAGAGCCCAGGAGGAGGCAGAGGCGGAGCCGAGGGCGGGTGTTCGGAGGTAGTCGCTTCCTTCGCCTGTCCTGGTACTCCCCAGTCCAGTGTGGTATTGGTTAGATGGCCATGCCCCACCTCTGCCTGCTCCCCCTCCTGCCCACCTGCAAAAGCCAGACCCCCTTCCCAAGATCCAGGCAGAGAAAAGGAACCAGCTGGATTCAGGCAACTCATCCCCCTCCAGAGCAAGACCTGCCTTCTCAGGAGATTTCAGAGCCTGGCCTACCTCAGCAGCTGCTCGGTGCATAGCCTGGAGAAAAGTTGGAGGCACTTTGTGCATTCTCTAGCCTGCCATTTCACCCTGCTGGCAGCATGGTGCCAACAGCCTCGGGGAAAGGTCGCACCAGCACTAGGGAAGAGGCCGGACAAGGCGCCAGGACAGAGAGACGGGAGGAGCCTCGTTCAGCTGTTTGAGAAAGTCTAAGGGCACCTCGGTTTGCTGCTCCAGGCGTGCACCCCCGTGCTCTGAGGGACCCCTGCCAACAACCCAACGGGCGGAAACATCTTGAGTGGCACGTCCTCGTGTGAGAAGTTGTGTGTGGGGTAACCCAGAAGAACAAAAGGGCCTATTTCTGCTAGAAAAGTCTTAAGATTTGTCACTACCTTACGTGCAGACGTGGGAGAGCTGATCAGGCTGAGAACGTGTTAAAATTGCTCAGGCTGCTGCTAGTTCACCATATATAAGTCCTGTGACCATGCTCCCATGACAGGAATCTGAAATATCAAGTGCACCGGAAAAAAGGGATTGTCAGAAAAAACAGAAAATAGAAATACTACAAAAGCAACATTACTGAGAAAGAAGTGGACTGAGCCGCTGCCGACTTGTGTGGTCACACCGTGGTTTCTATAGTCTCAATCACTTCCATCTCGCACTGCGAGGGCGACAGGAGCGGGCATTCGTCCGGCTCCCAGCTGCTATCCGGGCTGTAATCTTCCTCTGAGCTCAGCTCGGCCACCCCCTCCGTGTCCTCGTCACAAGACTCCATGTAGTGAACCCCCACCGCATTGATGCCAGAGTCCTCAGAGCTGGAGGGGGACGAGCAGTGCTCTGTTTTTGGTGTATTGCTCTCCTTTGTGATTAAGGCATTGCGGGCGGAGCCGTCGTCGGGCTTTGCCCTGTGCGGGGCGGGCGGCTGGCGCTGCACGTAGCACATCTTGCCGTTGATGCACTTGACGCGGTAGTTGTCGATGAACAGGTCGGCGATGGTGCAGAACTGCGGCGCCTCGGGCGGCAGCGGCGGCTGGAACGCGGGAGCGAACTTGAGGAAGTGCTCGGTGAGCGACACGGAGATCTGGATGGTGTTGGGGGGCTCCCGGGGACGGACGGGGATCTCGGTGCTGGGGAGCTGCTCCACGGGGGTCATGGGCTGGTACACGTATTTACCTGTGGGGACACAGAGGAGCAGCGTTGAAAGGTTGTTGTCTTTGAGTTTGAGCAGAAGCTGATGTTGACGCCCTTGGACACCACCAACAGTTCCCTGCTGGCAGCAGCTGCTGCTTCTCTTGTGGCTTCTCTAGGTATGGATCCTCTGACACCTAATGCTGCAGGTAACCACAACCTCCTGTAGCTCAGTGCTGCTCCCCTCCCTGTCCCTGGCTCGAGGACAGCTGTAGGACACGACTAACTCTGGAGAATTTACTCCAGGGGAACAACTCCATAGCCATGAAGTGGGAAAGATGCCAAGTCTGCCTACCTCACCTTCTAGGAGAAAGAAAGCTGACAAGATTCTCAGAGCCTTTTTTCCCTCCACTGAACATAACACGTAAGTTCTAGCTTACGTCTTTGCTACAATGATCAAAATTTTATTATATTATTATTATTCCAGTGAGTCTCCCTGCACATAATTCCATGTTCTTCGTTTCTGGGGACTAAATCGTGTTTTTCCATATTATAAACCAGAAGTTCATACATGACTACAATTAGAATTTTAAGGCAGAAAAGAAGGGAATTTCCAAGCTATAGAAATGCTTTTGGCATCTTGATTATCTGGTTAAGTAGTAAGAAAATAGGATTATGTTGGTTATATTGAGCAGAACAAAGTGTGAACTGAACATCTTCACTAACAGAAATAAATAAGAGAGCAGAAAATTGGGACTATGTCAGGAAAAACTGAGAAACCTGAGGCTATGCCTAAGACTGTAAAACGCTGCATTTTATTTGCATGAAGCCTCTGAAAGATTCATGTCTCCCCAGGGGCTCATCCGTAGGGAAAGCACGTATTTCCAGAAGCCGTGTGAGTGCTGGGGCTGTCAGAAGTTCTGCTGCACGTGCTGCAGGTCCTGCTTTGCACAGGCAGCAAATGCATCAAAGCACGGAGGAGCTGTGCGGGTGTTTGGAGCTCTCCAGGTGAGGGGCAGAGAGCTCCTGCATTAAGGAAAGCTGAGTGCTCGTGTGTTTCCAGCTCAGAGCTCGATGCAGCCTTTCTCCCTGAATTCCCCATTCCTTTGGAGCATCGCACAATGGCTCGCGTTGGGAAGGACCTCACAAAGATCACAGTTGAAATCCCCCTGCTGTGCAGGGACATCTCCTACTAGACCAGGATGCTGTAAGCCACAGGGAAGGGCACGCTCCCCCTGCAAAACCTCTCCGCAGTAGAAAATCCCCCCCTCCCCGAGGCTGGGAATCCCTGGGAAGAGCTCCGCCGGCGATGCCGGCTCTCGGCAGCCCCGGGAGCTGCCGGCGCTCCGGGGCCCACGCACAGCCTGTGCTCTGCCAGCTCCGCCACGGCACCGGCAACCTCGAGCATCGGGAAGGCTTTTCCCACCCCGCAGTGCTGCTGGAAGGGAAACGGGGCATGTGAAAGTCGTCTGGGACTGCCAACCCCCGGAGCCCAAGGACAGGGAGCACAGCAGAAAGGCCACGGAAACGCAGGAAGAGCTCTGGAGCGTGGGAGAGGCTCCAGGCACGACGAGGGAAAAACCCACCCGTGTGGCACGGGAGGAGAGCGCAAACAGAGCTGGCAGCAGAGGGAAGTGTGTGAAAAGCTTTGACCAGCTCTCCTCGAATACCTCATCCAATGTTTTCTCCCTACAATCTGTGCAATGGTAATTGTTAACAGAGCCACGGGGAAAGCTCAGTGACAACAACTCAAGCCTTTCTTTCCTCTGTCTGCTTATGGCTGGATGACAGAAAACACAAAGCCATCCTCTCCACTTGCCATCTCTTTACCACGGTGTAGCTCCTAAACCTGCTGTGACTCAGAGGAATGAGTGCTGGCATGCTGCAGCCACAGTCAGAGCACAGCTCTCACTCCTCCAGCACAGATCCTTGGTTCTGGTGGTCTCAGAGCAATGGGGTCCCTCAGAGGTTTCTCAAATCTTGTGGACAGAACTTCCCAAGGAAGCTCCTCACCCTCAGCCACAGCAGCAGCCCACGGCTTCCTGCCATCTGCTGCTTCCCAGAAATCCTTCTGTGAAATTAGTGAACATTAAATATGCCACTGCCTTGCAAAGCCCCACAGCTGATGATTATTGTGCTGCTGGCTGGGATAGTGTCGGATAAATTCAGCTCATGGAAACTGAAGTGCAGCCTGTCCTTGCCTGAAACCACGATGCTCTATTTATCCATAGATTTGGAGTGCTTCTGTGTGGGCTCCTTTGTTAACCAATGATAAAATAAAACCAAATACTGGTAAAGAACATTTCTTCAATTCAATTCTGTGCCACCTCTATTTGAAGAGTCCAAGGAAGGGTCCAGTGAGGATTTTACCAGGATGAAGAAAAAAGGTGTGTGTACAACAGGACTCTGTTTTTCCACTTAAAACAGCCACCACGTGCTGGCAGAAGGCTGAGGGATGTTGGGAATAGAAAGCAATGTATTTAAGCCAAGGAAGCTTACAGCATGGGCCTGGAATGGTAAAGCAAAGACACCTCAGTTTGACTTTTTTGGTGTTTGTTTTTCCCCTTTTGGGAAAAGAAGAAGAGTGGTGGCCGGGTCAGCCAAGGAGCTGCTGGGAGCTCAGCTGGTTGTTCCTCCAGTGCAGCCACACACAGCAGTTCCCTGTGTGTCTCAGGACTGCCCTGCTGGCACTAATTCCAGGGCAGGAACAAAAGTGGCCATTCCCTCAGCATAGGATGTGAGAGCCTGGCTGTGACCCCACAGGGGCTGAAATGTTCCTCACGTTCCAAGGACAAGCTCTGCCAGGGAAAAGCAGGAACCGGCCAACATACAGCAAAGAGAATTTTCTATGTTAACTGATTTCTACATTTCTTTAGAATTCTGGTACAAGTTTGTCAAGGCTTAGCTGGTTTTAGAGGCAATTTTAAACAGATTAAACTTGTTTGAAAACACAACCAGGTGCTCAGAACTAGGACTGTCAGACCGAATCATGGACAATCCTGTGCTCACAGCCTTGTTTACCACTCCTCACCCTAGATAACATGGAAACACATCAGGCAGGATGCAGCCTATGAAAAATAAATGCAGAAATTAGAAATAAGGTTGCCCCTACCCCTGAAGCTTGCAGGGTTGCCAGGCTATTTCACTAGAAATGCCCCTAGAAGCACAAGTCCCCAGGTTCTCTTATACTCCATCTCAATCTGATCAAATACCCGTGGAAATCAACAGCAATGTTTTTGCTGACTCTGAACAGCGGGCAACAGTCTGTGATAAAACAGTACTTCAAGCACCTATTGTGCTCCATCCCATCTAATACACCGGCTCAGAACTTATTGCCTATTTATTCCAAGTCGCTGGAGAACTGTGACTGTGCTGTGCTGATGAACACTCCAGTAAATGACAGTTCTGCACAAATTCAGATGCCACACAAGGCACCTCATCCGAAGTTGTTTCCTGGGTCGCTTCCCCAGCACTGCCTATGAAGGTGGTTAAGGGAAAATACTGCACATGTCGAACATGTGTCCAAAAATCAAACTCCAAATCCTGTGAAAAGAAATTTGCTGCATTTGCAGAAGTTTGGGAAGTTCTTGTGCACCTTAAGAGCTGCTGAGAAAAGGTGTCACAGTTCTGGCTCTGCATTTCCACCACCGTGGCAAAAGGACTCAGGGGAAACAAGACCCTGCTCCTCTCCTGGAAACAGCAACTGTGTGAAACCAGGCTCTGTCAGAATGACTGCCATGGTAAATCTTGGTTGTCCATGACAGCCACTGGCTGACAGGTGAGATGATGAAATGAGAGACCCAGAAATAGGTCTATAGGCTACACTTAACCATTTGTCCCCCTGAACCTGCTCTGTGCTCGGGGCATTATCCCCCCCGCTGCTCCTCTGTGTGACCCCTCAAAGTGACAGCAGCCTGTGCACAACAAGAAAGGGACAATTGTTTCTCCATTTCTTCTGCTGGCCCTTGTGCCAGCACACAAACCAAATCCTCAGGGACCTGGCACACACTACAGCCAACACACAACTGCAGAACAACTATTCAACTATGTCCAAGGAAGTGAGTGCTGGGCAGTGCTCGTCCCCCTGTTGCTCTGTGCACAGAAATAGGATTTCTGCTGCCAAGTCAGATGGATGCTGTTCCCCAAAGCCTTGGCTCCATGCCTCCAGTGAGCCTGCCAGCAGGCTAAGGCAGGATCCAGCAGATAGGGAGTTCTATCATCACCTGCACATCTCCAGCAAACTCAGGCAACTTGGAAAATTTTTTATGTTTGTGGCACTAATAACCAGAATTATGTGGCTGATTGACTGGAAGCTGTATTATAGAGCGTCCTGCTTCCAAAGCTCCAAATCAAGCCTTGAGAAACAAGCCACGAGGTCATTTCTCTCTGATTTTTTGCTAATTGGGCAGTCTGCATGCATCCTCACCAAACAGACACAAAACGGCAGCAATTTCCGTGGCTAATACAAAATAACTTAACCATGAAATAAGCAGAGGTGCGGCTGGAAAATGTTCTTTTCCACTTCTCTCCATCCCAGCATTCTGCTTTACCTCCAACACTCATTAACATGCTTGACATATTGGAAAAAAATGAAGTCCAGCTTTCAGGAGAGAGGTTTCTTATAACAAATTCTCGAGTTTTACCCTCTCAAAAGGAGGACTTAGTCCTAATAAATAACATCATGAATTGCACTGCACTTCAGAAAACGGTAAGAGAGAGACTTACAAGTCTAAGTCAGCAATACATACCATGGATATTTGTTCATATGCAAGGCATTTAGACATCTATTAACTGAAAGATAAAAGCTTTTTTTCACATGTATTCTTCCCCCTGCAGCTGCTGGAACAAATATTTCTACAGTCTCCCATCTGCCAGCTCATCTATCTCTAAAAATCAGCAAGGTTAACGAAGACCTGCTACTTGCAGCTATTGAACGTGACCTGACTCAGCTCAGGAACTGCTCCTGTGTGGGCTGAGCACTTGTGGAAGCCTCAGGCAGAGGTGGACTGAAGGTGAACTGGCTCTGATCCCAGTGGAATCCCCGTGCCTTTGGCTGTGGTGGATGCTCCAGAGAGGCTGGAGCTGTGACCCCAGGGCACAGTCCATGGCTGCCACAGGCCCCAGTGAGGGTGTGGAGGGATGTGTCCTGTTCACCAGTGGGGAGCTGCTCCTCAAACACTGGTGACTTGGTGCTGCCTGAACATACACCTGTGTAACACCACCAGTGATCCCCTCCTTGTGAAATCCAATGCAATTCTCACTCATCTGTGCCAGACTTTGCTATTGCCACTCGCAACCCTGCCAAAAAATTCAGCTCACATGGGAGGGGAATTGGTCCCACTATGAAGAACATAAAAACCCTCTAATTAAATACCACACAGCTCTGAAGGAGTGAAGGCAAAGGAAGCATTCATAATGCATGTGTGACAGGAGACAGCACTGCCTCGGAGGGGTTCTGCATTATTCCAAGGAGAGCTCCCTGCACAGCTGTTCTGTGTGTGGAAACCTTGGGGATGAGCTTCTCGAGCACTGGCTTTCCTCACAGCAAGAGATGGAGAACAACCAAGCACTCTCCTGGCAGCACTTGTTCCACATCTCCTGGGTGTGGCAGGGGAGCCCAGCGTGGCTGCTGGGGAAGCACGGTGTGGATGGCAGCGCTCTGCTGCCTACAGCAGCTGTCTGACAGGCAGTGACAGCTCTGAGCAGGAGTGGTGCCCTGCTGCTGGCATTGGCACAGCGGCCCCAGGGCAGTACAAAGGTTGTCACACCCACCTGGGCCTCCAGGGCCCCCCAGGGCAATGGATGGCACAGATTCACCAGCCCAGCCGGAGGGCACAGGAGGGTAGGGAAGCATCACTGGCACAGCAGAACCTTGGGACAAGGGAGGGTTTCCTCCTTCACTAAGGCCAAGCTTGCTGCACACCCTGGACAGGTTTATGGAGGGCACTCAGCATCCTCAGCATGCTGGAGGTGCCCACCACACTGGCTGTTCCAAGTGCCCAGCAGAGTAGAATTCCATTGGGAAGTGTGATGTTGGGCTGAGTACATGGGGTCATGGCCTTCCAGCCCTGCCAGCTGAACACTGGACAAAGTGACTGCACTACTTTCCTCCTCCTCTCTCCAGTCATATGCACAGCTTGGAACAACAAACCCTTGCAAACAAAGCTTGCCCTACCCATAAATACTCGCCAAGGACTGTCACAACTCCAAACTACACTTAGAGCACAGTGCAAACTTTTCCAGAGGGGTGAGAACAAATGGAAGGAGAAACCTGGAGCACATTTACAGATGGCACATGTGAAAAACCCCACTGCCCAGTCTACACTTCTTTGTGATATGTGGAATAGACATCATGTCATATCCTGCAGATCCTCATGGGCTGCATGGTGAACAAAAGATGTAGAATGAGCCACCAGAGGAAATGGAAAACATTTCAGGACACTGAGGCACTGCCAGATTTACAGGCTCAAGTAGAGCTGAACTGGGCCATTGGTGGTTATAATAAGGCATAATTGAAATGATTGTCCACCTTGAAAAGCCTCTTAGATAAAGATATGCAGCACCTCAATGCAAGTGATGTTTCTGCCTTGCACTTTGTTCAAACAACTTTGAAAAAGCACTGAGATTGCTCAAACAAATTTCTAGTGTGGGGAATGCAAACAGAACGTTCCACAGACCTGCAGCAATTCTGGCAGAACTAGAAGGCCCAGTAAGGGATCACAGAAGAGACTCCAAGGGCACAAATCAACTCAGCAAAGGAACAACAGAAAAAGTAGCCACACACCAGGGCCTGAGCAGGCTGGAAGGGCAGCAGGAAGGGCTGGCAGGCTCTGCCCTAACAGAAATGTATCACTGCAAACAGCTCCTTCTCACAGCAGCACCTCCATCGGAGCACTAATGAATCTATCCCATTCCAGACCCCATCCAAGCACACAGAAGAACCAGCACAGTGATATGTTGGCAGTGGCTGCCTAGGAGCAGTTCCATACAGCTGCCAGCTCTCTCCTGTGGAGGAGAGGTGTTTCCTCCCTGCTGTACAGCCAGACAGCTGTGCCAGCCCCTGACTCAACACTTTTCACAGGAAACCAGCACAAAGCGGGGAAAAAAATCAGGAAGTTTTTCCCCATCAAATTTGTATTTTAATTTGTCTTGATCTGTTTTATATACAAAAAGGATCATGACAGTACATGCTGTGAGCTGTCTAAGCCTTTGAGGAGTTTCTGTGCACATGAGTTTAAGAGCAGGTAACGCTTAAATGCAAACAGACCCTGGAGCTTCCTCCATCATCCCTGCTCTTTACTCTCATTGCTTACCGGGATTTACTGGACTTAAAGAAAAAGCAACCCTGAAGGCTTGAGAGATGCAGCCATAAAGCCTCTTAAAGGAGCCATATTTGCTCACTAACCATTGTAAGGGAACAGAATACCAACACCAACAAGGCAGTGAGCAGCAGCACACACCACGTGTGTGTTCTGGAGGAACCTTCCTCCAGTTCCTTCCAGCATCTGGAGAATGTCACCCATAGCCCAGGTGCTACTCACCCCAGCTCCATGCTGGGTTCCAAAAACATAGAAGCACAGGCATGGAAAGCGTGGCACAGCCCTGGTTACCTCTACCAGCACAGCAGCTGGGCAACACTACCCAAGCTCTGAATCTGAGGATCTTCATCTTCCAACATCCCTTCCAAACCCACCCCCAAAGGCCAGAACAGCCACTTCTTACACATTCCCTTGAGAAATGTTATCCCCCAAGTTGCACTAGATATTTTTAAAATTCAGTAGAGAAAATAGAAAAAAATGGCTTAGTGCTAAATATTTATTCTACAACCCCATCCCTGTGCACCATCTGCTCAAGCTTCAGCAGCCCATGGTTTCCATGCAGCCAGGCAGTGTACTGATAGGGAAACAAAGCAACAGAAGCACAGCTCCATGTCAAACTACCCAAAAACCATGGCATTGCCTGGAAATCAAAGGGACTGGAGACACAAGATCCCGTTGTCTCCCAGGTGTGTGGCACGTGCTGCAGGGGGGCACCCTGAGCCTCTGCATATGATGGAATGATTTCTTGGGAATTCTCAAATAAGCAGAACAGCTCCCCAGGTCCTTGAAGGAAAAGTCCTCTCTAAAGATCTGCACCCATAGGGGACAGCTGGGGTGGCAGGTTGGGTTTGCAGCTCAGAACAGACACATCTCTGTGGCCACAGTGTTTTCCTGGTGGCTGACAGGAGAAACACTGGCCCATGGGATGTGCTGTACCTGTGCTGATCCCCTCCTGTGGCCAGAGCCCAGGACCTCCTGCTGACACATCACCTGTGCAGTGGCTGAGTGGGAGCAGGAGCCTCCAGGCTGGACAACACCACACTCTTCAGTGCTGGGAACAGGCTCCTTATTCCCCACACACTCTTTTAACCCTTGTCCCAGCACTGTGGCTAGTGCTTCATGCACATCTCAATTCACACACCATTCAAACCAAGCTATTTCTATCACAAGCCTCTAGAGAACTAATTTCTGGGGATTTTAAAGGACTGCTCTCCCACATTGAGCCATTGTGTCACACAGTGCCACTGCAGGCAAGTGACTTGGAGCACCCAGGCAGGGCAGCTGGGAGCACAAATAGCTCTCTGCTGTGGCAGGGTGAGCCAGTGCTGGCAGAGGTGAGAGCATCACCCTCAGCTTCACATCCAGAGAGTCAACATCCCACAGGAGCAGCTGGAGAATGGCTCCTGTGCCAGCAGAACAAGGTCTAGTGGCACAGGGAGGAAAAACAAAGCAAAAGGTGTCTCCTTCCATCTGCCCTGCCTACAGCTGGGCTCGTGCTGGTGGACTGCAAGAAGGCTGCAAGAGCTGGTCAGTCCACCCTGGCACACCTGATGCTGTCCCAGCCTTTTTTCCAGGGAGGGAGGGAGTGAATGAGTGAGTACACCTGGAGTGGGGCTCTGGCTCGAAAAAGAATGGAAATCTAACCAGGCTCAGGAGCCTGGAAAAGCCAAGCACCCTGCCTGCAACAGTTACAGGTGTCCAGCAGCATCACGAGTGGCAGGGAGAGGCACAGACAGAGCCTGGCACAGAGCTGGGCACAGCAGGGAGTCATTTCAGGGCTGGGTGCAAGCACACAGCCAAACAAGCAGCTCCCAGAGCAGACGTGTGGGCTCTCGAGCTCCGCAGCCAGCAGTGAGAGCAAGAATACAAATGCAGGCCTCTTGCTGAAATTGTTTTACAACGTAGGTTACATATAAATTCCAACTGTTACATGGCCTAAATTAAAGTATGGCTATGTTAAAAACAAGGCCCAGTTGCCAAGCAATCAGTTTTCACTTTCCCAGTAGGTTTTTGATTTCCATCTATGTGAATATACTCAACTATTGGCAAAAACACCTCCAAATTGCATGAACTGCACTTCTTGAGTTCTGTGATCAGTCACTACATAAAAATTGATTAGTGGAAGAATCAAAGCCATTATGAAAACGTACTCGTATCTTGTGGGCAGATAAATTCATGGAGGTGCTAGAAGAAAAACCACAACACATTAAACCAGGGTCACTTTATATGCAGAGAGAGAGATGCTCTACCTGGAATCCAATCTACTGTCAAGCAGCTTTTGCATTAGTATAAGCTTGTGCCATCCATCAGCAGCTAAGCCCACACTGTCACAGCTCTCAGGAGTTTGGGAACATCTTACACTGTTTGTGAGTAAAGCATTTTGCTTTTTGTCCTTTATAGAAACAAAAATTTCTAGTAGAGCCTCACCAGTGTGCAGAAATAAGTTACCAAGGCTGGCAGTGAGTCATGAAGTGTACAGCAGCCCTGGTTAAATCCAGAGCCATTACATAAGAACACCCCAAGATGCCCCTGCTCTACAAGCCCAGCTCTGCTGGTTGCAGCAACACGAGCAGTGACAAAATGTGTTCTTGATGAGCACACAGGTGCTGCCAGGAAATTGGAGGTCCTGTGCCAAGCACCTGAGGGGCCTCTTCAGTGCTTCCAGCAGACCTGAGCAGTGCCAGCTCTGCAGACCTGAAGGATGGAAGTCACAGCAACGACAATCTTGTGACTCAGTCTCATGGGACAATACAAGGCTATGACCACAGGCTGCCATTTAAGACCCATGAAACATCCATCAAGAACCACAGGAGGAAGGATGATGTGACAGCAGGCACTTTTGCATCGGGCACTGGCATTAAGCAGGCTCACAGATTCAGGCTGGCAAACAGATTCCCTCACCTGCAGAGTCCAGGAAGGGAGCCACACGCTCACCACAGGCACTGTGCTCCATGCAGATTTTATCTTTAGGCTGTTCCTCTGCAGTGACAAAAGTGCCAGCAGCCTCTCACCAGCAGGAAGCCCTCTGAGCAGGAGCACAGGCTCAGCCCTCACCATGCAGGGTTCAGAACACCCTGAATTCACAGACAACCCCACCAGCCGACAAGAAACAAGATGAATGAACTTTTTCTTCAGGAGTACTTGCTTCTGGTAGGAAACATTCCCAGCCTTGTCCTTTCAGGCCTCACAAAACCAGCACTTAACCCTTCAAGCAGCCACAGAGGAAAGGTGTCAGTTACCTGCCACTCTCAGAGGCTCTTACCAGCAGATCACTGAGTTTGGGGCAAGCAGATAGAATTCTTTGTGAATTATGCCTCTCAGGTGGACAGACAGATTACAAAACAGTCTCATAGTCATGCATGGCAATGAGATTTTCGCTGGCAGGAAGTGTTTTGGTACACAGGTCCCTTTTTCTTAGACTTTTGGAGAAAGAAGTGCAGTGATTTCTGTTCCATCATGCATGAGCTGTACAAGAGTTAGTCCTATGAGCCACATTAAGCAAGTAGCCTGAATTCAGAGATTTTCCTGTGGTCTAATTCTGTCAAGTGATATCTGGGCCTTTGTTAATAATAACAGAACATGCATGTCTCCAAACATTATAGTAAGGATTCAAAATGAATGTCAGCAGGTTCTTCCAGAGGTGCTAATATTCCCACAGGGTACAAGGAATGTGGGTTCTCTTATGAATGGTACATTCATACTGTGATTTCCAGATTGTAACTAAAACCTGAGGACCAAAATCCCATCCAGGTCTGGGATAGGGCACCCATAAAAACTGGCAGTGTTTTCCCTTAGAGTAACACTTCAGATTATATTAAGCTGACATTCTTTCCTTGGTTGTGTACAGCTTAGTGAAACGAAGCTGGAATATCATAGCTCTTCAAAATACAGGTGAAGAGAAGATCTTGCACAGCCACAGGCAACAAATCCTCATTAAAAGTCTTTTCCCATTACAAGCTGCAACATCCACTTTTCTGCAGCTCCTGCCTGGCACTCAGCATAATGCCTTGCTCTGTGCACAAACATTCTGTGTGGATACATGGACTTAACAGGATGAATGTTCAAATCCTTTTCAGATCAGAAGTAAATTAAAAACGCCTATTTGTCCCAGGATTTGTGGTCATTCTTCTTCTAGAGAGGAGAGCTGTGTTTTCTGGGAATTCCCAGCCTTAGAGTTCCTATCCTCACTGCTCCATTCCGCTTTAGACAGGAGTTTTCCAAGAAGAAAAATGTATGAGCTTCTCCAAATACTCAGAATTTCAGACAAGCATGTTACAACTCCCTTTCCCTGTTTATCCAACAAATCAGTCATCAGGATGCAGTTTTGCCCTGTGGGACAGTACTGCTGGAAATTCAAGTTGCCATCACCACTGCCAGGCTGCCAGCTTCCAGTCCCCATCACCATGTGCAGACAGACACACAGAGCACCGGAGCACTGCTGCCCTTCTGCTCCCTCCTGCAAGGCTTTGGGGGATGCACAGTGTGTGCTGTGCTGCACAGCACCCCAGGGCTGTGGCTGCTCCTCTAACACACAGGGATGGACACACACTGGGTGAAGGCAGGCACAGCTCCTCTTTACAGCCTCAAGTCCTATCAGGATGCACCTGAATTCCTCCCCAAACCATCTCAGCTCACTTACCAGCTCTGTCACAGGAAAGCACAGCTCCCTCACTGATTCCCTCCTCACAGTTCCCACAGGCAGACTGGGGTCTGAATAATTACATGGGCTTGGGAGATTGTCAGAGCCACTGCTGATGGTTCTGTCATTGGAGAGGGAGAGAGACACCTTGGAAATCCTGCTGGTGTGCACAGAGATACTGAAATGCTGCACACATCACTGTGTGCAGGGGAAAATGCCTGCACCTGGGCCAGGTGTGTACCTGCCAGAGAGCAGGCAGGAGCTTCCAGGACACACACACACCACATCTTCTCCCTGGAAGAGGTTTAATCGAGGATGGCCTTGACAGAGAACTCTCACCAGCTTTGTGTGACAGACAATAAATGTTTTCATTTTCAAATGTTATAAAAGAAAACTCTAGTGATCCAAGCAGAGAAGAATGTGAGGAGCAGTACTGGCTCAGAGCACACCCAGGTGCAGTGACTGTGCTGATTTGCCTCGTTCCTGGCTGCAGCTGTGGGCAATGGAGAAGGGATAACCCCCTCCCCTGGCCAGCACGCAGCTGGAAGTCATGAGAGACCAAGCACAGGAACAGACACTGAGAGGAAGCAATGGAGCTCTGAGAGCCAAGAGAAAGCCTGGGCTGCCTGTTCAGGTGAATAACAAATGTAAATGTACTCTAGTTCTACATTCCCAGAATATTGCTAGCATGGCACAATTCAGAGAAGCCCTTCTCCCCAAAACCATCCAGAAAACACGTGCCCTTTGTGGCATGCCACCCATCACACAAACCCATTTTCTCCTCTTGGCTGAAAAATGACAGTTCCTTGGATCTCTAGCCAGGCCTGCCTGACCTCATGCAGAACCTGCCAGGTCTGGCTGCAAACCCCAGCTGAACGGTGCCATAATTTGTGATGCATGCCAGGGAATGGGAAACTAATCCAAGGCACACCTGCAAGTGCTATCCACCACCTAGCAAACTGCAGGGCTGGGGGAGCAGGTGTATTTTTTAAAACCTTTCCTGCCACCACGATCTTGTTCCTTGCCTAAGCCTGGCATCTGTGTTCCCTTCCTGGCCACCCCACAGAGATCTCACGCTTTCCCCATGCTTGGTTTGCTTTCTTGTAAAGGTTCCAAACAGCTGAACCTGTAAAAGTGGTGAAACTGAAATTTATTTGCTACATTTAATTTTCAATATAAGATATGCAAGAGGCTTTAAAGAGCTAAAAGCCTGCTCTTTTGATACTGAATCGAGGGGGGGGAAGCATAGAAAGGCTAATACAAGGTGGCACAATTACTGTCTATTGATGCAACTGCTGTGGAACCACGATTCATCATGTATTATTGATAATTGCAGCATAATGTACCGAGGGGTTTGCAGGGTGTTTAACAGAATGCAAGATATTCAGATTACAAATGAACCCAGTTGCAAGAATGCTCTTAACTGTATCAAGCATGATGTCTTCTCTCTCAGTTAATTCTTATTAAGTAAAATTAGCAAAATGCAGTCGAAGTCCTGCTGTCAGGTCAGGACAGATGAAACCTCAAGGATTTGATCCTTTCTGACATAAGCAGTACCACCTCAGAGCCAGCAGCCTCACAGCCAGCATCAGTGCAAATCACAGCTGCAGTGGAAATCCCGAGGTGAGGAAAGGGAGGCAGGCACCTTGCTGCAGACCTGCCTCTGGCATGTTTTCGCTGGCTCTGGAAAAAGTAGATCAGAGTAATTTAAGGCTCTCAGCTTGCACCTAATAAACAAAACCTCACAAGGCTGTCAGAGGCAAGGGGAGGAAGGTGAACAGGGGTCTGCCACCCTGGCAAAAGGGATGCATGCAGGGCATAGAACAAGCTGCAGAAATGTGTAGTGGGACAAACACAGAGGCTGAAGTCAGAAACACCTCCTGGGCCAACACCTGCTTCCCTGCTGGGAAGAGGACTCCAAGGAAGCCCTCAGCCTGTTTCCATGTGGAGACTGGAGTGGCACAGCCTCCTGGCAGCACCCAGGAGAGTAAGGTTAAGGACAGCTATGGCAGCAGGGACGAGAGCTGTTCCTGCATTCCTAGGCAGAGCCTGGCAGGTGCAGCAACACCCAAGGCACTCCAGCATCCTCCCATCCCAGCCTCGCCCAGCACGCCCATCCTGCACGTTTTTCATGCACCTCTTATGGTTGTGCCTGGGTTCAGAGCTCCCCACGCAGGGGAGCACATTACAGAAACACTACACGGGGAAATCGGCTCCTCACCGAGCCCGAAACTGACTGAAAAGGACCTAAAATAAACTCCAGGCTTAGACACAGAAGCCATACAGGCACCCAGGGCAGCTGAGGCTCTGGAGCTGTTTGGATACACCAAACAGTCTCTGATCTCCCTGCCAGCTATTATTGCCATTTTACGGACAGAGAAACATCTGAGGTAAAGAGAGCGCCTACAGTGCTGCTCACTTCCGAGCACGCCAACCACGATGGCTTTGGGGAATTCAGACTGAGCTCTTTCTCAATTATTCCTTCCATAGCCAAGTGGCTCTGCAACGCTAAATGGCTCCTGTCACTGAAGGAAGCAGATGTGATGCTGAATACACATGAGGAGACAATCTACTCATCATGGCATGGTGAGTTTTTGTAATTTCTCAGTGTAAGTGCACTTTAACTGAGTTGACATTCTCCAGGACCTTGGCCACTGATGGAAAATAATACTTCAATGGCCCTTTTAATTGTTCTTGTTCCCCAATACAGCTCTTAAGAGTTACAAAAAGCATTTTCAAGAACCCTCTGAGGATTCTCAAGTCGCTATTACAGCAGTGCATTTATGCAAGGTATCTCCCAATGCTGTTTAATTACATCTCTGACCTCTATACAATTTCCCATTATAGACCTCATTCTTACCCCTTTTAAGTCCAACTCAACTCATTCCACAGGAGCAGGATACAAAGAGATCCTTAGCTCTGAAATTTGCATTAGGAAATGAGGAGCAAGAAGGGAGCACGCTTCACCACGGCTTTCAGAAGATTAAACAAGGCAATGAAGTGTGTGACTTCCTTTAAAATCTTCCATTTAAAGTCCTGGTTTCATGAGGCAAAGGTATCTTAACTTTTCCTTAGCCATAAAGGAGGAATTGAGAAGGAAGTCTGTACTTCTTGCAAATGCTATAACTATTTTAAAATCTTATAATTGCCACAAAGAAACAAAGGGTTGGATGGGATCTCAAGTGGTCTTTCCAAGAGGGAAGCAGCTCCATGTAATGCCTAAGAGACACCAGTCTAATCCTTCCCTGAAGGACCATGACTCCTCACCCTCTCAATTACTCTGTTCCCCTGCTGCACTTCTCTTTCTAGTTATGATATTTTCCCACATCCAAACCTAAACTCTCCTTGTCACAGGTAAGAGACACCTGGTTATCTGCCATGTCTGTGCAGAGGAGGACTCGAACACAGCTGCTCTGCAAGGCTACCTTATAGTTTGCACAGCTCATCATCCCTTCCTCCTTCCTTTCTCCCTCCCTCCATCTTTTACAGACCAAACAGCCCTTTCTTTTGCACCCCTTTATAAAGCATATTTTTCTAAGCTGATCTCCTTCCCAATTCTCCTACAGCTCTACAAAATGCAACAGTCAAAGCTCAGCCCATCAGCCTGGTTTCCTCATCACTGAGCTGAAGAGACTAATTAAATTGCACACTTGCCATGCTCCTGGTAACGCATCCCAAAGCGAGGGCTGGGGTTCTGGGTTTGGCTTTTCTGGCACAGACCTCCCGCTGCTGACGCACAGGCAGTTTGTGATCCATCCTAATCCCCACATCCCTCTCTGCAATCGCTTCTCCAGGGGTTCCCAGTTTGACCTCCCTATCCCAGGACCATTCCCAGATGATTTTGGCTAACATCTCCAGTTTATAAGCACCACTTTGAGCTCTGATCCCGTACTCCAGAGCGCTCATAAGCTTTTCTATCTTGATGGTGGCCACAAATAACTGAGACCAGGGAAATGTTGGGAAGAATCTAGGTCGTAACTTGAGGGCCTTTGTGTTATCAATGAAACACCCGTGAGACATCCCTGTCCCTGTGCAACAGGTGCCTGTGGCACTTCTCACACAGCTACTCAGGGAACAGACAGAAGAAAACCTTTTGTCCTGAACTGTTTTCAAATGAATCCCAAGTCAAGGCAAAATTTCTGAAATGCATATTTAATTGATATAGAAGCTTGCATCCAAACCAAAGCTGACTTTTGAGGCAGCTCCTTTTTCCCTGTGAAACAAAATTTGCAAAAAGTGCGTGTGAAGGAGAATCTGTGAAGGTGATGAAATTGAAAGGAGAGATGGCAATGGATTTAAAAGGAGAATGTGATGTGAGGGATGCTACCAAGTAACCCTCACATAAGGGTCCAGTGTTAACCTTGATCATCCAAGCTTTAAGATCTCCAGAACACAAGACAACCCCAGTACACTGCTCCATCACCATTTCCTGACCTCGCATCAACACACTGCTGGGAAAGCCTGCTCTTCAAGGCTCTACATGATTAATTATTCATCAAACTATGTTTGGACATCCACAGTTCAATCTCAGCCTCCATGATTAGATACATCAGGATCTTGAATACCGATATTAAAGTCGTTGGGCGCCTTTTCACTAGAGTTGGCTCAATACTGGATTTTGAAGCTATCTGCTATATATAGCCTAAAGCAGTTACCTCTCTGCTCAAAGAGGTTTATGCCTGTAAAAAGAAAACCATTAGCACCGAGAATGAAGTGGCGGGTGCGAAGGACAGCGGTGCCCAGCCAATGCACAGCCCACCCTCCGGCCGGCTCACGGGGGTGAGGGGCACTGGGACTCCAGGCCTCGAGAGAACTCTCCGGGCATCGCCGCTGCCGCCCCTACGGGAGCAGCGCCCGAGGAAGGGATCCCACTGGGGCACGGACAGCTCCGGGAGCGGGCTGCTCCCGGCCACGGGACGGGACGGGACGGGACGGGCGGTGAAACAGCGCGCTTCATGACTGACAGGACATTGGGGACGGCCGGGATCGTGCCCCCCGCCCGCTCCCTCGCCCCCTCACTCACAGTGGCACCATCCCAGGTGGCAGCACCAGTGCAGGCGGAAGCAGCGGCCGTGGCTGTGGGTGGCGCAGAGCGAGAGCCCGTCGCAGGGCTGGAAGTCGGGTCTGCCCGCGCAGCTGCGGGCGAGCGCCTGAGCCTCGTCCAGCTTCTCGCTCTTCGCCGCCGCCGCCCCGCTCATGGCGCCGCCGCTCCGCCCGCAGCCCCCGCGCCGCAGCGGCCAGAGGAGGAGGAGGAGGAGGAGAAGGAGGAGGAGGAGGTGGTTGAGGACGAGGAGGAGGAGAAGGAGGAGGAGAAGGCGCCGAGCCGCAGCGGGGACCGCCCGCCCGCCCAGCGCCGCGGGGGCAGCGCCGCGGGCAGGGCCCGGCCGCCCGCCCCGCCCCGCCCCGCCCCGCCCCGGTCCCGCAGCACCGCCCGCGGTACCCCCATGGCTGCAGCATCGGGGGCGCTGTCCCCCGATGGCCATACCTTCCCATGGCTCTGTCCCTCGATGGCCGTGCCCCACGATGGCAGTGCCCCGCGCTGACCGTGGCCCCTCATAGCTGTGTCTATGGCCGTAGATGGTCGTGCCCTCGATGGAGATGTGCCCTGGCGGCCGTGTCCCGCCATCCCCCCGATGGCCATCCCCCTCGATGGCTGTGTCCCCCGTGGCTGTGTCCCCCGGCTGGGGTGAGCTGTGGGCCGCTGTGACATTTCACTGTTCCCCAAGGCGCTTGCGGAGGCCGGAGCGCACGGGCGGGAGCGGCCACCAGCCCCGGGCGAGCCAGCCCGGCTCTCGGCAGGGCTGCGGGCCGGCTGCCAGCCTCCCCCCAGCACTCCCCCGGCCGTGTGGAGCTCCTCTCCAGACACCACCGGGCTTGATGAATGGGATCCGGACACCCTGGCACCGCACAGCAGCCTCCAGGGAGTGTGGGCAGCCGGCAAGCAGCCTCGATTACGAGCGATCTGAGGCGCTCCACGAGTGCAGCTCTTTGCTAGTCTGTGAGACAGGTGGACACAGATCAATCACCCCTGCAGTGCCAGAGCCAATGGAGCAGGACACTGAGCTGCTTGCAAAGTGGCCCGCAGCACAGGCAGGTTTCAGTTGGGTTTTTTTTTTTATCATGCTACTTAATCTAATTCAGAAACCCATTTCTTTCTAAGCACGCAGTGATGAAAAAAAAAAAAAACCCTGAGAAACTTTGTCTTTCATTTTGTAAAATAATCAGTAGATCTAATTTTGGTTAATAAACATATGAAAGTGTATTGGTATTTTCCAACAATCATACCTTTAGGTCAAAATTAAAGTTAGATTTATCTTGAGCCATGGCTACATTATTTGTTTCCAACGTGTGGTGGTGGACTTGTTTCCCTGCTATATTTGAAAGAAAACTGCAATTTTATTGCTGCTCTGCTCAGCACTGGGAGTTGAAGTCAGCTCTCTGTTAGAACAGAAATCAAATGGTCGTTTTCATCGTCCCTTATCTTTGTACAATACCCAATAGCTCTATGTCAGAAACAGTCAAAACATACTTATTTTTCTGTTTTCTCCAGAACATTCCCAGACAGTTCATATGGGGTCTCTCCTTGGATAGATCCCAGAGGTGTTCCTGTCCTGTACACCCTCCTGAAGGTGTGCTGAGAGAACCGTTTGCTTCTTGCCGATAAGGGCTTAAGAACAGCCAAGTTGCTGGTGTGTGGTTGTGATCAGCTCCACACTTTATGGGTCACACCAAGGGATATGGGTCATAACTGCAGAGCACAGAGCTGCACTGAGGCTTTGAACCACCTCTGACCGTGACCCCTGGCCTGCAGTGCAGACCTGGTCTCTGCAGTGCCACTGGTCCTTCCTGCTCATCCACGGTCACCTCAGTGCCACATGACTGTGTCCCAGCTGTGCCCTCACTTCCTCGGCTCTGGAATGGCTACACCATTAAACTCAGCCTATCTGGGAGGAGATGTGTGCCCAGTTGCACTGAGCAGGGGCTTCGAGCCTCCCTTGGCATGGGTCACCAGGAGTGGGAGACCTTCACAGGCCGGTACATTTTAAATGTCTCCAACATTTATTACACTGGAAAGAGAGTATTCTGACACTCCCAGAGGCTTATCTGCCTTTGTTTTGCTGAAATCCCACTGAAATCTGCAAACATTTAGGACCTTGCTCAGCTGTTTGCAAGCAGAGGAGAAACTGATTGCGAATCCAGGTGTTTCTTTGACACTGTCCTGATGTCCCCCTCTTCCCTGGAGCCCACTAGCAGCAAACAAGGGATGCAGCTCAGCTCCCATGAGAGCCCCGGCTCAAGGAAAACTGACACTTCTATCTGCTGGCACAAAGTCCTTCCTCTCCAGTACTCTCACCTCCAGAAGTGCTCTCAGACCAGCCTGGCCCATCAGATCACTTTCTGTTCAAAAGAAATAAAGAAGGAAGGTAAAGTGTGGATTACAGAAAGAGGAGTAGGTGTTTCTGGCAAGACCTAAGTGCCCCATCCAATTTGGGCATGCACTGCAGGACAGCACTTCTGAGCAGCCTAAGGCAGGGAGCTCTCTGCCTCCCTTTGAAGGGCCGGTGCTGCAGGGCACTCTGATCAAAGCTCAGGCAATCCTCCCCTTTGGTGCACTCCCGTTCGCTGCTGTTTTGCACAATGCCTGTGGCTGAACAGTTAATGGAGGCATCTGCTGCACTGGCAGAGTTCACTGCCTTAATTAAAGATATCTAACAATCCTGCAGCTGCATGAGAGAAGCCACTGGTGCTCACAGGGCCGACACCGATTCTCCTCGGAATGAAAGCGAGCACCCTGCTGTGCAGAAAGCACAGACATGGAGCCAGACACCACATGAAAGCAAAAGCAGGGCCCAAAGATTAAGGATGGACTGGAGCCAGCTCACATTGTGTGTCACCACAGCCTCACTCTGCCAGAGAACTGTATAACCTCAGCTCACGTCAGCTTGGAATAGTCAAACATGCAAGTGTGCAGAGCTGGGGACATTCCTCACCTCTAGGGATAGTTTTACCTGGAAAACATTTTTAATAGATATTTTCCTACTGAGTGAAAATGGTTAAGTGGTTTAAAAAGACAGGTGGGGAAACTAATCCTGTACCAAGTGGTTATTGAGTTCTCCCCTGCACAGGGCTGTGTTCTCTCCTGTTAAATGAAGAAACATTTCACTCATGGGTGTATTTCTGGCATCACTGCACATTTTAGCTGATGGGGACTGTGCAAGGCTGTTAACAATTTACCAAAGAAGCTGGTTGCTGCTTGGGCTGCTTGTCAGCAGGCACCAAGGGCTTTGGATCAGGCAGCCGTGCAGGGCTGGGGGCCAAGGAGCGGTGGTTGCCCTTCGGCTGGCTCTGCCCTGCCGGGAGCGGGGCAGACCAGAGGCCAGGGCTCCCATGCACTGCCCCCGCCCTCCCGGCGCCGGGAACGCGACCTCGCGGTGGCGGCAGTGACAGCAGTGTCACCGCTGGCTGCTGCGACGTCAGGCAGGCAGAACGATCGATGCTGGGCTGCTTTGGTCGATGCGAATTGACAAATGAACTTCTGCCAGGAGAGACATCACTGGTGTGAACAACCTCTGTTCTCAGCAATTCCTGATGAGGGAAACGGACCCATCAAAGGCACCACCAGCACACAGGTGCTGCAGGTGAGGAGAAGCATTTCGGCCCTCGGGTAGAAGCTGGTGTTATCCTGGGATGACATTGCTGCTCCAGAGGAAGGGCACGTCCTCTGCTCCGCAGCCTCCTGCTGCAAGACAATTGCCCTTTCCCAGCTGATGCCCAGCTCGGCACGAGGCACTGGAGAAGGGAGGTTGGCCTGGGCAGGGCATCTTGTCCAGAGCTGTCCAGGGGACAACAGACCAGCACAAGCAGGGCTGTTGTGTAACGTGTCAAACAGAGCCTGCTCGTATGGAAGTAGTGCTTCACCTCTGAGCCAAGCTGGATTGCTCTCAGCTGTGGCACACGAGTGATTTTTGGGGCAAACTGCCCCAGTTTGCTAGGCCTAGAGTGGCTTCTTCTCCAGTCCTGGAGAAAAGTCCTCCCTGGAACCAAGCACTAGGGTTGGCTTTTAAGTCCTGATGGGTTTTCTGCCCTCAGTTTTGCTCCCTCACCATTGGTGGACAGGATTAGACAAAGGGCAAAATTAAACATATTTAGACAAAAGAGGCATGCAGACTTTTCAGACACAAACTCCTCCAGAAACAGGAAAATTATCTAATTCTACCATGTAAAGAAGGGATAGGGAAAAAAAAACAAAAACCAAGCACATTTGCTTTTTTCCACTATCTCACATGACACCATATAATCCGTCATTAGATACTCATTTTATTAAATTAAAATCAAAAGTTAAACATTTGGTGTCCCTGAGAAGGGAATACAGACCAATTTATTTCCCACACCAGACTGTAAGACACGTGAAATGGGAGAATTTGTCCCAAAGCATCAAGTCTGGAGGTAGTTTGGCTGCCTCTCACTCTGCTCAGCCCTTTGCTAGAGATCTGCCACCTCTGTGCCTGCCTGCAAGTAGAGTCCCTGCTTGCACAGCTCTTGTGCTGTGCTCTTCCCAGTGCATGCTCTGATCATGTGAAAACCTGATCAGTGCCAGGCTGTGCTTCAAGCTGGTCAGTTAGAGCCTGTTGAGCCCCAAGACCTGGTAGCTGTAGGCAAGAAACATGTGGGGAGTGATGGCAACACTTTTCCACACTGAAGAGATGCCAGAAGATGTTTCTGCTTGAACAAAGCCAGGTGGGGATAATGGCAACAGAGGATGGAGTCTGGATGCAGCAAGCCAGTCATGAGCCAACACCACAGGGCAGGTTAGTCAGGATGATGTATTTGTGGCTTTCCTGGCAGCAAGGAGAAGAGACAGTACCAGGGGACAGCAAGGGACTGCTCCTTGCTCTCTGCCCAGACCCGCTCTCTCCACTTCATTTGATTTTACCTCTGAAAGCTGCTGCACCCTCGTGCCATCTGTCCCACAGCAGCAGGAGGGGAGCAGGTTCCAGTTGGCTGGCTGCAGAAGAGTCAGGGAATTGAGGGAAAGTGGCTGCACTGGAAAGAACTGAAACAAACTGGGAAATAGGTTGAAGACAGGATTTGGTAGATCCAGCAGGTCTTGGTTGAAGTGTGATTGTAATTTTCTTGGCTTCAGCCATGATTTGCACTGTGGGCTGTAAATGCTGCTCCCTGCCTTCCCCAAAGACAAACTGGAAGAGGAGTACAGCTGTGATGACCTGCAGGCAGTGCAAAATGAGATGGGCCTTTACACAGCAGTGTGTGAAGACAGTGGGTGAGGCTGGGGCTGAGAGAGAAGGATGGATGAAAGCAGTGGTGACCTGAGGACTGAGGACAATTATCAGCCAAAATTATTCCCTGCAAAAGTCTCAGAAGTCCTGTGACTTTGCCTGTAGCACTTTGGGTTTTATTGGAAGAGGCAGTGCAATTAAAGCAATGGTTTCAGGAGACCAGCCTCCATCAGGGGAATCACAGCTTGGAGTTCTGCTGGCTCAGGTAGGACATCCACTCCTTGATGGGGGGATTCCCCACAGCCACCAGCTTTTTCAGGAATGCACTGGGCCGTAGCCCAGGCACATCGGGGTGGGCCTCTGAGTACTTCTGCAATTTAGCCAGGACACGGGGGAGCCCCACGGTGGAGGCATAGAACATGGGGCCACCCTTGTGCCTCGGCCACCCATAGCCATTGATGTAAATGACATCCAGGTGCTCCGGGCCTGATGCTATTCCCTCAGCCAGGATGGCAAACCCTTCGTTGATGAGGGAAAACAAGCACCGCTCCAGGATTTCCTCCTGGTCTATAAAGCGGGCCCTGATGCCATGGGTGTCCCTATAGTGGGACAGGAAGCTGTGGAGCCATGGGTCTGGCGTGGCTGTCCTGCCCCCGGCCTTCTCGTACTGGTACCAGCCCTTGGCGGTTTTCTGGCCGAAGCGGCCGTGCTCGCACAGCAGGTCGGGCAGGGGGCTGTAGCGCTGGCCCTGCCGCTGCCGGGCCGGGGTGCCCGCGGGGAGGGACGGCCCGGTCAGGCCCTGGCCCTGCCGAGACCTCCAGCCCACATCCAGCCCCGCGAGGTCAGACATGCGGAAAGGGCCTATCTTAAACCCAAAATCTTCAAGAACCTGATCCACTGCTTCTGGTCTGCTTCCTTCCTCTAAAAGGAAAACTGCTTGTTGTACGTACGGAAACATCATGCGATTCCCAACAAAGCCAAAACAATTCCCTACCACCACTCCAACTTTTTTCAGGGTTTTGGCCAGCTGCATAGCAGTGGCGATGGCGGTGGGGGACGTGTGGCGGCCGTAGATGATTTCCAGCAGCCTCATCACGTGGGCAGGGGAGAAGAAGTGGGTGCCAATGACCTGCTGTGGGCGGCTCGTGGCAGAAGCTATTTCATCGATGTTCAGGGCTGATGTGTTTGTACACAGCAAGGCTCCTGGCTTGCAGATCTTTGACAGCTTGTGGAATATTTCCTTCTTTAGTGCCATGTTCTCAAACACAGCCTCGATGACTAGGTCTACATCATGCAACAGATCAAAATCCACAGTGAACTGGAGACGTGCAGGGTTATGGAAATCCAGGCTCTGGGCACCCCCTTCCATTTTCATAGCTTCACGTTCCAAAAGGAGCATCACAGCTTTTTTTCCCTTGTTCAGATACTCCATGTCCTGCTCCAGGGCTACCACAGGTATGCTGGCCTTAACCAGAGAAGTCACAATGCCTCGGCCCATTGTTCCCAGCCCTAGGGATAAAAGCAAGATCGAATCAAAGACTATGAATAGAAAATTAATCTCTTGACAGTAGCATTTCCTTTGTATCTCCAGGATAAAAAGTGGAGGCCTCTGGAAAACAAGTAGTGCACACATAGAAAACAGATATTGAAGACTGGAAAAAAGGAAGGTGAATTTGCTCTTTCAGTGAGCCTAAATGTTTGAAAAGAGGTAGCACAAAGGCAAGTTAGTACCCTCACAAGCTTACAAAATGCCAGTGGAATTCACCCAGTGGGCACAGACTGTATGATTCATGTCTTAGCTCTGCAAAGTTTAATACCTATGGGAACCAGGATCATTGAGGAGTGAGAACCTGGGGATCAAAGAGAGAAGCTGCAACCCCGTTACCACCTTCTCCAGGCAGGTTCAAAGCAAGATTTCACCCTGAGGGTATGAGTGCCTCCCTGTTCCTGTGAGATGGTCTGTTATGGGCATTGAGCAGATACACCCCCCAGAGATTTTGACACTGGCAAAGTTCAAAGAGTTGGTTTCTCCCCCATCCTTCCAAGCTTCCTCTTTGTCTCTCTCCTTTTCTTCCTCGGCACTTCATTGCGTGATCTTTGAAGTGAAAAAAAAAATCAGCTGCTATTTCTGTAAAGACTTGGATGCTGGTCTGCTCTAAACTTTGTCTCTAAGGTCTTGTGTATCTCTCGGTGCCTGGTCAAATGGGATGGAACTAACACAGTGTTCTTAATCTAGATTTCAACATCTTCTCTCTCCTTTTAAATCATGCTCCCACATCAGAAGCCTTTTGCCTGCACTTTCTGTCAGGTATCTCTGCCCACCAGGAGCTCTTCAAGTCCTCCAAAACAGGCAATTCCTAGCTGCTGGAGATTCTCCAAGTCAATCTTCCTTGTCCAACCACACATTTAAAGCTCTGGCCCAGAATTCCTGCAATTGAGAATCCATTCACACTGTAATTTTTCCCTCCAAGATCTATAAATGTGCTACCCCCAGCTCATACCCCCAAGAGAATACTGGTGTAGAGATTACTGGCTTGATCCCTTGCACCAGCTCTATCCTCTGTGACATTAAATGAAGCTTCAGATTCCTGTGACACACAACCCACACCACTGATCCTGCTCTCCCACAGTGGAGGCTTTTCCAACTAAATTAATACAAACCAGCAAGGGAAGGTCAGCACAATTTTACCAGCTTTGAAAGTGCGAAGCCTCTGAATGGGAGGATTATTAATATCCTAAAAAAAGCAGCAACCAGACAAAGTATGAGTTTGTTATAATTCTGTAAAAATGATTTTTTAAATCTCAGGTTTACAAATGAAAGTCAGCTAAACAAATAAACAGAAACAAGGGGATTAAAAATTTTGTCTAAATCAGCTTTGTAAAGAAGAGCTGAAATGATGTCGTCATTTAAACAAGTTCCAGCAACCAAGGTCAGACAAGGTAGGATGTTTTTCCTGCATGCTACACACTCTTGGTTTACTTCTGTGCACTTTCAGCTTGTGTGCACACAAGACTTCTCAAACATTTCCTACTTAGCCACCAGAAGATAGTTTTTACTGGCATCACTAGCTGGCAGCCTGCTTACAAACCATCATTATACTCCCAAGCAAGTGCTGAGGTTCCTTTCTAGGAAATTAGATTTGCTACTTCATAATCAAGTTCTGCTGAAAACTAATTTGAAAATAAACCGAGAATAGCATGAATCAACTCTTAGTGTCTATGGTTTGCTGGCTGAAAAAAAAACCTGAATGTGTAGCTCCTCCCGCTGTGCTCATTCTCCAGAGCTGTTGATGCAGGAGCAGGTACAATTAGGGACAGGATTTCCCTGGCTTTGGCAAGCCACATGAGGTGCTTTCTTCCTGCAGTGCGGGAGGGCAACTCAACCCCCAAACCCAGCCCCTTCTGTCTGACTCTCTTTAGACATCAAGCTGAAGAGTTTGCAGTTCCACAACACACTCTTGAAGTCTCTTCCTTCCCACCGTGGAGGCCTGGGTTTTCTCTCTAGAATTTCCAAGTTCTCCACACATCCTGGGTCTTATGCACTCCTGATCCTCCCAGCTTCAGATTTCATGACTGAAATCTTAGTGGTTCTCTTGCCATATGAACACACTGCCTTTTCCTAAATCAAAAGCTCTTTTGTGAGCAGATGTTCCCCAAGCTTTTCCCCAGGGAAGCTCTGCAGTGGTGCCAGGTGATTCCCCCAGTTGCTTTCATCATGAGTACTCCATGTAGGTTTCAGCCATCCCATGAGAGACAGACACACATGCTTGTAGTACTACACTTTCTAGGCCACGGGAACAGGCTTATAGATAAGATATGAGCTTGCCAAGCTTGTTTCTGACCTAGAAAAGCTGTCTCTCAACTTCCTACAGAACTCTGCAATGGCCTGTATGAAATGATGTTTAATGAAGCTGGCAGAGAGAGTAATGAAAGCCCCAAGGGGTTTGTTACATTAGAGCTTGCACAGCATGATTCCCCTGGAAATATTTTCTAAAATTGGGCTATAAAACTAAGGAGAGCTTTGGCTATCTAGCAGTGAAAGAGGCATTTCTGAGGACTCCTATTTTGCAATTCAGAAAGCCAAATGATCTTGGGGAAGAATATGTTAGAGCAGAAAAAAATAGCAAGGGATCATTAGGCCTTACATGTGTAGAAGGCTGTGGAAGAAAGAGGAAGGGAGATGTCTCATGCTCAGCTCACATCACACAGACTGAAACATGGTGAGGAACTGCTCCAGAATTTCTGCTGTATGCTCCATTTTCTTACTCAATAGTGTTCTCCCTTCCCCCAAGCCAGGAAAATCCCTATATTCTCATGTTCCATGCAGGGGACTATTTTCATGTCTAAGGCACATCTTTCCAAAAAAGACTGAAATCTGTTTCAGGAACAAGAACAGTGCCCAGCCATCCTGCTCCTGGTCTCTTATTGTGAAATGAAGCTTTGACACAAAATTAAACCACACTTGTACATATGTAATTTCAGGCCAAATATGGATATGAAAAATCCATTTGCTGGGCAAGCTGAGTGAATAATGATGGTTAATTATTGATCTGTCACGTGAGGTACTTAGAATATGAAAAATCATACAAAATTAATTGAAGGACTTTAAAATACAAATTTCAAAACAAAAGAACTTGAAATATGTACAAGGCAGATCATGTACAGTCACACACTACAGAAATACTGATCAGTGGAAAACACTCTGAACTATAATGAATATTTGGACGTTAAAATGCCTGGCAATTGAAATAATCCTTTATAGATTGGTAAAATTATGCAAGGACTGTTCCGGTTTTCCTGATAAAAACAACAATAAGCAATTGGCAGTGATGGGCTGCTGCAGGCTGAGGCTGCTGCTTTCTCTGTTTCAGGGTATCAGTTTCAAGCAGAAATAATGTAATACTCCAGGCAAGCAGGGAACTGTGGGGAGATGCAGCTGCAAGGGACAGAGAGAAAAGAACCTTCTTTCTGGGTGTTGAGGAACCAGAGAAAGTGAAAAGAGGTGGGAGCCAAGACTTCAGAACAACAAAAGCAAAGGAAAGAAAAAGTCAACATGAAAAAGTCAACATGATCTTCTCAGTTGCTTCTCACCGTGCAGCAATAAGAGATGGAAGCAGCAGCATAATGCAACATGGGTTTAGTGTGTGAAACAGCACGGCACTGTCTGTGGGAAAGTGGGGTCTGTGTGTTTTCTGAGCAGCCTAAATTGAGGCAGCATCTTTCTCTGACTGCCCTCCTCTCTGCAGCAAAAATAGAGAGACCCTGGGTCACCTCGGTAGACTCAATACTTGCATGGATGAGCAGCACTCTATTAAAAGGTGTCAGTCACTCAAAAATCATCCCTAAGATTTTGATTTCTGGTGCTGCAGGGATGTACTTCAGATCAAAATCATCAAGTTACAAAACACTGTAGAGCATTGTAGTGGCTGGAGAATCACTTTTTGTTACAGTAGCCCGAAAGAAAAAATATAGTCATGTTGGCATGTTCTCTGTCTGTCTCTAATGGACTTACAATTTCACTTATATCAAAAGGCAAAAGGAGGGAAACCTTCCAGAGGAAGGGAAAAAAGCACAACAAGATGCAGAAAGAAGTGATAGAAAGCCAAAGTGTCACTTTGGTGTGGGATTCAGGGTTAGAAGGAGGTGATCAAGAACCTCCACGATAAGATATGTCACATAAAATGAAGTATGACACGAACAAGAGCATGAACAAAGCAAGCTCTACTGGTGGGATACAGGGGCTGTGTAATGAGAGCAGTGATTTGGCAAGGGCTGGAATATGGGTGAGTGTCAAGGCCCTGAGTGCACTGATGGGAATTAACATCCCTGACCATCCACACCTAGAGCCTCCACTCACCTGCACTGCCCATTGCCTCTGAGCCCCATTTAAGCTCTGACCTGGGCTCATTCCCTTTTCTTAAGCTTCCTTGGAGGAGTTCTGGTGGCTGTGTCTATGGCCTCTATTGATCCAGACCTCAGCCTGTGGACTGGCTTCTCACCTTTACCTTGGACCTGCATCATCCTGGAACCTTTGCTTGATCACCTGTACTTCAGGAGGTCCTGGCCACGATCTCTGGGCCTGCCCTGCCTGCCTTGACCAGGTACTGTAGCTATTGATGCAGCAGTAGGTTGTGCTGCCATCCAGAGGGAGAAATGGGTGGGCAGGATTTTCAGGAATGGGGAAGTGTGATGTCCTGTAGGTGGGGAGGAGCAGTACATAGTGGGAAAGCAGCTCCCCAGAAAAGGGTCTGGGGATGCTGATGGACACTAGGTTGGCTCTGAGCAGCAATATGACCTGGAGGCAGAGAAAATCAATGGTTTATGGAGCTATGTCGGGAGGGGTCTTGCTGGAAGCTTGAGGGAGGTGATCCTGCTCCTCTGTGTGGCACTGGCAATACCAATAGCTGGAGTGCTGGGTCCACTTCTGGGCTCCCCAGTACAAAAGTAATATGGAGTGACTGGAGTGAGTTCAGTGAAGGGCAAATAAGATGATTAAGGGACTGGAGTATGTGTCATGAGGAAGGGCTGAGTGAGCTCTGACTTCAGCACAGAGAAGGCTTGGGAGATCTCACCTGTGTACATATAAACACCTGAGAGAAAGGTACCTGGTAAAGGAGATGGAGCAAGACTCAAGTGGCCCCTGGTGGTAAAACCAGAGGTCACGGGCACAAGCTGAAATATTGGAGCTCCATCTGAACAAAAGTAAACAATTCTTTTTAGTGTGGGGCTGACTGAGCACTGGCACTGGTTGCCCAGAGAAATTGTGGAGCCTTCATCCTTAGAGAAGTTGTCTGGACATGGTCCTGAGCAAGTGGCTCTAGGTGGCCCCATGTGAGTAGAGATGCTGGACAAGGTGACATTCAGAGGTGCATTCTTGCCTCAAGGATTCTGAGGTTCTGTTCCTGTTATTGCCACTGGCTCCCCATCCCTGGGGTGCAGGAGCAAGGAAGAAACATCTTGGTACCTGGCCTTTGTGTAATTACTCCTGGAATGTTGTTCCCACTTTGGCTGTGCACTTTTTATGAAGTGTTGAAAATTTTGGGAAATTTTAGGGTAAATCAGATGACCAGAGTGTGACAGATTGTGCTTTGCAGCAGAAATATCAAGGCCCTTAGTTTATTTGCTCTGCAGAAGGAGGAGTTAACTTGGGCATTGTCTGTAATTAGCAATGAAAACACTGAAACCTATGGGTGAGGTTGGGGCAATTTCAGACCATAATTCAAACTCTGTCCAGAGATGAGTGGCAAAATACTTAATCCAATGGAAGAGACATGCAGCCCAGCCAATTCTGCTTGGAAATAAAGTAGAGATTATGTTTCTACTAGAAACTGTCAAAGAGAGGTTGCATTTGTCCTCAGAACTCCCTCTAGCTCAGTTACAGCCCCAAAACAGGCAGCTCAACTCTAACAGCCCTTCTGGCTAAACTGTCACTGTGATTAGGTCTTTGCAAGTGTGCTGTTCTGGCACGGTTTAGCAGCACAGAGCAGAGAATGTCCCTCCTGGTCACCTGGTCATTCTCCCAAATTCCAACACGAGCCCTCCTGTCAAAGCACACACTGCAGGACTGACCTGTCTGGGACTGGCAAAAGTGCATCTTCAAACTTCTGTGCTCTTCAAGTCATAGAATAAATCTGGTAATAATTAATTCCTCTTTACCTGAATGCTTTAACAACCACAGATACTTCTCACAGGGTTTGTGGACTGATGTTTAAAAACCCATTTCTATTAAAAATATTGCATGGCAGCTAATGAAGAGAGGAGAACTTCCAAAAAATCTCTATGGCCTAAAATGAGTTGTCAGAAAGCTTAAGAACCATGAGAAGCACCCAGAAAAAAACGCAGTGTTGATCTGGTGAGATTTTCTTGAAACGGAATGGATGTTTTCCAAGTGCTCCATTACTTGTCTAACCATTTTTGAGTGCTACTATCAACAGCTACAGCTGAAAGATTTTTTTTTAATCTCAGCAGTGCATTGAAGGTTTTATTTAAATTGCTCTTATAAAAAATTAATGAAGGCATTATCTTGCTGGGCTACAAAATGGCAGGAGTGGATCCCAGCGAGATGAAATCTTCTTAAAATACAGCTGTCAAAACATTTTTGCATTAATATATCCCTGAGTGACTCTGTGCACATGCACTTGCAGTACAGAACTAGACCAGGAGGAGGAGAATTTATTACAGACCTGCTCCTAGCACGAAGCAAAGCCAGGTCTCGGTGTTTAAAAGGGAGCAGACTGCTTATGGTCCACACACGAAGCTGTTTTTGAAATGAGAGAAAACTCTTCTTCTAAAGAGGAGGAGACATCAGCTGCTAATCTAGTGGCACGTGAGGTGCCACCTGAATTTGGAGCTTCCCTATGCAGTGACAACTTCACCAGTGGGTGTGGAGCACCTGTGGGTGTGAGCGGCTGCTGGGGACTGCCAGCTCAGCTGCTGGCTGTGCCCAGTGCCCATCCCGGCAGCTCCCGCTCCTTACCTATGACGGCCGCCTTGCGCACGGGCTGAGGGGCAGCGCTGCTCCAGGAGGCTCCCGCGGGAGTTGCCCACCTGTGCACGGCTCTCTCGGCGAAGAAGGCGTACTGCAGCGCCCGGGCCTGCCCCGAGCTCAGCAGCACCCGGAACAGCTCCCGCTCCCGCCGCACCCCCTCCGCGAAGGGCGTCTCGGTGGCGGCTCGCACGGCCTGCAGGCACAGCTCCGGAGCCAGGCAGCCCCGCGCCCGCTGCTTCACCTTCACTGCAGCTTCCCGCAGAAACGCTTCCATGTTGGGCACTTTGGGAACTGGCCTCAGGCTGAGCCTGCGCGGTCCCAGCGGCTGACCTAGGGGGAGAGGAATGGAGTTACAGAGCAAAGCATCCACATCTTTTCAGATGTAGTCTTTCCAGACTTCCAGACTCTCTTCCACAGGCTGGGAAGGCAGTCTGCCTCTTCTGCTCATACTCCTACTGCATTAGGGTTTGCATGGCACAGTGAGCTGAGTCTAGAACTAAAGCTTCTGACATTTCTCCTTATTTCTGCTTGCCCTGACAATTATGATTTTTCAAGTCCCTTCTCAGACTTCAAAAAAAGTAAGACTTTATTTTCAAAAAAGTAATTCTCTCCTTCCTTTTCTCAACTTCAGAGTGCCTTGACTTTCCAGTTCTCTCCCTTCACAGTCCCATTGGCCACATTCATATGGATCTTTCCACAGGCTTCAGTAATGAAGCTTTCCTCCAATACTGTTTAGTATTCAGGACCCAGTTGACACTAGCCAGAGGCACTCCAGCCAGAGGCCTGACACCGACATTGACAAGAGAGTGGAAAACATACCCTGACTTCTTCCCTGACTGAAGGAGCCCCTCAAGTCACTTTGGAACTAACCAAAAGGAGATCTCACTCAGCATGAGTTGGGCAGCAAATGAATAACAAGGGAGAGTTCATGTTTGTGTCAGCAAGGGATGAATCAAGCAGCCACACAAATATGTGAAGTTCATTACAGACAGACGTTGCTATGGTGATACCCAAAAAGGATTTTAATTGTGATAACTTAGTTACATATTAGATGCCAAAATTCTCTGTCTTCTTCATTAGTACAGACCTGGCCATACTCAGGTGTTCCTCTGCTCTAAAGGCAGCTTGCTCAGTAAAGACCAGAGAGGACCAAGATCAGCAATTCAGGATGTATCCCCTTGATACTGCAAGATTCCCACAAAGACCCTGCTGCCATCACACCCATCTCCAAACCAATAACTGTAGTATGACACTGCATGGATTGCTAGTACTGCTCCCAGAAGCAGCCAGGACTGCCACCAAAGTCGGGTGGTGGGCTGAGAACTTTGTGGTGAAGCTCTCTGGGGATAGTGTCTCATTGCTATGGCCCCTTAGATGAGCTCTGCCATGGGGGCACACTTCCTTCCAGGGCAGCATATTGCATCCAATTCCCCTTTCTCTTCCTGATGCCTGAGCTAGGGAAGTGCCAATGAATTAGCAGAATACTCAGAAAATCCTACAGGGAATGCTGAAGAGCAGGAATAATGGCAGCACTGCAGGCATGGCTGCCTGAGGAACATGTCCTGATTCCAGCTCTTCCTCTAAGACTGAGTAATGCTTAGGAGAAATAGAACTGCAGAAAGTTTCCAGGATGAGTTAATATACTGATTTCTTGTAATAAAGGTCTTCAGAGCTCAGGTTTTTAATTAAGCCTCTTAGTGAGCACAAAAAGATGAACACTCACTGCGTAAGTAGCTTCCCTTGTAATCAGAGTTCCTAAAAATGTTTTCACATTGACAGTGGATATCATTTATATCAGCCAGGATTGCAGGATTTAGTCAGAATAATGTTCCTTTATTTTGGAATAATTTTTTCCACCCAGAAATGCTCTTTATCTGCAGTTCTTTATTTAGGACTTAAATAGTGGGTTATATTCCATCACAAGAGGAAAGCTTAGGCTTGTCCCAGAAAGCTGCTCTGATGGCTGGAATATTGGGCAGATCAAGAGTCTTCATATGATATCCAGTGGAAAAGGCTGGTAAAAAAAAAGGAATACCACTGGGAGCCTTTAAGCTTGGTCTTCAGATAGCAAATAGTACTGTAAGCACAAATGGAGATGGGAGACAGGAGACAGTTCCTCAGACTAAAAAAAATAACTCAGCGTCCTGTAATAGAACTCTTACTTTAGCTGCAAACTAAATAGGTTTTCTACAGCACCTCTGTGCAGTATTTTAGCTTCTGCAATGCTAATAAGAATAAAGGACATATTTATGATCAGGAAAGAATTATCAGAATCCAAATCTGGGAAGAAGAGATCAGTGTGGGACACCTGCAGCTTGATTTCTGAAAGTAAAGCAGCAGAGAGATGATGAGCAATGTCAGACATCAGTGCTGCAGGAAAAGCATCCACACACAGGAGCTAACACAGACTCCTGCTTTGTTTACCAGTTTTGTAGTCCAGGTAGCACAAAGGGCAGATCAAGTCTATAAAATTTCTACCAGCAAATGCACCACATATGCATGCAGTATCAGATATCACCTCAGAGTTGTAAACCCTTGGGACACTATGAGAGGACATGTGCAAGAGACAGGGCTAGCCTAATGTTCTTCCTCGTGCAGGGAACTGCTTGTGAATTCTTGAGGAATATAGCTGAGCCCTGCCCCTCAGGCTGTCAGAGACAATTCCAGGCCATGTCAGACCTTTCACAAGCTCTATTTGTGTCCAAGGGACACTTGGCTAGGCCTCTGTCTAAGGAAGGTGTCAGCCAGAACCTTGAGCCCTGGGGAGACATTAAAATGTCTTGATATTGTGCATCTTGGCAGAGACGGCTCACAGAAAGCCCTTGCAGCTCTAAAGGAAACTTTCCTCCAGCATCCATTTCAAGGATGCAATTACCCACCAGCAGCATCTGTTCTGCCCCTGGCTTTGATGAGCCTCAGAAGGAACAATTGCTTCTTCCACAGCAACTCCCAGTAGCTTACAGGCAGAAACTCATCATCTTTCCACACAGATTAATACCTGGGGGACTTGAGCTTCTCCAAATTGCTCTGGTTTTCCTCGGCTCTGGTGAAAGGCATTGGTACTGCTCTGCTCTGAGGTCGATCAGCAGATGGGGTCAGAAAAACAAGGTTTTTCAGAGAGTTTCAGAGTCTGCTGTGTGGAGGCCAGGAGCCAATTTTTCCTCCAGTTGAGGAAGACCAAAGTGGTCAGGATGAGATGGAAGCTGCTGCATGCCAGCAGCAGTTCCAGCCATTTGTCAATTTTGTGATGCCATCATCTGGGAAGAGCCTGAAATGCAGCTTTGGATTACTGCAGTGAGCATCAAGCACATTTAATGAAAGGACATTCGCCTTGTCCCCAGGGATTTAGGTCCTGTCTATTTCTTTTTAAAAATGCCTTCAGAAGTGAAGATGTTTTCTTTAGCCTGAAGAGGTCAGGGAATTATTCTCGCTTCCTATCTGCAATACATAAATACTGGTTTTCAATGAAAAATCTAACTCGGAATCAGAAATTGCCTCTGTGTATTCCTACACCCACTTACTGTTTCAGAGCATCTTTTGAAGGTGTTCTTCATTAGGAACAATCCATAAAAATGTATGGATGAGAATGTTCTCCCAACGTGCCATAGAAGTAGCTCTGTCAGCTGTGTATCACAGCAGTAATCAAGGACCCCTGATACAGTAAGGCACTCATTTGAGACTGATCTCTTGACATGAGATACTGCAGCTCCAGCACTGAGAAAGCTTCAGAAGAAAATTATTTCTGAATTGATTCTTTGAGTTATCTTGCAGTACAGCCTACAGAAATTCCAGTGGTGACAAAACCAGTTCTTTAACCAGACTGCTCTGTAAGAAGTCAGCAGCTATAGCTTCATGTTTTTAAAAAAATCTCATTAGAAACAAAATGCTGCATGCACACAAAACCAGTGGAATTTTATGATGGCTTTTTTTGTTCTCTTTGATTTTAGTAAGATTATCTGAAAAACATTCACTGAAAACAGAACTCCATGTGAACAAATTCCAGACCAGCTATACAAGACTGTAATCTCTTCTGCAGCCCTGTTAGTGCTTGATGGAGAAAAATGAAAATGCTGCCTTGCCTTTGTAGGACAGGAAATTTATTAACTTTAGGCAAAGGCCAAAGCAAGGAATGACTCAAAAGAAACATACAGGCCCTGGGTGCACCAATCTTTCAAATTATTAGATAACCTGAGGGTAAATGGTGCATCAAAACTTGTCATGGTCTTCTGCGGGGTCTAATGAGAAATTTTTCAAGCAGGAAAGAAAGCTTAGCTGGCTCACCAGTGTTTTCACTGTTAAAACGTGTACTGTAAATGCCAGTAAAGCTGTTGGAAAGAGTCTGAAAGCATTTTTAAAGTTCTGTGGGAGTTGATATATAGTGTGGTGTGAAACACCATCAATGACATTACTCATTTTTTGCTGTGATAACTCAAACCAGCAATAAACAGAGTGAAAATCTAATGTGTGAGACTGGGACAGGCTACCTGCTGGACATTCAGCCAGGATCCTTGTATGATTATACAACTCAAAAAAATTCAAATAAATATTGGTAGCTACAATTTCTAAAGAAGGTGAAGCTTGACAATTTCCAAAGAAGACGAAGCTAAAGAACAGGACTTTGCCAGTATTGGTAATGGACATAAACTCCAGAAAGCAAGTTACCCTGAGAGATAGTGTGGTCAATGCTTCCTTCCTGAGGGTCTCCTCTAAGGCCAAGCTGGCTTTCACAACTGTCAGACACTGCACAATGTCTGTCATGAAAGAAACAAGGATGCAAATATCTAAACTCCACCCAATTGCACATAGCATTTGTTGAAATCCAGAATGTTTCCTGGTTTGCCAGTTCCAGCAATGTAGCCATTACTCATTTCATGACACACTGCTGCTGCTGCCATCAGTACTGGTATAGATCTTGTGCAAAGCATCATTCAGAGCCCAGAGGGTACATCACAGGAAGCACTGTTTGTTGGTTAATTTCCCTAGAAGAGTGGTAATATTTCACTGTTCTCCCAACAGATGGAGAAACAGAATTCTCATCCAAAACAGACAAACTCAGTGAACCAAAGTACCTTTGTTTTTCTTAGAAGCAGCAGTGAAGTACATCACCCATCTTTTGCTAAAGAATTATATTTAGTCTGATGACATACAGGAAAGAGAAAAGAGAAGTGCTTATGTCATCGATTCTGCACTAGAAAATGAAGCCCTAACCTACTGTGGGATGAATACAGTGAGGACGGGCATCTGCTATAGAAAACCCAGCCAAAGGATACCTTGGTGCCTCTCTGCTACATCTCAAGGTGTGGGCAAGTATACAAGACACTGATATTTAAGAACAGTCCATTCTTTGAATCACCTTAAAATACAGTGAACTATTATCCAGGACAAAGCTTAGGCTGCCTCAGCATCTAGCATGGAGAAGGGGCCTTGTCTGAAGTGAAGAGACCTGGAGGAGCAAAACCAACATCCCAGCTTGGCCAGCATTGCCTGTAAAGGCCATGTGATCAAAGCAGGAAGGGTTTTTTGTTTTCCTGCATTCATCTCATTGTGACAGAGCCCCGGATGAAATCCAGTGGTCAGGTTCCAAAGGTGCAAGGAGGTCAGTAGTGGAAAAATTTCCTCTTTTCTCTCAAGGCAATGCTCCTCATGCTGCATAAGGAATGTTGCTCTTCCTAAGCTGACTCCAGTGAATTCAATTCTGTTATTTCTAAGCTGGGGAAAAAATCTCTCCCCATCCCTCCCATCTGCACAGGTCATTTTTTTACACGGCACCCAAAGGATTAGGGACAGAGTCACTTACAGACCATGGATCATTAAATTGAGCAGAGGATGTGCCAGCTCCTCCACTACAGTGAGAAAGTTATTTTTGCTCAGCCATTATGGATGGTGCAACCAGAATGTGTGCAATGCCACAGGGATCCAGAACTCTATATGGCTAGAGCACTTACTCCCCAAAACCTGCAGAGTGCAGCATCCCAGAGGAGCATGTGAGTTGGGTATACAATTAAAAAGCAGGGGGACTTGATATATATCTGTTCTCTGAATCGCACTTGAATTTCTGCAGCTTTCCAGCATTTGAATTTTTTCACTTCAGACAACAGGAAACAAATTCTGCAATTAATTCTATCTAATATGGATGCCAAAACTCAAGAATGGAGCATATAAATTGATACAAACTGACTGGTGGGTTTTTTCCTGACTCTTTTCAGCCCTGAAACATCACCAATTATTTCCTGAAACTGCTGCAATTTGTTCCTCACCAATCACTTTGTTTGCCAAACGGATTGCTGCCTCAATGGTGTTTTCTTCCACGATTTCATCAACCAAGCCCAGCTTCAGTGCTTCAGTTGCTGGAATGTGTTTTCCTGCCATAAAAAGAGAAATAAGGTGACTACAGTGGAGCCTGATGGGCAATTTTGTTCTTTTCCATCTGATCAAATGACTTGTGCAGCTGGTAATTAGCCCCTCATGGGTGGAAACAAAGTAGAATTACAACTCCAGCAGCTACACAGGTAAAGGATTCCTGAATTTTTGACCAAGCTGGTATGGCTCAATGCCATGTTCTTTGATACAGACACAGAACTTACCTGTAGTGATCATATCCAGAGCAGCTGGTACTCCAATCAGTCTGGGGAGTCGCTGAGTGCCTTCAGCACCTGGAAGTAATCCTATGGTGACTTCTGGCAAACCCATCCGAGCCTAAAATGAAGTAAAATTGAAAAATCTGATCAGAAAGAGTGGTAATTGCCAACTGAGCAAAATAGAGCGAAGACAAGCAGATGTGAGTGACGTTGCTCTTTTAGGAAGCCCCAGAATTTCTACATAGAAACCTCATCCTTGCTTTTTGCTACATAAAATATTTAAGAAAAAACCCACTTGAATATTTGAAGGACTTCTGTACAAATGCACAAGGAAAACGTGACCTTTCAGAAGATTTCTGTGCTGGTACAATACTGGAGGACAGCTGTAGGGCCAACAGCATTCCCTAGATTGATACATGTGTCCATAATGTTTTCAAGTAGTTGTTACCAACTGTATGGAGGGCACACTGGCTTCACTTTCATCTCCCTGCTCTAATTCTTGCAAGTTTAGTAAAGAGGTAGAAGGAACCTTAAAACCATCTTGTTTCGCTACCTGCCATGGACAGGGACACCTTCCACTACACCAGATTGCTCAGAGCCCCATCTAACATGGCTTTGAACACCACTGAACTCTTCCCTAATCTTCTTTCAAACATCTCTTGGTGCATTTGACATCTCGTAGAGCCATGGCAGATAAGCCACAGGCAGCAGGAAGGGTGTAGAGGTCTACTCTTTAAAAAAATTTATCTAGATTTTGTTGCCTTTGAAAAATAGTTTGCACACTTTCTGTTGAGATTTTAAGAGATTTTGAGTTACTTTAAGGCCACTACTTATAGTCCAGTAGTCATGGCACTTCATGATGTGGTTTGATGGGCATGGTGGTAATTGGTCAAAGGTTGGACTTTGTGATCTTGGAGGTCTTTTCCAACCTTAATGATTCTGTGATTCCATGGCCTTCACCTTAGGTGGCACAGAGGATGATGTGGAATATCTCTTTATGCTGTTACAGCAACCCACACTGCCACAGGGAAAATGACTCACTGCAGAAGTGAGGGAATGGCCCTGTCTGTGAGGAGTCTCTACAAGGAGACAGGTTCTGCTCAGGGTGTTTCAGCATTCCTGAGCCCTGAAGGAGGGGATTGAAGACAAAAAACCCCAGATCATTCCTGAAGACTCTTCAAGCTGTCTTTTGGTTAAAGTGCTCCTTGGGGATACAGAGACCATGAGGAATCTAACCATAAATGCTCCGTGCTAGCTGAGTTTTAACTACCTATAGAAACTAGGCCATGAACAGAAAGAAGTGCAAAATTCACAGGGCTGGGGAAAAAAATAAACAAGAGAAAGTCACGCTGCATGAGTCAGTAAGATACAGCTGTCTGCATCAGAATACAGATAATGAGACCTAGGGCAAATTAACATTTGGTTACTGAAGCTTCTACACAGCCATCTTATCCTACTGGTTACTTTATATTTAGAAATGACTTGAAATTAGTTAGTTAGTAAGACTTAGGAAAGACGTCAAGGGTGGTGGTGTAGGTGAAGGATGTCCGAGCACACGGATTGTATCCTATAGCTATAAAGCCACTGTCCTCTGGGCAGAGGGTCCCAGGAAAGGCACCCTGTCCCTCTTCTCGTGCCATCTGTACCTGGCTCCCGGCGCCTTTGGCAGCCCCTCTGGCCCGCAGGGTGTTACCTTCACGTGTGCAATGCGGTAGTGACAGCCCAGCGCCACCTCCAGGCCTCCTCCCAAAGCCACGCCTTCGATGGCCGCCACCACCGGCTTCTCGCTGCTTTCGATGAGAGACACGATGGGGGCCAGGGCACCTCCATGTCTCTTCGGAGAGGAAAACCCTCGGATGTCAGCTCCTAAGGGAGCACCAAGAGATTAAGAGGAATTAGTAGGCGAGGCGGTGACTGGAACAATCCTTCCCTCTGTGCCACTGGACACAGCTGCTGACAGATGCCCAAGTCCTTGCAGAGCATGCTGCTGGCAGGAGAGTGGTTAACAGGAATCAACCCCTTTTGGGACCACCTTCAAGGAACCCTGGATCTTTGATCCTGCTCACAGAGCTCCAAGGATGGCTGAGTACAAAAATACAGAGTAACTGTAAGGATCATGCAGTCACTGCAGAAATTTGCAAACAATCTTGGTGTAATATTGAGCCTGGAATAGTTAAGTGCAATTACTACTATCGAGTGATGTAGAACTCCACAGAAATTCCCTAGCTTTTCAGGCTTCTTCAACTGGAGATCTGTTATTCACCACTGGCCCACCCCAGGTATATTCCATACACTAGACCAGTGAATGGTCCAGAGATTTTACATAAACAAAAATATGGACACTGAGGGAACACCAGGATCTTATGGAGTTGAGCAGCTGTCCCTCATTTCAGAATAAACAGACCAGCTTACTTCTGACCTGTTTCAAAGTCCAGCTTGTCAGGTGCCCTATGTGAACTGTGGCAGAGCAAAATAGACAAAGCACCCTCTCTTGTGGCCATTTCCAGCCAAATCAGGACTTTTACAAATCAGGACATAACAGCAGTGTTATGGGGCAGAGAATCTTCAGATGTGATAGGTGGAGAGTGTTTCACCTTTTGCTCAGCCTGTGTTTGATGTCTTACCTGCACTGAATTTCCCATTTTCTCCACAAATCATAACAGCTTTCACGGAGGGATCTGCATCTGCTTTCTTCAGCCCATCCTCTAAAGCCTGGAGAACTGCCCCACTGCAATAAAAGAGATTCAGTGAGTAGCCATCAACTACATCCCCCTTCCAAGAGGTCTGTGTTCTGAACACCAAGCAGCACAGTAAAGATGAGCACCATGTCCAACGGGCAGTCCCCATGCCTGGCTGCTGCCACAGCCTCTCCGGGGGAATCCTGTCCTTAGTCTCCTCCTACTCCGAGGACAAGCACCCAAACCCAACAGGCTGACCTGAGCCTGTCAGGCTGCCTGCCTGGAGACTCATCTTCAGGTTATGACACTGCTGTTTCCACAACAAGCAGCACAGAGAAACGTTCTTTTGAAGATGTTTTTATGAATTAAACATTCAGATTTTCAAGAAAACAGTTTAGCATAATTTAGAAGTAATTAATGCTAAACCACTGAAGGTCTAAGAACTTTTTGAAAGGAGCTCTAGGGATAAAAATGTTATCTTTCAAACACCAGACACAGGCTCTGCTTATGTTAATAAAGCTTTCACCTTGAAGATCTGCACATAGGTCCGGCCGTAAAATGGAGTGGGATCTTGTCAAAGGGAATTTGGGCATGAAACACTATACAGAACATGTCTTGACTCATCTGAACAGGTAGCTCTGCAGACACCAGCAATAAACGTGGCCAGCAAAGAATTAATGAAGAATTTCAAAATGGGTCTGTAAAAGCAAAAATAGTGTTTTTTCAAATCAGATATTTAAAAAGTCTGACTCAAGTGTATGTCCACTTTGCATTTGCCTCTTTAAAGCGAATAAGCTAATTCATGTGTTTGTATGGATGGACTTGGAAAACCTAGTCTGTTTTAGAAGGTGGTAACAACAGTGAGAGTAGATAAAAATAGAAGCATTAACACTCCAGTAACAGAAATCTTAATACAAATTTTATGTGTATATATAATTCAGATACTAAAATGTATTGATACACATACTGATATAGTTTGTGAGAGACTATTCTATGTGCATGTGTAGAGATGCCTCTGATACAGAAAATCTGAGCCACAAGCAGTTGGAATCTATAGGAATATCCAAGAAGTATCATCCACTTGCCCAGTCCTTTATAAAGCCAGCTTTCCTTCCTAGGCCTTCTCCAAATCCTGTGCACAGCTCCACATGTGAGCTTGGTGCTGAGGAAAAGGGAGCAGAGCTCTGCTGATGCCCAGTGGAGAGCAGCAGTGTTAATTACACAGAACTAATAAAAGGCCTGAGGCATGCTTAGCTTGTGCATGTTGCTCTTATGTATTAGAGGGCATTTAATCTAAAAAGAAAGCTTGTCATGAAGTAGATTAAAAACACATCATTGTAATCTTATGTACAGACATTTTTACAGAGCAATGCTTGCAGAATTCATGTGGGAATCCATAATCTGTGAAGGGAAACCTGTGAGTCCAAGGAGCTCCCTATTAAAGCCAGCTGTGTGAAGGACTCCCAGCCTGTGGGAAGACAGTTTGTAAGGATAGTGCAGGAGGCAATCTTTCCCAAGGAATTACAGCTGTACTGATGACTGAGGAGTGGAAACAGCCTTGCCTGCCCAATGAGGTCGGGTGTTATAAAAGAGTGGGGCAGCTGGCCACAAGTTGTAGTTGGAGCTTGAGACTCAGAATCTGCTGCAGTTTGGGATGGAGTCTGCTGGCTTGGAGGAGGTGAGGGACATGTGGTCCTGCAAGGGACAGACAAGGTAAGAAGATGCTGTGTGAGGGATAGACAGGGTCAGGCAGCCAGGTAAGGGACAGGTTTGGGTTAGCCAGTCATGCAGAAGGAAACTTGCAGAGAGGAGAGGAGTCAGTGACTGTGTGGGGCTGCCTGTGAGGAAAAGGAGTCAGAGTTGTCTGAAAGAAGTCCACTGAGACAAGGCATGAAAAGTTTTTAATAAAAGATTGGTGTTGGTGCCAGTCATGTCCATCTTGACATATTTACTACACCAGCCAACCTCTGCATATTCCTCCTTCAAAATCAGCAATTAAACCATTGGCAAAGTCTAACAATCAGGGCTGTTGGCTGAGGAGGGCTGTCTAGGAGGGTCTTCAGGACCATCTGCTGCCTGCATCAGGCCATGCTACACAGAAGGGTCAGCAGGAGCCTTGAGACCTGACAACCAGAGACTGGGAAAAGTGTTATTTTTGGAGAGAGAGCAGCCAATTATGTACCAGTTGTCCAATCCAGACATCAAAGACAGCCCTGAAGTCTGAGGTTAATAATGGTTCTGAAGAGTGAAACTTAAAATGAGAATAATTTGGCCATGTCAAAGTAAAACTAAGAGGTTAGTCAAGAAAGGTTACTCTACTGCATTTTGGTCCATATAGCAGAATATGAAAACCTTTCCAAATTTAATACACAAAGTGTGTTTTAATACATTAAAAATTTGTTTTTTCTCCCTCCTCTTGTCATATCTGTGGTTGCTGCTATATGAGGAGCACCCAATGCTTGTTGCTCTTTGAGTTGTGTTTGTGCACCAGTGAAAAGCTGGGCCACAACAATACCAAAATCACCCAGGGGCTGGGAGATCGCAGGGAAAGCCATTAGGAAATGTAATTACACCCTACAAACCATGGTGCAAAGAGGGGAGAAAAAAATATGTCCCATGATCCAAACAAATGTGAAGTTACTAATTTGCAACAATTGTATAGACAAATGGCACAATTCTGTCAGGAGCAGACAAGAAGCAATCAGTATTTCTGTGTCTGTTCCAGGCATGTGAGCAGCAGATGCAAAATGCCCATCTAGAGGGGTTGTCTGCAGCAAATGGAAAGGTTCAGAGCTCTATAGAGGAAATCAGTCACAAGCCCTCAGCACTTACAACAACACACTACTACCAAAATAAAAACAAGTTGTCAAGGCTGCCACAAAATCAGTTTGATCCCTGCCTCACCTTTTTAACCCAACGGGACTGTTTATGGCAGTGAATAATTTAACTTGGTACTTGTGTAAATATATCTTCTATTTCCATATAACTTTTTCCCTATGGGAATTTTTGTGGGATAAAAAGGAGGAAAAATTAGACTTTTTGCAGTTTTTTGTTTTCCTAAGATGGAGTTATAAGTTTGCCTTGGATATGTCACAGTCCACCACATGGACTGCGCACTGCTTTGTCACTCATGTGTTCTCACTGGCACCAAAAGATGTAATTTTCAATTAAAGCATCGTAGTAAAATATGACAGTATATAGTATAAAAATACTCATGAGAATCCCAGCTTCAAACTGCTAGAGCATTAAAGAAACAAAAAGTTACTGTAACTTTCAAAAGTATTTCGTTAGTATGACACTGTCATTCATTTAGCAGTAACAATGCAAAAATTCCCTCCTTGCTTTCCAAGCTTGCATCCCATCCCATGCCATGCAGTCAGTTCCACCATGGGTACTATTTTGACTGCAAGAAAAGTGATTCTGACAAGGTGATTCAGTGTTCTGGGTTTCAGGAACTCGAAACAGGTGCTGTTAAAGAGCAAGAGAATATTCTTGGAGGTTACCACACTAGGTTGTTTTTATTTTATGGAACTCGTTGCAGTGACTGTGATGTGAAATAATGAAGGTAAATTGTAAAATCCTGTTACAAATCCAGTACGTTTTAGCTGGAGTTTGTGAATTTCTTTCATTTAAAAAAAAAAAAGTAATGTAAGGGAACCCTGGATATTTACTTAATCACATTTAAAGAAGTGAGACTCGAATCTAACAGTAGAAAATGTCGTTTATAGAAAACAAGCTAGTCTGGTCCTTTCCCTTTGTATTTTTCTAACCTTCTTAATATAATTTAAAAACCTGACAACCCCAAACCTGAACACCAACAATCCAGGCTCTCCCATTGTCACAGGCTTCTTTTTCTTTGGATAGCTTCCTGCAGTTTTTTTTTGAGCTAAGTGCTGGATATTATGTGATCACCTACTTGAAATTGAGGACTTGTGTGCTGGAGTTACCTGCTCTGCTCTCCCTTGCTTCAGTGTCAGATCCAGCTACTGTCACACGTTGTTGTGTGACAAGTTGCTAATGCATCTTGAACAGTCCTGCACATAAATTAAGGCCAAAGCCAGAATGGCATCTTTTGGGTGGAATTTTAGAATAATTGTTTCAGGGAGAAGATGCTTATTCATCCCAGAATGTTCTGTGTCTCATCCTGATGAGGTGCTGATCCATGGGTAATCACATTCTCCTCTCACTGCTGTCTGTCTGAAACTGCAGCTTCTCTCATCTACTTTAAATTTTCTGATTTTTATGGTGATCAGTGTCAGAAGGACAATCCTGGCAGCCAGGGAGTGCCTTTCCCAATCAAACCTGTTATGCTGTCACACTTCATAGAATCCCATACATAAGCTCCCCTACTGCATGGCCTCCCCTATCCTCCCTGGAGCTTTTCTGTCCTTGTCAGCTCAAATGTTGAAATACTCCTTAAACTCCTCCTACTGCCCAGTGCCAGCAGCCTGCCTCTGCTGAGAAGGGGTAGTCAGTCCTTCCTTTTGCAAGTCTTGTCTTTCTGTTCCCCAAATTCCCAGTTCTTTGCATATCTAAGTCCCTTCTCTCAATGCCAAGGTGTTGTAAATGCAGATCTCTGAATAGTAAACTTCCAAACCAGGAAAAAACCCTCCAAACAAATCAAATTTGGCATGTACCACATCTGCTAGTGAAGAGAATGATTAGCTTAAAGGGGAGCCTGTGTGGGAACCAAATTTGCTGCCAGACTCTGAAGTCAGCACACATTTCTCAGGAAACACGGCCCCGCAGGTACCCAGCAGAGGATGGTGTCAGACAGGATAAAGAAAATTCCTGCCCACCAGTGGCTTCTAAAGTGCTAATGGCCGGTGTGGTGGCCCCGGAGGGGGGAAATTGATAATAGGGAGAAGTGGGGGGGGGGGGGGGGGGGGGGCTGGAGCACAGCAGCAAAACTTCACCAGTCTTAAAAAGCATTTGTACCTGCTGTGAAATTAAATTTTCAGGATTGCAGACATGGCTCCTGTCTGTAACTTGCACTGCCTGCTATCACCTGTGCAGTCAAACATTCCCAACAGCACTAACAAACCTGCTCCCTGTGGTCCAGTACAGAAATGTGCAGAAGTAGGAGGAGCACCCAGGGATCAGTGTGCTCTACCTTTCCTAGCTGCAGTCAGATCTCAGCTTCCCCATGGCAAGGGTGTGGGAATTATGGATCTCTTTTAAAACAGATATTACCCTGGCATGCCACCAAAGACCACAGACATGTCTCAGGTTGTAGTTTAATCCATCTCGGGTCTGCCAGAATCTTCCTTCTTCCCTGTAGGGCTGAGGGACAGGACCACAACCACACTATCTGTCACCCTGGTGTGTCAGAACTGCACCTTGCTGTGAAGGCACTGCAGGGCCAGGAGGAAAGGGCAGTAAAGGCAGAGATCTGTCCTGAAGAAGTTGTGCTGTTCTCCTCAAAGGCAGAGGTGACTTTGGGTTTTCTCCAGGACTTCTCAAAAGAGCAGAATTAAGATTCCTTAAGCACATATCTGTTGCTGTTGATGGTTGGACTCAGCGATTCCTTGATTCTTTAGGTTTGTATTTTGCATTTTTCATGGTAAGGATTGAAAGTTTATTGTGAGCACAGCCTGGAAGTCTTCTTAGGCTGGTCTTGGGCACAGGAGGTCCAAAGGATGTCTTAGACTGTACATTTCTGGGAGTCCTACATTGCTGGTTCATCTGAAGCCATCAAGTCACTCCAAGTTTCTCATGGTAATTACCTGAGCATGTGAAAACGTTCTTATTGCACTTCTAAACAAGTTGCAACAGAAGGGTGAGCACTGCCAGCTACAATGTAGCTTTGCTACTGAAGAGCATCGGGTTTCATCTCTTTCATGCTCCTCCTTGTCTCTATGAGCTTCTTTTCAACAAACTTTCTCATTTATAAGTCAAGCACAACTGCAGTGGGGTTTTTTGGCTTGTGAATTCAGACTGAGTAGACACTGTGGTCACTGTTACTGAACAACTACAGCTGCTTAGAAAGGGTTTATGTGCTACTCAGAACTAAAGGAACTAAAACCTGCAACTGATGTAAAGCTAAAAGCACGTAAGGCCTTTTCAAGACACATGAAAAACTAAAATTTCAGAAGCTCCTGCAGACTGGTGTTTGACTTTGTTTTGCACTGGCTTATGTTTGAGATTGCATGGGGCCCTTCTTGACTAAGATCAGTGTTTAGAGGTCAATTCTTTAATCGTTTTAAAGGCCAAATGAACTGCTTTCTGATAGCCCTGGCTGGGTTTACTCCTGGTGCCAGCTCTGCTTGCTGAACCATGGCTGATATCCACAGAGCCCTTTGCCCTCTCCCCTGTGCACACTTGGATAGCACAGGGATTTGCCAGGCAATCAAACCAGGGAATCTGAGGGTTGACTTGTACCGAACAGTGCTGAAGGCGCTGGTGGCTGAGCTAGCGCTGCTATGCTGTGTCTTGTTGAAGCAGTATCTTGATGTTTAAAGAGTTTAAGGTGATGAGAAATAGGCAAAGTTTTAAAACACCCTCTAGAGGAGATGAGAGAAAGTACTGCTTGCTGCGCCTGGCGCCTCTCCTGTAAAAACCCCCCACTAGAAATTATAAAGAAGAGCAGAAGTTATGGCCAAGTTCAGCACGTTGTTTGCAAAGCGAGATCCAGGCTACCTCTGAAAGAGCCGCCCGGGCCCCTGCGAGTACTGAGCGGTGTAGAAGTCCCGGCTGAGGCTCTCTGGGGCCGCCCTCCGTCAGGGACTGTGCGAAACCTCACTCGGGCACGGAGAGAGGGAAGGAAATCGGAGAATCCCCCACCCGCTCACAAGGGACCCCAGCCCCTGCCGGCGGTACCTGAGCGCGTTGACGGGCGGGTTGCGGAGCCGGATGACGGCCACGGCCGAGCCCCTCGCGTCCTGCGCCATGCCGAGCGCTCCCTCTGTGTCCCCGTGTCCCCCGCTGTGTCCCCGCCGTGCCCGGGCCAGCCCCCGGCTCGCCCCGCCCGCAGCCCGCCCCTACCGCCCGCTCGCTGCGGGGCTGGGCCCGGCCTGCAGAGCCCTGCCTCCGCTGGGGCTGCAAAATGCGGAGTATGGGAATTTTAGTTAAGAAAGGATGTTCATTAATGTTTGATCTTTGTAACTTTCAAGCCTAGTCAGCAAGAAAGGAGGTTTTACCCGTGAAACAGCAGCTCACAAGCTCTAAGTGGTGTCCAGGCGTTGGAAAGAGAAATTCCTTGTTGGTAGAATTGCCTCATTGAAGTCTAGGGCTCCACACGTTTCAATGATCTCAGTCCTAGGGGAGAAGGATGTGTGTGATGTGCCACAGAGAGGGCACACAGAATGCAGAACTTAGAGGCCACAAGGACATTTGGCAGAACCCCCAAAATAAGGAAGAAACTAATAAATAATTTCAGCAATTGTGCTGAAATCGGCTCTGATGGGTAAAAGGCAATTCCAGCAGGGGCAGATCATGACCATCGACTCACAGGCCACTAACCCAAGAAACCACTGATCCAAAGACTGGGCTAATTAGCATGAGAAACGAGAAAATAATTAATCAGTAGAAGATAGACTATTAAATAAAAGGATGATATAACTTTCAGCCAATAAACATAAATACCTTCATTTCCTAAAATGTATAAATAGTGAAAAGTTTTGATAGTTGTGCTGGCTTTGTGGATTTGGCAGCCAGCCTCCTTTCTGTGCAGAAATGTGAATAAATACTTTGACTCAGTGTTGGATTGGCATCTTGTACACTGGGTGAAAGAACCTATTCTGGGACAACACTGGGATTTATTGTGTGTTCCCAGTCAAGCTCTGTCCCCCTGGCCTCGTTGGGCATCACTTCATACCAGCCTCTCAGCTCAGTGCAGTGATGCCACTGTAAAAAGAGGTGAGGGGGGAAACATAGTTTCTAGTGTTACAATATGTATCTGTTGCTCTAAAATGTTATTTAAGAGGCAGAGGAGATTCTTAACTGTTATTATTGTATTATTTTTTCTAACTCTATAATCTCCCCTTTACGTCTCTTGACCTTTAAAATTTAGTCCCTGGGCAGAATGGCTACAGCTCCTTCTCATGTCTGGAACTGGTGTACACAATTTTAGAAATTGATTTACATGTACAGAAAGGTCTTTCACGCAAAGCAACCTTTATTGCTGCTTCTATATAACCTTTATTATTATAGCTGTTGTGGTGGATCACTACAGCTCTTCTGGTATTTATCATACAATGTTACCCCCCCCCCCCCCCCCCCCCAAACTAGTGATAATAGCTGGTATTTGCTTGTAAAAAGCATGTTCTGGGAGTTTATAAAAATGGTGTAAATGATGCCTTGGAGAGTTAGCTGGTCTGTTGAATTTTTATTGACCAGAATGAAGCCAAAGATCACTCCAAGTTGTACTTTGTGTTGATAATTTACAGATCTCATCTACTTGTCCTCTTACAATACAACTGCAGTAGTTGTGATAAAACAGCCCCATTTCAAGCCCAAATAAACACAGAAGAAAGCAGTGCTCAGGAAAGGAGAGCTCATAGTAAAAAGAAGTAGTTCTACGTTGTCATGGAAAAGTTCAAGTAATATTTAAGGTTTTAGGCCTTATGCTTGTCTTTTTTCCCCCTTTTCCTTCAAGATGAATGGAGTTTGGTAGTGAGAAGAAGAAATGCATTTCAGTGTATACAGCAGAGAAGTTTTAAGTCTTGGAAGTTGTGCAATGACCAAGTGCAAAGGTCTGAGTTTAAATCCAGCTCCCAAACCAATGGGGAAAGGTAAGTGTGTGGCACAGGCCCCAGTTATGCTTCTGGCTGTGTTTTCCTCTCCCAGCATTTCTACTTTCACAGCAATCAGACCCAAAGGTTGCAGGCAGGAGTGCAGGTTGCAGAGCTTGTCAGTGCACTTCACCTTGGCAAAATGTTATTAGGATGGTCCAGTTTTTTTCCTGTAGCTTTTGTGTGGTTCCCCAGGAGCTTGTGCAGGTCTGTGTCAGCCCTGCTGTTCTAAAGCTGTGCAGGGGCTGCCAGGCAGCTTGTGCTTAGCTGGAAAACAGCTGTGGGCTATGGAACCAGAGAACAAGGTGGCAGCTTTCTCTAGCCCTAGGCCTGCCAAAAGAGTAGAGATCTCACTATTCCAGATCCCTCTGATTACTGGTCTTTTGCCCATACATTAGAGGATAATACTCAGAAAATACACCTAGCACCCAACTCTGGGAAAAGGCTTCTAAGGAACAGCAAATCCTTAGAAACTCCAGTACTGGAAGTAGGAATAAGGGTATTCACCAAAGGATAGATTTTAATGGATGTGAATGTTGTGCTTTTCTTCTGAACCCCTCAGAAAGTGCCATAGTAGAAGAAAAAGATTGCTCCTTCTTTCTGAGCTAGAGCAACACAAATGTGTTGAGTCTCCTACAGCCCCCTGGGATCATCAGCCTGCTCAGGAAGTGCTGAATGAGAAAAACAAGTGCTTTATTTATAGGAGCCTCAGCTTAATTTTTATTCTAGTATATCAGTGCTGCAAGGTACTCAAGAAGAAGCACCTTGATTTGCTCTAACCTTATTCACACAGAACAAGAATTACTGGAAAATGCTTTTTTGGCAACTGGACAAACCCTGTCCATTTCTGCACCCAGAGACATGGGAAAAGGTGAGTGCAGTAATGTCCCAGCTGGAGGAGTAGAGTATTTCTGTGGGAAGAACCTCTGAGGAACATGGAAGGTCTTATCAGCTGTATTGTGCAATCTGAGTGGAGATTTGTGCTAAAGCCCATGGCCACAGTGCTGAGAGGGGCAAAAACTCTGAAAACTTACTGGTTCTTGTCATCAGCTGGTCTAAACTCCAGGCTTGAATTACACTTTGCTGTTGAAATGACAGTATGGAGGGCCAGCTAAATCCAACAACAACTGGTTTCTGCTTTCCCTTTTACAGCTATGGTTTTTAATTATTTTTTTCCCTTTAAAAATTATCTGTTGTAAAAAGAGCTGCTGAACCTTTGTAATCATTGTCTGGCCCCTTCATGTGTGGTAAAAACCAATACTATTTCATCACAAAATAGTTTTCAAATTCTTCTTTGGTTATCACGCTCTTAAAAGGTGTCCTCTAATAACTTTAAGTTTCTTTTCCAAACTGTCTCCACAACCCAGCCTCCCAGAGCCTCAGTGAGCTGGAGTTCAGTGCCTCAGGGCTGACACAGGGAGCTCTCACAGAGGCACAGCTGGAGCAAGTGTGATAACTACAACTACACAGCAAGGCACACTGTGGGCCACGGAATATCATCCTATTTCAGTTTAAATTTCTGCTGAAGAGCTACAGCTTCTTTCAGCCATGAAGGTTATTTCAGCTTGATATGATAAAGACATTTAGAAACCAAACCTTTACATCCTAGCTGAGTGTCCTTTGGGGAGGTTTTTTTTGTTTTTCCCCAGTAGTAAAAAAGGGTTTTAAATGTTTTGGAATCTTTGCTTCATGTTTTGTCTTGTAAAGTAAGGCTGTACATAATTAAATGTATAGTTAACTTTGCCCTTTTAAATCCATTTAATAACTTAAAATCTAGTATGCAGGTGGAGAACGGTTGTATATCCAACTCTGCACTCCCCCTTAGAAATAAAGAGCTCATTTTTGTTTAAAATGTGTGTGTGCAGGTGTGGAGAGCAGTGACACAGCCCTGTGAGCACAACAGCTGTTAGCATGGTATCACAGACTGCTTTGGGTTGAAAGGGACCTTAGAGCTCATTTCATTCCACCCCCTCCCATGGCCAGGGACACCTTCCACTAGCCCAGATTGCTCCAAGCCCTGTCCAACCTCGTCTTGAAGGACTTTTGTCTTACTGAGGCTTTACTCTGTTCCTTTAATTCTGGAAACCCAGGATTACCCCTCTAAAACTCCCCACTGCATCAAGCTGGTCTGTATTTAAGTACATTTTAGCCCTGCAAACACAACGCCATGGACAATTTTGCACACATAAAGCTGGTCTGACACATATGTTAGCAATGTACAAACTACAGCATTTCCCACCAAGTGGTTTGTCTGTTCCATATTTATCTCGCTCTGTACCATGCTGGGTATTTAAGATCTAAATTGTCTTAAACAAAAGTTGCCATTTCAAAGATAGGACCTCGGTTTTTCCCTGCCAGAGCAAAGTATGTTTGTTATTTTTAAGAGTACAAGCTAATCTCATGACTTTTGAGCTCTGATATTTGTGTGGTTTCAAAGCAACACCTCCTGGCAAGCCGTGGTATTGCTTGTGCAGGGAGAGACGTTCCTTGTAGGATGATACATGACAAACCAGGAATGCCGTGGAGCGATAGAATCACAGGATGGTTTGAACTGGAAGGGACCTTAAAAGCCCATCTCATTCCAACCTCCTGCCATGGGCAGAGACACCTTCCACTATCCCAGGCTGCTCCATACCCCATCCAACCTGGCCTTGGACACTTCCAGGGACGGGGCAGCCACAGCTGCTCTAAGAAACTGTTCCCAGTCTAGCAGTGGCCTGCAGCAAAAACTTTTCCTTGCTTAGTGTGCAAATCAGAGTGTGGAGGATGTGGCTGTTCCAGCTTCCACTGGAGGAGAAATAAAATTTGGAAGTGTAGTCCAGAATTCTTTAAAATGAGAGCACACATAAGCACTTAGTGCTGTCTGACAGGTATTGCTGTGCTTTTCCTTTGTGTGTGTGTGTTTGCATCGCAGGTGCTGGTTTGCAATGGACAATGTCACCACAAGCCATGCAGGGCTTTATCCATAAAAGAGCAGAGCCAGCAAGGGATGCTTGCTGTTGTGCCTATAAATGGTGAATGGATGTTAGTGCTCATCTTTACCCTCTTAATTTGTTCTCTTTTCCCTATTCCACTCTAAAAATGACTATAGAAGCAGAAAACAGAAGCATGAAGGGAAATTTGGAGCAGCTTCAGAAAAATTCCTTGGTGCTCCAAGGATCCCATTCCCTGAGCGCTAAATCAACGTGGGTGTCCTTAGGAACAAACAAGAATACTACAGAAGACTTGGGAACACCACAGGACAAAGACTAAAGTTACAGTGTCCTCACTCACGGCATTGCACGTGGTTCAGGCGCTGTTGTGCTGCACTGGCGTCCCATGGAACAATCCAACAGCCTGGAACAATGCAAGGAGTCGGACTGAAAAACAGCAGGCGATGGCTGCAGAAGGCTGAGGTGTGACGTAAATGTTCAGATGCTCATAATAAAACCCACACAGGTGGCTGCCGGGGGCTATTTCTGGAAGGAGATGGTAACATTGTCAATGAAGTTGACAAAAAGATACATGTAATCAATATGTTTTTCTGTTCTCCATTGCAGATTCATTGATGTAGCACTAAAGAAACTCTTTTGTATCCAGCAGCAAGCTACAGTGTTAAAAGTGTTTCTCAAAACTTGGCATCTTAGTATCTAGCTTGGCCACGCACGGCTGTAACCTGGTGTTGAGAGAACTGGCAGGTAATATTAGAATTCTAGGGCTGCTGTCACCAAGTACTCAAAAACAGGGTAAACCGCAAATACCAAGTCGTGGTTTGGCCATTCTTTTCGCACTCAGCCACGAGTCCGGTGCTCGTCTGTCCATGCCGACCCACGCAGGTGATGCTGTCCCAGTTCTGGGCAGCCCTGCCTGCGCCAGCTGGGCTTCCTGCACACATCGCGCCCGGCCCAGGGCTTGTCGGGAGCACCTCAGAACGGCCCGAGGTGCCCGCCCTGCCCGGCCCATCACAGGCGCAAGGGCAGAGATGCTGCGGGTCCGGCCATTCTCGGCCCCTCAGGGGCACGGCCAGGGCTGCTGCAGGTCTGTCCGTTCCCGCCGTACCGTCCATGCCCGGCCCCTCACGGGCACGGCCCGAGGCCGCCTCACGCCTTCCCGCCCAAAACCCGCCCGCGCACCACCCTGGGCCACGCCCACCAGATTAGACCACACCCACGTGCACAAACACCCCGCCCATGTCCCGAGGCCCCGCCCACGCCGCCGTGACCCGCTCGCGCTCCATCAGACCCCGCCCACACGCCTTAAAGCCCGCCCCTGCCCCTCGGACCCCGCCCATGGCCTTTAGGCCCCGCCCCTGCCCCAGGCCCCGCCCTCGCCTTAAAATCCGCCCGCAGCCGGCACGCGCCCGGAGGTGACGTTTCGGGTCCGGCGCGGGGCGGAGCGGCGGGGCCGGCTGGGGACGCGGAGCTGTGGGAGCGCAGTGCGCAGGTAATGGGGAGCTCGGGGGTACCGAGTGCGCCGGGAACGGGGGGCTCAGTGATGCGGGGTACGCCGGGAGCGGGGGGCGCAGCGAGCACGATGCTAAGGGAGCGCAGTGTCCGAGGGACGAAGTGCTGAGAGAATGATGCGCCCCAGGAACGCGGTGCTCGGGGGTACGGGGTGCTCAGGGAATGCCGTATGCAGGTAACGGGGGTGTTCGGGGAATGGTGTGCTCAGGGACACGGATGCTCGAGGAATGGGTGCCCGGCTTTTGGGGTGCTCAGGAAACTCCGCTCCCGTTTGCAGGCGCGGAGCTCTCACGCTTGTATATTTCATGTAAAGAAGGGACTTTTTCCAATTGAAGAGAACGGTCAGAGGTGCAGCCGTGGCCCCGGCCGAGGTGCTGGCGGTGCCTGCTGTGGGGCAGGTGAGCAGTGCCAGGGTGTTAGCGCTGCTTTCCGGGCAGCAGGAAGCGTTTCAGTCAGTCTCCAGATAACCTGGAGCAAATCCCGCCGGAGCTAAGCTCTGGTGTCTGTCCTAATCCTGTCTGAGGGCTGTTGACGACGACAACAAAGACCAGCGCAGGCTTCAATGGTTTTGTGCCCTCTCCAGTTAAAAAAAAAAGTGTAGGAATTTCGATGCTTCTCTCATGTGGCAGAAGTTTAGGAGAGTGGATGGGATAAATTTGGTGGATGCTTCACTTGGGCTATGTGGCTTAGCCCAGAGAAGTGCAGCTCTTAAGTTAATGAGGGAAGGCAGGAACTGTAGTGCCAGGACAAGGGGAATGGCTTCCCACTGCCAAAGGGCAGGGATTGATGGGATATTGGGAAGAAATTCCTCCCTGTGAGTGTGCTGAGGCCCTGGCACAGGGTATCCAGAGAAGCTGTGGCTGCTCCATCCCTGGAAGTGTCTAAGGACAGGTAGAACAGGGCTTGGAGCAACCTGGGATAATGGAAAGTGTCCCTGCCCCATGGTAGGGGCTGGAATGGGGTGAGCTTTAGAATCTCTTCCCATCCAAGCCATTCTTCTTTTCTCTTTGTAGGGAAGGACACTTCCCTAGGCACAATTTCATACTGTGCCTCATTTTTGCTAAATGGCGATTGGGTGTAAGTAACACCTGCAGGGGTAGTGCAATGAAAATAAAACCTTTAGATAAAACAGACAGGAACCTGACTCCTCTCTCATTTGAGCTCTGTGGGAATTTTGCTTCTGGAAAGTGCTGAGACCTTGCTGTGACTTCACTTGCAGTTGTTCTTTTAACCTGTTTTACTGCTCCAGAGGTAGGCTGCGCTTAATATACTGATCTCATTCTCAAAGCAGAGCAGAAAAATAAAGGTAAATACTTTCTGCATTCACTCCAAGACGGGGTGGAGTCGTGATCTAATTGCTCCGAGGAGTCATTTGAGCTGTGAAAACTTGCGTTTTTGTGGTAACTATGGATCTGGAAGCGTGGAATTTCAGGAATGGGTTTGATATTATATTACTTTTGGAAAGGGGAGCCCTGTGCACCTCTTTTCTATCCCTCTGCTTGTCTGTTTTCCTTGCTCCTCAAGTGCAGGTCTAAGTGGTGGTGTGGTGGGCTGGATTTATGTGCCAAATCTACCTGCAATTAGCACCATATGGAAATTGTGTCCATGGAGCTGTGTGTCTGTACCTGTGTATCCAAGAGGGAGAGGCAGCCCGCCCACTAGGCAGTGACAGGGATCAAAATCACTTAAGCTGCTCCTGAAAGTTCCCTGAGGCTACACTTTGCTGGACAGTCCTGGTGTACGTGGTTTGGCTTTTTGGTGGTGTTTGTTGTTTTGTTTTGGATTTTTTTGGGGGATGAAAGCTGCACACTACTCCTTCCAGATGTTCTTAATATCCTCAGCCTCTTCTTTCCACTCTTTCCCAGCAGAAATGTTTTTTTTTCCTAAAAAAGTTTCCTTTTGGGTGCTGACCAAACTGGTATCTGTGAAGGGTTAGAAATACAGAACTGGGGCATTTTTATAATGCTGTCTGTGGTGATTTTCACCTATAATTCCATGGCAATAATTGCTACAACAGATGTTCTTGTTTAGAGAATAAAACCAATTTTTGCTAAATGTAAAGATGGGAGTGCTAACAACAAATAAAGAAATCACAGAGAACAGGTGGATAAAAAATAGGAACAGATGTAGGAAAGAAGGAATTACTCTCAGTTGCTCTCTTTTGGCCTGAATTATATTTTAACAGCTGTTTCTCACAGCAGAAAGCTCTCCATCCAAAAAGATAAAAGGTGAGACTATTGGCAAGAATGTATATCAGGTGCATGCAGAGAAATTTTTTTGGAAATATAAACAGTTTTCTTACTCTCACTAAGACTAGCAACAATTAACCTGGAAAAAACCACTTTTGCTTATTGTGTTATTTTAAAGTCTTTGTTAGTACAGCAGTTTATACTTAGTGGTAATTAGTGCAGAATAAGTGCTTCTCCTTGTAATGTGCAAGACTTTTATATAAGCCTTTGCGACATAGATTAATGGCTTAATTGCAATGTTAAAATACTACTTCTGGAACAAATGCTGAATTTCCAGACCTTGATGTGGTTTGGTTTTACATGCTTTTTGCCATATGGCTCCTGCCCCAGCCCTCAACCTGCTCTTCAGTGTACACAGCCCATTGTTTAGATCTCCTTTCCTAGAAGCATTTTCCTTTAGTTCCCTTATTAAAATTACTTATGCTGGCTCTAACTGCTGTCCCTGTAGAATTTTTCTTCACAAGTTCTCATGAAGAAGATAACTTGCCTGTTATTATTTTTTGTTAGAAATGGCAGTATAAGCTTTAATAAGCGACTATCTCCAATATTCCAGGTGGGTCTCAGCAGTGCAGAGCTCAAGTTAAATATTGACTTGTGTAGGGACTTTGGTCTTGGGTAATCCCTGCAGAAGCTGCAGCCAGGAGAAAGGTGGTGTGGCAAAGATATTCACTTTAAACCACCCCCTGCTAAACTGAAGCCAATCTGGCTGTGGGGAATGGTCCAGAGGAGGCTCAGAAACCCCTTAGTGTCCCCATGTGCAGGGCTGGGAGTCTGCATGATGTGAGGAGACAACCAAGTCTGTACCAGGCGGTGGTGACAGCCCCAGTCTGTCTCTCTGTAGGAAAAGGAGTGGAATTTGGGATCTCCCTGGTGGTGCCACGTCTGGTGGTCTGCTCTAATCTTGCTCTTATTTGTATTTAACTGTCCCTCGAGCTGGAGGGAATTGTGTGTGCCAGGAGCCCAGCTGGTAGGAGGTCTCTGCTCTGGGACCATGGCTCCTACTACAGAAGGCTCTTTGTGCTTTACAGACACGTGATCCCTAGAAAAAATAAACATTTCTCATTCTTGCAGAGATTTGCTCTCAGATATGAACTAAGCAATAACTGTTTCAGCACTTTCAGCCTGCTCCATCCATCTTTCCTTGTGTTGTGGGCTTTTTTTCCAAAAGTCTAAAATCTGCTTGCTAAACTTCATTGGAAATAGAATTCCTCTGGGACTGATGAGATAAATTCTGTTCTTGGTGGCATTTATTGTTCTTGATTGCTTTGCTGTGGGGAGCTCAGCAAGCAACATAGAGATGTATATTAAAGAAAACTAATTTTTCTCTAGCTAAAAGGCTTTATAAGAGGTGGGAGGCATCTTAGACTTTATTTGCTTGTGGGGAACAGGAATTTCAAACTAATCAGAAGGTTTTAGCAAAAAAAGAACATCTAGTCATCTATGGTGCTTTAGGTAAAATAATTTTGCTGTCCTTTAATAGTAAAATATATTGAGTAGTTTATACCTGGGGGAATAAGTTATTTTATATCTGTGCTAAGTCTGTTTTCTGTCAGAATCTGATTCTAGGAAGATTTTTCTCCTGTGTTATTGGAAGAAGGTTGAGTATGTCATGTGTCAACTTGGTTTACTTATAATCTGAGGTCTTGATGGAAGAAATATTTTGTTTTAGATGCAGGATTGGGTTGATGACTCCTGCTTTTTTAACTGTATATTTCTGAAACCATTTCCTTAAACGTGATGGGTGTGAACTGAAGAACCTGTAGAGTAAAAAGTGGCTCGAGTTTTTAGCATTCCTGTCAACTTTCTGCACTTTGTGGATGCAGTGTAGCAGTGTGACTCACTGTCAGGTGTGTGTCACGGATGTGTGGCTGTCTGGAGTGGCTGAGGTCAAGGTTTAGGCTGAGCTCCAGATGGTGGCCAGGGGATTACTTTGAGAGCTAATTACAAGGCTTCTTTGTGTAAGTCTGAATAGTTACATCACAAAGATATTCTTTAATGATTCATCGGGCAGTTTAGTGGGGGAAATACCCACAAGTTTTTAACTTTCTGATGAGGTGTGTTTTGCCCTTAGCCTGCCTGGCTTGTGTTGAGCTGTACCCCAGCACTTGCAGTCTGTTTTAATGGGTATTCACTTCCTGGCTCTGCCAATGGGATCTCTGGCATGTCTGAGCTCTGGATGTCTCTTTTTCTGTGCATGTGTGGCCTACATTTCTCCTGCATCCACCTCCAGCTGCTGTGGTGTGGGCTGTGAAGAAAGGGCTCTGCCTGTGGTTTATTCAGGCCTAGACTCCCGTGAGTGAGCAAAGGCTATTTTTGGAGTTCCCTCGGGGAGAAGGTAGTCAGGAATCCAACCTTGGAGCCGAGCAGAGGGGAGTGCAGCAGTGTCAGCCTTGGTCACTGTGTTGGGTCAGCTGCTGGTGGTGGTTCTGTCACTGAGGATCCTGTCTCCTGCAGAATGGTGTTAGCAAGGTCACCCGACAGCAAAGTGCTGAGAAAACATTCATTTTACTCCACTGGTTTGTTACTGTTGCGAAGAAACACCTTGTCCACAGGAAACACCTTGTCCACATTTCAGAGACTTGTGAGTTTTGGTTGTTCCTCTCTTAGCTCAACAGATTTACCCTACAACTCATGGATGAAGAGCATTGTCCCCAGCATCCATATCTCTGGATCAGTGTGCCAGCCTGTGTGTGAGGTTGCATTTTCACTCTGATAGCTGGTGCCACTACAGTTGTGACCTTCGGTCTGTGGCAGGATGGCTCAGTGCTAAGGGGGATGAAATTTCCTTGCAATGTTATCCTTCCCTGTGTCTGGGCTGCTCAGGTATCCCTCAAAGAGGAGTTTCCCACTGGTGCTGTGTATCCAGTGCTGCTGCTGGCTTCAGGTCAGCCTGACACCTCCATGTTGGTGGAGGAAACAGAGTGCTGGACTCTCATGCTGGTGGTGCAGGTGGCAGATGGATGGCTGAGTTTTCATAGAATCATTTGTTTTCTACCTGTTTTTCTTACAACCTGGACATTAAAGTTCACCATGGTGCTTGGGACACCGCTTTGGGAATAAAAATGTTTAGCAGGTGCTTTAGCTGTAGGGCTGCCGGGAGGACTCCTGTGTCCCTGTGCACAGGTCAGTGTGTCATATACCTGACACAGTGCACTGTGACCTCCCTGGTTCCCTTACAAACAGAGCTCTCCTTTAATGGGTTATTTACATTCCCCAAGGTACAGTGTCCTGAAGTTCAGTGTGCTTGTCTGTCAGTACTGGGAGGAAATGCTGGTGCTGGATAACTGATTTAGTGCGTTCTCCTGGGTAGAGGCTCCTCTAGGAACCTCTGGTGGGCAGAACAAGGGTGCTGGCTGTAAGCTACAAGTATTATTTTTGTGTTCTGTCATCCATTGCATGTTCCTGCAGGCAGGAGTCCTCTGGGCAGAGATAATCCAAACTGCTGATGTGCTCTGTGTAGTGCAGTCGAGTTGAGGAGCTCTGTGGACTGACCAAATGGGCAGTTGAGCACATACCTGTATAGAAGCCTCCTAGTACTCAGAGCCTTAGGGAATGTTTGCACAGTCATTTTTTGCTGTGGCTAGGGCCAGAATGTACTGCCTGCAACAGAAAGTCATCATGATGTCCCTTAAGAGGTAAAAGGATTTGTATGGGTTTTCCCTTGCTTTGTCAGGGAATAGCTGACCTTGGGGCCAGCCATGAGCTGGCTGCTTTTCTGTGTTTCTGAACACGCTGAAGCAGCAAAGATCAGTCCCCAGAATCCATGTGAGATTTAGGCAGGACCCTTTTCAGAACCCAGATTACCTTGAAGTCTCTCTTTGCCTTGATTTCCAAAATAATTCAGTTCTCCTTTAAAAAAGCTAAACCTAAGCCCTAGCTTCCTGGTTCATGGAGTGGGAGGCTATTGTGTGCCTGACCTCAGACTGGCGGCTGCTCAAGGTTCTGCAACATGTGATGCCTGGTGTTGCATCAGGTGATAGATGGGGGATTTTGCTGATTCCCTCTTGGCCAAGACATCCTTGAACCTTCTATTTTGAGAGGTCCATATTGTTGCAGGACTGAAAGAAACATAGATTTCATTGTTGCATCCCATGGGCTGGTTCTGGGAAGTTGTTGACAATTACAACAGCCCTCGCTTCTCCAGACTGTCAGTGGAACCAGCACAGGTGGCAGTAAAGAACCTGCTCAGGCTCTTTGTGCTCAATGAGCTCAGTGCTTTCTTTGGAGGTCACTTCATACTCCTTCATCTCCCTTCTTCTCCTGTAAATCACGCTTTTCCCAAGGTTGTTCCCTCAGGTTTCATTTCCATCTTTTTGCTGAAACCTTACATCTCCAAGAAGGTGGTGCTAGACCACACTTGTTTTTCCATAATTAGAGGATTAAATCTTCCAGACGTTCTTTGAAGCCACTGAGAGAGCAAGGCTATTACCAGAGTCACCTGGAGGTGCATTAGGGACTCTTAGGAGCTTGTTTATTCTCTGGGTGATGAGAGGTATTCCTTGTCCTCCTTTCTCTCAGGCTAGCTCAGATTATGCTGATGGCATTAGTGAAGAACGATTCCAAGTCTGATGTCACTCTACAGCAAAAACTTGGAGGTTTGTTGAGACACCGGGACTTTGCAGAGTAACCCAGGAATGAAACTGCATTTTGTGGGGCAAAATGTGCTGAGAGTGGTGTTTACAGGGGGAACTGAGGCTTGTGCTTGAGAGAGCTGAAAAAAGGAGCTCCAAGCAAAGCTCTACACACACATGCATGTGTGGAGTTACCTGAAGCTCAGGGGAGTTGCTTTTTAAGCACTTTTCTTTAATCCCTGTTGTCTCTATGACACTCTGTTCTTCCTTTTGTAGTTCTTCCAGCAGCAAGTTGACAGGATTGTAAATTTGGGCTATGTGTAAAACCTCTATACCTGTGAGCTTGCAAATAGGACTTGTCCTGCAGATATTCCCAAAAGGGGAAAAACCCTTGGGGATACTTTGCATCTCCAGCAGTGAAGAGTGAAAGTGGAAATGGACAGCAGATACTGAGCTGTAATTATTGGGAAGCAGGAGTCTTTCCTAGGCTAGTGGGAACGTTCAGAGTGTGACCTGAGTAATCTGAAAGAGTTAAAGGGTTTCACTGAATGCCTTGAGCAACTTTGTGACTCTTTCACAGATGCTTCCAAAAGGACACAACATAGATAACGGGAACTGCGGGGTGCGCCACCTTGAAATTTCATCTGCCTAAGTAGCTGCTAGTCCAATTCCATTAATGTTTGCATATTTAATAAACTTCTAATGTGGGATTTTAATGAGTTGGCAGTTATCTCTGAACACCCAGCAGCAGCAGCAGTCTCAGAGTTTAGGTGGCTCTCAAATGGAGATTTCTCTCACTTAGAAGGCATGTGGCCTTTCCTTGGGCAGTCAGCACTTGGCAGGCTCTGGAATACTTTGATTTGGTTTGTATTGATGTACATCAACAGTGATTTTTTAATTTGGATGGAGCCCTAGGGTTAAGTTTTTTGGGGAGGCATCTTTTTAGAAAGCTAGATATAAGAAAAGTGACCTTGGTTAATCTTGTAACACACCATTTATCTGCTTGGGATGTTTCTTGCTAGTGATCTAATTATTCTGGCAGCGAAATGGGACTGCCAGGGAAATTACTTCTAATGTGGCATTTGCTCATTTACGCTCCCAGTGCTTTTGCTTTGCCTTTTCAGCCTAATTTTGCAAACATATGTCCCACTCCTCATAGTCCCAAGCAGGGTAAGAAGTTCCCTGGTTGTGCTGCACAGTTGAACCCAAGTGTCTCTGGTGAGGAGAAGGAAGGTAATCTGTCATCAAGGGAACCGTAGCCAAATTCAGCAGAACAGTTCAGTGTTTATGCTTTTGAGATAAACCTGAGTGTAGTAAATATATGTCAGTATGTCAAATGTAGCAGGCAAGGTGAAAAGGGACTTTTGATAACACAGTGTAATTCTCAGTTCTGGCACCAGTATGACTTTAAATAAGTCCCTTGCCACAGTATGCTTCTGTGGATGGGAGATGTATAAGCTGTGAGGGTAGTAAGGATGAGGAAATAATTCCTTACAGCCTCCTTTGAGATAAGACAGCAGTAATTCAGTGACTGGACCATCAGATGGGTTTCAGGTCACCTTTCAGTGGGCCTGGCAAAAAGCAGGAAAAATTTAGTGTTTATCTGAGCCATATTTTAAATGGAAGTTCTTTTTATATCTCCAGAACACCAGTTTGGGAGGAACAGCAAAGAGAGTTAAGGACAAAAACTGATGGACCATTACATCTTTCGAAATGAACCTTTTCACACTAGACTACTGGAAAATAACATGTCCTGAAGGTGAGTAGGTTTTGTATGTGACAGATGAGCTGCCCAATGTCTTGGGCATTGAACAAAGGCAGATCCACCCTCGTTCCAGCTTGGTCTGACACTGCCTCTCTGGGCTGGCACAACCCATGGAAACTTGCTTGTGAAAATGTGTATTTTATTACCAGGAGAAATATGGAGGAAGCAGGGAATATTTTCCACTCATGAATTATCATTGATGTAGAAGCCTTTGAAAAAGCTGGAGTGCTCAGTGAAAGAGGTGAGCCATTGGGAATATGGATATTTTCTGGCAAGTGAAGAAAATGTAGCTGTTTTATTTGGAGCATGAGAAAGTTAAGCTTGTAAGACAAACTTTGGTTTGGTTTGGCAAGTTTATTAAATTACATAAGGCATTTTCAAGTTTTGTTCCAGTCGTACCTCAAATGATATTTTCAGTGTTCAGAAGAGCTAAAGAAGAGTGCTTGCTATCAAAGATGATAAAGCAATTTCCCCAAAGTAAAGAACATAATGCTTGAATGAAATTAAATCAGAGTTGTATTTTGTAGAGTTTGTGATATCTTTTATGTTATTTTTGTACTCAGCCCCTCAGGGCTGTAGGCAGTGACTGTACAGTTTTGTTTTAAAATCCTTTAATAAAAGAAATCAAAATGGGAAATATTACATAAGTCCTGCACTCAACATTGAAATAAAAACAGCATTTCTGAGACAGTTAAGGTTTAAAATATCTTGGTTTAGATTTTAGTCTCACTCTAATAAATTACATATAAAGGGAAGCCATGAGCTATGTAGGCCTAATTTTGCCCACTTAGCAGCATTCTTATTTTTTTTAAATCAGGCTAATAAATTTGCTGTTCTGATGGCTACTTTGTTAATAATTATTTTTTCTGTTTTTTCACATGAGCTAGCTAGCAGCTCTGAACTCAAAGACAGTTGTGGAGTGTAAATGGTGAAAAATAAGTGGTTGTCAGTTGTCATTCTGCCTACATAGAAATTGCTTGAAAATGTTCAGCACTGGTGTCACAGGCCTTTTGTACATAAATGCTTTTCCACATGAGGAAAAAATCCCAGTCGAAGCTCAGCCTAGAATGAACTCTTCATGTGCTTTTATAGTCTTGAAGCTCATTAGCCATGTGAGTTCCTTGAACATTTGTATGTTTGGTAGCACAGAGAGCCTCTCAGGAATGTAGGACTTGACAGGTACAACAGGATGCAGTGTCAGATTTTACTTGTTGAGGAAGAGAAGTCTTGTAGCTGGAGAGAAAAATACTGTTCACATTCATTGGTGCTCTTTGGTGTCTGGTATGATCTGCACAGTTCTGCATAAAAGGATGGAAACCTGAAATCCCCAAAGCAAAAGGTGTGACTGAGTTCTGAAAGCTCTCTTGTCTTTCCTAAGTGCCTCTGTTTTCCAAGTGTCCTCTTCAGATGTTATTTGTCTTTTGCCAAAAACCCCATAAAGCTAGGGAATCTCACTGGGAAATACCTTTTCTCGTGTAGTCTGTATTTTGCTGTTGTGTGGATGAGCAGAAATACTTTCTCTGCCTTTTGCTTTCTCCTCTCCCAGTCTGTAAAAAGTGTGACTTTACTCTGTGGAGAAAGATTGTGCAACAGAGTGAAGAGAGAGAGTGAAAAGAGGATATTTTTTGCTGTTCTAAGGCTTCTTTGTTTTCAGAGGTCAGGAGGAGCTGAGCTCTAGTGATTTCATAGGCTCTCTTATTACCTGTTCTCATGCTGGCCATAAGCCTAAAGTGACAGATCCTCCTCTGGATGAGTCATTAAGTAAATATCAGGCTGTGTTGGTATTCCTGCTCCAAGCACTTGTTCTTATTTCTTGTGTGTTGTTTACTCGCTGTTTTCTTAGCTGCTATCACAACCCCAGCAGCTTTTGTCAGCACAGGGACTTCTCACGGTGTGCAGCTGGGGAGAGGCACCTGCACTGGAGCCAGGAGCTGTCCCAGCCTTGTTTGAGGAGGGATTTTCAACAGTAGCTGGGAAATACTTGGAGATATTTCCAGTAAAACAGTTCTGGTTCTTGGCTCTTGATCAGAGGCACCTTGCCAGGTGGCCTGTGGGCTGGGATGTGGTGCCTGCTCTGGCTGCATCCCTCCTGCAGGGCAGGCCATGGGAAGGAGGTGCATCCCATGGGAGCACTGGAGCACACAGTGTTCAGAGCTGTCACTGGAGCCTTCAGGAGATTGTTCCTGCTGGGCTCTGCAGGGAGGGCTGGAGCTCTATGAGCTGTGCTTCTCCAGCAGCTGCTGCAGCCACAGGTGGCTCAGGAATGGTTGTAGAATCCTAGAACCATGAAATGGGTTGCGTTGGAAGGGACCTTAAAGCTCATCCATTTCCACCCCCCTGCCTCTCGCTAGATCAGGTTGCTCAGGGCCCCATCCAGCCTGACCTTCAACAATTCCAGGGGTGTGGAAGCCACAACCTCTCTGGGCAACATCCTGGAGGAGATTTGCAGCTTCCATGGGGACAGGGACAGAGTGCTTCCAGTGTCTGTGCTCACTGGGAAGCTCTACTAGCAAGGGACTGGGGTATGTTACCCACTGGCTCACCCATGCTCTGTAAGAGTGACTTGCAGTGTGCACATGTTCTGATATTGGATAACCACTGGGTTTTGTCTGGAGTCATTTGTGTCATTTGTCTGGAGTGGATTTGTGTCTGTTTTTCATGTGGAGATTTGACTTTATCAGGCCTCTATCCTAACTGTAAAACCTTGAATAGGTGTAGAGGTCCCTGGTAGGTTCTCTCCTTGCCTGTCTGCCCCAGTATGTCATCACTAATGGCCTTATAGGATTTGAAAATGCCTTACTGTTTGTGGATGAAATTCTTGTCTCATTAGGACAGAAATATGCCCTCAATTTAACATGCATCTTGAACCTTGGGCAAAAACTGGATGATGTTGCCCAGCCAGAATCAGTTACCATCCTTATTTTCTCTGGGAGAGGGAATATTTCCAGTGCTGCATGGCTGAGATTGTTCTGGGGGAGCTGACCAGGCCATTGGAGGTGAGAGCTGTGAGGCAGAGCTTCATCAACTTCTATTTACATCTTTATTTTACTGCTATTTCCTTCAGGGCTTTGCTTATTCCCTTCTGCCAAGGGAAACCCTCCCAGCCACCTCCAAAGACACTTAAAGAAGTCCAGCTCATGTGTGGGTCTCTCTCTTTCCTGGGGATCCCGAGGGTTCCATGCCATAAACTGCAAGCCCAGTAGGTGCTGTGAGCTGTGGCACAAGCAGAGTGAGCAGCCTGAGACACACCCAGGTTTCCTGTAGGAACATCCATGAGATTCATCCCCACATTGAATTTCCAGGCAGTGTTACAGCAGTGGGTTTGACAGCTTGGCTGCTGGATGTATGTGGCATTTCTGGGATGTTTCAGCTGCTGTGTTGGGAACCATTTGTTTTGCTTTAACTGGATGTGAAATATCACCACTGTGGCCTGATGGATCCCCTTAATGGCACAGTGTACAATCGGCATCAGCCTGGGGTGAGCTGTTCAGCCACTGCACTGGAATTAACTTGCCATGAACAAAACTCGAAAAATTCCTGGTCTGGGCCCTTTCTGTGCCAGGAGTCGTCTGTAGCCCAGTTTAGTTAGAAAGTGTCAAGACTAAAACCACTGCACATCTTTATTTTATTAAGATCTGCTGTTAAGAAAATAAATTTTGCTTAGCAGAGCACTTTAGGCTGACATTTAGTGAAAGGAATAAACTGTAAAAAACTGAAATCACATTGGAGGGAAAAGGAGGCATTGTTTCAGATTCCCATGGTGGTTTTTCCAGCTGCCTGAGAAAACAATTCTATTTTCAAGATACGTTTTTCCTACATTTAAATATTGTGTGGATGCATTTAAAAAAATTTGATTATGTTATGGTCATGTGTAACTTTTGGATATTGATTAGTAGATACAGGTGCAGCAATGAAGAAACTGTAAATTTGCCAGGTAGCATTGCTTGTCTGCAGGTCCCCTTATCAAATAAGATTATATTGTTTCTCAAACACATTGTACTTGCCATCTTGAAGCAGTATTACCTTTCTATTAAAATAATATTTGTTCAGTGCTTCCAGGTAAAGGAGAATTCAGTATTACTGATAAGGACCACAATCCACTTTTATTTAATTCATTTACCACTTGATTTGGTCTCCATTCTCTGGTGCCTGACCATTGTATTGCCTGCTATTTTGCAGTAGCTGTGTTTGGAAAGCTGCTTAGTTTTTTGTGTTCTGATGTCTGTTACCACAATTTTTTCTGCATTGAAATCTAACCACTGTCTTTGAGGTGATGCATCTTTTAAAATCACTACTTTACTCTCTGGTTTTCTCTTTTTTGATTTACACAACTACGGTAAAAGCAACCAGTTTATGCTGGGGTCAATTTGATGATAATAAATTCCTTCTCTCCTCCCTTAAGCCCCAGTGCAAATGAAGAAAGCTAAATTTACTGTCTGTTCTTCATGCCTTTTTGTCCAGGGCAGAAGAAAATTAAGCTATTTTGACCTTTCTTTGACACTTGTAGTCAGCGAAGATGAGGGCAAAGGCTTTGTAAAAGTAAATGAATTCACTTTGTTTTCTTCTAAAATTGTTATTAATGCACTCTAGTATGCTCCAATTAAAGTTCCAGCCTATGAAGGCAAGTGCAGGCAATCTCAGCTGCTATTTCATCCACGTTCAAGGGTTTGTCCATCTTTGAAGTGCCCTGTGACAGAGGTTTGAGGTGGTGGCTCTGAGTGGGTACCACACACCTTTGGTGAGCTCTGTCCTGCCTTTCTCCTGGCATTGCTGATACTGCCAGGGCATCACCTGGGTGGAGTCTGACCAGGGCTGGCTGAAAACAGGGGCACTGCCACTGGTACATGATATGGAGCAGAAAAAGGGCTCACAATAAACAGGGTGGCTTCATAGAATCTCAGGATGGTTTGGCTTAAAAATAAAAATAAAATAGTTTCCTTGCAGCCCCTGCCATGGGCAGGGACACCTTCCACTATCCCAGGGTGCTCCAAGCCCTGTCCAGCCTGGCCTCGGACACTTCCAAAGATCCAGGGGCAGCCACAGCTTCTGTGAGCAACTCTGCCAGGGCCTCACCACCCTCACAGGGAAGCATTTCTTCATAGCATCTGACCTAAATCTCTCCTCTTTTAGTTTAAAAGTATTCTCCCTTGTCCTTGCATTCTTCATTACAGCTGTAAGGTAGGGAAAAGAGTGTGCATAGTTTACCACCCAAAACCTGATTCTCTGCTCCTAATTTGTATTTTTCTGTTGTACTTGGAAAACAGAGCTGTGTGCTCTTAAATGTTTGTGCTCTGTCCTGAGAGGGAAGGTAAGAAGAGGAAAACTTTATGTTTGCTTGACAGAATGTTGCAGCAGTAGCAGAGGGTGTTGTATCTCAGTCCAGGTAATTTCAGGTCTAACAGAACTCCTGCTTACACTTTGTATTTCTTAGACAGCTGTGCTTGCACTGGTTGCCTTATCTCAAAGGTGATTACAGTGGTATCTTTATTTGCTCTGCCCTGTGCTGATACCAGCCCTCAGCCAGCCCTTTCTGTTTCCAGCCTCAGGATGGGCAGAGTGGAGGCTGCAAAATGAGCTGGTGCTTAATGCCTTGCTCATGAGTGGGAGAGTGTTGTTCACTGAGAAACTGGACAGTGTAACTTGGTGGTGAACTCAAACTGTGGTTGCTTGTCTCAGGCACAGGTTCCAGGAAATGGAAACCAGCCTTGATTTTTTTCCTGATAGAAGAGTTTCCAAACAGGTTAAGTGTCTCCAAGTAAAGACTTTTCTGGATGCACTTCTCTAGAAAGTCATAATACATTTATGTAGTGTGCTGTCTCTTGCAGTTAAAATGATTGGCAGTTTTTGAGAAGTGCCATCTGAAAAATGCAAGGGATTTGCTTTCTCACAGTACAGTACAGAAAATTTCCCTTTGCTGTTTCCCTGCCAGAAATGGCACGACTCTGTAATGGAGTAAGGTGTAGGTCACTGCAGTTTGCATTTTGCTTTTTTCTGAAAAGAGCTCATCCCTTCAGAGGTGCATATAGTGGTGTTCAAAGCCTGCTGCTGCCATCAGCCAAACCAAATTTGCAATTATGTTGCTGTGAAAAACAGGGCTGTGCTGAAACAAATTTGCATCCCTTAAAGAAATTAATGGTGTCATTGTGTTGATATTGGACATCAGATGATACAAAGTAAAGGTCAGAGTTTGAGACAAGTGCACCTAAAAATTCCTTTCCTTTGGCTTGAGTGGCTGACTATGATAGTTTAGATTAAAGCAGGCTGAGGGAGCCATTGTGTAGCCAGCTTTTGAGAGCCAGGCCTTTCAGTTCCATGCCTCAACTAGTGGATGCAATTATACATTGCATTGGTGTGTAATATTTACTGAAGTTTCTGTTCTTAAGTGTGGTAAATGCTTTTGCATCTTGCTTAAAAGGATGGGCAAAAAATCCGTCTTGCATAAGGAATAGCTCTGTTTTGAGGTTGAATAGTAATTTAGCTTATTGTGAGCTCTTGAAATGAATGCTGTTAAATAAACTCTTCTGAATTTTCTTAACACTGAAGGATTTTTATACAAAAAGTTCAAATATATATAGATAGATACATATATGTATGGCTAGAGATATGTCCAGTAAAAATGGGCAATTTGATTAAAGCAGGAATTTAAGGAAGCGTTAGAATGGTTGCCTGGGGCTTCAGTATGATTTTGCAGTGCTCTGGATGGTTAATACAGAATAGACTAACTGCTAGGACAGAGAAGCCCAGAATAATTTTTCTTGTCCCAGTTAAGTCAAGATCTATTAGAGTGGTGGAAATAAGGTTTCAACAAGAGGGGAAGAAAGGGTGAGGGCTGTGTCAGCTCTCAGTCTTGGTGGTGATAGGGGAGAGTACCAGAATTTGGAATGGAAGAAGGATGAGAAGCAGCTACCAGTGAAAATAGAGTAATGTTGTATGTAAGTGCATTAGGAATGGCTTTTATTCTTTCTGGTGCCTTTTTTTTAGAAAACCCCAAACTATATGAATGTTTGTCGTAAGACATGGAGGTCTAAGAAATATGGGCTTTTCTTTGACCTGCATGTTTGTCATGAAAGGCTTTTTCTATGCTTTCAAACATGATGTTTGAGCCATTTTGAGTCATTTCTCTCCAACTAAGTCCCACCAAACCGTACTACACTGGCCATGCAGGGGTTTGACCCTCATCCCGTGGCTTTGCTTCCCTGGTGCTGGAAACAGAGAGGGCACAGCAGCTCAGAGGCTCCAGGAAACCCCTTTCACTATCTAGCTCATACTTAAATGTTTGGAGAGTGGCATCAAGTATTTTTAAAATGTACCTTTCCCATCTTTTCCTGAGGTATATTTCTCTCCTGTCGTGTCCTGAGGTGTTGGGTTTTGACTGTGCATTAGAAGTAACATTTCTGAGCAGCATATTGAAGGATCAGGACCTTGACAGGGATCATGTGAGAGGAATCTTTACCCTTCTCTCTGCAGCACCCTGTGGTGGTGCACTGGGAATTACTCAGGAAGCAGAATTTCTAGTCTCTTTTGGAAGTGTAACAAGACAACTGGGAGGAATGAGAAGGTGTTGTGGTGTTAGACAGCAGTCCCACATGCAGCTGTGAAGGCTGTGTGCACAGCAGCCACAACCAGGAGCTATTATATTTTCTGGCTGATAGCCTTCTAGTCCAAGGTGACTGTCAATAAGTGACCTGTGAGAAGAAATGGGCTCCTTGCTAAAGGAGAAGATGTTCTGCTCTGCTCTTCTTTGCAACGACCTAACTCAGCATTGTGCTTGAGGACTGATCTTCAGGAGTAATTTCTGATAGTGCTATATCTTTATTCTCCTGTCAGCAGTCAGAACCCTCCATACCTCATTCCATTATTCCCTTGGCCAAGGCAGTGTTGAATGTGATACTCCTGAGTAGTTAATTTGATTGTTCTGCTCTGCCCTTTGTCTGTCTTTGGGGTGACCACAAGAAGATGGACCAGTGTGCTCAGGCTTCCAGGAGATACTGCAGGGCCTAGAGAACATACTTCTTCCATTCTGAACTGATGACGTGTCTGGAGCAAGAGAAGCTGTTCTCACACTTGAGTAAAAATACAATCCCTTCTCTCACTCTCTCTGGTTGATATTTTGCAACACCAGGGTTAGTTTCTGTGGTTTTCAGTTAAAATACATATGTTCCTGTGTAGCTGAGATTCATTATCTGTACAACACATTTGCTTTTAAACTACTGAGAGCAACGAGACTGTGTCTGCAGTTGCCTCCCTCCCCGTGGAGCATGTGGGAAGGAAGAAGTTTGATCAACCTGTTTGTTACAGAGGAGAGTAAAGGCAAACCCAGAGGGGAGACAGAAGGGACTATTAAGTGTTCTTTATTTCTCTGCAAGCTTTTCTCATGTGCTAAAGGAAATTGTTCTTCTTGTCATCTCAGATGATTATATTCACAAAATCCAGCCCCTAAATATCATTCCTGTATTAGACACTGACCATCTACAGTCAGAATCTTATTTTGTGCCTTTGTTTTGATTACCTTTGTTACCTTGGGCGCTTGGCAGGAGCAAAAAGCCTTATCATTCTGATTGCTTCAGTTCCCCAAGATGTCTTTTGAGAGAAAATGTTTCCTGACCTTTGTTGCAACCTCTTAAGTAGAATTTGGTCTTTCTGAGAATCATGTGAGATCAAGTGATTGCCTGAAGCAAGAGAAGGTACTGAAGCTGCAATAGCAAAGACCTTTATATCAAAGACCACCTGCTACTGCTCTCCATCTCTTCAGCCTTGAGTTACCAGGATATAAATTCATCCTGTCTTCCTGCAGAATGGCTGGCAGGCTCTCAGCAGGTGAACTGAGCTGTTTCTCAGGGAATAGTTCACATTTGTATCCCAGCCAGAAATTTTCTCCTGCATAAACTTTTGTCTAGTCTTCACAAGACATACTGAGTTGTCTTTTGGCCTTCTTTCTATGTGCTCCTTTTACTATTTTCATGGCTTTCCTGGCATCAGTCAACAAATCCATGTCAGCATGTGGCTTTAGCCTTCAGGTTTGCAACCTAGCTTACACAGATTCCTGGTAGGAGTAGAAAATACTGTCCCACAGCAGAATTCTAATAGTTGACTCTTTTTTCTCAAACCTTGGTTTATTGATCAGCTTGTGTAAAGAATTTCTTATGAAAAACTTAAATGAACTCCTGAACACTTTCTGGTTGAAAAAAATGGAGAAAAATATCTTACAGTCTATTTGATGTGGCTGAAATGCACACTCACACACACCACACACAGAGAACATTGATTAACCTGGGTCTTCTGCTCACAATGTGTATTTTCTTTACTGTGCTCAGTCAGAAATGCATTTCGAGCAAGCTGAGATTGTATTTATGGAATGAACTGTGTCAGTGTTGTAATACTCATGGAAAAATCTCTGCTAGGACCATGTCCAGGCTTCAGGCCTGTGATCCATCTCTGATGGTCTGGTCACAGACCCTTGTGGTCTTTCCTCACCTTGGATCTACAACATAAAGGATAGAGCATCTTTTCAGTCACTTTGCTTATAAGCAGTTTTGTAGTTTAGTTTAGTATAGCTGTTCTAAAGTGTTTTAATTTCAGCCTAATCACAAACGTGTGCACATTAATGCTATGTAGGTTCAGGTATTGCAGTATATGCATGTGGCATTATTTCTTTCTTTGGTTTGTTTTGTCTGCTGTTTGGCACAAGAGAGACTTCCCTGGCCCCACTGCTGCCAGCAATTACAGCCAGTTGCTAGTCCCCAGTGGGAATACATATTTCCAGCCAATATTTTCAGCTGGTTCTGTCCTGGAGGAATGGAACTGCTGCTGTCAGCTGCAGGTGAGCGTGGTTTCCTTTTGGCTCTCCAGTGAGAAGCAAAATGTAAAATGCAGCTCTGGTGATGACTGGAAGAAGGTTTTGATGTTTCTTTTATGGCTCAAGCTATTTAATGTGTCAGTGCTTTCCTCTGAGGCAGAGGGTGCTGGTTTGGGGAGTAACTGTGTCACCTTGGTCCTGGTAAGGAGGGAGCTTCCCTGGCACAAAGCATGGCTGGCTGAGTCTCCTGAGGTGTTCTGTGAGTCTGTCCAAGAGCTGCTTCCTTGGAGTGCTCTCCCCTCTGCAGCCTTGGTACAATATGAGGGTGAGGTCAGCAGCCAGTGTTTGCTGGGACTGCTTCCCTTACTCAGTGCCATCTATTTTGTATACTCAGAGTGAGTTTCTCAGAAGAAAAAATGACGTGCTTGTGTCACAGGAGATTGCAGTTACAGTATAATCATATCATAATGTGTAAGTGTTTAATGGTTTCTGTCATTTGAGTAGCAGTGCACACCAGCATTTTCCTTGTCATCTGGATCTTTTTAGTGTTGGACTTGGCTTCCTTCTCCACAGGCTTGCAAAGGTCATTGTTTTGCAAGGAGAAATGCCATGACATCAGCTTTAGGGAAGCTGGAAATCCAGAGCAGCAGTGACAATTGAGGTCCTGCTTTATCAGAGATGAAACCTTCCTATGTTAGGTGTGTGTGGAAGAGTCCAGGGTGCTGTCCTGGCATTACAAGGTTTCCACAGCAGCTTAATGCAGTGAAAAAGAGACTTCTGATGTCTGTACTTGCAATAGTTGTGTGCTTGGAGGTTAATTGGGACTGTGCTGTAGGCTTCTGTTCCCTCTTAATTTTTTTCACAAGCAGAAAACTACTTATTGGAGTTACATCTCATAGACATTTCCTCAAATACACTCCCAGCCTTGAGGAGACTGCAAAATATAAGAATAGTAGTGTATATGTTTTTAAATCTGTGCTTTTAAGAGAGAAAATCTGTACTCATGGATGACCTTCACTTGTTGTGTGGAGGTTTTCCACAGGCTGGGCAGATTTCAGTAGCCTTTGTTGTGCACTATTCCCTTCCTTAGCAGTGTGTGCAGCTGGGTGAGGCTGTCCTGCTGGGAGTGAGGAAGGCTAAGCCAAAGGGTTTCTTGCTCTCATTCCAAGCTTGTCCAGGCAGTTCTTGGGCATAGCTGGCTTTGGGATAAGCGACATAATTCCAATTAAACAATTATGCTGCTGGGGTAAAATCTGGGTCTAATTGAACCTTTATGCTTGGTTTTAGTAAAACCACATTTCTCTTTAGGATTGCAGACTGGGAGGAAGACTAGATATGCTGGTGGAGGCAGCAGAGGAGTTGTCTGAATTTCAGCAAGTGGATATAAATGCAGGAAAAAGAGTGAAGTTGGAGATGAGAAAGATATAAATAGGGAAAGGAAATAGGCTTTTCTCTGATGGTGAAGGGGAAAGAAGGAGATAATGGTGATCAGGTGGCAATCTAAGGGAAGTAAAGAGCAGGAAAGGGAAGAAGAATGGAGCTGGAGATCTCACAGGGGTCATGGAATACATTAATTTCTTTTTCAGACTCTTCTTGCATTTTAGGCAGGAAGAAACACTAATTAGCAACTTTTCTTCTTTTGGATTTATTTAACCAATTCGTGCTTACTGTTTTGAGTAGGATGGGAATAACTCAAGGAAGTGATGGGGAAAGAATGATCCTTACTGATAAATGTTATTTGTTAGGAAAGGAGCACAGGGAGAAAGCCAGTTCTTGTAGGGATGGTTTTGCAAGAGGGACAGTTCCAGATGGGTCCTTTTTCTGCTCCTAGAGCTCTGGGGATTTTCTTCTGTTTCCACGTGCATCTTCCTTCTGTGATTCTCCAGTTTCACAGTGCTCTTAGCAGGCAGCATGGTGCCTTTTATCACTGATCTGCAGCCCTGTCTGCTTCCTCAGGTGTGGTGCAGTAGCCCTTGCTATCCCCTGTCCTGTGCTGTGCTGGCAGAGCTGTGAAATCGAGGGTTGGGAGCCCTCCAGAGCTCCATGTGTGCTGCTCACCCTCGTGCTTCTGTCCTGAGCAGAAAGAAGGAAGGGAGCTGAGTGTGGTGCAGGCTTGTCCAGCTCTGTCTGTAGTGCCAGGTATGAAAATCTCCCTGGTGCTTTTCTCCAATTTTATTTTTATACTTACGGTCTCACTGTGTGTCATCTAGAAATCAAAGCAGGAGTGTGCATTTCAGCAACAGCAGCAGAACTGTGCTTACTACTTAACTGCTGCTTTGCTTAAATTTAACATTTATGGGGCCAGAGACTCCTCACTGCTCCATCTCAAATCTTTCAGCCTCCTACACTATGATGATTTTTCTCTTTGCATTTTGACACAGCTCCTCTAAGAAATACAGTGAAATCAGATTATCCTCCACAGGCCTCTCTCCTCATCTTTCATTTGTGCACCCAGTTTGCTTTTTTCTCTTGACCATGGCATATGGGGAGCAGCTGTTGGTAGAATCAATGCTTTTATATTCCCTGTGGGTTGAGGTTTCCCTCCAGTGTGATGGGCAGAGATGTGCCCTCAGTTATTGGTTCAGTTTCGTTCCCTGGGCTGTTCCAAGGTGATGTGATTGGGTAGGAGCTCCTCACTCCTAGAAGCAGGGAATAACCCAGGGCGGCAGCACATTGCCTGTTGGTGCTCCAAGCTGTGTTGGCTGACTTGGTCTCCATGGAGAGCAGTGGGATATTTTCCAAGGCCTGGATCTCATCTGCCCCTGCTTTGTGTCCTGGAGTGAAACCTGGGCAATAGTTCTGTTCCTTGGGCACGCTGGAGTGGAGATAACTTGTGCAAAAAACAGTGTTGTTCCTGAACCTTGCAAGAGACTTTTACAGGACGTAGTGCTCAATTTTCCCTGCTAGAACATGGTCTACTTCTTTGATTTAAGTTTTCTAGCTTAAAGCAGTGCTGCATGGATGCTGAAAGCCCACGCTCCTAAAATAGATCGAGTAGAACGCGCACTTTAATGCTGACTCCTCTTCAGGAAAGGAGAGGGAAGGTAACAATGAGCAGATGGAGGTATTAGTCATATCACCTGATATATCTGAGAGCCTCAGACCCCATGGGCACAAAGGTGCTGAGGGAACCTAGAGGGAAGGAATCCTCCCAGCAAACCAGGCTGGCTGTTGGAGCTGCACAGGATACAGGCAGAGGGACCTGAGAAAATGAGGGGATTTGCAGCCAGGTGCTAACCTGGGGAAAGTATGTTCACAGAGAGCCATGGCCAGAGCCCAGGCCTACATTTACCTGCCCAGTTTTCCAAGCCATTCCCTCATGTATTTGACAAACCCTCAGAGCATTGTTCCTTGGAGCTCCCATGCTTTGTTCCCTCTGCAGAAGGGATAGAACAAAGGTCCAGGTACCTCAGAAATAGCTGAATTACCCCAGTTTCAGGGTCAGATGGAATGACCTGATCCTAGCTCCTACTCTAAAAAATGCAGTATAGAAGCTGCTTGATCTTGTCCTGTAGTATCTAGATTGCTACTGTGCACCTTGCAGTGGAGTTGGGCTGGCCCATCATCCCCTCCCTTCTCCAGGTCCTTGGTATCCATGTGTTGGCCCTGGCCCAGCTGGCAGTGGGCTCATAGGAGAGCTTGGAGATGCTCCTTCATGCTGGTGTGCTGGGAGCACAGTGTGGAAATGAAAAGTAGCATCTGTACAGTGCCTTATACAGCAGTGACTTCCAGCAAACTTGACACCATGGAGCAAGTAGGGCATGGAAGTGCTGCAGAGGCAGTGTGGGAGTGCTGCACTTCCAGTTGCTTGCTCTGGCTGCACTGTTTGTATAATCATTTACTTCAAACCCAGCCTGGCCAAAAGGCAGCTGTGAGCACAGTAGAGGGAAGGGAGGTCCAAATTTGGCCTCTTTTGACTCCTTCGTGCAGAGATGTGGTCAGCAGGAATCACAGCATTGATATGCTCTTCCTGAAGAATGGCTGTATCTTTATTTTTTTACCCCATTTGTTTTGGGTTTTTATTGTTCTAAGTTTTCAACAGGAGAGGCTGAATGTGTGGTCTCCTTTTTTTCCCCCTCTTTTGTTTCAACCTTTTGGCAATAATTCCTGAAGATCTGCTCTACTGAAGTTACTCCTGTCATTTTTCACAGTTCAGGCCTGTGCAGAAGCCAAGCACCCTGTGGGCCTCTGAATTACCAATCCCATTCTGGTGGTACCTTGCATCCTTGGGCTTCAGCTTCTACCAAGCACCTAATGAATATAGGAAGCGACTAAAACACTTCTGCTGTGATACATAAAGGGTTAAACTAAGCTCTGTTTACTAGTGTTGATGCTTTAAATTGTGCCAGAGCATTTGAAAATGGGGCAGTGGACAGGGCAGCAGGCAGTAAGCACCGTTAAATGACAATACTGTTCAATATTTGCTGTTAATTGAGAGAGGCAGCAGCTGCTGGTATGCAGCTTCAGCCAGGATGAATTAGTAATGAGTCTGTAACTGGGCTTTTTTTTTTTTTTTTCTGGTTTAAGGTTGCATCAGCCCTTTACAGTTCAGTAACATGATTGGAATAGAAATAAAAATCATATCACGCCCTAAATTGAAGATTTTATTTTGTTTTGGTTTTCCAGTGAGTTGTCATGGAGCTTGGTGTCAGTGATAAATTTGGCAGCAGTCATAAAACTGCCTTGTATTTAAGGACCAAACGTATAGATTTTGGTTAGCTTTTCCATCCCATGTGGCAGCCAGTGGGAATGCAGCAGGCAAAGCAAGCTCCTCCTTTGAAAGAAGGCACTTTTGTTGGGTTCTCAGATGTTTTCACTTAAGACAAGAGTTTTGGTTGAAGTTTCTTTGCTGGCATTGCTGCAGGTCGTGGGGTATGAGAGGATTCTGTCCCTTGCTGCAGGGGCAGGAGGAGAGGGAGCACTAATTCAACATTTCCCTTGTCCTGTCCTTGCACTTCTGCCATGCATGTGTGTTGAGCTTAACCTTTGAAAATTTGCTGATAAGCTGTTATCAGCCGACAGTTAAAATAACAAACCTTCCCACCTTGCTGGGTTGGGGTAGGGACTTCCCAAGGCTTCAGAGCCTGGGTATGGAACAAGAACACCATTAATCCAGAACAACCATGCTGGGGGCAAAGTTTGCTCTCTGAAGAAACCAGCTGCTGCTTTCATGCTGTTTATGTAACCTGCCCTGTAAGTATTTATTTTGCACAAAACACTTTATTTTCAGCTGTAGATGTTGTTGTGAAAGGTCAAAACTCTGTTCTAGTGGTTTTTAGCAGATCAGAAGTGGGGTACAGGAAATTAAATTCCAGCTCAGTTGAAAACAATGCCAACAGCCCTATTGATTTCAGCATAGCTCAGCTTTCACCACAAGTAGAAGAATTTTGAAGCAAATAATGTTTTGTTTGTTCAGTTCTTTAAACAAAAATTCATCTGCAGGGGTTTGCACTTGAATCCAAATACTTGGAATGCTGCTGGTATTTTGGTAGGATGAGAAATACTAGATTGAAAGAATTCTTTGGGTCCACGATGATAATGTTAAAGAAGAAAAAGAAAATTCAATCAGCAGGTGTATTTGTCCCCCTGTTCCCAGTGGGGTGATTTTGTTATTGCCCACCTTTGGCTTTTGAGTTTGTCCTGTTCCCACTGGCAGTTTTTACCCAGTGAGTGAGTGCTTTTATGCATTCTTAAGAGCTTGAAACATGCTGGCTTCTGGGCTGGATTATAGAGGCATGAAATCTTTCAGGTTGGATGTGGGAAGCAAGTGTTAAAAGCCAATTGAACTCTATAAAAGATGGTGATAAACAGAACTGCAGAAAGAGCTGAACTTGTCTGGTGCTGAAAGTCCTCCAGCCCCACAAGTCCCTTTCCATTTAGGCACTGACCATTCCCACCTTGGCTGCCAGTTATCAAATGGTGGTTTCAAACCTATTCTTAAAACCTGGGTTTTTTTCATGTGAAATGCAGTAATTTATTCCAGTGGCAGTTGGCCAACTTTGGGCATCTGGTGTCTGATGTTTTTTATGAGCACCTCTCCAATTTTCTCTGCTGTCTCCTGTGTGTGTATATGATTTGTGTTTACAAGGATAAGGTATTCCAATGCATTTTTTCCTATTTTGTGTAGTTTTGATTCTTTCAATCTTACTATTGTTTCACCTGTAGTATTGCTTACAGTGTTTGTTTTCTTAAGTAAGAAATAAACCATGTGTTTACATGTACTGTTTCCTGTCTTGAAATAGTGGGAAAAATTATAATTACTGGTTTTTGAGGCTTTTTTCATTGATTTTCTTGATAGATCATTGATAGAACCATGTGATTTTCTTGTAAACAAAGGCAATTATCTACATTTTTAATACATCAAGTATGAACTCTGAAGTTTGTCTAGTCAAACTGTTAAGATACATGTATGTTAACTCTAGATTTTATTTGGAAATTGTTCTGTAATTAAAATAGTTAATGCAGGCTTGGTATAGGGCCACAGAGGCTGCAAATTGGTACTTTCCTGTGCAAGAATATTGTTATATAATCATCCTCCTGTTGCCCAAATAGAACCTCTGGATGTAGCCTAACCTGGACCTCACAAGCTTTTCCTCATTGGGAATGTGGAATTACCTGTCCTTTTTTTTGTGGCAAACCAGCAAAGATGAGGAGAGATATAAAATGAAATGACAGTGGTGACAGAACTTCGTGTTTTTCTCAAGTACAATTGGCCCTTGCTCCTACTTCAGCAAAAAAATTAGGAATGTGCTGAACTTCCCAGACATTGGGGGTGGCCTTGAGAGCAGCTGAATTGTGGTGTGGAATGTGAGGCAGGTGGTGCCACATGGATTTTTTTGTCTAAAGTCTCTTAATTCTGGCAAGACACTGGTGCTGGTATTTCTAACCCTCTTCCTCAGTGTTGTAGTAGCTTGGTTGTGTCTGAAGGATGCTGAAGGATATGAGGAAACCCATATGTGTGGGTAGAGAGAAACTCTTTTAAGACCAGGTAGTTTAGTGTTTGCATTAAAGTTCTGTAATTTCAAGGTGTTGATTTATCTTTAATTTTATGAAGAGCTGGGCTAAGTCTTGCAGCCTGTTAAATTTGGGGGGAAGGGGAGCCAGGGGGTGGAAAAAAGAAGCAGTGAGCTCAGGACTGGGAGTCTCAGTAGTTGTTGTCTCTCTCCTTGCATGTTCCTGGTAGTAACAGGAATAATGATATTTTGAGTTGTATGTACGTAGGAGGACTGTAGTAAGTTATGCTTTTACTTAAAATTTGCTTAAAATTAGGAAAACAAATAGCGTGAAGTTTGAGTATAAAATTAAGTGTAAAGTATCATTAATAGATTATCTTGAAGTATGTTATTTTACAGGCTAATCCAATCCTGATGTGATTTTGTAATGTGGAAAGCTCTGAGCTCTTTTACTGGAGCTGCTTGCTTAATTTAGATTAAAATTGTACCATAAAAGGATTACAGAGTGTGTGCCTGTGCTAAGAAAGGATGTACTAAATATGTTGAGGTATTTTTCTACTCCCAGCTCCTTTTTGAAAGTGCATACTTAATTTTGGATGTTCTCTGCTGCCTTCGAATGTGCCACGTAACATCACGATGTGCTGAGGGGATGTGTTGGGTAGATCCTGGGAGCATCTTTTCAATGCACTTCAGCAGGATTCTGAGCTTTTTTGTTCTTTCTAGAGAGAAGAATTCAGTGCTGGACTGTCTTAAACACTACCCATGGTGCAGCTTCCGAGGACAGCTTGATTTCTGTGACTTGAAGAGGAGGCACATGTGCAGAGAGCCAAGAGGACATGGGCTTCCAGTGCATCTGGAACAATGATCAGGTACCAGAAGTCAATATTTGAGAATACCAGAAGTTGATATTTGAGTAACTAGTCAGAAACTCAAAAAGATATCACATGATAATGTGCTCACTCCTGCAGCTGTCCTTAAATTCTAAATACACTTCCCTTTCTAAGGGAGAGATGAGCTGAGTTCACTTTCTTGTTTTATGTTGTGTCCAAAGCCATTTCCCTGCTGAACCTGCAGAGACCTGAGGGGTTCCAGCTCCCATGAGAGCAGCAGGAAGGGATAAGTGCCAAAGGGGTGGGTGCATAGATGGAGGTGAAGTTAATCTTACTGTTTACATTTTTCCAATATAACTCAGAATCTGAAAGCGTTTGAGTCTATTAGTTCAGGTGTACTAATTTTGTGAGGGCATAGCTTTAGCTATATTATTTTCCATCGTTTAAAGTACTTTTGCATGGTATTTCCCTGGTGATTGGGTGAAGAATGCAGATTGTCAGAGGAATCCAGGCTGTTGTAGCTGGAATAAAGACACCAGCAAAGTTCCAGAAATGCAGGAATTAATGGTTTGTTTTGGATAGTACTGTTCCCTGGAATATATCATCTCGTGATTCTGTGTCATATATGTAATTTTTCAGTTTAACTACATCTATTTTATGTATTAAAAATTAAGTGGTAAAACTTGTATGTTAGCAAACCACATATATCTATCTGTAGGAAGAACTGAAAAGGAGCTAATTCTATAAAAAGTCTGTAAGCTTTGGAGAATTAAGTTTAGAAGAATATGTAAAAAATAGTTGGTTGTTTCTTTGTAGATGCTGCTTGAAAAGTCAATTATTCTTGTCTATAAAATTATCTAGGGTTTTCTTCAGTTAGTGGCTGTGTATCTGTGTAATGCAAGAAGAAGTAGTTGTTTCACTTGAGGAGACTGAAAATGAATTGGTTCTACACGTTTTCTTTACGTTTGTGTGATCTTTGTTGTACAAAGATGCTTCATGCAGAGAAAGCTACAGATACATTATTGTAGGATGTGCCTGAGCCACCTCTGAGTGGGATTGCAGGAAGATGTGAGATGGAGCTACATTTTGGGATTTGTTTCTTAATATAAAAGCTGTCAATTTTTACCCATTCTGTGAGGAGTGGTGGGTGCTGTAGAGGCAGAGCATCCATATATTTAGATTCTGGCTGTCTCTTGTTACAAGCTATAATTAAGGTGAAGTATTTTGCTGAAGAATTGAATTCTCCCTTGATTTGAACCTGGTTCCATCTCAGTGAAAGCAATTAGTTGCTTGAACCATCCTGTCCTTGCTTCATCAGTGACAATTCATCAGTTGCTTCATTGACAGTGTTGCTTCTAATTTATCTGATTTTTTGTGGTTAATAAGCAAGGCACTCTATATGGGAGTGCTCTGTATGATAGTGGTGAGTAGAGGAGGTTTGAGGATGGAAGGTCTGGCCCTAAGGGGGACTGTGACATTTACAGAGGACTGGAGGTTATAAAACACTCCTCTGAATCCCTGGAAGGTCCCAGGGTTAATGCTTCAGCTGATGTGCTTTTGAACAGGGCTCTCAGTCAGCCCCTCTTAGCCATGACTTGAATTTACTAATGTGGTGCTGGTTTTTCCTGGGTGGGCAGATGCTGTGCAATACAAAGCTGGTGGTTTGAGCTGGAGTATCAGGATATTGGTGAAGTTTGATGTGCCCCTTGGGTGAGGTCTGTTTAACTTTTGCTTGTCCCTTAAGATCAGTTCTGTGACTTAATTCAGAAAACATTTGGGTGCTGTGTAGTGACCCTTTGGGGTGCTTTCTCCATCATACTGCAGTGTCCAACGTTGTGCTTGAAAACAAGGACCAAACCCCACTGCTGACAAGTTCAGTGTTCTAAACTCCAATATTCTACTAATCATGACAGTAACTATTTAAAGTGCTGTCACAACTCATGAACTGACTAATTCTGCATCGTGATAGCTCACACAGATCAAGAGGACTCCTCTGGGGTCTGCAGTGAGCACTGGGGGAGAAGAAGTCTCTTGTGAGGGAGGAAAAAAAAAAGCAGTGAGCTCTGAAGCAAAACCTACTGAAAGCTTCATGAGTGACATGGGTCTGGAAGGAAGATGCTGAGCAGGTTTTGTTTGCCTTGAGAATATTTACATAGAGCTGATCCACTCTTCTTGAAGGAACTTTATCACAGTACTACAGAGAAAACTGTTGGTACTAAATATAGAGCCTTATTCTGGCAGTCTCATGACTTGAGTTCTGCTATCTTAATGGGCTTTCAGCAGTTTTTGTAGGTTTTTTGGTAGAAAATCTGAATATTACTCCTCGAAGGAGTTGTGTAACAGTAGCAAGGACAGAAAGATTTAATTTGGTGAGACCTTGCACTGCAAAAGATAAGAGGAATTTCTCGGCTCATGCTGTTGCTGCAAAGCTCTCAGTGCTTTGATATCTTCTCAGAAGATCCCTCAGAGGTTCCAAAAGTTCATCTTGGCCTTTTGCATCAAAGCAATATCAGTATTGCTGGACAGATTTGTGAAATAATTTTTGTTTCCTTCCTAATAGAGGAAACAACTTAAGTTCCTTAGGCTGGTGCTTCACTGTTTACCATTTAGAAAAGTTCTTCTCACAGCCTAAGTAATTTTTTCTTCTTGTGCTTTGAGTCCATTGCTTTTCCTGCTCACTTTAGATGTGGAGCATGACTTCCCTCTTTCTTTGCAGAAACCTGCAAAGATTTCTGTGTTTAATAGAAACATGTCATATCTCATTCTTAGCTTCTCATTTCTCTGTGTCCAGGCTGAGCCACCTCTCTGAGTTACCTCCCCCATCCCTCAGAGCTCACCTGATGACCTGTCTGCCTTTACTTGTCATTCTGGGGTGGTTTCTCACATTCCCAGCAGGCCTTTCCCAAAAATGGACTTTCTCAAAGGCTTCATCAAAACTGAGATGATCAGGAATTTGTATTCCTGTCAATGGACAGAAGTTGCCTTGTTTGTGACAACTGGATATTTATAATTTGTGCTCAGTCTCTGATCCTCTCCATCCCCAATCCTTATCTACAGTGCAGCTGCTCAGCAGTTGTTTCTATATTTATGCAGGTGATTTTTTTTTTTCTCTGAACAACACTTGACCTTGGGGAATTGGACTGCATTTTTTAATCACTTCTTCAGTTTCATTAATTCCTCCCTGCAATAGCTTCCCATTTATGCATGTCTTTTTGTTGCAATAACATAAATTATAGGACTTTTCTTTCTACATGGCACTAATGGTGAGGCTTCATTGTCGGGTCTCATTGCTTTTTGTAGGTTCCTCCCCTGGCAGAGGAGAAGTGACAGTGGCTCAGCTGGCTTTACAAGTGTCCCTTGTAACTACTATTGATGAATACTTATTTTTAAAATTCTTTTCTTCAGTATTTCTCGCTGCTGGGAACCCTATTAGAGTTAATTATTGTTGTGGAAGACTTGGTTTCAACGTGTTCTCTGGCAGCAATATTATTTTATGCCAGTTTTCCTGAACAAATAGATCTGTAATGGCCTCTGCTCAGCTGGCCACCACCACTGTCAGTCTGGGGAGGCTGTTGTTCACTTGCTGCATTAGCTGCCCTTTCAGCAGCTATCATGTCTCTTATGTAGCACCATTTTCCTTCCTGATGGAATTCCAGAGCTTCTCTTTATGTCTTAGGAGCTGGGCTATCATCCTTCAGAAGGTGTTAGTTTGCAAATTTAGTTTTTTGAACATTCTCAGCCTCATCAGTGCATATTCTTAACATTACAGTGTTGTCTCCTCCTAAAACTACACAGAGTTGAACCACAAAGGCAGAACTCACCTGGAAGGAAGAGGGAAAACCACTCAGAAACTCCTTAAAAAAGGAATCCTTACTAACCCATGCCTAAACACATAATGCTTCTTGTCTTGTCATTGTCTTTTAGTGCCTTTATTTTACTTCATTGTTAAAGGTTAAAGGAAGTCGTTGTAATTGTTATGTGCTCCTACCCATCGTGGCTTGCAGAGCACACTCAAAAACACAACAGGCAGCAGTGTGGAGGGTGGCTTTGTGTTAGTAACCTCACTTTTGGGTAAGAGCAGTTGGTAGTACTCTGATCTGGAGACTGTGCAATGCTGGTACAAGTGTCTGTGGATTTTCTGGAGTAGATTTTAGGGATACACTTATGAGAAGGGGAGGTTTCCCTTGGGGTGTTGCAGATCTGTGAGTCTGTGCCTGTTTCCAGCTCCCTGCTTTTGTGTTTAAGCAGACCCAGAGATCTCTTGGTGCTCACTGAAGCTGCTGTTCAGAGAGCAGAGGCAGATCTCAAGTTTCTGATCTAGAGGCTCTGAGCCATGTTCTGGGCACCAAAACCTACCCCCAGTTTTGATTTACCCCTTAATTTGTGTGGGATTCGCCTCCCAGCTGCAGGCTCTGGGCTGTGGTAACTCAGGAATGGGGTCTGAAATCACCAGGGCTGTCCTGTTGTAACAGACTCCCTTTCCAAGCACTGCTTCTGACTGGAATTGCTGCTCACCTTTGTCTGGGCATTGCACATGTCCCATTTTGGGGCCTTTTCTCTTTTCCTCTGGTCACACTTCTCAGGTCTCAATGCTGGTCCTGTCAAATTACAGTTTTGTTCACTTGCTTCTGCAGGGAGGACTTCTCAAAGTCTGGGCACATTCTGGATAAAATCCTATATGATAAATACATACATTTCATTTCTGGTCTTAGTGAAGTGCCACTGGGACAATTAATTTAAAATTGTGTTGTGTTTGCCATGTTGAGTGGGTAAGAGACATACAAAATCACAAATAAAAGGAAAAAGAATAAAATAAATTGGCCTATACTACTGTGTTACATGTTCAGTTTTTTCATTTTTTTCACAATATTCCAGTCTCCTGTAATTAATATTTCTGGAACGTGTGAGACATCAAATAGGGTCTAGTCATAAATCTCTGTAAATAGCAAATAATTTGGAAGGATGTGAAATAGGAGCTTTGCTCCTTACAAAAGAGAAAGGTGAGTTGCCCCAGGTCGGGTCTGGACATAATGACAGCACGAACAGGAATCTGATTCTGTGATTCTGATTCCTTCCTTCCTTCCTGGACACCCAGCAGGGATGTGTGTCTAGGGCTGGGAAGAGTGGATTCAAGATTTCGCAGGTGTTTAAAACTCCACAATGAAATGCCCCTCTCACCCTTATCTATGCAAATATTTACCCAAACGTTTGCCCGTTGGAGAATTATTTGCTGTCTCACTTCACTTATTTACTCATCCAGGTAGGAAGTTTTCACAGAGCAGCCCCTCTTGTACCTCCAAGTGTGTGCTGAGTAGGTTTATTAACAACCGTAGTGCTGCTTAATTATGAAATTAACCTTTGAGTCACTCCCATCTCTTTTCTAATTTTCTGCTGCTGTCAGTGGAATATGCCACAGGAAGCATTAAGGATTTGCTTTGGGTTTGTGCTTCCCTGTGTGGCTGCTGTGGGCCACTGTCAGAGACAGGATCCTGGGCTAACTCAGCACAGCCATCCTTCCTTGCCAAAGGTTGGCTTAGGATTTTTTCCCAACTTGCCAAGGCCTACCAATAACAACGTATGCTATTTTTGAGTATTGGCATAATATTGGTCTTCTCAGTCTTCTGCAATTTTAGTTGTTCACCAGTTTATTAAAATGGAAGGTCACAGGATTGGAGAACTTGTTAAATGATTATTTTAGGTCTAGGCTCAAATCAATAGGATGTGCCAACTAGAAATGTTATGCCTAGCAGATGCTGTATAATATTCCTATTAGTTATTAATTGGCTTGGAAATACTTAATTATCTTGTATTTTTCAAATATGGTGAATAGTTAGTTTTTAAAAATACTTTTAGCTTTCCTTTTGCACCCATTGCCATCAGTTTGGCCTGTTATTTCTCCTACTGGTCTAGTTACTTGGTTGCCCCTAATTCCTTTCAGAAATCCTGCTGCCTGACAACTTTTCACTGGTACTCTTGTGGTCCCTTAAGAGCTGTAGATTTTTAGTATCTTACACCCTTGTTGTATATAGTACGTTTTTTCCTCTATTTTCACATTAATACTGAGCCAAATTGTATTTGGCATCTGATACTTGAGTTCCCTGCTTTTACCAGTGATTTTGTCTGAGCGAGAGAGAGGAGAATAGTTTCTCTTTTTTAATATTGAACAACTTAGTTACTGATCAAAGGAGCTGTGTAATGTGTACTATAAAAATACTTATCTGGGTGCAACACATCATAATCATGCAGCAGCCATCATCTTTAGGACAATGTGGGTTGGTTTTTTGTTTTACAGTGAGTTAAGATATTACTTTGTATGAAATTCAGGACCTTTGTGTTTAAAAATTTTAGCCTGATCCATTGAGGCGTAGATGAAATCGAGTGTTGGGATACTCAACCAAGCCACCATGGACAAGAAAATCTGAAATTCTATGCAGAAGCTCATTTCTTCTCCTGGAGTCTTCCTGGGTTTTGTTCCCACTTTTTTCTCTGCTGTGTATTTTTTTTTAATAAATGTCACTGCAATTAAACCTTGGAAACCTCTGAAAATTATTTTCCTTTCATTTTTATTCTGACTTTTCTTATTCTATAGCAATATTTCTCCTTTTCTTCTAGTTCTTTTCTGCTTCTTGCATGTGCCACTGTACCCCCCTTCTAGTTCCTGAATTGATCCCTTTAGGGTAAGAGAGTGAATTAACTTTTTGTCTGTTTCGAAAATGCCAGGGAAATGTAGAAGCTGTTTCTATCTCTTAGAGTATAGAGCTGAGTGCTGGGATCTGGAGGCCAAGGCAGGGAATCAAAGCAGGTGCAGCTGGGATTTGAAATGGGGGCACAAAGTGATCCCTTTGGAGAAGAGATATCTCTATCCTTCCACTCCTGCTTCCCCTTGGGTACAGGAGTGCTCAGGCTGCAGCAGTGGCGTTGTCTGGGCAGAAGTCTTGTGCTTTGGTGACTTTTGGCTCTTAAAGAAGAGATATTTCTAAAGAAAAACTGAATTTATGGTTTCTTTGATCTTGAAAGTAGGTAATAAGAAATTTGCATTCCTTTTCATTTTCCCTAGTCAGAATTATAAGTCTCAATTCAGAAACCACAGTCCAAAATCCAAGCCCTCCTCCTCCCTCTGCAGAAGCTGGTATCAGTGATGCTGTTCACATGAGATCAAGTAGGCACAAAATCCTTGGATTTTCAGCCCAGATCTGTGTTGTTGTTACATCCAGTCCTGGTTTATTTTGGGATGCTACCCACTTTCCATAAGGAAAGGTAGGATTGTCTCAGGCATTCTTTTCGGACGTGCCCCACCAGAGTAAGTTCTGGGACACCCTGTTTTGGCATAATTGCTTCCTACTGGCTAGGAGTAGGTGTGGTGAAAATATGGGAATTCTGTCACTTAACTTTGAGGCTGCAAATTGTTCAGAAGGAGTCTGAGGCCAAATTGATGAATTCTGGTCAACCCTGAGACGGTGTAATTGCAGAACTTGCAGCCCAGCTTACCCTTCAGACTTTGACCTCATTCCTTGTCAGGGTCATCCCTCCATTTTTTCCCACATGTTTCGAAGATACAAAAAGAAGGCAGAACTTGTGCTCTTTCCCTGTCCATATCCAAGTGAAGCACAGCTGCTCTTGCAGGCGGTCACCAAAGATTTGGGTGTCCTTGCCTCTGGTCTGCAGAGTAAAGTGTATTCCATTGGTTTGGGGTTGGAACTGGAGGGAAATGGAAGTGGGTGATGTGCCCCCATTCCTTAGGTAGTGAAACTCTGCGTGCTCTGATCTTTGTTCCTGGACCTCACTGAGGTTGTGAGCCTGTCCGCCCGCTGCCGGCAGTGTTTGACTGGAGCTGAATGTGGGATTTTGTTAATGCTCCTATTTTTATTTTACTGGCGCTTTTGCATCGCTCATCAAACACAAGCCTCCTATTGTTCTCCCCTCTCCTTCCTGCGGGTACCCGTTTATATTTAGTTATTTTAATAATAATACGCAGGGTTTGTAATCCCGCAAGAAGCCGGGGCGGCGATGAGCTCCTTTTCTGCCGGCCGAGCGCGGCTCTGCCGTGGCAGATGGTGTTATTTGATCCGCCGCTGTTGCCGGGAGCGTTGCGGAGATGCCCTGGCCCGGTGCCGTTCGGGGGGCTCGGCTGCCGGTGCCGGAGCGGGCGGGGACTGGCGGCGCCGCTCCCGGTGCGCAGCCCCCGCCGGGCTCCATCCATCTCTCCATCCATCTCTCCATCCATCCATCCATCCAGCCCGATTTCCATCCATTCATGAATCCGTGACGTCAGCACGCTCGGTGCTTCTTTGCAGCAGGCTGCAGGATTGTGTGGGTGGAATTTCCTTTTATTTTGCAACACTTCCTTTTTTTTTTTTTTTTTTTTTTTCTTTTCCCCCGTTTTAATTTTTTTTTTGGTGCCTTCCATCTTTTTAAAGCAAGAAAATGGAGCATCACATAGAGAATCTTCATGCTTGTGAGTATTTGGGGGGAAACGTGTTTCTGTGGAGGGGTGTGTGTTTGTGTGTGGTGTTTCATGGTCAGCATTCCCCTTTCGCCATTTATTTCGGAAGGACAGATGGATGTTGCATTTGTGATGTGAAAGGGCTGAAAAAATGATGCTGAGAAAGGGAATAGGAAACCTGAAACCTTAATTTATCCATCACTGCTTATGAATCTGAGAGCTGGCCTGGCCTTTGCCTGTCGGTGTGCTGGACATTTTTCACTTGCAATTTTGCACGTTATCTTCTTGTGCCCCCCTTTTAAAGGGGAAGGGAATGGCTATGGAGAATGGATATAAAGGGAATATACAGGCAATGGCATGAGAATTACTAGATAGTGTAAAGAGGCAGCACTGTAATTTTTGCTTTTTGGGGAATTGTAATTTTTTTTTTCCTTGTGGGCTAATCAACGATTCCTCTTGTGTGTTACAGTGTTAAATAATTTAATTTTATTTCTGAGATGAAGGAGGTGCGTTTTCCTCTCAAAATCAGCTGGGTAGGAATTTACTCCTGTATCATTGAAAACAGCAGTTTGAGCTGTCTCTGATGTGCTGAACACAATTTTCACCCCTCATTTTCCTAATAAACGAGGGAGCTGGGAGTACCTTTGCAGTTAACGATACTGTTCACTGGGGCAAGATTTGTCATATTCCTGCTTACCTGAATGGGCATGATGTCATGTTTTCCCCCAATGAAAAGCAGAGCTGCTCTTTATTTTTGTTTTGGGGGGTGGTTTAGGTGCTGCAGTAGCTTAATCATATCAAACCACATGTCTCCCTTAAGTAAATGAAAAATGGGATATTTTAAGTGGATCTGGAGAAAGATGACATCAGGCCCATGTGTTTGGATATACTGATTTTAGCAGTAGGCAATCTGTTCAGTAGAAGAAGATGAAGGAATGTATTTGGATCGATAATTTTTGAGGCAGAAAATATGAAAATGTTTGAAAGGAGAGAGATGCAGTCAGTCTGGCTGGGAAATGTGGGCACTTTGCACAGTACCTGCTGTGTGGGTAGCCACAGCTACCTTGGGATACCCTAGAATGGGGAGGGTAGAGTTGTCATGGGTTTAAAAGTTTTTGTCACTATCCCTTTCTGTTGTGCTCCTGAATGTATACGGGTTTTGTTTCTAGAGAGAGGCAGCCCTTTGAACCCTCTGTGTGTGACAGCCTTCCGCTGAGAAACACAAATAAATACAGATTCTGATGTAGTGAGGGATTTGTTTGTTTGTTTGTTTTGCTCTAACACCAGGTTTTTTTCCTGTCTTTGGGGCCTCCAGTCTGAGTCTTTGATCTAGAACGGTCCTGTCATTCACATTTGTCTTTGTCCTCTGCTGCCTGATAGTTAAATTTATAGCTGGCATTCATTTTGACCCTTGTGCCTGGAATTAGCAAGTAACTTCTAGCACATATGGTAGGGACTCCCACTGTTGCCCAGCTATAGGTGAGCTTGGGTTTAATCATGTTTGGGGCTTTTTTTGGTTGCATTTTTAACCTCCCCTTTTCATCCTCTATTGTAAAGACTAGGTAAGTGGCTTATCTCCAGTGGATCAGAAAATTGAGTAATGGTTTGTTTGAAAATCTCTTCCTAGGTAAGACCTTTCACAATTAGGAGTTATTTAAACATGGGTCTGCTCTAAGCAGTGGCAGGATAAGAAGAGTTTTAAGTATTTCCTGTTAGGACTTTTTTAATAGCAAATGTTATTGAGTTGTTCCCACCTGATACCTTTTCCAGGCTGTCTCCATTCGAGATGTGGGGAGTGGATTTTCAAGAGTAGGGCTTCTCAAAATGGCAGAGTTACTTAATAAAACTTTTAAAAAATAGAAAAATAAAATAAATCTGTTATGGCTTGTGTGAACAGGTTTTAAATCAGTGCTGGTTGCCCTTCAGCTCCGGTCCTTGGGGCCAGGGCAGGCAGGGGAAGGTGCATTGAAAATGCCTTTTAGCCAAGTTCTGACCTGAAGGAAGGCAGCAGCAGGTTCACTGCTTGTACAGTTTCCAGTGAGTTCTCAGCCATAGCTGAATCCAAATGAGTCAACTGAGGCAAATGTTACCTCTGAAGCTCTCAGGAGTTTGGCACTTCACCAAGCCCTGTCCAGCTTATGGGACTTTGTTTTTTATCCCTCCTTGGCAAATACATCCCATGCAGGGGCTTAGGCTTTTGTAGGCTCTTGTTTTGTGACATTGCAGCAAATCAGTCACATCTCCTGGGGAGTGGGGGGTAAATATTTCACCCAAAACACAGACTACTTAGGGCTGAATACCAAGTTGGCAGCTGTGGCTGGGCCAGGAGCAGCAGCTCAGTGTGTAGCTACTCCCACCCCTATAAATACTCAGTGTGTGCTTTGACCTTTGTGCTCTCTCCCTGCTACAACTTCAACTGAGAAGTTGGTGGTTGGAGGGGGTTCAAAGGCTTTGGCAACAGTTGGGTGTAGGCCAGGAGGAAGAGTGGATTTGTCTGTGTAAAGTCTGTGCTTTATAACCCTCTGTGAAGCTGTGATTGTTGGTGCTGCTCCCTCTGGAGCTGTTGGTAGCAGCGCTGGGGTGCTATGAGGGAATGAAGGACAAAGTCATGGCAGGGGTGAGGGGATGGCTCTTTTCTAGCATGGTGGGCTGGAGGAATGGAGGTCTCTTGCAGACATCCTGTTCATTCCAGGGATGCTTGTCCTTTCCTGTCCCCCATCTCTGTTACCTTCTGGAGGACACCAAGATCAGTAATGTGGCTATACAGCTGTGACTCTCCTGCTGAAAGTCCAGCCTCACCATCCTTCTGTGCCTGAGGAGATCCTCAGGTGCTGAGCCATCAGCTGCAGCCCAAGAGTGGTCCAGCTGGGGTGTGCTGAGTGCTGGTCTCTGCAGGGTTGGATGGCAGGAGCTGTGCCAGGCCTCAGGAGCTCCCCTGGGATGCACCCCAGGACTGTGTTTGTGTGTTACCAGCACATAAAGCTGTAGTGGAGCAGGCTCACACCTCTAACCCCGCACTGTCACTAATACAGGCTTACGAGAGGCTCCTGAGCAGGGCATTGTGCTGCCTCTGTCGAGGAGTAATCCTCTTTGCTCGTGTATGGTGCTTGCTAAATACAACTTAGTACTGCTGGCATTTCCCATCTGAGATCTGCCAGCTGGATTTCCAGTGTCCTTCCCCTTCCCAGCAGGTTCACCCAGGCATGGACCTGGTGTGGGGTGACAGGGGCCAGAGCACTGCACTTACCCCAGGAACTGTGCTTTCATGGAGAGCTCTTGAGTTACTTTAATACTGGGTATGAAGCACAGAAGCTCTTAGTGCTGAGAAGTTTGTGTGAGTAGCATTTACATGTCGAATGTGCCTTGCAAATGTTGAATAATTCATACCTACTATAAAAATAAAAACAAGCGTGGGAGTGAGCAAGTTTACCTGAGACCAGTCTGACACCTCACGTGATTTAAAGTGAGACTTTGATTCATTCACTGGATTCCTGAAAGCAGCGCTGTGATATTGATCTTCATCCTCAAAGATCTTTCAGACATTAATTAATTTTAATGCTACTCTTTGGAGGAAAATAAGGTATTTCAGTTCTGTAAGGGAGGGAAACTCGGAGATATTGTCCATTGGTAGGATTGGAACATTTAGTGCCTTCCTGTGGCAATGTCAGTGGGGCTGTAAGGCCTCTGTGAACTGAACTGGAAATTTTTCTGATGTTTGTTGTTGTAAAATATTTCAGTTTGAATCCTTAAATCTGTTGTTTAATATATGCTATAATATAATAACATATAGTAATTATATAGTAATATAATAACATATGGATTGATAATAACATGGGGATTGTCAATGAGCTAAAAGTGCAGAACTGGGAAGGATGAAGAGAAAAGAACAGAGCTTGAAGCCTGTGACTGGGTTTGAAGAGTTGTTTCCTGCTATGGAGACACCTGGAAAGAGACGAAAGGGAAGAGTGTAACTTAAGGTCATTTCTGCGTTTTAATCTGAGACAGATTTCAGTAGTAATTCTGTAGTATAAAAGGCTAATCATCATTTAGTCTGTCTTTATCCCAGCTGAATGTTTTCCAGTGCATTGGTGGGCCTGTGCTGGAGGGTGTCAGTGGTGGGGTGGTGTGTGGAGCTGCCGGTGTTCCCTGTGTGCACGCAGCAGCCATGGGGAGGGGAGCACACAGCAAATGGGTGACTTAGTGACACTGATTTTTGTGGAGTAACTGTGTGGTCCTTGGTTTGTTCCCCTGCTCCCCAGAGGCAGGTGGCTGCTGGGTTCCCCTTTCTCCCCAAGCACCTGGGCTCAGAGCAGGGCTGCTCTCCAGCAGGAACGTGCAGTCCCTGCTCCCTGCAGCCAATACGAGTCATTATGCAACACCACTTATTTCCTTTGGCATCAGATTATGCAATTTCTGAGCAGAAGAATGCAAAGCCCTGGAAGAACACAGTAGCATTTTAGCAGATCCAAAAATACCTTCTGCAGGATAGAGGCAGCATTTCTGTGTGTAGTGCTGAAAATACGCCGTTACGTAAGGTGCTTATTTCCCAGCCAGCGCTGGCAGGGCTGCCAGGTGAAGCAGGACGTGCTCTCCCTGTCACTGGAGAGGTCTCCCTGCACTCACAGGAAGCTGCACGGGCTCTTTCTCTCTTTTCTTCACCAAGATGAAGTTTTATTGCCCCCTTTTTTTTTCCTTTTGAAAAAATAAAAGAAGTGGATGCTTGATTTCTCTTTCCGAATCGAGCACTGCTTTACCACCCCCCACAAATTTGTGACCTTATGCTGAAGGAGGTTCTAGTGAAACATTTGTCTCATGGTGTTGGAGGTAGAAATTCATCCCTATGCTGAGAGCCAGGGCAGATGCACACATTGCATGTGGGGATGAGAGTCACCAGTTCTTTTAAGGTGAAGTCTGCCTTGGAAATCTATTAAATATTTTTGTGGGAGACAAGAGCTTGCTAGGAAGGGGGATCTGGTTGATGCAATCTGTTGGGATTTTGGCAGGAATACTTACCAGAGACTCTTAAAGAGGCTAAACAGCTATTAAATAACTGAGACACCAGGCTGGCAGAAAGATCACTGGTTAAATTATATGGAATAAGAGTAGGAATAAAAGGATGGTAACGTTGAAACATTATTCTCTGCTTTGGAGATGGCACTACTCATATTCTTCCCACTTTTTCTTCCCTTATCCAGGTATTTTAGGAATATTCTCTTTAGGCTGGGAGACTGCACAAGGAAGGTGCTGAGGGTAGTAACTATGGAGGCCACCTGCAGGGAGTACTGGAAGGCTCCAGTGAACTTGGGTGATAAAATACCAGTTCAATTTAGTGTTGATTAAACACAGTTCAATCTTAACACCCAGCCAGAATTAGGCTCTGGCATAGCTTATTCTGCTCAAGAATGAGATCTTAGGTTGTAAGAGACCCATGGAAGTAAGCCCAGCATCCTGAAGAACCAAAATGATCATTGTGCATTTCTCTGGCATTCTGTCCTTTTTGGGAATCCTATCTGTGGTCCAACTTTCTCAACTACCCAAAGAATCTGCTCCATACCTGGAAGTGTTCAAGGACAGGTTGGGTGGGGCTTGGAACAACCTGGGTTAGTGGAAGGTGTCCCTTCCCATGAATTTTAGGGTTTTAATAGTTTTTTTCAACCCAAACTATTCTGTGATTCTATATTGTATAACTCAAAGGTGATACAGGAGAAATGGAAAAGAGGTGATCAGAGACTCAGAGCAAGTATCATATGATGAGTGAGAAGGTCAAGTGAGAATTAATAGTTAGACTTGAGCAAAAATGTTGGAGTGGAGGATGAGATAATTTTTAAAATCACAGCTGGAATGTTCAGGTGTCACCTGAAGCAGTGAACAACTGGCTGTCAGAAGAAAGGAAGGAATTAAAGGCATGCAAAGCGAAGAGCAGCTGGTGTTACCTTCTACAACACAGAGTTAAGCTACAAAACTCCCTGCCACGGCACAGTGTTTGCTGAGGTGTTCTGGTTAAAAAAATTCCTTGGCAGGTTGGCACAGGAGCAGTTGTTTGTGTGCTGAGGCACAGGCACCAGCACAGTGTGCTGTGAGCAGGGCAGCTGGTGGCACTGCTGGGGACTGCCTGCACACCCTGCCCTTGGCTTTGCAGCAGGAAAGGGGCATGGATGAACCTCCCCAGCCTCTGGGGCTTCATCCCATTGCTGCAGCCTAGGTGCCACTTCTTCCTCCTCAGCCAGGTTTGCTTAGGACGTGCAAGGTGCCAAGCAAACCTGCAGCTGGCTCTGCACACAGCCGGCATTCTGCCATCGTGGGTATTTCTTGGCTGGTACGTGGTGCTATTTTTGTCATTGTCACAAAGGGTTCAGGCCACAGAGCTAGACAGGGTTCTCTTTCTGACTGGTACAGCCACAGACAAAAGGATATCACAACTGAAATAGCTTTTCCAAAAATGATGTGTCTGTGTTTTCGGATAGATGGAATATATTGAATAAAGGCTAAATTAAATCATCATGAAGTCAGGCTTTGTGATACACAGACTACATACAACATAGTTATGTGTCCGTGGTCTCACGTGCTTTTAATCTCCATGGCTATGTTAATATTCTATTAACGTTTTAAAATTATGATGATATGATAGTCGTGAGCCCTAAGCAGTTTCTGCCACATCACTCATGGTGTCTGCAAAAGAAAGTCGTCTTATGTTGAGGTGGCATCCAAATATTTATTGGAGAGAGGAAGTAAAAGTTCAAGTCAGGATTCTGCAGGAGGTGCAGAAGTACTGTAGTGTTGATCTAACAAGCTGAAGGAGCAGTGTAAAGCACAAAAAAGCCAGTGTGACAAGACTTCACTTTCCCAGGTAAATGTGCTGTTTGTTGTAGAGAACTGTTTATATGCAGAAATATAAACAGAGCTATTGCAGTGACAGAAAATCTCAGCTGGGGTCAGATAAAGAATTCTCACTTGTTTTATCAGCAATTGATTATGATTTTTGGCAATATAATTGTAATATTTAAAGATAAGGCTGGGTTGTGGCTGGGCATTCGTGTGGGTGTGAGATGGGAAGAAATTTTCTTCCTTGAAGGAGCAGTGTGTCTTGAGAAAGAGATTGATAGTTTAAAAACACCCAAGCTTTTGTCTTGGGCTACTCCATGGTTGGCTTAAAGGTTTGCCCATAGCCTGGGTTGGTTTATACCAAATTAATGTGGGCACACTTTGTAGTGTAGTTTCTTTTCTTACAACATAACAAAACGGATAATGTAACTTATAAAAATATAATGTAATTAATTAATGTAATAATGTAACTTTAAAAAAATTTCAACCTTCCTGAAAACAATGAGTTTTCCTTTTGGTGATGTGTAGCTCATTCTCTATTAATAAATCTGCTTTTACTTTTTGTTTTCAAAGTAACCATTCAAAACACAAGCCTATATTCCAAATAATGTAAAAAGTGTGGCAGAAGAGGAGTATCTGATCCACTCACGTAACATTTTCTTCATCAGGAGACCAGGAAAAGAAAGTTTGTTGAAATCCTGTGTAATAAAACCACACAGTTCAAACCCCAAAGGTCAGAAGGGACAACAAAAGCTCTGGGACTTGCCAATTCAGCAGCTCCCAGTCATTTCTGTGCTGGAGTTGTACAGGGATGGGAGAGGACTGTGCATCAACCTGTTGTAAAAATTCCCTGTAAAATTTGAGAGAGTCACAAGGGGCAGGAGAACATGATGTCTGTGCTTTATAAACACACTTTTTGTGGTTTTGTTAGATTTTAGAACATTTTTAAAGCATTGTCAAAGCCACTAGTTGAGATGATACATACATAAATTCCAGTTGTGTTATCAGTGAGGAAATGTGTAGTTACCTTGTTGTGCCTACTGTAGCCAGGAGGAAATCACACTGAGTGCCAGGAAAAAGCAAAGGGACCACAGGGCTTGGCTGTAAGTAGTGATCTGGGCAGGAATCTCCTCTGTCTGTGGTAGTTGGATAATTTCTGCCAGCAGCTCTGTTTCAGCCCCTAACCATGGATCAGACAATTGCTTTTATTCCCTTTGCGTGTTGGAAGTGCAAGCAGAGATTATGCTTCGCTGGCTAAGATAGAAATAGCATTCAAGGAAACAAACTTAGTGTTCTGGAGACTTGGGCTGGCAGGAGACTGAGTGGTGGCCTCTCTGCTTACACCACCTTTCCACACACTGATTTTTTGTTTAGCTTGCTTTGTGTGCTGTGTCTGGAGTGCTGTGTCTGATTTGCCACTCAATTTTTAGCACAGTTCTTTAAAGGAGAAACTTCAGTAATGGTTGACACAAGGCATTGGGTTAACTCAGCTGCAAACTTGATCATTGTGTTGACATTGGTGAATATTGAACTTGTATAGGCAGCCACTTGCTTTGGTGGCTCTGGGGGAGTGTAAGCACACTGCCTGGATGGCTGTTTCCAGGAACAGGCACAGTATCAAGCAAAGTGAAAGTGTGCCTTGGTAGCTAAATTCACCCTTTGGTGATTCAGGTGAACTCTCACTTTTCTATAGTTTCAAACTGAATTTTGGGCTGCCATGTTGAGGTGGAGCCTCACTCTGTCAAGAAGAGGTGCATTTCATGCTCCTCTTGTCTGGGGGTGGTGGGATTCTGCCTGGAAAAAATACTTTGCATGGGAATAGAGTCATTTATGAGAAGCTGTGATCGTACAAAATTACACTGAGCCTTGAATCTCCTTCCAGACAGAAGAGATATTTGTAAGTGCAGAGTGCATGAACTCATCAAAACAGTTCAAATCCAAGGGTCTGCCTTCAAGTCTGTGTGTGCAGCAGTACTTTGTGAGATTTCAGTCTCTTAAATATGCACAGTCCTCCCACACATGGAGCTTCCAGCTTTTGACTGGGAGGCTGCTGCAGCAGGAGCATCACTCAGATAGGAATAGCACAGCCCTTGGCTGTGCCTTTCCCTGGAAAAGCTACATGCACATGCACATCACAGACATGGGATCCCAGGCTGGGTTGTGTTAGAAGGGACTTGAAAAATCATCCAGTTCCACCCCCTGCCATGGGCAGGGTCACCTTCCACAATCCCAGGCTGCTCCATGCCTTGTCCAGCCTGGAAATGGACACAGGGATGGGGCAACCTGTGCCAGGGCCTCCCCACCTCACAGGGAACAGTTCCTTCCTAATATCTAAACTAAATCCACCCACCTTCAGCTGAAGACCATTCTAGCTTGTGCTGTCACTACATGCCCTTAAAGGGCAGTCTGGATATAATGAAACCTAAAACTTTCAAGAAAATGTTTTTCTTTGCCTTTTCTTTTATTGGGAAGAGTGAAACATGAAAAATCTCAGCCTTTTGGTACTCTGACTAAAAGAATAGTGGCAGCATGGCAATAAAATTTGGAAAATGTTCTTCTTCCCTTGTAAGACATGCAAGAGGTTGCACATTGCAGAATTTACTGCAACAGAAGAGAATTTAAAAAAATCATTTCCCCATCAAGTCAACACTGATGTGATATGGCAGAAACCACCTTCTCCCCTTCCCAGAGTTTCTGCACCACTTTGCTTCAAGTTGGCTTGATAAGTAGTTTTTTAAAAGAAGTGCTGCTGTTTCATGTGCTCCAAACAATGAGTTTGCTACACCTCTGAAAATCAGGCTGCTTATGTAAGGGCCTAAATAAGGCTGTTTCATGCCAGTTTGAAAATAATTCCATAACTTTTATATGCCTTCTCTCCCCATAAAGCACATACATGTAAAGTGGCAGGACACTGTGCCTAAAGGCTTTTTTTATTTGAAACATCACAGTGTTGAAGAAGGCAATTTGATCTGGGAAAACAGACTTGATATCTCTGAGTCTGGGGCTTTGTTCTTGGGTGAGCTGTGTAGTGAAAAGCTGTTCATTCCTTGTTAAACCTCCACAATCAAACATTCCAGAGACAGAACACTGTAAAAATGTAAAAGCAAAACCTTACGCTGTAGTAGTGTACTCTTGAGAGTCACATAACAGCAACGTTATTTTATCCTCCAAATCTGATTTAATCCTTAATGTACTTCCCAAGGCTTAAATTTGAGGTAATTTGGGACACTGTTACCTCAAATTCTAGCCTTTACATTTGGGCTTCTTGCAGAACACCTGGCTGATGTTTTATTTTCATTGCTTAATGTTCTGCCTTACTAAAAGCAGATTTCTCTGTAGGAACGGTGGTCGCATTTTGCTCTTGTTTATAAACAATCACTTGTCACTCCCCGACTTTAGGTAATGAGCAGGGGCTGTGCCCAGGAACACTTGGGTTGGTGATTGGTGTTTTTCTGTGTTTTCCAACTTTGAGTTGGGCTTGGCCTGGTGTTTTTCTGAAGTTCTGTTCAGGTCTGAAGCATTTTCTTATCAATAATTGTCTTATCAATAAATCTGCTATAATGTAACAACTGCTGCTAGTAGTAACTGTGAGGTCACACTGCAGTTTCCCACACTGGTGAGTTGGTCATTGTAATGCTGGTCATCAGCAGGTCAGGAATAACCAACCCTCCAGCTTCCCATATGAGTCTGATTCAGCTCCTGTCCTGGTTTGGGCTGTGCTGCAACCTCTGCCTCACTTACTGTTTTGCTTTCTTTTAAAGAACAAAGTTTACAACCTAAATAAAGCTTTAATGAAAACCCCATGTGATGGGGTAGGATACAGGAAGGTAATCCAGGTCCCTGGCTGTTCCTGTTTGTTGCTGGAGAGGAGCTGAAGCCCAGGGCAGGAGCTTTTCATCCTGTGGGGTGAAGGGCTTATCTCTGCTCTCTGCAGTGACCTCATCCTGAGGAGTTATGGCACTGAGCTGTTTCCTTGCCATTGGCTGTGTCCTACCTGGCCACCTCTTTCTCCCTTCCAATGGCTGTTTGCAGAGCCTGGAAATTTGCACCTACTGTAACTGATCTTACTTTTTAGCAAAATACTTTCTGTTAAGGACTTTTTTTTTTTTTACCCCACTCTCAGCTTCTTATGGAATGTAAAACTGGACTTTGTTCCATGTTGCAGGCTGAATTCACTTATTGTGGCCCGGCATTAGAGCCTCTTGTTTCAGAAGGGACCATCCCAAAACTATGTTTGCAGTGGGCAGCTCTGGCAGCATGACCCCCAACCATCAGCCTGGCTCTCTGGGAAGGTGGCACCACCATGGCTTGTGGAAAAAAGACCTCTCAGTGGGGCATGGAGCAAGGATGGGGGCACCTTCTAAAAGGGATCCCAACTCTTGTTTTAAGTGCATTCTCCCAGAAGCTCATGCAGGGGAGAAGTGGAGAGCAGTGGTGGGAGATCAGCAAGGAGGGTCTGCTGTTCTGTGAAACTCTCAAAGTTTTACTTGCTTATGAGGGTGATGTCGATGTGGTTAGAGAATTTGAACAATCTTGCCACGATGGACATGGAGGGTCAATCAAAGGTCCAGAATGGCCATAACTAGGTGGGGCCCTGAGGGAGCAGCCACAAACCATCCTTTGGTGGAATCAAGGAACCTGTATCACCGGGCTTTGTTCCCTAACACCTTGTCTCAAGGGTTTGCAGAAGGATCCTGAGCTTGTGGGCTGTGCCGGGCCCAGGAACAGTGGTGGGACTCAAACCATAGCTGAGCTGGGGTCAGCTTCAGTGTCATAATGCTATGGGAACTCTGCAGATAATCTTTCAAGATTTTGACCTTTAGGCCCTTGTTTAAAATTGTGGTGTTTGTTTACTGGGCAATTCCTGCTGTGGGTTACCGAGAGTATTGCCTGAGTGGAGTTTCTGTTGGAACCATTTATTTGTTTCTTTTAGAGCAGTAATTATTTACCAAGTATCGGCGGCTGTCTGGAAAGTCTAGTTAATTATCAGCTCACCTCAGTGAAACTGCACGTAGTGAAAATACTTAAATAAAAAATTGAAAGTTGTTCTTTTTCCTCTTGTTTCAGGTACTGGACCCACGAGTCACATGTGAGTTGTGTCCTACAAATGCTCTGAGCACCCCCTCGGGCCGTCTCCTTGATGCACACTCACGGCATCATGGCCAGCACTCAGGAGCGCCTGAGCCTGTCTTCCTCTCCCAACTCCATCGGCAAAGCGTTCTGTGAGGACAAAGACTTGGGGAGGTTCCCCGAGGAGCACCCCGCTGCCGGCAGCCGCCCGTCCCCGGAGCTGCTGGAGGACGTGCGGGAGCGGGGCTCGCTGCCGGCCGAGCTGCTGGAGGGCGTGAGCAGCCCGGGCACGGCGGCCGTGCTGACCAGCATCAGCGAGGATGCCCGTGACCACTTTGAGAACAGCGTGCTGCAGCTGCGAGAGCAGGACGAGCCCGAGCCGGGGCTGCCGCAGGGCACCCGCAGCCCGGGCGACGGCGACACCAACGGGGCCGCCGACGATGTCAAGGTCCAGTTCAACCGCACGGGCAGCGGCAGCGGCGGCTTCCTCGAGGGGCTCTTCGGGTGCCTGCGGCCCGTGTGGAACATCATCGGCAAGGCTTACTCCACGGACTACAAACTGCAGCAGCAAGGTAAGGGGAGCCGCCTGCGCTGCCCTGGGCACGGTGACACAGGGCTCCTCCCCTGCTCTCCACCTGGCCGTTCTTGTCCTGTCCAGCCCTGCCATGGGTTTCCAGGGATAAATCCTGCACTACAGAGCCGACAGCCGCCATGTGTGGCAAAGGCAGCTCGTGGGGGAGTCAAAACCGACTGCCTGGTCAGCCCCCTGTGGGACAAGGCCTGAATCTAAACTGAGCATGGAGATGAGAGGGAGTTCTGTTGATGTACTTGGTACAATCCCTGTGCTGATTTCTTGAGATTTTTTTATGCCACATGGAAAACACTGACATAGGCACTTCCACTTTAGAATCTCTAGGTGAAGGCTGTCCCCAGTTGACCACTAAAAAACAGTAGTATTGCTTCCTTTTTAAAACGACTCTTATTTCTTTTTATTCAGGAGTAATTTTCCTCTTTAAAATATCATTCAGTACTTGTCTTTCCAGAAATATGTTCTTTAATATTTATACCTTTTCCATTTGGATGTGTAAGCATAAATGTGTAAGTGTATGTGAGTATAAATACGTATAAAATCTGTAGCTTGGGAATAAGTGATGTCCCAGTTGACTACATATGTATCTGTATATCTATATATATCTTTAGGGGGTACTAAAAGCTAAAGAGCAGAGTATGCTCTGCTGTTGGTGTCTGATTTCTCCCCTAGCACAGGGGGAGGGAGGTGGCAGATGGGAAAAGAACAAGCTGTCATTAGAATTAAGGAGCTGAAATGGTTGAGGCTTATGGAAAATGGGAACAGCCTGGCCACCGCAGTACCATAGGGCAAAGCCTCCTTTGAGCATCACTCAGTAGTAATCAAATGGCTTTTTGGCACTGACAAATTACAAGATACAAGGTCAGAAACCTGTCTGAGTGGTTCTAATCTAAACCCCAGAGGGATGGGGGACAGCTCCTAATATGAGAGAGCAGAGCTGTTAAATAACATGTTGGATGAATTTGCCTTGAAATCAACTTCCTAGAGTCAGTCGTTTCCAGTTCATAAGCAAGCAGGAAATGCACCTCTACATTCCAGATGCCTCCTGAGCTCAGCCCTGTGTGCAAGGGTTTGCTTGGTTTGAAATTCTCTGGCATCCTTGGTTCTGTTTTGTTTGCATGTTGTAAATTTGGTGTGGCACATGTGGTTCAGACTATAAATAAAAACAGTGACAGAAAGTTCCCTGGGGGATTAAGGCTGCTGGGGTGTTTGCACACAGGGTGAACAGTTTTGGAAGGGGCTGTCTGGGTGGGGAGTCTCCCTTGGGAAGGAAAAGGAGGAAAGGAGGTTCTGAGCAGTCAGATGACATTCAGAGCAGGCATTGGGCAGTGTCTGTGTGACAGTGCTTTGGGTTGGATGCTCAGTGTTTATAAGTGAAGTTAAACATTTCCGAGGAAAGGCTACAGATGGAGAGTGGCCATGGCCACTCCTAGCAATCCTCTGTGTGCCCCACACCTGTCCCCACTGCTGGCTCTGAGCCATCCCTGGTGTGTCCCTGTCACCTCAGTCAGAGCAGTGGCTTTGGGAGAGCTGCCTGTGAGACAGATCCCATTTCCCAAATAACTGGGCCAGCAGATGCACTGAAAACCACGGTGCAATCTGTGCTTTGGTGGCCCACAGGGGACACTGGCTTTTGTATGGAAGTCACCAAACTAAAAGATTGAAGCACTAAGGAATGAAAAGGAGCAGCTGAGAACAGTGCTGGGGCTGGAGGGTGCACACAGAGCTCGTTCCTGTGCACAGGGTGTCTTGCTGTTCTCTGTGTTGGGAGCATGTTCAGAGCCACACATTCAGGGGCACTGCTGTTTGCTGCTGGCATCAGGCCCTTCTAAAAGGGCAGATTTGAATGGGTTACAGATGTGGTAAGGCTGAGGATTAATTGGGATCAGCTATATGTGGCCTGTGTGGTTGAGTTGAGTTTTCAGCGTCTTCACTGTTAGAAAAGGGAGTGAAAAGAAGATTTAAAAAAAATATTATTACTTTTTCTTCTGGAGCTGCTCAGTTGTCTGGCTCTGATTACATCTGTTACTCTGTTACTCTGATGGCAGTACTACACTTCTGTTACCCAAGGATAAACCTTTTCAAACTGCTTCTGTGCTGAAACTTGAGGATTTTGTGAGAATATTCATGTTCTCTTTTCCAGATGATCTCATTCTTGCTTCTTGCCACCAGAAAATCATCTTTGTGTGCATTTCATCAGCTACATACAAGCCAGCAGTTCAGTAACTGATGTATGTGATTATTTTTATTTTTGCTGTCTTTTAGCAAGAGCACAGAGGATGCATGGATTGTGTTTGTGCAAGTGCTGTGTGGCTGAGGAAATGTCTGGGGCTCTTTCAGCAGCAGGGAGAGGATTGTGGTGGCTTTTCATTTCCCTGGGAGCTGCTTTACAGCTTTGGGCTGGTGCCATGGATCTGTGCAGATGATTTCCCCCCACCCCCTTCTTTATGAGACAACTACTTAAAGCCTTATCCAGGAGTTAATCCTTTGTGTTGGGCTGAATTGACAACAGGGGTAGGAGTCTACTTTGGATCTGCAGCCATGTGCCTTCCAGTACTTAAAGAGGGCTTATAAAAAAGAGGGAGGCAGTGATAGGGCAAGGGGAAATGGTTTTAAACTAATAGAAGAGAGATTAAGATTAAATTAGGAGGAAATCCTTCTCTGTGAGAGTGATGGGGCCCTGGCACAGGGTGCCCAGAGAAGCTGTGGCTGCCCCTGGATCCCTGGCAGTGTCCAAGGCCAGGCTGGATGGGGCTTGGAGCAGCCTGGGATAGTGGAAGGTGTCCCTGCCCAAGGCAGGGGGTGGAAGGGGATGGGCTTTAGGATCCCTTCCAACCCACACCATTTTATGTTGCCTGCAGCTGCTTCGTGGTACTTTTTGCTGCTCCCTGGTATCCCTGCCCACCTGCTTTGGCTGTCCTGCAGGCCCATTCTTTGGGACATGGTGGTAGTGTTGTGGTTGCAAGTACTAGAAGACAAATAGGTTCCATGTCCTTGAGCCCATACTGCCTGTGGAGCTTTGGCTCGTGACTTGGTGAAAGAGGGAAAAGAACAGCTTTTACATGATTCTGCATTATCTTCTTGTTGAAATTTCTTCTTGAGTGTCCTTCCTGACAGCCAAATGGTCAACAGGAGGGATGTGCTGTTCTTCCCTGCAGGACAAGGGCTGGGCAGAGCGTTGGTCAGCTGGGAGCTGCCACGGGCTCTGTGCTGGCTGATCAAGGGATGCCAATTGCTGCTTGATGAGGAGTCATTCCCGTGGGGAATGTTTGCTTTTGTATTATTTAGTGCCACCTGATTATCTGAGGTTTAAGTACTTGGGGTTTGACCCATGAAATCCCTCCCTCCTATGTTTCTCCAGTTGTTTACCCTGATTTCTAAAGGCTGTTAGTGAGTGCTTTCAGGGAGACACACTCAGTTCTTTAATTTGCATCTACCTGTTATTTAATTGGGATTGTGGGGGCTCCAACACTTTAAAACAAGATTTGTTTGTGTTTCCTTGAGACTCATTAGACTTCCTAGCCATTTCCTTTGGATTAAGAAGCTGTCTCCATGAGCTGCTTTCAGAGTTGTGTGTTTACCGTCATTGTGAGAGTGTTTGTGTGTACCTGAAGAGCAAGGTGCCCATCAGAGGGTGCTTGTTGAGGGGGTCTGTGTAAACCAGAGATGCTTCTTGTCACAGTGCCAGTGCTGGAGAGCAGCCAGTGCTGGGAAAAACTTCATCCAAATAGATTGGTTCAATGGCTCAGGCTGCTCCTGTGTTTCTTCCCCATGGGAAATAGATTCTCATCATTCTACTCAAATGGTTTTTAATCACCTCAGAAACGCAAGTTCTTGCGCAATTCCTGCTGCTATTACACTTTATTTATTTAGGGGAAGTATCCCGCTGGTTTCTTAAGGCCCAGAAGAGTCTGACTACTGCCTTGTATGTTACCTATGGTTTGGCTCTTTGTTTCTCTTGTTATTCCCAAAGATGTGGGATATTTCACTGTCACTACACTGAAACCTCTTTCCTGAATTGTGCCCCTGACAATCAGGATGCAAGTGGGAAAGCATCTGTGTTCCTAAATAAACACAGGATGACTGCAGAAAGAACCACATGAACTTTTGCTTACTTTGTTTACAGCCTGTCTCAGCCTCTGCCATTGCAGAGGGAATATCAGAGGAAGGTAATATTACCTGATAGGGAATATTAAGAGCAAACTAGGGTTCCAAGGTGATATAGTTATCCATTACTGCTCACAGACTGTAGATGCTTAATGGAAATGAATGTCCTGTGTCCTGTACAGTAAAGACACTTCCCACAGTAAGGATGGAAAGAGACTTTGGACAATGGGGAATGGTTTCCCACTTCCAGAGGGCAAGGATAGACAGGATACTGGGGAGAAATTCTTCCCTGTGAGGGTGCTGAGGCCTGGCACAGGGTGCCCAGAGCAGCTGTGGCTGCCCCATTCCTGAAAATGTCCAAGGCCAGGTTGGATGGTGCTTGGAGCAACCTGGGATAGTGGAAGGTGTCCCTGCCCATGGCAAGGGGTGGCACTGGAGATGGACTTTTAGATCCCTTCCACTCCAGTCCATTCATGATTCTATGAAGGAAACAGCTATTTCAGTACAACAGAATAGTTGCTATGTTGCTTGTCTAAAAATACTGTTCATCAACATGCACAAAAATCACCTCTATTTGCCACTTCCTTTCAGATGTGATGCATATGTGAGTTAAGTAGAAATACAGATCTTCTTGATTTAATTATGAATGAATGAACTAATTCTATTATTTCTTTAATTATTTTCTTTAGTTAAAATATTTTAGTGTTTAAATGTCCAAAGATTTAAATGCCAATTTATGTTCAGAGCTGTGAGTGGATCCATGAGTGTGGAAAATAGCCTTATGTCTGGGAAGGAACACATGCTGGGGGTTGAACTCTGCCCTGCCAAGGCAGAGGGAGTTTCTGCTGTGGATGAGCAATGTTTTTGTTTTTAGTTCAGTGAGCAGAAGGAGCACTGGGGTCTGGCTCTGGGGGAGAGCTGCTTTTCCATGGCCATGCCTGGGGAGCACTTGCTCAACAGGAGACAGCAGCCACTGCCTGCCTCTGGCAGGAATGATCCCAGGGAAAGCTTTGAGCTGGGATCAGCCCACAGACAGCTGGGATACACAGGTTTCCCTTCAGTGATAACAGGATCTAGAATGGACACTTTGGCATGATCCCAGCTGCAGCCCTGGGAACATCCCAAAGGCTCAGAGCCTGGATGAGACGAGGACACACCTTTGTAGTCATCTGAAACAGAGATCTGTACAGGTGTGACTTCCTTTTATTTCAGGAATCAGTGGGTTACTTGTTGGGTTAGCTGCTAAATAATTTATTCTTCAAATTTAGATCTTTATTGAATTACAGTAAATAAGCAATTGCCTGCCTTTTATCCTGCTATTTGTGAGATTTAAGGTAATTTCAACATGACTGATAGGGAACAGGGCTTTCTGTTCTGATGGGAGCAGCTCTCTTGAAGCAGTTTATACAGTGCCCCTGGACCACTCCAGCATTATCCCTACAAATGTGTGTGGGTACCAAAGAGGAGGAATTGCTTAAGGTTGTTTTGCCTGTTTGACATTGATATACACGAAGGATCTGTTTCTGTGCCTGCTGCTGGTGGTTGATATGCTTTGTGTTGGCTATCTTGGTGGTTGCTGCTCTGTGTTTTACAGCCTGCCACCTCTGACTTTTATTTCCTATTTTTGTTTATTTCAGGGGCTGAAGAAGACCCTCAATATTTTTTGTATCACTTGTGAATGTTAAATGTTTCTGCTAATCTATGCTTTTCAATGGAGCCATGCATTTTGCTCAGTGTTGGGGGAGAGGATCTCCTCCCAAAATTGCCAATCCAGTGTCCCTGGCATGGTAAATTGCTGCCTGCCAAGCTGGAGTGGCTCACACAAGTGGTTAGCAGGGAGGTGAAAAAGCAGCTGGAAGGATGGGAATGAGCAGGCTGGAGGTGGCTGGGATGGCTGAGAGGGTTGCTGAGGCTGAGCACATGTGGTGTGTGCCTCACTTGTGCCAGGAGAAGATGTCACCTACTCCCTCCAGAAGGGCCCAGCCTGTGGTGCAGGAGGTGGCAGGTGCTGCCCTGGTGTGCTCTGACAGTTCTCATGGTCCTGACCTTTTCCATTATCCCTTTTTTCTCCTGTGCCCAGACACGTGGGAGGTGCCGTTCGAGGAGATCTCGGAGCTGCAGTGGCTGGGCAGTGGGGCACAGGGAGCTGTGTTCCTGGGCAAATTCCGGGCTGAGGAGGTGGCCATCAAGAAAGTGAGGGATCAGAACGAGACAGACATCAAGCACCTGCGGAAGCTCAAGCATCCCAACATTATCGCCTTCAAGTAGGTTGTGACCCCTGTCAGGAGCTTTGCCCAGGCAAGAGCTCAAGTTCTCACAATGCAGGAGCTAAGCTGTGTCTAGGACAAAGTGGTGCTCACCCTTCCTGTCCAGTTGTCTGTCTGCTGCTCCTCACTGTGTGTTTTGTTTGACAGGGGAGTTTGCACCCAGGCCCCGTGCTACTGCATCATCATGGAGTACTGTGCCCACGGGCAGCTCTACGAGGTGCTGCGGGCTGGCAGGAAGGTCACCCCACGGCTGCTGGTGGACTGGTCCACGGGGATTGCCAGTGGCATGAACTACCTGCACCTCCACAAAATCATCCATCGAGACCTCAAGTCACCAAAGTGAGTCTCAGCTGCTTAAACATCCTTTAGTTTGGGTTCCTCAAGTCACCAAAGTTAAATATCCCTCAATTGTGGTTCTTCAGGTCATCAAAGTGAGTCTCAGGTGCTTAAACATCCTCTAGCTGGGGCTATTTTTTCCTTTTCTCAAGAAATAGTTTAAGGTTTGGTTAAAAGGCTCTACTGTTTTCCCCCCCTGTTGACTCAAAACTAATGAGAGTGAAACTATTGCAACTTGTTGGCACTTAACAAAAATGGAAATTTTCCAGTATTTTCCATGATAAGTAGCAGTCAGGAAATATTTAATGATTTGACAATATCTGGTCTTTTTGGAAAGTGGGATATTCTGTTGCCTCCTGCCTTTTTTTTTTTTTCCTTCTTATTCTCCTGTTATTTCCCTGGTTTTCTGGAATGTGTCTTCCTCATTTCTCTGTTGCTTTCTGACTAAAATGTTCTGGCTTCTTTATATTCTTATTCCCTAGGTGTTTATTACTTCTTTAGTCTGTGACAGTGCATTAAGATAATGCTTTTAGATTATTTACAGCACAGTTTAAGGTACAGCTTTGCCTCTGGATCCTCAGTTACTTGTTAATTTGCAGTTTTATTGAGATTGATTTTTGACTTGTAACATTAAGAAATGCATTTAAGGCATAAAACACAAGCACCCAAAAGAGAGTGAGAGCTTTTATTGGGGAAAATAAAAAATCTTTTATTTTGTACTGCACTTGTGAGCAGTGTGGTCTCATCAACATGTTGATCAAGAAAGGATTTACTCCAGTGGTTGTTGTGGTGCAAGAAAAATCACAAAATGCTGACGACTTCTTTTTTTTTTCTTCTCCTTCTCCAGTGTTTTGGTTACACACACAGATGCAGTGAAGATTTCAGATTTTGGTACATCTAAAGAGCTCAGTGATAAAAGTACCAAAATGTCCTTTGCGGGGACGGTGGCGTGGATGGCCCCGGAGGTGATACGGAACGAGCCCGTCTCTGAGAAGGTGGACATCTGGTGAGTCCTGGTCATGGTCAAGCACCTTCACTTTCTCTTCAGTCCCTGGGTTTCCCAGCACTTTCCATGTCCTTTGCTCATCCTCGCATGGTTTGCTCTGTGGTGGGCTACTCCTTTCTCCTGCCTGTTGCCCTGAGCTTTGGTGGGCTCTGATGGAAAGGGAAGTGACACAGATGTGCTGGCTGGGTGCTGACCTGCAGTTCCAGCTAAGGCTCAGTGCAGCCCGTCTGTGTCTTGGAGGAAACAAATGCAGAAATTGTTCATTGTGTTGTTATCCAGCCCAGAGCTTTCTCCCAGTGCTGTGCTCACGGCCTCCTCAGCAGCCTCCACAGCCAGGGTGGTTTTCCATCATTTCTGGCCTTCCTCAGGGCCACGCTGGAGCTGTGGGGAGGCTCCTGCTCTGCTCCCCACCCCCTTGTGCTTCCTGTGTTTTATTGGTAGCCCCAGGATTACAGTCCAGTGAATGCAATCCCAGATCCAAGAGGGAGGAAACCAGGACAGATTGTAAGAATTTTGGAACCTGTATCCATTGATGTGGAACATGCTCTGTGTCCAAAGGAACACAAGGAATGGTTCAGTCTCTGTGCTATTAAAAATGCCTGAGAGGGCTCAGTCTTGGAGTTCCTTTGGGAAGCCTCTCCACAGGTTTCAGAGCCCTCAAGGGAACTGCATCTCTATTTCTGCCTCATTATTTCAGCATATTAAATGTCAGCAGCCAGGACAAATGCCCTTCTCCCTGCTTTACAGCCAGGAGGAATTTTGCATCCTGTGGTTTTTCAGCTTCAGATGCTGTCCCTTCCCTGGCAGGGCAGGGAGTTGCTGGACAAACCCATGGGTGGTCCAGGGTGCAGTGGAGTCAGAAGCTGCTGCTGGAGTTCTAGCTTGGGCCTGGGCTTGACCTGAAGGGCAAGATTTCCTGCAGGGAAATGGTGTCACCTGTGGTGTGCAGCTGCTCACGTGCCCACGGTGTCCTGTGTGTTTATATTTGGATGATCCAGCACAGCCATCTCCTCTGGGAGGAACACTTGGGTTGCTCTGGAAAGAGAACACACCCAGTATTTGTTTGCTGAACCCCTCCCTTTGAGTCACTGGACTGTGAGGATGAGTGATGCTGGATTTCCACCCCGGCTTTCTGTCTTTTAGAGTGGTTTATGTTCAGGAATATTTCACAGAACATCCTGTCCAATAAAACCTTTGCTCCTTCCCTCAGTGACTTGGAGATGTTGTTCTTTGGTGCCAGCTCCTCTGGAGTTCACAGCAGTGGTGATTGCTCAGACTCTCCCTTGCCATCCATTCCTCCCTCAAGATAAATAAAAATGATGTTAATGAATGCTGCCAACAAATGAGAACAGTTCCTGAGCTGCTTATGTCTGCTCTCTCTCATCTCAAACAGCATGCAGAAAAATAAATCTATAATCTTATCAGGAGTCTTGGAAATCCTTTGTGAGTTCTTAGTCATAACATATATGAAACCAGATGAGCTTTCCCTGGTAGTTTGTCCAGCCTCCTGGATCCCTGCTTTCCTGTAGCCCACAAAAAAGGATTTAGAGGCGAGAAATATTAAAATTCTGCTTGTTGGTTATTTTTGGGTTTTTTACACATAATTTGAAGCCATTGGGCTTTGAAAGTGCAGTGTTTTTCACATGAAGTTGTTTCCTGGCTGATGGTTGTTCAGACCTAGTAGTTTGTCTCTTAGAACTTTTTCTGTACTTAATAAAAGCACTGGATATTGGTACAATATTGGTACTTTCACCTGGCTGTAGTCTCCAGCTTGGCAGGGGTGGTGTCCCACAGAGGAATGGGACATGGAGATGGTTGTGCCTCACCTGTATCACAGCCCAGTTGCTGATGTGCAGTAACAGTGGTGGTAGTTCTCAGCAGCATTTTGTTTATCTTTGTATTGACTGGTTTGGTGTTTCTTTGATGTTTTATCAGGTGATGATTGTATACAAAACAAATATTTGCTGTTAAAAATTAAGGTCTTGGTTCTTTCTGGTAACTTCATTAAGGAAGAGAAGCAAAGTGAGTTTTCTTACCTACATCTTTCAGTTCTTGTAGGAGGTTCTTTCCTTTGACTGAGTTCCCTTAATTAATTTTTATTTTTTTGCTTTTTCCTCCCTTCCTTCAGAACAAAAGGAATATCAGATGAGACTTCATGTGCTTTTGGTACTGACAGTTATGCAAGTAGCATTTGTTTCCTAATTTCCCCTCTTACCTGGGACTACAGGTAACAGCAGAGGGAGCCTTTGGTTAGGGAAAAGAAAACAAAACCAGTTAAATGAAATGTAGAAGAAACCTACAAAACCTTTGTTGTGTTGTCTCTGTAAGACAGTTGTCAGTCTGTGCAGTAGTCAATCATCTGTTCTTATCAGCAGGAACAGTCCAAAGTTATCTGAGAGTAGACTTTGGAGTCTTTTCATTTAACAGGAGCAAGGCTTAATCTGTACAGAAAATGTGCTTTCAGGATCTTTAGAATCTCACAAAGAAGCAGGAAAGGTTTGGTGGAAATCAGTGTGGTGTTGTGCTCAGCCCAGGGCTGGAGCAGAGGAGTTACCTGGTGTGTTAAAAAACCACTGTTGCACCTACTTGCATTTTCCAACCAGACATTCCTATTTCCCTGTTTTGCCCAACAAACTGTTCTTTTCAAGCTCCAGATGTTTATGTTTACAGCTTCTATGTGAACTCAATTTATCCTGGTTTATTCCTTCATCAGGTCATTTGGGGTGGTTTTGTGGGAGCTGCTCACGGGAGAGATTCCCTACAAGGACGTGGACTCTTCGGCCATCATCTGGGGAGTGGGCAGCAACAGCCTCCACCTTCCTGTCCCTTCCACCTGCCCAGATGGCTTCAAAATCCTCATGAAGCAAACCTGGTAAGAGCCTGAGCCCCACACAGCACGGAGCTGGGGCTGGCTCCCAGCAAAACCCGTGGAAGTCAGGGTGCAGAGAGCAGAGGGCTCTTAGATACTCTCACACTTGTCCTGAGAGCAATAATTTTAACATTTTGGATTCTGCTTCCTTGTGGCAGCAGGCCTGGAGCCCAAGACATCTCCAGGAGCCTTTGCAGAGGGTGTTGCTTTGCTGTAGCCAAGTGGGGGATAAAAGGTAGCTCTGTGGGAAGACAAAAGGAGCTGGAAGGACAGTAGGGGTAAAATTCCTTGAGGCCACATCCAGAGTGAACTGATTTTTTCACTTGGAAAACCCCTTGTAAGCGACTGACTTTTGGACTGGACAAATAGAAATGCAAGCTTTCTGTCTGGAACACAGATTTTCCGGGTTCCTGGTATGGAAAATGCTTTCAGTTTCCTCCATGTTCCAGATTAGAGTTGACATTCTTTGTCTTGGGTTTCACATTGATGCTTTGTCTTTTTAATTACACCTTGACACAGTGTAAAGGGTCTCCCAGCATCTTCCCACTCCATGGGTTTCACCAGCCATCCTCCCCATGGCACAAAGAGACAAGAGGCATGTGTGGATCTTCCCCAGTGGCTGCTCACCCTGAGCTGCAGCAGTCGGGCTGTGGCAGCTCGGTACAACGGAGCACCTACAAACACTTGTATCCCCACCTAGTGGAAGGAGGTGGTTGGTAGGGGAGAGGAGGCTCAGGAAGCTGCTCTTGCCCTGAGCAAGGTGAATTCAGTACTGAAACTCAAGTGCCGGTCCTTTTTCTCAAATATCCAAACGCTTTTGTACTTTTCTGTGATCTTTAGGGCTGTTCAGTGCATTGCAGTACTCAGGCATGTGCTGTGTGACAACTCATAGACTTCTAGTGCTTAGAAGCACCCTGAATGTAAGTTTTCATTTCGACTAGATTGAGTCTTCCCATTACAAATTTTGGAAATTGATGAGACAACAAACCGAAGTATGTTTCTTCTTGACAAGCAAGTTAGGATAGAAACTGAAACTGTTCCTATCTTTCACTCTGTAGTTGCATTTTCTGGTCTTAAACATTTTGCACCTCTTTTGTTTCTTCAGAATGGATCATCACAAACCACCTCTAGCACAATTAAATTGTATTCAGCAAAAGAGAAAACCAGAATAGCTCCTTTTCTCTTACCTGTCAGCTGCTTGGTTCAGACAATAGAATCTAGTGAAACCCTTTCAGAAGGGCAGGAGAGTCTGGCAGTGCCTGTCTGGCAGTGCCTATCTCTCACCCCAGAAGGGCAGGGGAGGCTGGCAGTGCCCATCCCTCATCCCAGAAGAGCAGGGGAGGCTGGCAGTGCCCATCCCTCAGCTCACCCCTGGCTGTTTCTGTTTCGTTTCAGGCAGAGCAAGCCCCGGAACCGTCCGTCCTTCCGGCAGACACTGATGCACCTGGACATCGCCTCTGCTGATGTGCTGGCTACTCCTCAGGAAACCTACTTCAAATCCCAGGTGGGGATCCTTCAAATCCCAAACTGGGGAAAGGCTGGAGCCTGTGAGTGCTGGAATTAGCTCCAAGGATCTGATTTTGGAGGGTGCATTGAGTAGAGAAAGTCTGGATCCATGATTTCAGTTTGATTCTTGGGGAGGAGCAACCTGATGGGTGTTTGAAAATCTTTTACCCAAACTTTCCCAAGCTGAGACTGCTGCAGGAACCAGGGCTTCAAGGGGCAATGGAGTATCATTCAGGCAGGCATCATCGTGGAACTTTCAAAATCATGAGCCTTTCTACTTATTTTCACTGCCAAAAGTAAAGAAAATATTCTCTTAGGACAAAAAGAACTCTAGGAGTTAAAAAAATATTAGAAAATGCAGATGTGTTTTAAATTCTCTGTTTGGAGCACAAAATTGTAAATACCATTTGAAAATGTTGGCACTAAATGTGCTGCGGTGTTGTTACCCAAAATAATTCAGCTAACAAAAATACATTTGCAACCCAAAGCTGTAATTTTCTGCAGACACAAAGAACATTGCCCAAGAGTTCTTCTCTGGTGCACCTACAGATCCCAATTCTTTGTAAATAGCTAAAAGTAAATTGCTTTCCTAGGCTGAATGGAGAGAAGAAGTGAAGAAACATTTTGAGAAAATTAAAAGTGAAGGAACTTGTATCCACCGGCTGGATGAAGAATTGATTCGCCGTCGGAGAGAAGAGCTGAGGTCTGTTCACAGTCTCTTGTATTTGCTGTTTGCTTTTCCCATCCAGCCATCCCTTCCCAGCTAAATGAGCCCTCAGCTTGTCCTCACAGCTGGGCCTTCTGTTCCAGCCTCTGACTCTTTTTATTCTCCTCTTTACTGAGGTTCCCAGAACAGCACCCAGTATTCCTGGTGGTGTAAATTTGGGCAGCCCAAATTCCTTGTGAATCCAGAAACCAAAATTCCCATGGCCTAGGCCATGAGCACTGCTCAGCTGAGGGGAAGCTGGAGAGAAGCACTGGGAACTGTTGCTGTTCTTGGGCAGTCTCAGCAGTTTGTTCCAGACAAGGTGGCAAAGGCTTGTGTGTTTCCCAGGGAACATTTCTGCCTGAGAATTGGTGTTTGTGGTAACAGCACTGAAGCAAATACATCCACCTCAGTGGGAAATCCATCCTGAGGTTGGCTGTGAGCTTTCTCTGCCCTGATACTTTCTTTGGGTTAGTTATTCCAAAGAAGTGAACATACTTTGTATGAACAGTCCACTGAAAGGCATTTTGGACATTAGACCAACTTAAAAATGAAAGTGGAAGGTTTATTTGAAGAAGGGAAAGTGTTTCCTCCTGTGATACAAATTTGCAAATAGAGTTGGCAGAGAAACATAAAGCTCTAAGGAGCTGTTCTGTGTCAAACCTGAGGAGCCCAAGGGCCCTTGGCCAGGAAATTTGATGCAGTAGTTGTTCAGTGTTCCCTGTCCCCAGGGAGCTTTGGGTGGCCACATCTTTCAGCTGTACTGGAGCTGTGGGGACACCCTGCTGTTAATGATATACAGACACATGACTTCTTTCCTGTTTCTGTAGAAACAGCAACGGGCTGATCAGGGCTTGGCCAGAGAGCCCTTGAGTGGGTGTGAGGCATTTGCAGCTCTTCTAGGGAGAAGTGTTGCCACTCTTTCAAGGCTATTAAACACTTTCTAAACCATACCATGATTTATTGCTGTGTCAGGCTCTTAATCAATCATCATTCACTGTTAGCTCTATCTGGGATTCAGTGCAGTACAGCTGGCAAATTTGACTTTTAAAAGGCCTTTTCCTTAAGCACCTGTACTTTTCCTCATTCTCTTCTCTTGGTCCATGGAAGTGAGGCTGGAACAAAGCCTTTTCTGCCTTTCAGACATGCATTAGATATCCGTGAACACTACGAGAGGAAGCTGGAGCGAGCCAATAACCTGTACATGGAGCTCAGTGCTATCATGCTGCAGCTGGAGGTGCGGGAGAAGGAGCTCATCAAGTACGTGTCTGGGAATGGTGACGTGCATGGGGCAGTCTGCACAAACAGCTCTTCATTTCTAAACTGGATAGTGGCACTGGCAGATTTAGTGTCCCCTGACAAACTACAAAGGTTAGGGAATTGCTGGTGAGCAGGGAGAGGTCCCTTGGGAGTGAATTCCTGCTGACCACTGTCAGTGGTTACTGAGTTGGAGAAAGGCACCTTCCCATTTGGTGCTGGCGTCCTTTGGCCCATGTGTAAAGGGAATGGCAGTGCTGCCTCTGGACTGTGTGCCCCGGCCCTGTCCCTGCTGCCTGCAGAAGGAATTTAGAAGTGTCTGTGTCCTTTCCCAGCAGAGCAGTCAGGCATGCAGTGTGTTCCCTGTGGAGCCAGTTCCTGTCCAGCGGGAGCAGGAGGTGGAGAGAGAGACAACTGATGTGGTTTTCTTTTTTTATCTTTCCCTGATGTTTCAGGAGGGAACAAGCAGTGGAAAAGAAATACCCTGGGACTTACAAACGCCACCCAGTCAGACCAATAATCCACCCCAACACAGTGGAGAAGCTGATGAAGAGGAAAGGGGTCTCCCATAAACCAGGCAGCCAGACCAAACGGTGAGAAGTAACAGCCCAGTCCTGTGCCAGAGCCAGTGGCAGATCTGGGCAGTTCCTTCCCTTTGAGCCTGATGAAATGCAGGGTGGGACAAAGGGGCTTCACACTTGAGCCTGTGCTGGTCCTCAGAACCATAATTGTTTAATTATATTAAGGTGAAAGGGATGAATGCTGCCATCCCTACCACCTGGACAGCTCTCTGGAGCCATGGAATCACAGGATGTGTTGGTTGAATGAATGAATTGTTGGTCCATGTGATTTTGAGCAGATGATTGTGCTTGGACAGGAGATATCTCTTTGTGTTTTCTCAAATTCCTAACTGTCCAAGATCATCCTTGACTTGGATGGGAATAAGCAGGGCAAGGGCTTGTGGAAATCAGGCAGGCCTCAGGAAGGATGGATTCATTGCTGAGGAATTAATTTGGGATTTGAGAATTCATGCTGTCCTTTCAGTTATTTCTTTTCTGCATGACTTTCAGATAGGGAGATGATTTTTTTTCTGGAGGAGTTGTCTTAGTCTTTATTTTTTTGGGGATTTCCAGGAGTTAGTCCTGATTACTAATGAATAATCACTTCTAAATTAATATCCCCACATGGTTTTTAGATGAGCAGCCTGATCACCACCATTGTACATGCACAGAGTGAGAGCCATGCTCTACCTCAAGGTCCTGGGAGGGAGCTATTTTGGGAGACAGCATCAAAATAAGAGTGGAAAAGGAGAGCATGTGACAGCTATTGGAAAAAACAGCAAGATGGGAATGTAGAGAAGGATGGGCTGAACAGAAAGGACATTGAGTGGAGAGAATCACAGGGACCAAAATGCAGGAGTCATGCAGCTGAAGGCAAGGACAGCCTATAGATTTTAGGAAGCAGAGTGAGCTTTTGGCTCCAGCTGCCTCTTCATCCTGGCTTTGGGCCACTGTCACTTCTTTGTTTGTTGCTTGACATGTAACAACTTCTGCCTGTCTCTCAGGCCAGATCTGCTGAAGTCAGAGGGCATACCCAGCACAGAAGCAGCATCCAATGGCTCCCCAGTCTCAGGAAGTCCCAAGATGTCAACCCTGAGTGGCAAAAGCCGGTACCGCAGCAAGCCCCGGCACCGCCGGGGGAACAGCAAAGGCAGCTACAATGAATTTGCAGGGATCTTGAAAAACCAGCCGGCGCAAGACGATGCCCCCCAGCCCGGCCCTCCGCAGCCTCCGCACGGCCCCGGGGCGCCGCAGCAGGGGCAGCACTCGCGGCTGCACGCCCACGGCCAGGACATCGCCACCTGCGCCAACAACCTGCGCTACTTCGGGCCCGCGGCCGCGCTGCGCAGCCCCCTCAGCCACCACGCCCAGCGCCGCATGTCCGGCTCCAGCCCCGACCTCATCTCCACCGCCATGGAGGCCGACTGCCGCCGCGGCCTGGACGGCAAGGACAGCCCGGCCGAGCGCTGGGAGTGCTGCCCGGCGGATCCCTACGACCCCTGCCTGCAGTGCAGGGACGAGGACAGCGGGCAGGCACAGCTGGCACAGTCTGCTGAGCCGGGGGGGAGCCGCCCCCAGTCCCCCGCCTCCCTCTACGACACGGCGCAGTTCATGGAGAAGCTGGAGGAGCAGGGCACGGCCGCCTCCGCCCTGGGCACTCCCCAGCACTTGGCTTCCTCAGGGCTGCCCTGCAAAGCGAGATCCCTCCAAAAGGTGAGGACAGAGCGCTGGGCTTTGAAGATACGGTTTTGGTAGGACCCGGTTCTGTCATGTGCAGTTTTGCCAATTGGTTTGACTTGCAAATTATTCCACTGAATTTTTGATGCTGAAGCAGTCTCAAGATATTTTCAAGCCTTTCTCCAAAGGAAGGGATAAATGCATTCTTTAAATAGCTCTGTAATATCACGTTAGAGTTTCTTTGAGAATCTGTGGTGCTGCTGTGTCTCAGCACGAAGATTCAACATTTGCCATGGTCTTGAGGACATCCCTTTTGCTGCACCTGTCAGAAATTGTCCCCCTACACTGAAAGTCATAGTTCTCTTGTATTTTGTGAGGATTTTGCAAGAGTATTGTCCCCCTACACTGAAAGTCAGTTCTCCTGTATTTTGTGAAGATTTTGCAAGAGTAAAAAGGAGGTTATGACACAGTTGTACAGAAGCAGCTCTTTGTTTCTCCTGCTTCCATCCAGGTGATGAGAGAGGTAAGCCAGTCTGAGTTCAAAGAGCAGGAAAACTGGGCCTAGCTGGAAAAGTCAAGGAAAATAGCATAATTATCAGACCAAGAGTGTGGTTTGGCCCCAGCATGACGGGAGTAGGACCTTGTAAGACAAGGGGGTGGTATGAGATAAAGGTTTTATCTGAATGAGAGGCTGATAGGTTGGATAGGATAGAAGGAGGCTATAAAAAAAAACAGTGTGGGGGTAGATTTGGATGGGAGAAGGAGAATAAAAGGCTCTGTGCTCACTGAAGTATGAAATAAATCCCAAGTCCTCCTAGTTGATGAAACTCATTGCAAAGGCTGTGTCATCCTCCATCCTGCTCTGTTGATGGGCTGTGGTAGAAGAGGGTAGAGCCAAGAGTGCCAAATCAGCTCCATAATTGATGTGGGTTTCCATGTGATACTAATTACTTGATTTGCTTCACTGAGACTCTGGAACATTCTGTACTCCATACCTGCTAAAATACTCCAGTGTATTTCCCAGTCAGTCCCTCCAGATTTGGGAATAGCAGCCTTGAGGCTGCCCGGAACAGCCTTCTGGTGGACAATGTCTGAGTCAGCGTTCCTCACACCCAGGCTGTTTTCTGGTCTGGATTCTTGCAGCTTGTAGATTTTTGCAGTTTTGCAGTGACTTTGTCCTGGAGGACCAAGGGTCAGCCATGTTTGAACTTCCCCAAAGGTGACACCGTTTTTGTCCTTGTTTTCTGCCAGAGCGGGGATGAGTCGTCAGAAGAGGAGGAGGGCGAAGTTGACAGTGAAGTGGAGTTTCCTCGTAGACAAAGGTAAAAGGTGAATTCACTCTAATCTCTCTTTGGTGGGACAGAACTGAGCAGAATTCTCATAGCAGCTGCACACCAGCACTGAAACTAGTGAAGGTGCTGGCAAAAGACCAGAATCCCATTCAGCCTGTCCCACCCACCCTCAGCTGATCCCTCATGTCCACTTGCTGTTCCAGCCCATCCTGAGGTGTTCTTTCTGGCCCACTTTTCCTGCTGCAGACTGTTTGCAGCACAACTTGATCACACTTGATAATGTTATTCTGCCTCTATAAATGAGCTGCTGCATCTGTTTTACCAGCATCAGACTTAGTGGATGTGGAAACCCTTTGTGGGCTACTCCTAGTGTTGTTTATTAATTGTTGTTGCAGTGGGGAAGACTCCAGCCCAGCACCTTTGTAGCTGATCAGATAAAATTGCAGAGCTAAGTGGCAACAGCAGGCCAAATTTGATGGTGTTGCCTGTAAAATAAGACTTAGGGGAATGTTCCTACATAAGCCTGGGGAACAGCAGGATTTACAGGCCTGTGCTCAGGAAAAACATCATGGACTTGGTGCTGTAGCTTCATGAAATTGACTGCTTGAAGTGCAGGAGTGATCCAGTAGGCAAACAGGTTAAAGATTTGATTCAAAGGAGCAGAGAAGAAAATAAAATCTTGTCTCCTGTTGTGTGCATCCACAGCACACCTGAAGCTTAAATCCTAATGCCCCCTTCATTGCTTAAATCCTAATGCCCCCTTCATTGCCCCAGCTCAAAGACCACAGTAAAGTTTGGAAAGACACTGAGAAGTGTGACAAGAGTGGTTAGGGATGGTTTCCATAGAAGAAGAGATTAAACCCATGTGAAATGTTTCTCTAGCAGAAGGAGAGGCAACACTAGAGGTGCATGAAATTGTAATTTATGTGGAGAAAATGGACAAGGAATGGTTCTTCACATTCATGTTAGGGGCAGCAAGTGAAGCAAATGGGGCTTTAAAATTAACAAAAGGCAGCACCTTTTCCATCCAGAACATTTTCTGATGTGGAGCTCATTGTCAAGGTGTGCTGTGGAAATCAGTCCATGAAGAGCTGTAAGTGCAGAATTTCTGGAGTATGGATCCATCAGTGACTGTTAGCATTGTCATCTGGCTTTGAGCTTCCCCTTGGAAGTCAGATCTGCTGAATGGTACAAGCCAGGACAAGATGCCAGGAGAAAGCAGGCTCTGTCTGCATACCCATACCCTGTTCTCATCCTTCTCCCAGATTATTCCTTCCTGCCTGGGCTGAAGGCAGAATGCTGGGCTGGATGAGTTAGGCGACTCACACAGTTCCCGTGTGATGTTGTTTCCTCCGTGATTTACTCATTTGGAAGATTAGGAGGACAAATTGCCTGTTCCATGGGATGCCGAGTTGTGAGTCTCCTGGCATGCTCCCTCAACTGATGTGAGGGAGCTGTTGAATTGCTGTTGAATCCTGACACAAGGCCATTTCCATGGTCAAGTAACTGTGAGCTTATTTCTTGAGCCAATGGTCCTAATTCCTGCTTGGCTTTTGGGATGGCTGCCACGTGATGCAGGTCTTGCCAGGTGAGTTAGCTTGAACTCACAGAATCACAAGGATGGAAGAGACCTTTAAGATCATCGAGTCCAACCCATGCCCTAACACTTCAACTAAACTGTGGCACTGAGTGCCATATCCAGTCTTTTTTAAAACACATTCAGGGATGGAGACTCCACCACCTCCCCAGGCAGACAATTCTAGTATTTTATCACTCTTTCACTAAAAAACTTTTTGTTAATATCCAACCTATATTTCCCTTGGCGCAGCTTAAGGCTGTGTCCTCTTGTTCTGTCAGTGCTGCTTGGAGAAAGAGACCAACCCCACCTGGCTACAACCACCTTACAGGGCGCTGTAGAGAGTGATAAGGTCACCCCTGAGTCTCCTTTTCTCTAGGCTAAACAACCCCAGCTCCCCGAGCTGTTCCTCACAGGGTTTGTGTTCCAAGCCCCTCACCAGCCTCATTGCCTCCTCTGGATGTGCTCAAGCATCTCAATGTCTTCCTAAACTGAGGGGCGGCCTCAGCAGTGCTGAGTACAGGAGGAGAATGACATCCCTACTGGCCACACTATTCCTGATCCAGGCCAGGAGCCATTGGCCTCCAGGGCACACTGCTGGCCCATGTTCAGTCAGCTGCTGACCAGTGTCCCCAGGTCCCTTTCTGCCTGGACACTGTCCAGCCACACCATCCCCAACCTGTAACATTGCAGGGGGTTATTGTGGCCACAATGCAGGACACAATGCACTTGGACTTATTAAACTTCATCCCATTGGACTCTGCCCATCCATCCAACTGTTCCAGGTCTCTCTGCAGAGCCCTCCTCCCTTCCAACAGATCGACACATGCTCCCAGCTTAGTGTCATCTGCAAATTTACTGATGAAAGACTCAATACCCTCATCCATGTCATCAATAAAAATATTTAACAGAACTCCACAGTACAGCCTTGCCTTCCTTTAGGAAAATGCACTGTCAAAGAAAAAATATGCTCCAGGACAGATCAGCTAACACGGACTTATCAGACAGGACCAAATAAGAACAGATGAATTTAAAGATGTGGCTCTTGAACTAAATCATTCAGAAGGGATAGAATTCTGTAGCTCCAGGGTGTGGAAGGCACTCCACAAGGCCTGGTGTAGTTGAGCAGTGAACACAGCACCCAGGAAGTTCCCTGTGACTGTCATCCAAGGTGAACACTGAACTTCTCTCCCTGTTTGCAGACCCCACCGCTGCATCAGTAGCTGCCAGTCCTACTCGACCTTCAGCTCTGAGAACTTCTCTGTGTCGGATGGAGAGGAGGGGAACACAAGCGACCACTCGAACAGCCCGGATGAGCTGGCTGCCAAGCTGGAGGATGAGCTGGCTGAGAAGCTGGAGGACATGTTGTCCCAGACTCCAGAGATCCCCATTGAAATCTCCACGCAGTCGGATGGGCTTTCGGACAAAGAGTGTGCTGTGCGGAGGGTCAAGACTCAGATGTCTCTGGGCAAACTTTGTGCAGATGAACACAGCTGTGAGGTGAGTTGGTTATCTCCTTCTCCTTCCACTCAATGGAAAAAAACTACATGTTATGGAAAGGAATCCAAGGGCTGGAAAGTTGGAACACTGCCTAGAAAATGTTGTGGTAGGTGTACTATGGCAAAGCAACTGCTGCAATACCCAATCTTCCTCCTGCTTGGCAGAAGAGTGGGTGGGGGAAAGTAGCACAAACAAAACTGAACATAATGTGCTGGTCAAGATGAGTATGATCTCGGGAAGCCATCAGATTTGCAGTTGCATTAAGCGGGATAAAAATGCATAATGAAATGGAGTGGATATAAACTGCCTCAGACATATCCATTGGCAGCCTTGCTGACAAAGCCAGGATGACTTTCATCCTTTCTCTGCCTTTCAAGTGTTTGGGAGGGGTAGGGCAGAGCCTGCTGCATGATCTCCTCATAACCCCGTGTTTGGGAGCGCTCTGACCGGGTATTTCTGTGCTATCCCCTCTCTTAGGGGTGACAAGTGACCTTTGGTGGGGCAGTTGCGTGCTGTGCCCTCTCCCATGTGTGCCACTCTCCTCCTCTGCAGGTGGTGACCTTTGCCTGGCTGCAGTGACAGACTGGGATGTGTGGGTGATGTGGAGTGCAGGAATGGTGCTCAAGTCTCCCCCTTTCCTTTTGTCTTGCAGAACCCACCACAGTTTGGAGAATCAGACTGTGACTCTTCTGAAGGGGAGTGTTCTGATGCCACGGTCAGGACCAATAAGCCCTGCAGCTCTGCTACTTGGTAATACAGATCTCCCCCAAAGCTTCCTGGTACTGGCATTTTGATTTCCCTGAGATTCCACTTCATTCCCCTTCATCACACTTTACAGGAAGAGAAGATGCTTCTCCTTCCCACCCCAGGAGTGATTTGCAATAACCCGAATCTCTGGAAAATGTCCAAATGAAATTAATTCTCTTTGAGCATTTCAATCAAGAATGGCAGGGATGTATTTTATTGAATAATCTAGTTACTGTAACATGGATATTTATTTTTTTGACATTTTAACACTTTTTACTGTAAAGAGTGGATTGTATTTATAGACACACAGACTCGTTGCAAAAAAAAAACAAAAAAAAACGTTCAGAAAGCAAGCACACTATGGAGAAACATCCTGGGAGTCCTGCCTGGACAGCTTTGTGTACAGACGCAGGGGATTCTCTTGCTGCTTGCACAGGGGACCAGGCCTCGTGGCCCTGAAGATTGGAGAACAGAACAAGAAAACTAAACCACTCAGTCTTATCAAAAGAGGAAAAGCAGAAAAAGACCTGACTGTAGGGTCACCTGTGAACAAAGTGTTTTCAGTATAACCAGCTGGGTCATTTTTAATCAGAAGGTGGACATGTTCCTGGAGAAAACTGGTACTGAGGTGCTAACATCCAGGGTCTTCTGAATTGATACATCCCCAGGAATGTAATGATGGGTTTTATTTTAAGGATTTTTAGTTTCTTTTTTTAATCAGCATTTTGTTGTGAGATCCTGCAAATGTATTCTAACCTCGTCCTCTTGAGAATTGGTATCAGAGCACTTCTTACCACCGTCCTTGCTTCACTCTGGGAGTGTCAATCTCCAGCTGAGCAGGGATAACCTCCCTCAGATGCAGTGTGCCATTTCCCAGTTTTCTTCCTCCTCTTACCTCCTGTCTGTTTCAGTCAGTCAAAGAAATCAATCAACTCAGTGTTGGCCAAGCAAGGACTTGCAAAGTGTGGAAAGCACATTCCGCAGAGCCCGAGCACTTCTGGGGAGGACACTGGAGACGCCTGGACTGGACTGGGAGAAGCAGCCTCTCACCTACAGCAGCATAGAGAACCAGCAGAGGGCTGTGTGTTGAGGGGGAAGACTGGGAATCACTGGCCTGGCCAAGAGCATCAACCCTGCTCTGTCTCCTTATTTACTGTACATTCTTGGGAGCATTAGCAGCTGCCTGCCCTTCGTGGCAGGCATTGTGCAGGAAATCTTGACGTGGCTGTGTCTCAGGTGTGCCTGAGGCCTCTGTTTCTCCTCCAAGCTGAAACTCTGCAGGTGCAAGTGAGGATAGTACTGGTATATGACAGGCCGAGGCATTGGCAGATGAGAAAAATTTGTTTTCTGATAGAACTCATAGTGCCTTCCCTTCAAACACTACTCTTCTAAAACGATATTGAAAGAGAACAAAATGATAGAGCACGTTCCTTCCCTTTCCTTAGTTGATGACCCCCTGCAAGAGCTCTCCCTCTGCCCTTCCCAGTGTGCTGGCTGGCATGGCCAGCCAGAGGTGAACGGCAGGAATGGACCATGGACAGGTACTTCTGTTGCTTTGTTTGTTTACATTTTATGTTAAAATATTGGTTTGAACTTAACTGTGGTAATTTATAGCCTCATGGCAAAGTGAAGGAAAATGTCTTACTTATACAGAGAGCAGTATTGTATGAGTTAAATTATCCCATATTTTTAAATTTTTGTAGCTGGACTACAGACAAATCTTAAGTTATGATGTTATTTTATTATTTATTATCATTTCTGTAGATCAGAAGGTTGGCTTCACCGCTAGCACAATTGTAATCTCTGTGTGTGATGTTACCTTCTCCCTGCTCGCCAGAGGGGTGGGAGCAGAGCTGGGCTCAGTGGCTGTCAGGAGTTGCTGCCTCTCGTGATTTCCAGGGATGCTGTTACTCCAGGGCAGAGAACAGGGAGGGGTGGATGGCTGCAGTCAGGTTCCCTGGGGACAGAGCTGCAGTTTGCTAACGTTGCTGATGGTTGGCAGCCACTGAACCGGTGAGAATGTGGGAAGGGTGGTCAGGGAGTGAAGGGCTTTTGAATTGATGACAAAGTGAATAATTATGACAAGATTCCCTGGCCAGAGCATCCAAAACGACATCAGGGAGGAGGGCAGTTGCCCTGGGCAGTGGGTCCATGTAGTGGATCACCCAGGAAGGACCAAATAGGCTCCTGGAGAGGGAGTGACCTGCTTATCCTACTCTGAGCAGAGGCAGAATCCTGTGAGGAGTGAAGCTCTTTCCTGCTCCTTCCCTCTCTCTTCCCTTTCTTTTCTCCTCCCCAAAGTTCTTTGTCTCTCGGCCAGCAGCAGGAGGAGCCGGCAGGGCCAGAGATGGCTTTGCTGTTGTGGTGTGAGAGGGGGTTTGGTGGTGCAGATGGTTACTGAGGAGGCTGGAGGTCAAGGTGTGAGAATTCAGCAGCGGAGAACTGCGTGCACACAACACACTGTGGTGTAAAGAGAGGTGGAGAACTGCCATCGGGTGTCCCCAGCAAAGGATGCCAAGCCCTGTGCCCCTGGGGAGACTGTTCAGACCTGGCAGGCTCTGGAAGATCCATGGGCAGCACTGGTATCCTTAGGCAGTCTCATAAACAGCCCCAAAGCAGAGCTGCCTCCAGTTCAGGCCTGTCACAGTCCCCAGGGCCTCCAGCCTGTGGTGATCCAGTCCCTGATAAACAGATTCCAGAGGGGTTTGGGTATCTGTGGTCTCTGCATAGGCTCCACCATGGGATAAAGCTCCATTGGGCTTGCAGAACTTTGTTGTTTGGGATTTTGAGACCCTTCTGGGCTGATCCCTCCCCATCCTTGCCTGGGGACGTGCTGGCCTGTTCTGCAGCCAGGGCAAACAGAGCTGCCCTCTCCCGGCTGCCACATTTAGCTCTATTCTCACACCCCTAGGTCATTGCACTGTTCCAGTCCAGTGTTGCTGCTCCCACCCACTGCCCCCTGACGCTGCATCCCTCCGGGAATGCCACTAGGGCAGCCCCTTGCCCTGCCCACGGAGGTGTCACGCCAGCCTCTCCTGCACACACGTCCCATGGCCTCGCTGTGTGTGGGCAGAGCTGGCTCAGCACCCCCACATTCCCGGGGTGGTGGCTGTCAGTTCTGGGGGGGGTTATGTAGGATTTTCCTTGGTGACACCTCCCTGGGATTGCACAAACACAGTCCCCACATTGCTGTATGGGCACCTCTGCTACGGTTCCTCACACTTCCTCTCCTGGCAGGGTCTGGGGTTGAGAGGTGTTGGTGAACCTGCTTACTCTTTGTAGTGACACCGCATTCCAGGGCCGGAGTAAACTGTGGATTCCCTTTCCAGCATCCCGAGTACCCTGATCCAGTTCTCGTGGCTGCTGACAGCTCCTGAACACTAGCCTAGATTTTCTCCCAGAGCTGAATGTTGCCCTCCCCACTGTCGTGTTAAGTACCCATTTCATCTTGGCCCTGTCCAGTAGTGTTCATCCCCTCTTCCCTGCTCTGTGGATTCCTGAGACAAACTTGATTTTTTTTTTGTATTGACCAGTGTACAGTGATGGAAACAAGAATGACTATCAAAGCAAACAATGCATGGAATAAAAAGCCAGTGTACTTCAATGCTGCAGGCTGGTCTGGTGATCTGGGAACGGGTTCTCATGGACTTTGGGATGGTGTCATGAAGCCTTGCTCTGGGGTCTCCCATATGCCCCCTTCCATACCAGGAAAATTACTTTCTCCTCTAAGTGGATCTCCTCATGGACAACAAATACCAAAACCCCAAGACTAGAGTATCACCCCAGGCAGAGGAGGGTGGTCAGGCCCTGGCACAGGGTGCCAAGAGCAGCTGTGGCTGTCCCTGGATCTCTGGAAGTGTCCAAGGCCAGGCTGGATGGAGCAACCTGGGATAGTGGAAGTGTCCTTGCCCTTGACAGGAGGTGAAACAGGATGGGCTTTAGGATCCCTTCCAACCCAAACCATTCTGGGATCCTATGTTCTTCACAATTGGGACAGAGCCCACCTCTTTATTTGGAATTCTCCTAGTTATACAGGAATAAATGTCTTTGTGTCAAGGTGCTTTTCAAGGACAAATCTCTGCCAGTCAGGCACATCCATTCCCATTCTTTTCCCCTTTAGTCTTTATGTGGAGTAGCAGCCACTGGCAGACTAGAGAAGCAATCTCAAGTGTTCTGACGTGACTGATTCAGGCAGCTCAAATCCTGAGCATTTTGCTGCAGGGTGTGCTGGTTTAACATGGGAATCAAAGAAGAATCTTCTACAGCTGCACCCTGAAACACCATTATTTTCTCAACTTGGTGATTGTACAGCTGCACTGGAGCACATGGCTCATTGTTTTAGGCCAAAAATGCTAAATCTGTCTGGAGTTGGAGGGAGCAGGGCCTGCCTACTGCCCTCAGGGTTGTGCTTGGCCAGTGATCCACAGCTGGCTGCTGGTTTGCCTTCCTCACAGGATGCCAATACTCCTTTTATTCCCCACAGCCTCAGGCACACAGAAGGCTGATTTAAATGAAACAGGCAAATTAACTGAGTGTTCACAAAGCCCCTGTATCTCTTTCTCCGTGCAGGTACATGCACAGATAAACATTCATTAAAAAAAAGAACGGACTCTTCTCTGAGATGAGAAGAATGATTAAAAATTGTCACTGTCCTTGGTGGCACACAGCATGCAGAATATAACCCCTGGGAACAGAGTCCTGCAGCTTTCACCCCAAAACTGGGGCACCTAAGCCATCACAAGCTCTTTCTGCCATTGAGTGTCTGAGCTTGCTTGTCCCCATCCAGCTTCAGATGTTTCTTGCTGTATCTCTTGATGAGGGTCCCTGGAATCAGCGCTGCCACAGCCATGGCCAGCAGCTTGAGCAGTGTGTCCCAGGAGAAGATGGCATCCAGAGAGGTGATTTGGGACAGAATGGCCCCTGTCTGCACACAGATGAAATTATATGGTGTAAGGCCTGAAGGAATCAGAGCAGAAAAAAGCTGTTAGTACCCCCCTAGGGAAAATTAGCTCAAATATGCCCAAGGCCAGACTCAGAAATCACAGAACTATTAGGGTTGGAAGGACCTCTGGAGATCATCCAGTCCAACCCCTCTTGCTAAGGCAGGGCTACCCAGAGCAGGTGACAAAGGAAAGTGTTCAGGGGAATTTGGAATGTTTCCAGAGGAGACTCCATGCCCTCCCTGGGCAGCTGCTGCAGTGCTCTGCCACCCTCCATGGACAATTCTTCTTCATGGTAAGGTGGAGCTCGGTGTTTTAACTTACAGCCATTACACAGACACAGGGGTCTGTGCTTGTAACAGAAGGAACCAGGTGTAATGCAAAATTTGCAGCACTGGGGACACCTGTTTACAGAATGCTTGAGGGCAGCACAGAGGAAACAGACCAAGGGTCAGAGTCCCAGCTCTGCCCTTCCTGGCTCAGTGATACTAAGAGCAGCAGTGTCACACTATCCCCTCAGGCTGTGTCCCCAGGCCTTACCAATGAGGACGGAGAGAAAGAATTGGGTGATGGGGATGTTTAGAATGGGAGCCGAGAGGTTCAGAAACCAGTTTGGTGTCATGGGGAACAGCCTCAGGAACAACAAGAAGAAAAATAAGGAGCTCCTGTTCTCTTCTACCTGCCAAAAGAAAAGTTCCACATCATTCCTGCTCCTCAAACAGCAGTAACATTCAAATGGCCACGATACTGGAGTGATTTTTTCTTCTAACACATGACAGTGTAACATCAGTTCAGAATTGAGGGAAAGCAGCAATATTATGTATGTATGGGAGCCTAATGGTGAGCCAGCCCTTTTCAAAGAAGGGGTGGAAATGGGATCTCACCTGAACAAAAGATCAGAAAGGCAAGAGCAGAACCACCTCCAGCGTACAGCACAGCACGGGATGGATGGAGGCAGTTCTGGAGCACAGGGGCTTCCCAAACACTCCTTTACTTCATATCTGCTTTTCCTTAGGATCCAGGATTCTCCTGGCAGCCCCTTTGGCAACAGGTTTGCTCCAAGAGAGCAGCCTGCTCCTAGACTGTGCCCTCAGCAGCCCTGCTGCATCCCCTGCACACACTCATTTTCACTGTCATCCCAAGAGCAGCCTGGCCCAGAGCCATCGTGGGTATCAGCACCTGCCAGTTCTTACCTTCCCTTGCAGCAGAGCCACTTTCTCAGGGAAGAAGTGGACAATGAGCTGCTTGCCAAAAGCTGCAGAGAGCAGGTAGCAGAGGGTGGCTCCCACAGACGTGAGCACCGAGCACAGCACCAGCCCCATCCATGGCCCAAAGAGTGCTCCAGCCAGGACATTCTGTGGGACAAAACGGAGTGAGGCCTGGGGGACACAGTGTGTCACAGAACCACAGAATTGTTAGGGTTGGAAAAGACCTCTGGAGATTATCCAGTCTGCTAAGGCAGGGTCACCCAAAGCAGGTGACAAAGGAACAGGTGGGTTTGGGATGTCTCCAGAGGAGGAGATTGTCTGTCCTCCTTACTTCACAGTGCTCTGTCACCCTCCATGGGAAGAAGTTCTTCCTCATACTGACGTGAAACTTCTTATATTTTAATGTATGGCTCCTTGTCCTGTTGCTGGGCACCACTGAACAGTGTGGCACCATCCTCTGACACTCCGTGGAGATATTTATATGCATTAATGACATCTCCTCTCAGTATTTTCCAGACTAACCAGGCCCAGTTCCCAGTCTCTCCTCATCAGAGAGATGCTCCAGCTGCACCTCTTAGTGGCCTCCACTGGACCCTCTCCTCCTTGTCTTTTTATTCCTGAGGAGTCCAGACCTGGACCTGGCACTCCAGCTGTGCCTCACCGGGGCTGAGCATTGGGGCAGGATCACTCCCTGACCTGCTGGCAACGCTCTTCCCGGTGCCACTGACCTTCCTGGCGCTCAGGGCGCACTATCCACCAACACTCCCCGATCCTTCCCAGCACAGCTGCCCTCCAGCAGGTCAGCCCCGACCCATCCCGGCATTAAGGGTTATTCCTGCCCGGTCGGGTCCCTCTGGCTCCTGCTGCCCGAGCCGTGAGTCCCCGGCCCCTCGCCCCGCCCGGCCCTCCCCGTACCAGGAGGCTGGAGCCGGGAATGGCGAAACTCTGCTTGTACAGGTACGCGCCGCAGAACAGGGCCAGCGCCGCGCCCCGGTGCTGCCGCTCGTAGTCCCGCAGCGCCTCGGCCAGATCCCGCAGCTCCTCCAGGTCCGCCGGGAACCGCAGCGCCCTGTGAGGGGAGAGACACACGGGCAGCGCCGGGGGAAGGGATGGACACGCGGGCAGCGCCGGCCCCCACACCCACCTGCGCGTCTGTCCCGCGCTCAGCCGCACCGACAGCAGCCACAGCGCGGCCGTGGCAGCCACGAAGACGAGCAGGAGCCCAGCCGGGCGCCGCCACATGCCGGCTCGGGGCCGCCGCTGCCGCCGCCGGACCGACCCGAGCGGAGCGAACCGGCCCGGCCCGGACCTGCCGCCCCCAGCGCCCCGAGCCGGGTGCGCAGGCGCGGGGCGGGGCCGCCGTGAGGGCCGCGATGGCGGGCGTGGCCCTGAGGCTGTGGGGGATTAGCGCGGTTTGTTGGGACCCCCTGCTCATGGGAGATGCAAGCCGGCTCAGCCGCGGACACGCTTTAAACCCTGTTTAAAACCTTCGCTTTAAGCTCCCCTTTTAAAGCCACGCTTTAAAGCCGTGTGCCGCCATGGTTTTATTGTCACTCCCAGCCCGTTTATACATTCTGTGTGGAGAGTGGGTCCTGTTGCTCGGTCCCCACAGAAGGCGCCCGGGGCCCACCAGGTGAGCCCCCACACTCGGTGAAATGTCTCTGCCCCGTCCGGGCACAGCATCCTCGGGAATCGGCTCCTGCTCAGCATGGGATGGGCTTGAAGGTGTTCTGAGTGTTCTCAGTCAGGACCAGGTCGTATCGGCACAGCTGTGGTCTGTGTGAAAACACGGCCAAAAGTGAAAAAACGGCGCATTTTTCTGTCATCTCTCCACCTGCTGGGGTCCTACATAAAATAAGTCATCTTCTCAAGAGAACTGCCTCCAAGTCCACCTGAAGCGCGGTTGGCTTTAAGTCAGGGATACTTTGAGCATCTTGCCATTCTGTTCTATGTTATCTTTTGCTTGTGGAAAAAAAGGAACAGAAAATCCAGCAAACAAACAGGCTGTAGAGTCTGTGGTTCCATTTAAGGCCATGCACACCTGTGTCCTCCAAACAAGGTGGTTCTTCCAGCTCACCTTCCTGTTCCTGCCTCTTTTCTGCTCCTGGCATGAGAAATTCTGCCACTGCTCTGACCTGAGTCCAAACATGGATCTGGTCTGGAGCTAGTTCGGTTAAAAAAACCTGAGGAAATATTTGGGCTTTCACTGGGGAAATACGAGCATTAGCCCTGTGTAGTGAGCTGAGCAACAGGGAAGGGGAGAGGGCAGGACGTCCCTCCCTGGGGCAATGACTGATTAGTTGATGTGTTCATCAACTACTGATGCTTATGGCCTGTGGCAGCCCCTCCTCGGGGAGAGAAGGCATCCTCTGATTAAATATTAGGGCATTTGTGTCTGCCTTTTAAAAGACTAAATGTGAATCTGGGGCTGGAAGTGACTGTGGAGGTGTGGGGCAGGAGACAGGCAGTGGCAGCAAGGGAGAGCTGCAGGACTTTGTTTAGTAGTACACAAGCTTTTCCTTGTTCCAAGGCTGGGATAAGGGTAGCAGACCTCATGAAATGCAAAGAAACATGTTCTGCAGTTCTGCATGTCTATTTGCTTCACCCTCCTGACCCTATGATCTTCCAGCCTTGTTTTAACCCAAACTTAAAGCACGGTGTGGTGTCCACAATAGTGTCCTTGCACACAAGGTCAGCATAAGAGATTCTGTGCTTGCTGAGCTCAGGCAGAGCTCCCAACCTCCAGAGCTGGGAAGCTTAAGTGTAGGACAGCAGAGCAGACAGAGGTTAATGAGATGATTGAAATCTCATCAGCAATGTCTTGAGAGGTACCCCCTGATGTTGTGGGTACCAGTCAGGGTTTTGGGGCAAAGCAGCCAGCAGCTCCCACTTGCTGGAATTCCAGGAGTAAATTAACCTCCCTGCTTCACTAGCCATACAAATTGACTGGGATATAAAATGTGTATTTGGGGCTGAACATCTGTTCTTCCCAGAGAGCTACATTTCCCTTCATCCTGGAGTTCAGGCCAGGGCAGCTTCTCAAAGGGCATTTTCCTGACCAAAGGTTAAGGTGCCAGGCCACGTCACAGTCACATTACATGTGACATGTTCCTAGTGCAATAAGACAGCCTCTGTGTTCAAGTGAATATTCAGCTGTGGGATCCCATTAAAAAGGAATTTATTCCCAAGACATGTCTATGAGAATTACTACATGTAAAATAAATCTAATTCTTCTGCACATACTCAGCCAGGCCAGGAATCTGGGAGATTCCTTTGCTTCTGTCCAGTCTCAAGCAACAGAACTGGTTTGTTTGTAAACATCTGCTCACCTTTCTGGGTTTGTTAGTGAGCGGAACCTCATTTGCAGAATCCTGAGTTTGAGTTTTGGGCCAATGACAGATCCCGTGAAAAATGTCAAGGAAATTCTTTCCACATTTTCAAGATCCTGGTCAAACCCAACGAGCAAAGTGATTTGTTTGTACTGCTGGAAGGTGGCAGCTTCTCTAAAGGTAAAGCAGATGAGAGAGAGTGTCAGAGAGTCACCAAGGGAATAGCACTGGGTTTAATGTAGTCACTGCAATATTAGAAACAGGGCTGGGGAAGAAGGCCTGAGCTTGTGATTTACAGGAAATGGGTATGGATTCAGGTGTCCAGGTGTCAACCTGCCCAGCCACTTCTGCCCTCAGTTTTTTGGGGTGGAAGTGGGGACACAGAGGTTGGATGCTATTTGGTTCCCAACCAAAATTTTCACTGTGATTCTGCTTTGATCCCAACTGATATTTGTACCTGGCTGCCTGTGCAGGCCTGAACACTGAGTCACCTTGAGACATGCATGAAATCTGCACTGGCCTTGGTGTGGGAGTGATGCTGATTCCTGCAGTGCAAGCAGATACCAGATATGTCTGAGGGAATATGCACTTAGGAAACCTGGGAAAACTAGTTGTGCAGGTTTGTTTGGCTGAAGTGTAGCAAAGATCAATCAGGAATTTGCATGTCACAGAAACACCATTAATTTGTCTCTCTGAATGGAATGAATTGATTTTGGATGTGACATATTCAGGCCCAGGCTAATCCCCAGCTGTCTTGGGCACTGGGAACTAGAACAGAACACTCCCTGAAAAAGGAAGGAAAGAGGGGGAAATGTTTTTCTTTCTGCTTTAGCAGAAGCCTAGGGCAGCTGTGCTGCTGGCTGAGATTGTCCACTTCAATCCTTAAGATGACAGAGAACTGCCCAAACCAAAAGGCTGGGCTGTCAGGGCTGTGTGCTGGGGAGGCTGTGGAAATTCCATAGGGCCAGGAAATCCCATAGTCATGTGCACTAGCAAGTATCAGCAGAGAAACTTGGGGGGGAATGTGTCACCTCCTCCCAGATGCAGTTCTACCAAGGGGTGCACTAACACTTAGAAATGCTCAGACCAGTAAAACTTACGGATTAACTTTTGATTCTGCCTTCCTCCCAGCTTCATCAGCCAGCATGATGCTGAAGGTGCCTCTCCTGGTGTCTTTGTTCCATGTGATAATATCCACCAAGTAGTGATAGACTGAGGGGAGAGAGAGTGAGTGGGGTTAGACCCTGTGGCTCACTGCTGTCCAGGCTGTGCACTGTCTGGGAGCAGAGCTGCGGGTAGAGGATGGGCACAACCCCTGCAGTTTATCTCGAAAATTCCTCTCTCCTCCCTGCTCTCCATCTCCCTTTGCAGAGATTTCAACCAGAAACAGTAGGAGGTGTCAGGAGAGCACTACAGCAAGGGTTATCCATGCAGGATGGCCTCTCTGTATGGTTCCCAGCACACTGCCTTTCACTGCCTGCCTTCCCCCTTCACTTCCAGGTTGTCTTTCCTTTCTTCTGTCCCCCTCTGAACCCCTCAATTTCTGTTCTTCATGTCTGTCATTTGTCATCTCTGTCATGGAGCAGAATTGTCTGTTCTTTGATCTGCGAGTCTGAATTCACTGGCTGACCAGCACTGGAGCTCAGGCCATAATTCCAGCCCATCCCCTGTTATGTTGGTAACCACAGGGATGAGATGAAATCTTTCACCTTGGTGAAATATTTTTTTCTACAGATTCTCTTCCTCTCCCTGTGCCTCTCACTTTTCTCCATGGTAGCTTTTTCACCTGTACAGTCTGTCTTTCTCTCTTATCATTCCCACACGCCTCTTACTTTCACACAAGAATGGTGTGTTTCTTTGAAACATGATCTGGGAACTTTTATACTTAATTTGAAAGTTCTCAACCAATTTTCTGTAAGAACTGTAAACAAGTTGGCTTCCCCAGCACTAGACAGGTTGGCAGATAAGGAAGGTCATGGCAAACCACAGATGGACACAATTCCATCCAGCAGCCACTGGAGTTTCTAAAATGCTGGCTATAACACCACCAGCAAATAACCATCTCTGCTTGGCTGCTGCTGACAGAGGCAATGCACAAAGAAAAATAATCTCAGAAATCTCAGTCACTTACTGCAAAATGGCTTTTTGTCCGCTGTGTCAAAAAACATACTTGTCACTGGATGGCTCTGTTGTGTTAAATAGCTTTTCCACTCATGGGCATAATAACCTGCAGGTGACAGTTTGAAAATGAAACCGAGTTACTGCACAGGTAGATGAGCCACTAAATGGCTGAAAAGAAGCAAATATTTAAGAAATAGTGCATTGTGTGCCAGCTGCCAGGTAGCACTGTGACACACATCTTCCTGTACTCCAAAGGCTTAGGACTGAATGTGCCTGGTTACTGCTCAGCACTTTCTTCAGGCTGATCTTTTTCTACATCTGCTATCCATGGTCAAGAAGGATTTCATTACGCAGTGCAGAATGAAAATTGTCCCCTTGGCTTTGCCAGTTCCTTTCTGAAAATGTCAGGTGTTTTAGCATCAACATTTCAGAGCTGCCAGCCTGAGACTGGGCTGTCACACCCAGGCTGGGGCAGACAAGTCCAGAATTTGCTTTGTTCACCCATTTGCCATTCCTTTTAGAGCACAGAGGGGCTTGTGGTGCTGGGAATTTACTTTTAAATCTTATTTTAGCAAGAACAGGCCCCTGTCCTTCAAACTCTGCAACTGAGGGACTTTAATTCACTGTTCCTCTGACTTTAGTGTAAAGATCTCAAATCTAGTTTTGGCTTTTCTAGTTCTGGATCGTTTACCTGTGGATTTCTGTTCTAGATCATAACATGATGTGATATCACAAGGAGCAGACCTGAGAGACCTCCAAGACCTCAGTTGAAATAACTTCAGTGCTTTTGCAAAGCACCATGTTGTGTTATTCCTCCAGCAAAACATCACCCTCCAAATTACAGTGACAACAGGCAGCTCAGTATTCAGGACAGACTGACATTCCCTGGATCCTTACCTAGGATGGGGCATGGCATGGGCCAGAAGGATTCACAGCTGGTGCATTTGCCATTCCTGTAATTCCTGTACGAGTTGCACGGGTATGTGGTGATATTGCAGCTCTGTGTCAGGGAGGACAGGAACAGGAAAACAGACCTCTGGTGGTCACATTTAAAATACTGCAATCCTTAATCATGTACAGGGAAGAAATATTTCATTAGCAATCTTCATGCCTCAGGGAAACAGAATTAATGCCCACAGGGCACACCAGTGGACAGTCACTGGCCAGTCTGAACCCAACAAATTGCACTGGGGAGCACTGGGCTGTGGCAGAGAAGTAAGAGAGCAGCAGCCTCTCCCTTTGAATGCACTCAGCTCTGCCTATGTCTGCTTTGCTTTTCTTCTTGCCTTTTTGGTTTTAAAAACATCTGTTCGTGTGGTTGCTGCAGTTCTAGAGGAGCCAACTATGGATCAAGTTCTGTCTCTTGTGTTCTCCTCGCCTCTCTGAGCTCAGGCCTGACAGCTGGATATTGCTTCTAGCTTTGCACATGACCTTCCATTTTGGTGTAAAAAGCTCTTTAGAAAGACATAACTAATAAAATGTTGCTCATGCAACAGCATGAGCAGCAAAATGTGTGAAGCCTCATTTCCTAGAGATTTTTGTCTCTGTGTAGATTCTTTTGGGTCTGATAAGGGTTGAGTTCACAGTACTGCATTTCCTTCTGTAAGGTGTCGTCTTCACCCAGCTTTCATCAAACCAGTTCTGCTGCCTGGCTGAAAGGAAAAAAGCTTTCTTTTTTTCAAGACTAGGGCTGCCCCTTCCAGACTGCACTGTCTGTCACTGCCAAGGAAGGTGCCTTTGCTTTGGCATAACTGCCTGCTCCACACTCATCTTGAGCCTATTTTCTGAACAGGTCCTTGCCACTGCTAGTCCTTGGACTTTCGTGTGTTACAAGTAATTAGAAACAAAAAATCTCACAGATTTTCTGGACATAAAATGAAGGCACATATCTACCTGATGACTTTTGCACAGAGGGTTAGTCCCTCTTGCACTGTGACAGAAGCACAGAGAGGTCACCCTGACTCTCATCTCTGCCTGGTGCACATCAGCTAAACCCCTGCCATGCTAGTGCTGAGAAGAAGTTGCTGCCATGGTTTTCCCAGAATATGGATTTCATGTATTTTCTAAGCAGTCATGATGATTCTCTGGCTTTCTCCTCTTTTTCTGATTGGAAACATTTTGTCAGGGTTTATGCAATTCAGGGCAGGATTAATTACCAGAAAATATTGTCAGTGGACAGCCTGGTTGGTCGGTCCCGCCGTTGGGATAGAAGTCAATATGGCCCAGTGCTTCTCCATAACCCAGTCCTAACAAAAGGGAATACCAGGGCTCAGAGAGGGAATATTAGATTATAAAATGCACAGAAGGAAACACAGCAACCTAACTGGAAAAAAATAGTAGTTATTTAGCTCTCAGATGCCTGCTTGTACAGGAATACTAATGTCATCCATCTGTTTAGGCAGCAGGCCAAACAGTTGTGACCCAGCTGGGTCATTTTAACAATGGTATCAAGTACCTAAAATAAGCCTGTGCATGCAACAGTATAAAATGTAGGGGTTTGTGTCACTTGTGTGCAGGAGAGGAAAAGGGATGTGAAACCTGGCTGTTGCTGTGCTGCTGAAGTCTGATTTCCTGGAACGGCTGGGAGAAGAGAGGCAGCAATTAGGTGGGAAAGCCAAGTGTTAGGGGTAGGGTGGCCATGGGAGCAGCATGAGAGGCTTGGCATCGCACTGCTGGCCTGGCTGGTGGGTCTGGGAAAGGGCAGGGCTGAGGGAGAGTCCAGATTTGCCCTAGAGGAAGGTTTAGCTCTTAGGAGGTGGGATGGAGACTGGAAGCATCATGCAGGGAACCATGGGGTGGGGATAAATGATCTGCTGTGCAAGGCATTGAGCTGTGGGACCAGCTCTGGAAATGCTGTGTGCTTTGATGCAGCCTGACCCCGTGGTGGGATGCTGGTGTGTCCTGCTCTGGCAGGACTGTGCTGCAGGACCTCCTCCACCACTTCCTAAGTCCTTTAAATCATGGGCCAGGTCATAACTGTTGTGTCAGCAGTAAGTTTAGAAATGCAAATAAAGCAGCAGCTCCCGAAGCAGTGCTGGGGACAGGTGGGCAACACAGCCCCCAGAGGCTCAGTGAGGGAGTCTGCTGTGCTCCTGGGCCAAAGGACCCCCGGCACTGCTGCCCACCAGCAGCCCCTTCCCCGTGCTCCCAGTCAGTGTCTGGGTTCCCGTGTAAAGGAAGGGCTGCAGTGTCACGTACCGTTCGTGTCGGAGTGTATGACATCCACAAACTGCGCGTCCGTGGGGTCCAGTCTCTCGCTCGGCTCTGTCCCCCTGTACAAGGGGCCCGCGGGGTCAAGGCCTGCAGCACAAAGCCATGGGCGTGGCATCACTCCGGGCTGTCCTTCCCGGAGGCAGGACCGCTGCTGGAGGAAGGCTTACCTGTGATTCTTCCCAGCATGCCGTCAAACATCTGTCCCACAAAGCCAGAGATGTGTGCTCCCAGGCTCACTCCTATCATGTGCATGGAGTCGAGGGACGCTCCATCAATCTGAGATTTAAAAGTACTCATGGTCATGTGTGTTCAGAAAATTAAAAAAAAAAAATAGGAGGAGGAATGTAACATCTCCCAGAGTGTTCCACTCTCTGTAGGTATTTCCCCTTTGACAGACCCACAGAGCAGTCAGCATTCCTGGGGGTTTGAGGCCTATACCTCAGAGAGCTGTGATGAAAACCGTTCAGGCAATGGTTGTATTTTCCTAAGACAATGACTACAAGTGTAGACAGGAACCACTGATGGGCCCCAGGACTAAAATTCCAGTTGCCTTGCATGTGGTTCCTGCAAGGAATTAGCAGAAATTATGATGCTAAGGATCCAGCATCATCATTGCCTGTGCAACACCTTAGAGGAGCTGTGAACTATAGCTGATCCCCTTAAGCTGCCTTTGGATATACAGAAAGTGGAAGTAGAGTTTCTATATATGGGAAAACATGTCTGGAGGGTTTTGTACCCAGAAATGTAGAGACTTAGAGTATAAACTGAATATTGCATCAAAATACCATTGCATTAAGTCCAAGGGTAGGATTTGGCACGGCAGTACACATGCACTTCCAAAAATTAATGTATTCCTTTTTTAGGAGTTTCTATTCCCAGATATCCTGCTGGTTTAAGCAGTTCCTTTGTGCCCTTTACATACTGTGCCTTAATGACTGTATTGTAGCGTGAGCGTCCAACTTACCAACATTTCATCTATAAGTTTCTTCAGAATCTCAGCAACTCTTTTGCACTTCCTGGAAGCATAGTTGTAGATGAGAGTGGTTGCCCCCTGGTTCCAGTCCACAACGATGACGTTCATGTCCTCTACAGAAAGCAGGAGATGCACCAGGTCAGGGATCCAGACGGGGGCAGAGCCTGTGAGCCGGTACCCGTGGATGATGAAGGTTGTTTTCTTGGTCACATCAAGGTACTCGGAGGCTGTTGAGTGCAGCTCCTCGGCACAGGTTGGGTTCTGCCGTGTGTAGAGCAGCAGCTTCACTTTCAGCTCTGTCCCTATCAAAGCATTCCCCAAGCCAAGGGCTGTGAATGCAGGACATGTCTCCTGAGGATCTGAAAGGAGCAGAGTGGCAATTGGAGTTTGGCACCAAGGGGTTTTCTTTAGCCTGTTGTACCTGCTAGCCCTGCACAGGGCAGGAAAGTGTGTAGTGCATTGTCTGAGCACAGGGGCGGCTCCCGTCTCCCTCTCTATAATGCTCATGACTGAAGTTACCTTGGAACTTAGGTTTCTTGCTGTGCTAGAACAAAGAGCAATCACACCTTTTTGGAGCAGCATTCCCTGAAACACCACAGCCTAGCTTCCTGTGGCAACTGGGAGTTGGCAGAGACTGTCCAAAAATCTCACTGGTGTGAGGAAGGTATTAGAGACCAACAGGTGGGATGGTTGCTGTACCAGTTTGTGAGCACACCCAGGTGCTCTGGACGGGTTCTCAGCTAAGCAGGTATCCTGGGAGTTGGATTGTACCTCCAGCCTGGAGCTGCAGAGAGTCTTACTGTGTTGAGGGGCAGCTCAATGCTTCACTTGTATGTGCAGATGCAGCCTGGTATTCCAGACTGCAAAATGGGGCACCCTTGAGTCTGTGAGATGGTAATTGTGCTTTATACACAGCTGAAGTGTAACTGAATTTGATGAAAGTACTGCTCGATGGGATGGCCTGTGCCATTGGAAAGCCTGCCTTTGTTCTTTGCTTTTCCAGCAGAACACCAGCTGAACCTTCAGAGCCCAATGCAGTCTCCAACAGGGCACTGGCAGGGAATGGAATAACTGTCTCCAGATAGATATTGCTTATGAAGGCCCTCCCAGGTTTAGTAGCCTCTTCCTGACTCACAATCTTTTCCCTCAAATCCTTGTAATCTTATTGAAGAACCTTGCTGGGCAGAGTGTTTCTCACACATATGTCCAGAGCTGCAGTAATTGTTCAGGCTGCAGTTCCTAGAGGAATTTTCTTGATCTTTGTTGCTTAAAGGAATGTGCAGTAGGTAGCAGGGTTTAGAAAACCTGCAGCTGTAAGTTAATTATGCTCTAGCAAATCTCCAATGCTCTGTGCATTTTAATTTCTGAATGATGAAACTCTCACAGTTTCTATAAGCAACTTTCCCTTTTCCCCTCCTCAGGAAATCAGGAGCACGAGAGTGATAGAAATGCTATGTGCCCAGCACATAAAACAATCTGCTCAGTTGCCATAGTTCTGCTAATTATTTTGTAGAAGCCCCAGGAGCTCCAGAAATAAAAGTTAATAAGCTAAAAGGATGTTGCAGTTAAATCCAACTGAATATTTTGAATTGCCACCATAAATTCAGAAATAAATTTTAACATCTGAAATCCATGGAGTTCTTTCTGTATAAAGCCTATGGTAACATATGAATGGTGTGACAGCCAGGCCCAGTGAAATCAGGGGCCTTGAGGCATTGCCTCTGCAGTGCTTCACTCAGAGCTTCCAGGAGCAGTGTGACTCTGCTCCCAAGAGGAAAGGTTACCTAGGTGCTGCCTCCTGGCCAGCCTGCTCTCAGCTCATTCTTAGAGTGCCAAGATGCTCCAGGGAAACAGCAGCAGGAGTTCTGTGACACTGCTCTTGTGGAGATCTTGTGGAGAAAGTAACTAGCAGAGAAAAATTAACATTTTTTGCTGATGCACACCAGCTCATACAGTGAGACTCAATGACTGTCCTCTAGGTGCTACTGCAGCATAAAAGAATACAACTGTGTGTTTTACTAATAACAAGGTATTGTTTTAGTTATTGTATAATAGCACTATATAGTGTTGTTAATTATTTTTACTGCCACTGAAGCTGTAGCAATACAGGCAGAAATGCCAGGCAAGAATTACTTCTATATGGTGCAAGATTGCACTGATTGCTTAATTTGTTTCTGTATCTCCTGCACTGTGCTGAAGCTTGCCCAGAGGAGCACTATGTTTGTCATCAGAACAACCCAAACCTTCTGGTACAGAAGTGCTTTCAAAGAGCTGGTCAGCATTTGCTGCTACCTAACACAGGGACTGTATAAAGAGCCTTGTTAAATTTGCACCAGGTCTGTTAGATTGATTCTGTTTTGATTAATAAAATCAAATCAGTTCTAATAAGGGGAGAAAAACTGCCAGCTTCTCTTCTGACAAGCTGGTGCCAATCCCAGTCTCATTTACCATGTGTTCAAAAACTGACACATAAGGATAGCCAGTTACTCTGGCTTTGCTCTTCCTTCTGCTAAGCACAGCGACTCCTACCCAAATGGCTGGAAGTGTCTCTGAAACTCCAGGATGATTGGGGCAAGTGACTTACTGAGATTTACTCTGCAAGCAAATAAATGAGGTAGAAACTTATCCCCTGGCCCTGTACTTTAACCATGTCCAACAGATCACTCCCCTCCAGTAAAGGGGAATGAACATGGCCATTAACTCAGCATTCCAGTAACTCATTTCCAGCCCTACCTTAGCTTGCTAGATGGCCTCTGCAATCCCTGTTCTCCTTCTGCTCTGTTTTCTGATATGTAAAATAGGAGGCAAACACTCGTTTGCTGGGCAAGGTGCTCCGATCTCCCACAATCTGTAGCAGGGAGCATAGAAACGTGTTAAATCCATGTACCTGTCAGGGAGCTGGACATATTTGGTCTCTAGCCTGAGATCAGCCTCCAAGGTGCTATTGCAGCAGCGGAGGCATCTTCAGAGTAACTTGGTTCTGAAGTTTTATATATATATATGTTACTCCTGGTATTTATTGCCAGTGCTCTAAAGGGCTGCATTCCCCTAGTGTCTCTCATTCCTTTCTAGGAGATGGTGTTTGGAGGCTTTTTCTTTGATGTTGATCCTATGGACAGGCAGGGTTTGCCATGGTGGTGTTTTGGGGCTGTGGTACTGAGCTGTCTGCATGAATAAAGTAGCAGCTGAGGTTTTTACCAGCCTGTTCTCTTGCAAAAGGAAGTTCCAGCAGATCACCTCAGCGAGTCAGTGGTCACTTGGCCAGATGTGTGGCTGTCCCAGCTGTGGTCCTTGGGACACAGAGCTGATCTCCCAGTGAGCACCTGCATGGAGCTCAGGTGAGCGTGTTGCTGCTTCTCTATCTGCAGGAGCTCTGGCCGTGAAGCCCCTTGCCTGGGCTTTGTACAGTGTGTGTCATCAGACTGGTCTTAACCATCAGCAATATCTTTCCCCCTTTAAGCACTCTTTACTACCACACCACAAGTCTCGAGAGCATTGGTGGTGCAGATTTCCATCACTTTTCCACACAGAGGGTGTGCCCTCCACTTCTAAACTGGTCCTCAATAGCTCACTGCATTTTATTCGTGCCTTTTCATACCATTCTCTTTTCCTGCTTCTCTGACTGCATTTCCTATAGAGTATTAAACAAACCAAGCAAAAGGCGACCCTGAGATTACTCCAGAGGACCCGATGAAACACAAGTTAGTATTTATAAGAACACTGTTTTTTTTAACCCTGCTTGTTTTCCCTACAAAGCAGAGAGCTGTAACTTGCCTTGCTCCCATGTGTATGCTAACACAAGGCAGTACATTTGTTTATTGTTACACAGGTTTGTTCTTGTAGGGCTGTGAGGCTATCAAATGGAGCTTATTGTTCATAAATGGTAATTCATCCTTTGCCTCTGTCATACATGACACCCCTGAGAAGAAATCATTATTCTCTGAAGATTTCGAATGACATTTTCAGTGTCGATGGATAGTACTTATATAAGAGAAATGTTTGCAAAGGGAGGAAAAGATAATAAAATATAGTTCTGGTTTTCCATTTGGAACCCTTAGAACTGACTACATTCATGTAACCAGTATAATTTGCTTTGCCAAAATAAATAATGCTGGTGAGAAACCCTGCGTAGTAACTGTAAATGCAGAGGGCAGGTATATTCATGTTGCTGTAAAGCACAGAAAATGTGTTATATTCGACAAAAACATTCAAAACAAATGGTTGAGTTCTTACCTGTTTTCACCCCATACAAAAGGTAGATGAACACAAAACACAGGCTCAGCATATGGACTTCCACATGGAACTTCTACGGGTAAGAGATTTGGAGGATCCCACAATTTCTCTGATGTGTCTGCTGGCTCTGACAGCAGTTTGCTTGCTTTTTTTTCTGCCACTAACAGTAGGTGTGGTGAAAGGAGGAAGTTACCAGCCAAGAAATGAAGACCAGTCAAATGAAGCTTCTTCTTAAGAAGGTGGGGCACCTTCTATTCTAGCAGATTTCCTTTATTTAAATATAGTTTGCCTTGGGGGATGACTAATCAAAGACACAAATGGGTTGGTATCACCCTGTAAGCACCAATTTGACTACACGTGTTGAAACTATGGAAATTATTGCCTGTCTATTTGTCTTTCGCAAAGAATGTCAGGAGGATTGTAGATTGTCACTGCAAGCCCGATAAGAATCTGGGCGGGGCCGGCGCTTGGTTTCGCAGGGCCCTGCCTTTGGAGAGTTCATGATGATCCCTAATAGCTCCCATGTCATTCCTGCTCTCCTGAATGCCATGGCCCAAATCCTGTCACCACCTCGGGCAGGAGACAGGTGCACAGCACTGTGTTGTGACAAAGGGAAAGTACCACTTCAAGGTGTCTGGGCTCCCAAGCAACTGCTGTCTTGGATAACACTCATACAACTGGCATTCCCACATTTTCCCACTGACCTGCTGGAACCTCACAAATTCAGCTCTAATTCAAGTAAGGAAGGCTTTTTTTTCCCTTGCTGGATGGGAAGAAGGAAATCACCAAGGAAAGACAACTGTCAGGGGCAGGAAAGGAAGTCTGAAATTGGAGCTGGAAGGTATAGTGGCAAAATTGGGAAAATGAGGGTGCTGGGGTTTGTAAAGGGATGAGAAGGGAATGGAGCAGGGATGGCTGCTGGTTAGAAGTTGGGTGGTAGTTTTGCCTGGCATTTTCTTAGCAAATTCTTCAAACATAGGCCAGGGAAAGGGAACGTAGGGTGGATTAGAAATACCTCATTAAACCCAGGCTCTGCTTTCTTTCCCCTGATGATGATCCAGTGAGGAGCTGAACTATTACAGCTCCCAGTGGCATAGCTGGTTCTTTGGTCCATGCTGTATTTATTAAGCTTTTTGCCTTTGCTAATTCTCAGCTTAATCCTTAACTCTTCCTGATGTCTGCAGCTCCTTTTCGTTCAGACAAGTGTGTGCTGCTCCTCTGATGCAAGCATGGATCAACTTGAGGCAGAGCATGTGCCTAGCATGATTCTTTCTCAAGCACCTTGAGCTCTTCAGTGTCAAGCAGCTCAGCAATGTGAGTCTCACTGAACGTGTGCCATGCTGTGATCCCATTTGATAATCACCCAGGCAAAAGTTGGGGTTTGTTATTTTGAAGACTATAAACACTGAGGAAAGACACCAAATAACATCTGTGGATCTGCAAGCTCCAGGACAGTGTTTTTTCTGCTGCACTGGCAAAATAATATAATTTAAACATTGTTTTCCTTCCAGCTCCTTTCTCACCTCTACCAGTAATCCTAAACTCTGTCAAAATATTTTCCGTTAGCAAGAAGTTCTGCCAATGGTGAGATGGAATTGGTCCAACAGTGAAACATGAAGAACAGAAGGCTTTTACCTGTTGCAAGAGACATGTGACAATCAGAGATAAAATAAGGTAAATCAAGAGGGCCTTGCCTTTCATCTCAGTACAAAAAGAGGTAACACTTTGTTGCCTGAAGCTAAGCCCTACTAATTTCTTTTTTCCTATCACTTTTTTGGGATTTTTATTTCCTATCTGAGGTTGGGATTTTTATTTCCTGAGGTTGCTCATCCGAGTGGCTCTCACATCAAGAGGCCCTACATTGGGACTGGCAGGTCCTTCCCTGGAACTCTCAACCATCCCTCAGAAGACCATGATTTTGAGTAACCACCATTTCAGCATAAATTAGACTGTCTGTTCACTGTACACATTGGCAAACAATCCCAGGATGTCAGCACTGGAAATGCTGTCCACAACCACCATCAGATACTGAGAGCAGGAATTCAAGTGCTTACAGGTTACTCCTTGCCCTTGATTCTGCTGACCAGCCTTTCACACCTGCCCCACACATCCTGCTTCAGCCACACACCTGTTAAAGATGGCAACAACTCACAGCTATTTGGGTTTTGCACACTGAACTCTAGACAATAATCTCACTGTGAGCTTTGAAATCAATTGCAATTTGAGACAGTAAAAACTTTTTAATCATGTGTAGAAAACATTTAAGATCAGATTTGGCACCAACTTAAGAATAATTTAACAGAAAACATGAAATAATCTTATAAGCATGAAACATTTTGCACTTGGCTCTGAGATGTCAGAGCCTCTGCTATTTCACATTCAAGAAAGAAGCATTTTAAACTCTTCATTGTGAGCAGAACCATTGTTGGAATCTGAAAGTTTCGGAAATGTTGTTTTCTCCTTAGGGCAGTTGATGATAGCAATGGTCAGCTGAAAAATATTTTTATGTTGCATTCATGGATATGAAACCCCATTGATTCACTAATTTCCCGTGGGTGGAACGTTTTCATGGAGGTACTGGAGAGCCAAATCTGTCCACTTCATTTCTTGCTCTTTCACAGACTCAGTGGTGCCACCGTTGTCTTGCTCTGGTTCAGGGAGCTCATTCTGAGAACAAAACACAGGTACAATGCATTGCACATGTAATACACTTCCTGAAAGCAGCAGGTTGTTATGATTTGTATGCATAGATACAAAAACCTACAAACGAGACCAGAGGGTGCATCTGAACAATAAATATCATACGTACTGATCCACTTAAAAATATTGCTGAGCCTCGTCATAAACAGTATTATTTTCATTTGAATATGGTGCTTAATCTGAAAGGTAAATTGTTTTCCAGGACCCTGGGGCCTTGCTATACAATCAGACTGCACATGCAGTGAGGGAGAATATACAGCAAATGCAAAGTAAGTAAATAACAGTACTATGCATTTATTCCATTGTTTGTTTGCAATGTGCTGCTTCTGCTATTGCCAAGAATACAAATACTGCAGACAATTGGTTCTGTAAAATGTTACTTTGCCATGGCAGGTGAGAAGTCCTTCCTGTCTGTATGCTGGACTCAGATATGGCTGTGCTGGATCAACAGCAGAAGCCAGAACCCCCTGCCAGGTGTGTCACAGAGGTGCTCACACCACAGTAAGGGGAAGGAAAGTTTAACAGAGATTTCATTTTCCTTTCTTCTATTATTTGTTCTCTGTCTTGCTGTATTCGTGTAGTCACACTCAGTGTGTGCTATTCCGCCAGATACCATTTGGGCAGGAATTCGGACTTCTAGAGCTCTGGAAATCCCAGCATGAGCTAAATAAAATATTTCAGTTTTGAAAACAGTGAATGATTCAAACCCATTTGAGTTTGCAGAAATGTCTCGAATGAGCACTGGAGCAGATTCTCAGGACAGGCTCAAATACCACTTTCACAGCCATTCTGGTTGCTCCTCTGCAATGTCCTTGAGTAAGTCCCCTGTGAATTCATGCTGGTTTTTCTATGTGATCATAGCCAATCCCATCTCTGGTGTCTTTATATCCACAGTCAGGCCTTTCTATTGTTAGTTGGTGAGGTTTCCTTCTCTGAGGCTGTCATCTGTATGTGACTGTAAGCCATCACAAGATGGCTCTAAGGGTTTCAGAAACAGTAGTGTTTGGACTCAGGGTGAAGGCAATTGTCAACAAGGAACCTGTTTATGATACTCAGCTTGCTTAATAAAGGTTATCCCAAGCAAAGGAGGGTTTGGGTTCTTTTAACTGAGAATCACGCTTCTGCAAGATGCTTCCCTCAAGCCCAGTTCTTGGCAGGAAAATGTGTGCTGTACATATGGATTTTGAGTTGTGCAGCTGCTCCTCACCCTCTCTGAAAAGCCACTGGTGGCAGGGCTAAAGCTTGAGCCATGTCACAAATTTGGAAATGTCTCTGTGCTGAAAGAAACTAGCACCCCACAATCCCTGTGGCTGCTTTATCTGTGCTAGCAGGGGTAAAGCTCATGTACCAGAGAGAAAAAGGGCAGGGAAAATCCTCAGCTACCTCTATCTTCCCTGGAAATTTTAAAATAGCTAAGGAAAGGTATCAGTGTGGGAGATCTGAAGCTTCAGCTCTGGGCTCTGTGGGATCAGCAGTAGCTTTTCCCCTGATGCCCCTCTCCAGCCTTGCAGCTATACCCTGGATGAAAGCAGAGGTGCCCTGCCTTGGATGCAATATCACAGTAAGAGTCCTGCTGCACCTGCCAGCCCTTCACTGATGTCCTGGACCTGCCAACAGCAACATTGTATCTGGAAAAGACTGGTTTGAAACACGTATGAAAACTTCTCAGCTTCTTTTAATGGCATTGCAGGAAGTGGAAATAAAATGTAACCAAGGCTGGAACTGTCAGTGTGATCCTCCGCTCTCCAAACCAACCGGGAAAGTACGTCAAACACCAGGAACAAGAAAGGGAAGCAGAGAGAAAAGATGATTCTACTTCTCCCTGATCCCAAATCCAGGACAGCGCAATGGGAAGGGCACTCCAGTTCTGAGAAGATTCAGCAACTGGTCAGGGGACGAGGGACAGAAACACCCATGTCCTCATGCACACAGGAATGACTGGCATATAGGGCAAGGAAGGAGTCAGATCCAGGAGCCTTTTGCACAAATTAGCAACATTGTGCCTTTTCTTGGAAGGGGCTGTGATGAACACAGCAACCTTAACTCAGATTGATAAGTAGTAATTCACCTACCAGAGGGATGGCCACATCCTCATAGGGCAATTTATCTTCCCTCCACGCATCATCGATCAGATCCAGGATCCTGCCATCCCTCTGCACCTCGCTGTCCATCGTCACAGCGGGTGAGAGCAGCTATATCTGTGACACAAAGCAGATGCTGTTTTAACAATATCCCCGGCCAAGGAGCTGGAGGCTGGGCTACGGGCTTGCTCCAGTTTTGATGCAACCCATATGAAGTTTAAACTTACAAGGAGAACCTTGATTTCCCTAACCCACTCAGAAAGGGGTTATAACCACAGGAGAACAACTTCATCTGAAAATAACTCTATCAAAGTGAATTGCAGACTGATATGCATTAGAGATGAATATATAAAACCATGTAATGATATTTACATGTGTTTATATCTACTGTCTAACTTTTAGAAGTCTAATTTGAGTGAGTTTTAACATCTAGAGCTGTCCAGAACCCTTTTCTGCCTGCTGGCTTACAGCCCCTGACAAGTGCCGTGCCTTCACATGTCTGGGAGAGTCACAACAAAGGACTTCAGGATACCCAGAACTCTGCCCGAACCTGAAGTCCAGGAAACTGGTGAAACAGAAGCAAAACGAGACCTATCTTTCACCCTCAGCTGCTATAATTACTCCAGAGTGTTTCATTGTACTCTGCCCTCCTTGAAGGGTCACCTGAGGCTCTCGCCCCGGTGTGACCCTGCGAGACAGCAGCAGCAGGCAGCTCGATCCTGGGGGTTCGAGACAGCTGACACTCATTCAACACCAAGCCAGGCCTGGCACTCGCCGGCTGCCGGAGCCGCGATGTGCGCGGCGATGGGCACGGGCCTGAGCGCATCCCAGCCCCGGCACGATGCGATCCCTGCCTCTCGCGGCCAACACGGCTCCGTGACCGCCCCGTGTCCCTGCGGTGCCCCCGCAGTGTCCCCCCGATGTCCCCCGCGTCCCCCTGCCCGCCCTACCCTGCCCATCGCCGGGGCCGGCTCTGCGCAGGCGCCGCCCCAGCGCATGCGCAGCGCTGCGGCCGCGGGGCCGCGCCGTGCCCGCCGCCAGGCTGGGGAAGGCGGAAAGGAGGGGAGAAAGGAAGGAAGGAAGGAGGGCAGGCAGGCGGGAAGGAAGGAAACGAACAAGGAAGGAGGGCGGGTCGGCCAGCCAGCCTGAGCTGGGGTGTTGGGCAGCCCGGAGCGGAGCTCGGCCCGGGGCTCAGGGCTGCTCCCCGGGGCGCGGCGCTGGGTAAATAAACAGTGTAAGGGTCGGCCTTAGAGCGGGGAGCTCCGGCTGGGAGGAGCTGCAGCACGGCAGGAGTGGGGAATGCCCGCCGAGGGCGGCTGGAGCGGGGAGCGCTGCCTGGGCACGCCGGCCCCGGCCACCTCACAGACTTGAGCTGCACCAGGGCAGGTTGGGCTGGACATCAGGAGGAATTCCTTCACTGAAAGGCTGATCAGATATTGGAAGGGGCGGCGGTGGTGGGATCTCCATCCCTGGAGGTGTTTAAGGAAAGATTGACGCGGCGCTCAGTGCCCTGGGCTAGGTGACAAAGTGGCGAGCGGTCACAGGTTGGACTTGATGGTCTCAGAGGTCTTTTCCAACCTCAGTGATTCTGGGGTTCTTGCCCTGGCGAGGGCTGGTTCGCTCCGGGCTCCTGCCGCAGGTGCCATTCCTGCCGCTGGCAAGTGGAACTCGCCTGTGGTATTGCTTTTGGGAGGTTATTGCTCCTTTTGTGTTCATTGTAAGCCTGCTTCCAGCAACGCTTTAAGATTGCATCTTTCTGTGTTCTTAAATACGAAGTAATCCCAGGCTTTTCTCATGGGCACTATGCTTGAGTCCTTCTGCATATTGCAAAGTTCTCTCCACTTGACGCATGCAATTCTGCCTTGAGCTGGGATGCTAGGCCTTGTTTATTTTTAAATGTGTTGTCTTGTTTTGGGTTTTTTTTTTTTGCAAATACTTCTGTTTTCTTCACTTTCAGAAGTGACCACCCAGTTCTCCTTGCTTCAGCTGTAGCTAATGGAGGAGATTGTTTCTTCTTGTAGGTCTTTACGCAGGTGTCTGTAATTTGCACGTTGTAACTTGCAAGCATGAGAGGCCAAAATTCAATATTAAGTCACCAAACCTTATGTAGCATAGAACTGGCTAGAGGTGTCTGATTTTAAGGCTTTTCCCCAAAATGTGGGTATGCTGGCAAAGTAAGCAAAGCTGGCAGGCTGTGAGGGTGGTAAGGCAGAGGCACAGAGCAGCTGTGGCTGTCCCATGGAAGTGTCCAAGGCCAGGTTGGACAGGGCTTGGGATAGTGAAAGGTGCCCCTGCCTATGACAGGGATGTGGCATGAGATGGCCTTAAGATCCCTTCCAACCCAAACTGTTCTGGAATTCTATGCTGTCTGTCTCCTCATCTCTCTGCCCACTGAAAATTGATTCTGTGTAGGTGTGATTAGAATGAAAGAGGAGAGCTGCTGCTGTCTAATGTCTGCTGTTGCCACCTGGAGAACTCTGGAATGCTGTCAGCAGCTCAGGGGATCTGCTCATCTGCTCTTCTCAGCACCCTGCCCTCAGCAGAACCACGAAGTTGTTCTGCATACTGATTGAGTTTTGTTAAGCAAAAATAGGACCAAAGACAGACAAAACAGTGCCAGAATAGGGATATGATTTTTTTTTATGCTTGTGGTTTAAAACTCAGCTCCCAAGGACAGGTTTTAATCCCTGAATTGTGTTTTAAAGTGTTGTAGAAGTACAATAGATTATTCTTTGGGAAAGAGAGCGAAGTTGAGCCTGCATTTATGAGAGTCTCCCTTGCTCCTCTTTTGCTGATTGATTAATAATGCCATGTTAATCTTTGAGGAAAGATGTTGGAAGGATCCATCTTCAGTACTTGTAAAGTGTACATTTTGGAAACATAAGTTTGTGAGCTCTGGACGATTTAAACCATTTTTGTGTTATCTGCAGTTTCGTGAAGGAGACATTGGAATAAATTTTGGCTTCCTGGCTGTGGTTTCATGGCATCTTTTTATTTCCTATTTTTGGCTTTAGTGTAAACCCTTCTTGCTTTCAGCAAGATGTGAAATTTCTTTGGGTATGAACGTGTTTGTGATTTAAAAGTTGTAATTTTTACACCTGAAGCAATGTAAAGCTGTTCAACTTATTTTCATAATTTAAGGCATAATTTAAAAGGAGTTTATGTTTTCTTGAAATTCCCACAACTGTATAAGCAACCAGTGTGTTCAGTGTGGTGGTAAACTGCATGCTCTCTTAATGTAGTTTTTAATAGAGGCCTGGAAAATATTTAATTTATGGATAAATTCTTACTGGTACTTGCTTGTATTTTCTCTCTGAAGTGACAAACTTCCCTGTCAGAGGTGGATCTTGGGCTGGTCCCTTTGAAGCTCAAATATTCCTGTTCCTCTAGAGTCTCAGGACTAGTGCTCTCAGGAGATCTACCAGTCCCTCTGTGTTGAGTTCACCCAAGTGCAGATTTTCATTGCTCCTCTCTGAATTTATTAGATCACATGATTATATCACTGCAATTTGGTAGTGCTGGATGATAGCCTTGGGTACATTTTTCTGGTAGAAAAATCTGTTTTCTTCCATTTGGCTTGTAAGTTCATGAAGGTGCCATTGTTTTCTTCACCTGTAATTGCATGCTCCTTGTATGTTTTTGAACTTATTTGCTTTGTGGGCTTCTGCTTGTCCTGCAGTTGGATGGAGAAGCAGCCTGGTGTGTGCATTGCCATGGGTGACCACTGCTTTCCTGTACTTCCCTGGTACTGAAGCCACCAGGATTCAGTAATGGAGGCGTTGCTGGAAGGAATGCAAAGAAATGGGCAGGGGAGGTATGTATGCAACTGTACACAGCAGTCATTCCAAATGATTCAAGTATTAACCTTGCCTCTTACTCAGAATAAATCCTCTGCTATCAGTGTGCAGTGGCCTTCAGCTGCTGCAGAAGCAAAGTCACTGGGGGAGCTGGCTTTGCATTGATCCCTGCTTATAGTCTTAATTGTCAGAAAACCTCGGCCTTTTTTTTTTTTCAGTTGTTATAAACTCTTCTTACTGTCCAACATCAGGAGCAGTAAATGGAGTTGTGAATAAATATTTATTTTGTAACAGCCTCGAAAGGTTAATGAGATGTGACTTTGTTATCTGATTTCACTGAAAACATCTGATTATTTCCTGCTTGTGTTGAAACTGCAGAGTCCCACACAGCTCTGAGGAATCCTTAATGCTCTGTCTGAGGTGAGAGTCTCTAGACTTTTCAATCCCCGAGAGAGACTGTAGTGACAATAACAGAACAAAATGTTTTATGTGTTAAACAACCGTGAAGCAAAAGTCACTGATGCCATTTTCCTAGTCATCCTTGTGAATGTGACACAAATTTATTTGATACTGTATCTTCTTCAGAGAGCTGGTTGCAGAAATCAAGTTTAGACTTTGCTACATATTAGCAGATGCTGTGAAGGAAATGTTCCTGCTCTGCATAATAGCTGCTAATTTTTGGTTAACTCACAGGACAGGGTGAACTTCAAATGTGACTGATTTTGGCTCCTTTAAGAAGTATTTCTTTTCCTATAGAAAAAGTGCCAAGTAGTGAAGTGTGCATATGCCCTGGGGGAACAGAGAAATTTCCATCCCTTAACCTATTGATTTCCATTTCTTTTCAGTTCTTCCCTTTGACAGGCAAATTAAAGGGGTAGAGATCATTATGGAGTTCGACACCCTCTAGGGCTGTGTCTGGCAAACCTTAATATTGTCCCTGTCTTGGCAGCTGCGAAGTTTTAGAGGAGTTACTTGAATTGGCTTCAATAATTACTGCACCAAATTAGAAATCTGGGCATCGCTAGGGAGCTTGTGCTCCCCGATGGATTGCGAGGGTTTGATTCTTCATTATCATGTTGTCATCCAGCCCCCTCTGCTCCAGGGTTTGTCTGCATTTGTGATAAACTTCTGTTTTTGGGAGCTCATAGCTTGGCTGTAAGATTCCTCTGGTGACTGAAACCTGCTATAAAATGCCACCGCCTGGAGAGCAGTTAAGGCAATACAAAATATGAATTAAACACTCTTTGGTTTACTTACATAATGCCTGGTACCCAAGGCAAAAGGCTGAATGCCCAAGTGTGAAGTGATGTGGTTTAGTGGGCATGGATGGTATTGGGTAAAAGGTTGGACTTGATGAACTTGGAGATCTTTTCTGACCTTAATGGTTCTGTGATTCTGTTTCTGTGCGAGCTGGTTTGAAGAGAGTTCAAAGCACTGCGTGTGCAGAGTTGGTGCCTTGGTGGCAGTCAGTGTGTTCTGCTGCCTTTGTTGGTGTGGGACACGGGATGTGTTGGGTGGGACCTCCTTTGTAACTCAGGCTCTCTCCCCTCCAGCGGTGGGTTCTTGACCTCCTGTGAGGCCGAGCTGCAGGAGCTGATGAAGCAGATTGACATCATGGTGGCTCACAAGAAATCCGAATGGGAAGGGCAGACACAGGCTTTGGAAGCTTGTCTGAGTGCCCGTGAGCAGGAACTTTCCTCTGCCAAGGCAGCTCTGCAGGAAAAACAAAAGGAGGTACCTTTGTTTCACACAATTTTTTGGTTGGAGTCAGGAAGTCAGGAATGGAATTTTTAAAGGACCTGTTGAAACAAGGTGTCTGGTTCATAATTCAATCCAAGTCAAGTGATCCTCTCCCCTAGGTTGGTGGAAGTCCACATATTGGACTGTTAAAGTTATTAGAACACAGAGACACTGGTTATAGCTACAGCAGTAATGGACAGCCCAGCAACCTGCAGGCATTGGTAGAAAAAACTCCTTTCCTACTATGTAAACTGACCAAGAAAACGATTTCCTGCCCTGAGCTACACCAAGATATTGCTGGGAAACTCTCCATGGGCTGTTTTGCAGAGCTCTGGCTTTGTGGTCTTTAAATAAAAGCCTGAGGGAAGTGCAAAAAATTTCTGTATTGGTGAAAAATTTTAGTAATTGAGGCTTTTATGCAGGATGTGGACCATAAGATGTAGTTGAGCCACAGGATTTTCATTTGCAAGAACTGTGATTTTTATAATACAGGTTATTGTTATTATCAATTATTTTTTCTCAAGACACTTGAAATGTTTCTTACCACCAAAAGCAAACATGGATTTCAAACTGAACTGTAAAGTATGTTTGAAGTAATTGCTGGAGTGTATTCATGCTTTTGGTTTAGTCATATGAATTTTCTGTGGATTTTCTTTTAATTTTAATTTGATGGCTTGCAACCACTCAGGTTGTGGATGGGAAGAAGATGGGAGGAAAAAAAAGGGAGAAGAATGAGTCACAGGAGCAGTTGAATCAGTGTCAGAGAAGTCTTTTCTGTGCACTTCAAAACCCAATTTCTTTCTTTCTCCTTCCTATTAGGAATCTCCTTTGTCTGAGCCTAGTTAGATAGTGACATGGCCAGCTTTTCTTTTGGAAGATAGCTTGAAATCATAATGCATATTTGTGAAGATTTTGATGACAATACTGTATAGAAACAGACTTCTGGCACAAGCCACATTTGTCAGCTTTGTCCCCAAAAGTGAAATCCGGAAACTGGCTCAAAACAAGAGGCCACAACAGAAACAGTTGTGGCCCCAGCCTAGCAAAGATTTAGGCACTGCCTCCATCTATTCCATAATGAAGGATCCTACTGAAATGTTCGTGTGTCTACTGGCAATAAAGCCTACTTCTGTTGTATTTATTTGCTTTTTATCCCTTTGTTCAGGTTGGCATGTTGCGTCGCCAGGTCGAAGATGTGGAAAAATCCAAGCAGGACATGGTCAGAGAGTATGAACAACAGCTGAAGAAATTCCAGGAGGAGGTGAGTTGCAAAAGGAGAAGCTTGGTTTCTAGTTCCCAGTTGGTGATGGATCAATTACTTTGTGTCTTTGTTTTTGTTTCAATACTGTGGTTTTGTAACTCCCCACTTTGTTAGTGTTTGTGTGCTTACCAAAAAAAGAGCATAGAGCTCTTTTTGATAAGATAGATAAAGTGATGTTTTTATGGCTCACTTGGCCTGTTTTTTGTGGTTTGGAGGAACTTGGTGACAGACAGAGAACTGTTGGAGTCGAAATGTTTTCATATGTTGGACATCTGCAGAAGTTTACTGCTAGAATGTTCTGTGTTTGACCATCTCAGTCACCACAGTGCTGGTTCTGGAGGTGCCACGGGTACAGCAGCAGCAGTTTGTTCTTTCAGCATTTCTGAAATCATAAAGGGTGGAGATGTAACTGGCCTGGCTTGTGTGAAATTAGGAAATAACAGTGATATGTGGTCTCATCTTTTTTCCTCTGTTAATAGTGGTGATTTAGTAGGGATTTTGTACTCTCAAGGAATATTAGTATTAATACTCTTCATAAAAAAACAAGTGTACATAGAAAATGCTGTTTGACAATAATATCAGAGCTTTCATCTCAAAGCCTCTTGCTCAATGTGAGATGATAGCTGTCCTGCAGGTGGTGTGACAGCATTCCAGGTTTATGCCTGAACTCTTTGCCTGTCTCCACTTGCCAGTAGCAGGGAGTGAACTGGCATGAGCAGGTCATAGAGCACTGACCTGTTTTCTCTGGAAGTCTGGGCCTAGTTCCTGCTACTGTAAGCTATAAGTGAAATTAATTTGGTAATCTGTGCTCTGATGACAGAAGGCATCTTTTCTAATTTAAAAACACCTCACTATTCCATATGAATAACAGTATTCTTTTGCTGGGTGTTCTCACTGGAATTGTGGATAAGCTGCAAAGCAAAGCTGAGGTACATTGGCAGATCAGCCTAAATTGCTAAGGCTGAAATACAGCCTGTGTGCTGTGGCCTGAATTGCAGTTTGTGGGTATTTTACCTACACAGTATTAATGCTGATGACATTGAGTTCCAATATTCCTCAGTCTTTTGTTCTTAGTAGTGTTTGGGGAAATTATTTCTGTCCCTGTTTACCACCATTTCCAGTGCAATTACAGGTACAGTGTCTAACTTACTGAGACTGTTGAAAGAATAAACCTCTTATCTCTTGATATATCTGGCAAAAGATGTTGGTGTTAACTCTAAGCCTGAACATCTGTCTGTGTACTGAATGCATCAGGTTTTGAATCAGATATTTTTTCTTCTCATGGTCCTTCTGTTCATCCATGGGCTTAGCTTTTCCATTGGTAAAAGGGCAGTGATGGCTTCTCAAATTCATGTGGCTATTTGGAAACCTTTTATTTAATAGTTGAGTAGGGGGAGCTCATCATATGAAAAATTCTCTGCAAGTTGCAAGTGATTATTTGCACGGAGGGTCATTTAAATGTCAAGAGTTTTTTCCTCATTCCTTCTTCTGATACAACTTCAGCATCCTAGCAGCAGGCGTAGGAGTGATATTTTCTGTTGGCATTCTCCACTCATTGTGAAATACACAGTGTATCTAAGCAGAAAATGACAGATGAAGTGGTGTTGTTATTATGGGTAATGACAATTCTCAATCCTTCCTTCTCCCAATAAGCAGGAGAGTTCCAGTTCCCACCTGAGCTGCACAAGTGTATTCTGATCACACAGGAATTACCTGTGTGTAGTGTGGTGGGTATGCTCCTGTGGGTGAGCAGATCAGCCACAGGCACTGCTGGCTTTTCCTGGGGCTGGGAACTACCTGTAAGGGAGGGGGATGCTGTGCTCTTGCTGCATTGACAGCTGCATGTAAACCTCCATCTTATCAATATTTCAGTCATGCTTTAATTATGGTAAGACAGAGCTTTAATTAAAGCTGCTGATGTCATGACTTCAGTGGCATCTTGCTACTCTCATACAACTCGTGTGTTTTGCAGTGCTGTTGGTATAAAAGACTCATTATCCAAATGGAAGCCTTCACTTGGGAGCCGTGTGGCCTTGATGAGGGCATTGTTTGTGTGAACCACTTTGTGTTTCTTCTTTCAAAAGGCTGTGTAATTCTTGCCTTGGGGCCTTGAGCAAAGCTCTCTCTTTCACTGTGTCCTGCAGTTGTCCCGTTTGAGGAGGAGCTATGAGAAGCTGCAGAAGAGAAAAACAAGAAACAGAGGAGAAGCTAACAGGGGCCAAGAGGAGGACAAGTTTGAATTGAGCCGACTGACCAGAAAGCTGGAGGTATGTGGTGAAAAAGCAAGTGCTGAGCAGCTTGTATGTATTAACTGACTTACTGGGCTTCACTGATGATGAACAGTCCACTAGGAAGTGGATTATGAGTCCTGCTTTAAGGAGCACTGCCCATCCACTCTCCAGGTGCAGCTCTTCTCAACTGTGTGTGCAATAAAGGCAGTTTTGTGTGTTGGGGCCTCTGGCTGCACAGCATAAACCTTAATGCTGTTCTTACCCTTAGACTAAATAATAGGTAGAAGGTGCTGGAAGAGTAACTAATTATGTGAATGGAATGAATTCCAGTGTGAGGAGGTTGTATTCTCACTTCTTTGAGGAGGAGGGAGCTACGTGTCAAACTTCTTCTCCACCCTGTCTCATCTTCTAATCTTTCTGCTCTGCTGAGCTCAACCCCACTCAGTTTTCTCCTCCTGAAAGATGTGGTAGCAACACACATCTGACTGATGTAGTGCCCAATTTCTGGAGCAGAGATTAGCAGTCAAATTCTGTATTTAATTCTTGTCATCTTGCTGATTTCAATAGCAGCATGTTTTGGAAGCTAAATCCAGTCTGAATCGTTAAACCCCTGACAGCAAACCCATGAAACCAGCCATGAATGTGTTGGCACTTAACATTTGTGAGCAGCTTTACCTCGAGAGGGGAAGGAATGTGGTGAGCACGGTGTGTGGGGGCTCTGCACTGCTGAGCTGCTGCATCAGGTGACTGGCTAATGGTTTCCCTGCTGGGGAAAAGGTGTGAGGATATGGTGGGGAGAGAAGGCAAACATGGATGTGAGCTGGAGGGGGATGTACTGCTCCAAGCCACCCCTGCTGTCCTTGCAGGAATTCCGTCAAAAATCACTTGACTGGGAGAAGCAGCGCCTGCAGTACCAGCAGCAGGTGGCATCGCTGGAGGCGCAGCGCAAGGCTCTGGCAGAGCACTCCGAGCTCGTGCAGGTACAATTAACGTGTGCTAAAAGTTTCTGCTTTGTTTGTGGGAGGGAGGGAGAGGCTGGTGAAATCTCTCAGGCTGCCATCCAGTTCAGATTGCCATTGAAGTGAAACCAGCACACTTTTAATGTTCTGGCGGAATAAGGTTTGCTTGTACGAGTGCTGTATGGAAAAAAGATCTGGAGTCTCATCAGAGATTAGATCAACCTTGTGCAGCTCTCCCTGCCATCCCTCTGCTTAGCAGAGAAGACAGTAGGATGCAGGTTTCCCTGGGAGGCACAGACCACAGCATATGACACTATAAAATATGTTTCATCATGTTATCTAGTTGAAAGCAGTGTACTTGCCAGCAGTTACATATGTACCTTGTGGGTCCAGCTCAGAGGGTACTGTTGGGAAACAGTCTTCCCTTACAACAGAGACTTCCATAAAATACTGAAGCAACAGCGATTTTCAGCCCCCCATCCCTTTTTTTAGGTCTTTCAAAGGCAAAAAGTAGTGGGGCTGCTGTTCTGCAAAGCTGATGGCTCAGTGAATTAGTGGTGCTGCAGCAGAGCGAGATGAATTGACCTAGAGCACAGCTGTGAAGTCACACAGACACAATCACAGCAGACACTGATAAGAAGCTCTTGCTGGGGACTTTGCACTTAATGGGCTCCTGAGTTGCTCTTGAGTGGAAGCTCCTGCAAGGAGGGAGACTGTGATGACAGGATTGAAGGGGCCCCTCTGACAGGGGCTTTGTGAGAGGCTGACACCAGGAGATCTACAAATGCAGAGAGAGTCCTTGAGCAGAAGGTCTTGCTGCTCTGCTGTCTGTGTGTCGTTGATAGCTCAATTGTTTGGGAACAGATGTGTCCTTGGAGCTCAGGCTGGGACACTGGGGCACAGAGGATCTTGTCTTACTGTGCAGCAGAAAACCAGGAGGTTGGGGAGGTTTTACTGAAGCGATGTAGGTGCCTGAGGTGCACAGGTACTGTGAACAGACTGCCTGAATCCTCAATTACCTTGAAAACCCCAGCATGGAAGTGCTAATTTTTTTGCCTTGAATATTTCTGTACATTTTATGTGCTTAGTTGTCTTTCTGGCACAAGGTCGAGCTGAGATCCATGACCATGGAGTACTTCACCCCTCTCTCCTTTCATCTGGCTTCCCCTCATCTCTTCCAGAGCAGCTTAGAGAAGCCTGGAATTCTTCCACAGTACAGACCATGTTCTGCAACACCTGCAGCCTTTAAAGTCAGCTTTTCCTAAAATCCTGGAATTGTCTGCTGGCCTGGGTGTTGTGTGGCTGGAAATAAGAGACAGCTTAAATGTTTTCTTAATGCAGAAATAAATATTCAGGCAGTCTGATGTTCTGGCTTCTTGGGTGAAGAAAAGCTGTGCTTTAAACTCTCAGCCCTCTTGATTACCTTTTCTGTCATGACTATTTAAATAATAATAAAAGGCTGTAATCAAAACTATACTATAGCCTTGCAAATGAGCAGTTCTTACAGTTTGTGTAAATCAAGGCACGTGGTGATTCTGAAGCTGGCAGGCATTGCTACTCTTTGAAACTGGGAGTATAGGACTGCTCAAATATTTTGTTTCAGCCTTTAAAAATTCAAAGATTGTACACAAAAAGGAACTGTATGAAGTGGATGTTCCTAGAAGTTTATGTGAGAGCTGGCTTGTTAAATTTCACCAGCTAGCTGTGTGGAAAGAAATGCTATGAAATAAAGTATTGTGCCTATAAATTATAGAGCAGGTATTGTCTGCTACTCATACATTCCTTGTAACTTTTTTGTCTGCCGTTAAAACACTGAAAAATTCAAAGTGAGCATTCCCCCAGGCTGCTGGAACCAAGTACTTACTGCACAGAGCAAAGCAAATTGGCTGTAACACCTGGTTTATTTTAGGGCTGTTTGGTTGTTGTGGTTTTTTAATTGTGCACCCAGAGCTGCTTTCTGTCCTGGTGTGGAATTAATGGTTGAGTAATCTCTGCCCTATTTGGTTTACCTGCAGAATTTCTAACCTGCAGCCATTAGTCCTGGTCTAGCCTTGGGCTCATGAGCAAAAAATAGCGGGAGGCTTTATTCTTAGACAAATCGTACTGGGCCAGCTGGAGTGGTTTGAGATCCTAATTTTCCACATTCTCTTTGAACTGCCTTTGGAATCAAAGGGCCCCTTCTTTTTTTTTTTATTTTTTTAATTTTGTTTTTTACTTATTCTGTTTGCCTTTGGAAGTTTTATCCATCATGCAACCCTGGAACAATACTCCCCCTAATTCCCTGGAAGGTATTGTTGCTTACTCTGAGAATGTGGCTCATTACACCAAGAAATCAGTAGCTGTGTTGAATTTAGCTTTGGTACAACTTAGTGTTTTTGCAATGTGGCTTTAATGCAGATGATTGCTGTTGGCAGACCCAGCTGGCCAATCGGAAGCAGATCCTGGACTCGGTGGAGCTGGCGAGCCGCTCGGAAATCCAGCACTTGACCAGCAGGCTGGAGAGGGCCAATGACACCATCTGTGCCAACGAGCTGGAGGTGGAGAGGCTCAGCATGAGGGTGGATGACCTGAGTGAGGACAACCGCATCATTCTGGAGGATCAGCAGAGAGTTCAAGAAGAATTAAGGCAGTCCAAGAAAATGTTAGAGGTCAGTGGAGGAATTCTTAAGATATGGGGTCTAAAGCAGTGCTGGTGAGAGGTGGTGGGAAGACTTTTCATCGTAGAGTTTGTCTCTTTCTAGAGCCTTTGTAAAGTTCCTGATTGGCATCAAAATTGACTTTGTAGCCATGTACTGCTCTGCAGTATTTCCAAGGGTCCTAAAAAGTCTGATCAACCTTTCATCAGATTGCAACAAACTGGTTTGGTCCATTTTACAGCAGTCATTCCTTCTGTCTCCTGTGCAGGTGCTGCAGGATGAGAAGATGGAACTGAAAGCCACCTTGCAGTCTCAAGAAGATTTCATTGGCAGCTCCAAGCTGCACCAGGAGCAGTTAGAGAAAGAGCTGGCCAGGGTGACTGAAACTCTTCACACAAAAGACTGCCTCATCAGGTAGCATCTGTGCCTTGCTGGTACTTTGGCTCTTCAGTCTAGATCTGTGTTCAAGGTTGTCTCACTAAGGATAGTAGCAGAATTTTCATGCAGCTGGATCTGTATTTTATTTGACATAGTGCACTGCAGTTTCTCACAAGTGCTGTGCTGCCTTACAGCATTTTTCCATTTGCATTGCTTTTAAAATTAGCAGATAATTAGTGAAGAGCATGGAAGGAATCCACTTTCCTCAGCTGGGTTTCTGGAGGCATTGCAGGGCTTTTGAGTGTGTTTCTCCCAGGCATTTTCCACCAAGTGCTGGAGGCCTTTCAGGGCTTGATAATGTGCTTATTAACCTAGGTGAAAGTTTTCACTGGTTGGGGCTTGGTGAGGTAACTACATCTGTAACAAAATCATCTTGGCCTTCCCCTTCTGCCCTGGCAATGTACAGAGGCTGTTGGGTCCTGGTGGCTGTGTCAGGAGGTTTGGGTGTTGGTCACCTATTAGTCTCTAGCAGGGAGGCCAACGTCAAAATAAAATGTAGCAGCCTTAACTCGAGCAGGGGCTGTCATCCTGCTGTTGTGTTTGTTGTGTTGCTTGCTCACACTGCACACAGCAGTCACCTCATTTTAGGTGTTGTGTATTTTTCAGAGAATTCCAAGAAGACAATAGTTATGTTCCCTGTACCAGTGAACTCAGACATGATGTTTCTGTGCTGAGATTAAAGTTGCTGTTTCTGTGCAGGGCCTTGGAGGAGCGCTTGCAAGGGAAGCTGTTGTCCTCTGCAGGGCTGGAGCTGCAGCAGGTGCTGCTGCAGCTGGATGTTGCCCAGAAGAAGGAACAGCACTTGCAGTCAGAGGTGACTCGTCTTGAGAACAGGTAGCCCCCTGCTCCCTCCCTCTGGAAGTGCAATTAGTCTTGGATAATAATACAACACCTAATTGTGTTCATCAAGTTAACCAGTGATTTTTGTAGGCTTGTTTTGAATATCAAAGGGCTAAAGAAATCAAGTGCTATTCATTCTGCAATGTAATAGTGACTGCTTTGGTAATTGGTTGGCTGCCTTTCACTGCACACAGTGGGTGTTCAGTGTTCCAACTTGCTTGGGTTGAGCACCTTCACTCATAACAGGCTAAGGAGTCTTTGTTAAGCAGCTGGTAAGCAGATCCAGACCTTCCTGTGAAGTGAGGATTATAAATCTGTCCAGAGAGATTGTGGATTCCCCATCTCTAGAGGTGTACAAGTCCAGGCTGGATGGGGGTTAAGGTGACCTGGTCTAGTTGAAAGTGTCCCTGCCCATGGCAGGGGGTGGAACGAGTTGAGCTTTAGGGTCCCTCTCAGCCCAAAGCATTTCGTGATTCTGTGATTCCTCTCCAAGCTTGTGGTTTTCAGACTTGTGTTTACATAGAAATTTTGTAATCTTAGTTTGTAAAGAAACAAGCAAGAAACGGTTGTGATCTGTTAGATGAGCTTCCTGATCTCTTGTGAAATGACTCTGGAAAACAAACCCAAAGGATTGGTAAGGAACTTGTAGGCTGAGTTCAGTTTCTGTTGCAATGGACATAAAGAATACCTGGAAGATCAAAGTGTCTCTGACCATTTCCTCCTCCTTGGTTTATTCTAATCTATACTTTTGCATTTGGCACCCAGCCTGGTGTCTTCAAATGCCAGGTGTGTGCAGCTGAGTGAGGAGCTGGGTGAGAATATCAAAGAGCTGCAGTCCCTGGAAGAAGACCAGACTGAGTCAAGGGCAGAGATTAAAAAGGTAACGTGGCTGTGTTCCCGGGGAGTGGGATGGCACTGGTGGAGTGAGTTGATCCCTGTGTGCCACGTGCCAAGGCAGGGCTGCTGTGCAGGCAGGGATCTGCTGGAGGTAAGGAGCACACCTGGCAGAGGAAGGGTTGAGAGGACACCTGTTTGCAGGTGTCTGAACCTGGCTTTGTGAGCATCTCCTGGGCCTCACCCAGTACTTCTGTACTCTGTGGAGATACTTGAATTACTGCTTGAGGGGCAAATATGTGAAGAAATTAAGGTCTGGAATCTTGAGTTGAAGCCTAACACAGGGTCCCCAACAGGATGAAGGGCAGAGGAGGAGCGAGTTTGCTGTAATATGTCCTGTCACACTTGAGGCAGAACTTCAAATGTGTCCTGGTGCCTGTGTGCATCAGGGAGTGTGTTTCAGTCTTGATAGCTGGACATGAGGGCAGGGGCTGGGAGGAGTGGAGCAGCTCACCTGCCACGAGGGGCTCACCCCAGAGCTCTGAGCACCCAAGGGGGACAAGCCCTCCACTAGCTTGGCTCTTCATAATGGTCTGCATCAGTGTGAGAGCTTTCACTAGAGCCTGATGGACTGGAAGCCTCATTGCACCTGAGTGAAAAACCTCACTTGTGTGGAAATCTTTCATCCTTTATTCTGAACATACAGAGGTGCAGATCTTGCCAGAGATGTGTGCTTGGTTACACATCTAAACAGCCACACAGTAAATGAATCTCCCACAGGCTGCTGGGGAGGAGGGAGAGATTTATGAAGGCTGTTTCTGTTTTATATACTTGGGAGGCATTGAGGTGACATGGAGATAAATCACCATGTGTACCATATTTACATGAGTAGGCAGAGATCATCTGGTTCAATTTTCTAAAATGCTTGTAATTCTCAGAAAAATCCTGGGTGTTTGGGTGGTTAATATTTCTGACTAATGGAATGGAGTCCTGGGGAAGGAATTATGCTGCTGTTGTTCTGTTGTGCCACTGAATAAATACACGGTGTGCCTACTGGTATATTGTATATGGTGCAGGTCTGCCACCTCAAGAAGCATTGAATAAACCAACATAAGGTATGGAAAAAGGTGACCAGAAGGATTGAGTGGTTTTTATACAAGGAACAGCTGAATGGAATAGGACTTAGCAAACTGGAAAAGAGATAAGTGAGATTGAATAGACTAAAAATAAAATCATGCCTGTCATGTGGAAAGTAAATAGGGAATGATTATTCTCTCATAATGCAGGGACTAGTGGTCATCACACAGAGTAATGAAAACAAAGAGATGTATTTTTACCCTGTGCATAGCTGGCTGGTGGAAGTTTGCCATGGGAAGCTTTACTTGCTACAAGCTAGCATTGATTCAACTCTAATATCGATTCAAAAGACTTAGAGCAAATTAATTCCTGGAAGAAAAATCAGCTCGAGCTATTTAAAGTTACCATCTTTAAATGGTATCTTCAAATACCTCAGGAAGGCAGAGTGGCAAATTGCAGGGTTATATTTTCCAAGAGTTACTGTGCTTCCCCAGTCATGGTGAATCTTTGGCTCTCTGGTTTTGGCTACAGAGGTTGAATGATGAGCTGAGGAGGCTGATGGTTTGATAAATTGTGGGACTTCTCAAGTACTTCATGGCATGAAACTTCTTTCCAGTTGGCAGTGTGTGCTGTGGGAAAGGGTTGGGATGAGGTGGCTTTCAATCAGGAAGGACAAGCATGTGCAGGGGGTTTGTTACATAGAGCTTTTTTGTTTTCCAAGCCTGAGGTTTCACATTACCATGTGCAATATTTTTGCTTTTTTTTTAATGAAACATGTTTTAAAAGCTCATGGGTGGTGTGTGCATGTCTTCCTCCAGCTGAAAGACCAGCTCTCTGAGGCTGAACAGATGCACAGCAGTGAGTTAGAAGGGATGAAAAGGGAGATCTCCAGGCTGACCCAGGAACTGCACCAGAGGGACATCACCATTGCATCGGCGAGTGGCTCCACCTCAGACCTGGAGCAGCAGCTCAGAGCAGAGATTGAAAGAGCAGAGAGGAAAGCAGTGGAGCACAGGGTAAAAAAGGCACAAAACTCTTATGCTACGTGTTTAAGGGATCTGAAGGCTTGAACACCATGCTGGTTTTTAGCTACATTCGTAGTTTCCTTCTCTCCTTAGCCTCTGTACAAAAACTGCGACCTTTTGAAGGAATCTTTTAATGATGGTGTTCACTGCATCTGTTTTGCAGCTTCTTTTCAAACAAGCAGCCTGTAGTCCCACAGAATTCTTTGGGATCACCCATGCTAGCTAGGCCAGGATGGATAACATCTTTGAAAACTGTGCATGGTTATTTTTGTAGCCTTCTCTGTAGGATCCCAGTACAACTAGCAGCCCAAATCTTGCTTAGTACTTGAGTTTGAGGGTGGAAAATGCTTGGAGGGTGTTGTGGGCATGCACTGTGTTCTTTTTCTGAGCTTGTTGTGTGCCTTTGCCTCCTCAGGTAATTCTGGTCCAGCTGGAAACTTTGAGGCTGGAAAACCGTCATCTCTCAGAGATTCTGGAGAAAACAGAGTGTGGTAAGCTGAAGGTATGCATTGAGCAGCAGGAGCTGGGAAGGGGCTAGCCTTGTGTTCCTGCCTGGGAAGAGTCAGAGTCTTTACCCAGGTCTCTCAAAATGGGGGATAGAGCTCAGTGAACTTAAAACCCAAGCAAAAGAGGTAATTTGAGAGGAAATAAGGTACAGAAATACCAAGCATTTGTTCAGTCTCAGAGAGTGGTGAAGAGAACTGCAGAAGCAGCAATCATTTCCACGTCTTCTCCATGGGCTTTGGCCCACATATTTTAGTACATTTCATTAGACTTCTATTTTAAGCCACTTTACCACAAACCTTTGATCCTCAACCTGTCGTCCTTTTGCCCTGTCCTAGAGCTGTAACTGCTCTGGCCCTTGAAATGCTTGGGGTGAGAGCGTGTTCTCCTCTGGTGAGGAGCCATTCAGCAGGGCTCTCCTGTGTTCCCCATAAGCAGGATGCAGACTGGGAATATGGGCTGGATGTGCTGGGGCTGGGTTCTTGAAAAGGGCCCTGTGGTGGGTTCCTGCAGCTGAACAAAACCTCCAAAACATCTTGAGGCAGAGGGGAGAAGAGGAGCCTGCATGGAAGAGGTGCAGCCTTGGCAGAAATAATGAGTTGACTCATTTTGTGAAGGAAGAAGTGGCTGGTTTGAAAGTTCTGTCTCAACTTAAGCAGAATGGTTGCTTCCCAGGGGGCCAGGGCTGGATTCAGACAGCTGACAACCTCAGGAGAGTATGTCAGAGCTTTTATCCTGTTAGATCTGTGGGAAGGAAATACTCAGCTCTTAGTGTTAGTGTGGGGTGATTGTCAGATGCGCCAAGTTCCTGGGAAAGTGCTGAACAGAAGCTTGTGGCTGGTGAGATGGATTGAAAACACAGCTTTCTGGAGGCCTGGTTTGAAACTGAAATAACCTAAGAGCCCCCCATTACTTTCTGCTTGAAAGGTGCCTGGTGACTTTTGCATGTGTGAGTTCCCAAAAATGTGATAGCAGTGTGCAAAGCAGGAAATCTTCCTTAAAAAAAGCCCCAGAGCCCTGAGGCACAGGAGCTGGATCTTGGCCTGGTGGTCCTAATGCCCATTTGGAAAGACCTTAGATACAGAGGTGATGAGAATGAATTAAGCATCTAAGTTTAATAGAACTGGCAAAAAGAAAGTGAGGATGTCATAGGAGTAGAAGCAGTGGAAATTATACCCACCTGGCCCAGTAAAAAGATGATGGAAAAAAGCAAGTTGTTCAGAGTTTCAGAAAGGCCAGAGGCAGGTACATCTGAACTATCCTACGTTCTATCTATGTTCTCCTGTTTTAAAAGGAATCCAGTGGTGAGAGAGACTGACCTTCCCAGGCAGATCAGCACATTGGGTCTGGATGCAGGCCCAATAAGGCATATATATAATTATATATAATTAATTTTCTCCTAGAAAAGTCTTGAAGGTTTTGCCAGTCAAAATGCAATTAGGGGATATGCCTTAAGGAATCTCTTGCTGGCCTTTGCTCTGGATGTCACTGTGGTGTCTTGCAAACCAAGACTTCTGCTCTTCTTTGTTAGGGGGATGGTGGCACCCTGAGAGCCCTCAGGGAGGACTATGCTGTTGAGCTCCAGAAATTAATATCTGAGAACCAGCAGCTGCGGAAGGACCTTGCAGAGACCAGGGCAAAACTGGGGGTCACTGCACAGGGGTGCCCACATGAACCCAAGGGCACGGCTCAGCAGGGGCAAGGCAAAGAGCCCAGGGATATACAGCACAGGTGAGTGACCCCAGGGTTGCTGCTTCCTCAGGGGGAAGGAGAGCAGGAGGTGTGGGGATGTGTGGGGCTCAGTGGCATGCTGTGTCTCTCTCCAGTGCATCGTGTGTCTGGGAGAACACAAGCACTGTTTGGGAATCTGCCTTTATGCTTTAAGCATTGCAGTAGCTTTGAGTCCCAGCTGGTTCGTGTTCTGCAAAGCCAGCAGTGTTTGTCTTTTGTCTGCCTTTGCCTCTCTCTGGAGCAGCAGTGTGTGCTGTTTTTGGTGACAGGATTAGATGTGGCCCAGGCGGCTGAGCTCCTTTCTGTTGCAGTGCTAGGATGTGCAGGCTGTGGGTTTTGGTATCTGCAGTAGCAGAAGAGAGAGAGAAATCCACAGGGACTGTATGTGTGTCTGGAAGCGCTGTGGAAACAAGTTTGGATTGCCAGGGCTGTTAGTAACATCTATGTTAATTGCTGCCTCTGTGTGAGTTTTTGCTGGAGTACAGCTGCTAAGAGACAAACTCAGTTCTGTGCTCAAACCTGCCTTCCAGGACAGCTCAGGAAGCACAGCACGAGCAGGATGAACACACAGGGAGGACACATCTCCAGCCTGACAGGACTGCTCAGCATCATCACAGGGACTCCCAGAGGTGTGGGGCTGCTGAAACAGCAACTGTGACCCCTGAGACGGGTGAGCCACCCTCCCAGAGCAGCAGCAAGAACTGCAAGGAGTCATGTGCCTGGCTGGGAGCAGAGTCTGTGCTCCATGCAGTGGATGAAAACAAAGATTTTGCAGATGAAGCATCTAAGCAGCCTGCCTCAAATCGTCACAGAGAATCTGTGTCTTTGGTAAGCAGTTGTATAGGAGCTAGTTGCTGCTCAACAGCTGAAATTAGAGCTGGGTTCTCATTTGGCAAAAGGAGACAAGCTTTTGAGTGCATGACCTAACTGCATGTTGTCTGTGATCCTGTAAGTAAATTAAATGTTGAACAGAGAAGGAAAGCCCTGCTGGATGGTTAAGACTTGGCCAAGGGGATCCGTGTGGTGGCTCTTCAGAACTCCTTGGAGAAGAGCTTTATGTTTATGTGCTTGCTAAGTTAATTCCAGAAGCTCATGGTTCTCTCTGTGCTGGTGCTGTACCTCAGTGTGTACCAGGACCTGCTTGTGTGCCCTCAGAATTCTACTTCAGCTTTTGGCTTGGTTCTGTAGTAGAGACTCAGAGTGGATGTGGAGTGCTGAGTATGTCAGTATTTCCCAGTCTCTGGGTGACTGCACATCTGTAAAGCACAGGGTGAGTTTTACCCCTTTTCAAAAGGCTGCAGCAGTCAGCACACTGAACTTAATGCTGCTTATGCTTGCTGATGACAAAGCCTGAAATCCCTGCTTCACTGCACAACGGGAGCCTGTTCTTTTTCCCAGTTGCTGATCGTACTTTTTTCCATAGGGAGCAGTGTTAGCACTTTCTCTGTCTTAGCTCAGTTGCTGAAGCACTTGATCAAGATTCACAAAATTTTCACTCAATCAATTCTTCGTGTCGTGTTCTGAGAGGGGAGAATGTTGAGCACTGGTCCTTGCTCCGGACCTGTTGTCCCAGCAGTGTTCAGAGCAGTTTTCTCCTCTGTTTGTGTGTTGGTAGCAGTGACAACTATTAAACTATTAGCTATTTTTTGTGGGAGTCCAGAGAAGAGGCTCTAAGACTCTAAGATGGAGGCTTTTCAGGTTTGTAGATCTTGATAAAGTTTACTGGGTGTTGATTTTTCAAGACTAAAGTAGCTAGTGCATATATGCAGAAAACAGTGTTGGGAACTTAGGGAGCTGCAATATTGTAAATGGAAACTCTTCAGGTTGCAAGATGGAGCCTAAAGTGTGAACAGTTCTGCTTCAGGGTCTGAGAAGCTCTAGGGTTTGATGTTTAATGAAAGAGAATGGGCTGCTTTTTATTCTGAGAAGTAGAAATAAGGTTTCTAAGGAAATGCAGATATTTCTCATGGTGTTGATTGGGTCTCCCTGTTCATGGTCAGGCTCCAGTGTCTTTAAATGAATTCCTTTACACTAAGAGAGGAGAACTCTTATCAGTAGGCAGTAGTGGGGTAGGAGAGATTTGCTTGTCAGTAGCCTTTTCTGTTTCCCTTTGTTCCTGGCTGTTGATAAGACCTGAAAACCACGAGACTCCAGGATTTGGAAATAACCATTTATTTTCTCTTGCCAAGACACTGAGACAACTTGTCTGTAATGGAAAGCAGCCCCTTAGTAACCTCAATATTTCACGTGCCAGCCCCTGTGCATGAGGCTTCTCTTCATCAACTTGTACATTAAGCCTGGTTTACAGTGTTGTTTTTGTAAGTTAATAACTTGTGGCTAAGTGATGTGAGGAGCAGGAATAGTTCTTGACTGTAAAGGAAAGAATCTGGAGTAGTTTGTTGACCATTGCTGGCTGGCTGAAGTGCTGTTCTGTGAGCTGCAATGGGGTTTGGCCTGTGCTTGCCTGTGGGATTGTATCAGGAGCCCATTACTTTGGGGAAAAGAAGGGAGGTGTATGAAAGAAAGCAGAGATATTCCCAGTGTGGAATATCTGGTAAAGTAATTACCAATGTGACAGTGCTTTCCCTTCCCTGGACCCAAACTCTGAGGTGCTCCCAGTTGCTGGGATTTTTATGGAGACAAAGAGCAGGATGGAGACCTTGAGTTGCATTAACACCCAGGGCAAACTCCTTGGTATTCTGTAGCTACTTTCTCTAGCCCTGAATTTTTAGTAGTGATTTTTTGGCAGGGTCGGCTTGTTGCAGCAATCATTACTGGCTGGAGGCTGTTGGGAGGAACGTGACCTGTGAAACAGGTGTGAGACCTGAGTGCTTAATCTGCCCACTAAGATGGAAATGAACCCTCTAGGAGCATGTTCAGTTGTGTGATTTGCAGATCAGTGGTGTTTCTGGCCAAAACTTGGAATGAAGGAATGCCTGATAATCCCTTTGTTTCCCTTTAGTGCCCCTTGCCTACAGCTTCTGTTGGATCCATTGCTGCACGATACCTGGAAGATGAAGAAGTGAGATCCCAGCACATCCTGGAGTGCCTAAATGCTCACATTGAGGAACTGAAAAAAGAGAGTGCAAAGATAGTGAGACGATTTGAACACCAGGAATAATGTTTCTTGTGGAATTGCAGTGCTGTTTCTTTATATGGTTCCAATCTGTGACTGGGAAGGTGCCTATATCCAGTTGGGATTGGAGTTTCAGAGAGAGGCCACATGTCCCACTTGGAGCTGAATCAGCAGGATGGGAGTTCAGGAAAAGGAACTCCTGTCTGTGTGCTTGCTCTGGTGTGGGGTGTTACACCACAAACATTTTAGCCGCTTGTCGTACGTCAGAGACCTCTATCAGAGCTATATTCTCACTCACCAAAATTATGGTGTTTTTTAAAAGCAAACCATTTGCTATTTTTTATCTAATGTATTTAAAGTATATTTTATATGTGTAAAAGCATTGAAATAAATCAGAATGGCAAACACCTCTTTTCTTGTTCATACAAATACACAAGGTGGCTCTTGTGGCTTATCTTCCCTTCTCATCAGGAGCTTGGATCAACACCTTCTCCATCACAGCATGGCTATGTTCTTCAAGGGACAAGGAATAAAATTCCTCTTCCCCTTAGGCTATCTGCATTTTTCCAGTTAATTTGCCCTTAGTGGAATTTCTTTATATTCCCTGATTCTTGCAGCTTCTGCCCTTTACAATTGTGTGTAGTATCTGGTGTCTTTAACTTGCTGTACAAGGTGCTTGAAGTACTGCAGAATAGCTGAGGAATGAGTGGCTGAGTTCTGGACGTGGTCATGGCTCTGGGAAAAGAGAAATGGGAATGAGAAATGACACTGGATGGGAGGAGAACCCACAAGCAAGTGAGATTCATCCACACGTCATTGCACCTGCCATGTGAGCTGGTGCCAGCCTGGGTTGAATCTGGACAGTCCAGTGGAGCTGCTGCATCAAAATACATCTGTGACCTCTTGGGGAAAATATTCAGTCTTTCCTCGAGGGAAGTAAGTTGTTAATGAGTGAATAGGATGTAATTCCTATGGACTTGTTTTCTTCTGGGGTCTCTGCTGTTCTCCTGTGGCTGAGTCTTCATGGCCTTTATACAGGCAAGCTTTGGGATGGGGACATTCCATGTCCATAAGTTTCCTGTTCCTTTCAGCCTCACCTTGTGTTAGGGCAGCTCAATGCTGTCAAGGAGCAAGAATTTCAAAAGCACCATATGTACACAGAGCCCAACCATTGTGTCAGACACGTGAGTTCAGCCAAGGGGATGCCTGGCTGCAGACTGGGGCTGCACTTGGGCATGCACCTCTGTATCCCAGAGTTTCAAAATGTTCCAATCCAAAAGTCTTTGTATTTTGCTTTCTTGTGGAGTTCTTTGTACAAGGATAAAAACTTCAAATCCATTCTGGATTCTCATTGTGGAGCCTTTGTAATGAGGTGCTGAACTGCCCCCAGCTGGGGTTGGACTGTGCTCGTTCTGCACAAAGTCAGCACTGGCCTTGGATCCTCTGCAGCGCTGTCCCATGAGTGTTTTTGGAACATCCACCCTGTCTGTCCAGATCTCAAGTAAGGACTTGTTGGATGTGGGGCATTTTGATAAAATCTGAACAGCATAATACACCAAACTGTTTCCTCTTTGCAGATGAACCTATAGATGCACTGGGTGTGTGATATGCCAGAACCCTTAGGGATCCCTCACAGCCTTCAGTGAGGCCACCAATTTCATTTTTGAAATGATACCTTACAAATAGTATTGTATTTCCTGAAGATTTGTTAAGTTAGTTACTGAGTGTTGCATCATGCTGTTGGTGTTTTCAGAAGTTCAGGAGACATTTTGTCTTGTTTCTGATGTGCTCTTCCGTATCCCTTCAGAGATATTTGGCAGTTCATGTTGGCAGAAGGGAAGAGCAAGACTGGAGATGATCCATTTGCTTAATTAGCAGCTATAATCCTACAGTTTTATCAATTTCTAATACCTCTAATAAGCAGTTTCATTCAGGAAGTAGACTGAAAATTTGAACTAATGTCATCTAAAGTAGCATCTGCAGCAGGGGAACTGCTGAGTTACTTCCCTGTGTTGCTGTGTGTATGTGCTCTGTCTTTCCCACCTTCTCTCATTGCAGATGCCCTGAGATAACTGAGAAGTCTGTTCCAGAGCTTTTCTCCTGCTGTTGGAGCCTTGGCTGTGCTGAAGAATGTGCATTTTTTATGAGGGGGAGGAGAAGGAGCCGTGTTTATCCTGGAGGGAGATGTCACAGCAAGTGCAGACTTCTGAGGTGCTTTTATCTGTAGCTGCAGGGTTTTTCAGGCATTCTCTGCCTTTGCAGTGTCAAACCTCCCGTGGAATAATCACCTGGCCCTGGAAGCTTTATAATTAATGAAGATGGAGAGGGGGTTTGTGTCTTTGAACTTATGCCTTCGATAGCACTGAAGAATTTTTTGCACACTTGCAGGGCACAGCTAGTGTTTGTTTTCTGTTTGAGACAAAAGTGTGGAACTTTATTTCCAGCATTTCCTTTTGTACATCTGTAGAGTCTGTAGAGTGGGAAGCTGTGCAGGCTTCATCTGTCTTTAGTGTGTTACAGATGTTCTGCTGTGGGTGTGACAGTGCTTGGGGTCACTCTATGAGGGGTTAAAGAATCTGGGACTCTGTAGATGTGTGGAATTGCAGGTGCCTGGGTTTTGCAGAGTTGGGTTGTAGGAACAGGGAACTCTCCCCGAGGCTGTGCTAAGTAGGGAGCAATAGTACATAAACTGTCCTGTCTACTCACTGAGAGTGTTTGTTCCCCCTGCCATCTTGAGACAAAAATAGAGCATGTGGGCTCAGAGAGAGGGCTCGTGGAAGTGAGTCTTTGAGATAAGGAGCTCAAAGTTCATAGTGGTGTCACCTGTGGAGAGGCTTTACAAAGGGTCTGTTTGTGTGCTTGTGCCTATTTGTGTACATGTAAGTGAACATCAAATGTGTGGTTCCATGAAGAGTATCTGTACTTTGGTATCCTTGACCCTGTTGGGTGGAAGAAGTTGTTTTCTTTAGTCACTAAGCTCTCTGGGATGCTTCTTTATCCTGCCATTGTAAGAAGTGATGTATTTGACTGCATCAGCTTGACCCATGAAATGAAAGCTGCAGCAGTGTGTCTTCCTTCATTTGAAAAGTGGGATCTGAGAAAAAAGAGCCCTTCTGCCAGGCACCAGAATAAACCAGGGCTGTCTGTGCTGACAGACAATACCTGCTTTAGCCTTCAAGGTCCTTAGGCAAACAAAAGATCCTGGAGTCTGCCTTGCATCTGTGCTGCTCAGTCTGTGTTGATGCCCAGGGAGCGAGTGCCTGCTGGGCTCCACGGCTTGCTAGTGTTCCTGCAGGGAGGAGCTGCTGCCACCAGTTTTTGAGGGCAAAGACACTGAGCTGTTTAGGGGAGAATTTAAAACCTAATTTTATGCTGCATATGGAGCCTCTTGTCGCCAAGTACAAGAAGACCCCAAAGCTTTGCTGTGCTCCCAGCTTACCCTGGGGTAAACCCCGTTAGCTTACATGTTGTGTTTATGCTTACAGCTCCTGTCTGCAGCAGCCTGCATCCTCACAGAGTGCTGATCCTGGAATCTGACTGCAGGTACTTAAATTGCTGAAATGGGAACTCAGCCCTGCATGCTGGGGTCAAAGGGGTAATGTAGGAGTGAGCCTGCTACAGGCGGGCAGCCCTGTGAGTAATTCCTGTCACTCAGTCACTGAGGAGGGAATGTAGGAATAACCCACCTCTTTTGTGTGGAAGATGCAGCAGCTTTGGGAAGAGAATTCATATTGTTTGGTCAATGAAACAGAGTGCAAAAACATAATAGGTTTATTTTCAATTCAAGCTCAAACATAATACCTCTTGGGTCATGCTAATGCTCACAGGCATCTGAATCAGTTATGAAAATGTTGCTCCATCTCAGGATGTACAGTTGTGGTGGGATTCAGTAGAAGACCCCCTTTGCCTTGTGCATGGAGGCATTTTCCAAGAGTACAGCACCAAATGTTTTGTTACATGGTAATAATGTCACTCAGCCTGCTGTTCCACGTAACCCCGTCAGGTTATAGCTGCAGTATTCCATAGACAGGTTGGAGGAAGGAGTGATTTTTGAGAACTTTATTCTCATTTTTACTGTAATTTTGGTTATGGAAAGACCCATATGCTTCAGATATAATTACAGCAGAAAAAGTCTCTACAATACTCTAATATAAAAAGGTAAAAATTATTGTGTTTATTATATTTAAGAGTCTGTAAAAAGTATTTTTATGGTATTGAAATCTGTAAGACAGTGAAGTGCACAAGGAAACTTCATGTTGCATCTTCTTCCTAACTGTTCTCTCTCCTCAGATGTATTTTGCAATTTGATTTAAATATCCTGAAGTTCCTCATGTCCAGTATTGTTGCTCAAAACCAGGGTGCACTTTCTTCATCCTGCCCCATAACGAGGTGTATTCTTGGAGCAGCCCTAGTAAGACTTTCCTTATGGTCCATAACTTGGAAACCAGCAATCCATGCTGGCACAGAATGCCCTGCAGACAGTCAGTTGTTTTCTTCCAAATATTTGTCTGGACAGTGTTACTGAAATGGAGGAAAGAGTTTTATCTCATGTCTTCCACTGCTGCTCCTTTTTTAAACAGGATTTTCTGCTTCCTTGACCATCTTTGAGCCCGCAGTCTGGCAAAAGCCTGCAAGTGTTGTTCTGCATTTGTTGAAAGAAGAGATTTGGTTGAGAGAATGAGCAATCTCCTAAAGCTGTGCTGGTTTGGGGCACGTTGGGGAGGTTGGTTCATGCAGGTGAGTGAAAGAACAAGGAGTGGGTGTTACTGGGCCTCAACTTCATATCTGAGGACTTTCGAGTAGGTGGTGTGGTTGGCGTTCTCGTGCACCATCACAAACACCTCTCTGCAGCCCGAGGTGCTGCAGGTTCCCTCCCAGACACCCTTGTTGTGGGTGAGAGGGTAGATGTTCTCAGCCTCGACCACCACCTTGGCAATGCCGTGCATTTTGAGTCTGAACTGGACGTTGCGGTTGGCCGGCAGCAGGCCCGAGAGCGGCTCCAGGATCTCGTAGTCTTGCAGCCACTTGCAGAAGCTCTTGGGGAAGGCCGGCCACTTCACCTCCGTGTTCAGGCACTTGATGAGGTAGTTGAAGATGTAGTCGTAATTACCAGGGTCCGACTTCTTCCTGGAGTAGATTTTGAGGACGAAGCTCCCTGCGTGCGGGAGATGCACCTTCAGCTCCACCTGGTTCCTGCGCTGGATCTGCAGCACGTGCCGCCTGCCCATGTCCTCGTCCAGGCTCCTGCCGTCGGTGTGCAGCGTGGTCAGCACGCTGATGTCCTTGCTCAGGGTGAAGGTGAAGGAGCAGCGCCCGTCGTTGGTGTGCAGGACGGGCTCGCTGTGCGACGGCCGCAGGAAGCCCTGGCGCTCTGAGAACCAGCTGGGCCCCACGGGCTGGTGCAGGTCCTTGGGGAAGCGCATGGCCTTGTCCACCGACTGGCACTCCACCACGTACTCCACCACGCAGTTGTAGATGTCATCCGAAGCCTTGGAAGGCTTGGCAAAGATCTCCAGCTTGTGCCTCCCTGTCTTCTGTGGGTAGATATCCAGCTTCATTCCGCGTTTTTCCAAAGTCATCAAACCCTGTTCTTCTGCTCCCTTCAGCTTAAACATAAATAACGTGCTGGAACGGCACTCCACGGATACAGAGGCTTTTCCATTGACTGGGGAATGCAAAAGAAAAGAGGCTGCATAGGAATATCAGTACAGTTTTTGCATATGTCCCCTGTTCTGGGAAGGGTAATCTGGCCCAATAAATTGCTTTTTCTCTAGAAGTATAACCAACAGCTGCGACTGGCAGCTTGTCAGCAGTCTGCTTAGACCAGTGTTCCTCAGAAAGAATGAGAGTGGCTTTTGTTTGGGAGATGTGCATTTATCCTGTTCTGATACACCCTGACATGGAGCTGTGGTCTGATAGAACGTGAAAGCCTGTGTGAAATATAACTGAAAGTACCTTCAGGCCAGATGGGATGGGGTTTGGGGCAACCTGGTCTAGTAGAAGGTGTCCCTGATCATGATGGGGGTTTGGAATGAGATGGGCTTTAAGGTCCCTTCCAACTCAAACCATGACAGAATTCTGCAATTCTGTGATCATGAAGGGCTGAATTAGAGGTGAGTAGACCCAATTGCCAGCCCAGTATCTGCTCCCTGGAGCTTCAAAGTGCAGGAACTCTCCAGTATGTAGATAGGAGATTTATCTACCTCCCTGTGAGCCTGTTCCCAAACAGTTTGAAGTCTTCATTATATCCTAAAATGTTGATGGCCATAAGTTTTAACTCTGTTCTTAGCATTCACAAATCAGCCATCCAGTTAAATTCCTGCAGCTCTCTCAAAATCCAAGGAAGGGGTCTTAAATGTGGGCCTTGTTCAGTTGTGGCACCTGAGTGGTTTTACATTAAAGGAGCTGCTGGACTCTCCCAGGTTGCTCAGTATTGCCTGGAGAGGTGCACAGTGGTGTGTGTTGGATGTGGGATGCATGAGGGAAGGAGCTCCATGGCTTCTCCATTACCTGTTTGGATGATGGGAGTCTCTGGGTGTGTGGCCAGCATCCCCAGCATGTAGAAGTTGCTGTTGTGCAGCATGTTGTTCTCAAACTCCTTCAGCGTCAGCGTGGGCTTAAGAAGCTGCCAGTTACTGTTATCTGGGAAGTGATTGTTAATGAACAGGGCCGGGTGAGTCAGAAAGTAAAACTCATTGTACCTGGAGAAGGGAGAAATTAGGGAAAATGAGTAATTACAAATAGTGAATTCTTCCCCCGCACAGTGGTGGAGGTTTCAGCAGGAGGATGTTGGAGCAGTTTGAGCTGCTGATAAACTGAGATCCGTGGGTTTGAAATTCCCCAGGCAGAGAAGAAACCTGAGCTTTGGTCTTCTGTTTCCAGGGCAAATGCTGAGCTTTGGGATAAAGCCTGGGTATTTTGCACTGTTCCCTTGCACCACAGGCTCCAGGAAAAAGAGAGAGGCACTGAATGTTGACTGCAATCAACTCACAAAAGCTGTGACTGGAATGCCACAGACTATTGCCTAAACTGAAGAAGTGACAAGCAAACCCAGTTGGCTTTTAGCAGTGTAGCAGCAGTGGCTTGCTGCTCATGGCTACTACCTCTCTCCAGGCTATGCTCCATGCCTTGTACAGGCACCCTGGGTACCTTGCTCATGGCTTTGGGTCTTCCTGTGGCACCAAATGTGTCTGTTAGGCTTGTCAATCCCATCAGCTTTCTTTCTGCCTTTGTGGAGGGTTTATGTACTAAGGTAGAGAGAGTGCTTTACCTGTAGGTGAACGTGGTGAAAGAATCATCCACAGAACCACTCCCCCAGGTGCTGTCCAGTAAATGCCACCTTCCCTCAAGGTAGACAGCGTTCCAGGCATGGTCAGAGTCCCCTGTGAAGGTCTGCCCTGTCTTGTACCCGTGTCCCTTGGCATGTCCTGAGAGCTTCTTGCACTGAATCCCTGCAAGACTGAAAGGAAATGATAAGCTGCAGCAGGACAGTTCTGTTTTAAACCTGTCAGGTACTTCTGGGGAAGGAGAAAAGGTGATGATGCCTGAGGTGTTGGGTGGGGCTGTTTATTTTTGTAGTCTTTGCACAGAGACTCAGCATCCTGCTGGAGGAAGGGCCTTTTCTTCCCAATTTTGCATGTTCTCTGTCTTTTTGCCTGATGCACCATCAATTCAACACCGTTAGAGGATGACAAGATAAAGTGTGCTTAATTGCTCTCTGTCTTGTTACTCAGTGGAATCCCTTTGCTGCTGTCCACAATTAGCCCATGTAATTATAAATTAAAAGCACAGGCTGTTCTCTCCCCGTGACAGTAGGCCTGGTGTTTGACACCAGCTAAGGTATCTCAGACCTCCTGGGATTGTGGATGCTGATTTAGTTTCCTGAAAGAATGAGCTTGTGCTTGCCCAGGGTAGAAATGATTAAATAGTCTCTTTCTAAAAACATGATGAATACCTGCGTGGATGTGTAAATAAGATTTAAATAAGCACTGTGTTAATAAGCTCTCTGCTGATAGATTCTAACATTGGCATCTTATTTCACCATTAATCTAAAATTGCTTCACTTGGAGTGTTGTCTTTTGTGTAGGACAGCATTGACATTTTTCTTCTTCATTGAGAAGTGTGTTAAATGGAACAACTACCTTAAGTAATAAAGTGTGCAGGCTGCCAGAGAGAGATTGTCTGCATAATGTGGGTTTAGCTCAGGAGAAAAGTGATATTTATGGGGAAGATAATTAGCATGCTTGTTAAGAAGTTGAGGCCTGATAACAGATACTGGCTGGCAATTGGCAGTGCAGTGGAGCTTGTAGGGAGGGCTGCTTTATCCAGGGAGAGGGTGCTGGTTTCCAGGGGAAGTGGGCACTTCAGCAAAGGAGAGGATGGAGCAGTGATAGCAGGCACTGCCTGTTCCACGAGTATCCAGAACAAAGAGGCCAGGCTGGAAGGAATGCCATGGAGAAACCTGGTGCTGCAGGTGGTCTGGAAAGCCCTTGCAGCCCACAGGCCCCTGTGAGTGAAATTCTAACATGGAGCTGGGCAGTAAATCTGGAACAACTCTGCTGACAAGACTGGTGAGAGCTTGGATTTGCATGATGTAACTGAGACTAGGAGCTGGCCTGGGAGCTTTAGTGAAGATTTGATCCTAGGAGTTTCAAGGAGCTAAGTACCAAATTCCCACTAATTTCATGGGGATTGGTGTCTAATCCTTCCAGGCTTCTCTAGACATTCTTGTTAGCTGGGATATTCAGAGGGAACATTAAGGGACAAGTTCTGCTCTCACGGTGCTCTCAATTACAGTGAATGTTGGCAAAGCAGCAAGAAGAGTTTGTGCTTGGATGTGTTCAAAGTTCTCAAAATAAAGACCAGAGCATTTAAACTGATCTCTCTAGTAATGGGCAGACAAAAATCCAAGCTAAAACATCCTGTAAGGGAGCAATTCTGTATTGGTGAAAAGGTTGCTCATATCTCTCGTGTCAATGACTTCATACAGATAAATTAAGCAGGCAGAGAGAAGATTGGGAAGATCTCCAGAATTGGTTGAAGTGGCAGTGTGAGGTTTAAGATGACCTAGATACAAAATGGACTGGAAGAACTGAATTAAGAAACAGTTGGCAACATTTGCTTGGTGCAGCAAAGAGATTAAACACAAAGTTGCTTTTTTTCCTCGGAAACAGTAGGAAATTGTCTCTTACTACAGGCATCACTGGAATTCAATGGCATCTTCTTCCCTTTGATTTTAGGTTGACTTTGATCATTTCATCTAAAAAAGGAGCAAATCTGGCTTCTCCAGAAGGAGACAGAATGGTTTATGCTTGTGGTAGGTAGGTGTACGCCTCTGTGCCTGAAAAGAAGGAAAGCTGCTGCCTGCAGGAAATGGGAGAAGCAAGAGGATGTGAAATCTGGAATATTTACAGACTGGTTAGGAGTGAGGAGCAGCTAGCTAACTGGTCAGATCTCCTTGAGGCAGTGAGGCCAGCTTTGCTCCTAGAGCTGCTGAAACCTCTCCTGGGAAAAGAATTGTTGTGCCTTCTTCACTAACACTGGTGAGTGAGTGTCTCCCTAATTCCAGGCTGCGAGGTTTGCCCTAAATTGGATTCATGAATTTGCACTGCTTCACTCAGCCATGCTTCTTGAGTCTGCTTGTCAGCTGAGAAGCCAGTTCTTGATAAGTGCTGCTGAAATATTGGTCAGGAACCTGTGTTTGCATTCATTGCTATCACACCTGATGTTTGGAAAGTGATGCCTTATGGCCAGCTTCCCACTGTCTGTGCCCACCTTTCCTCTGTGACAGGAATCTCAGCTAATGGGAGGAAGTCTGGCTGCCAAGGCTGTGGTCAGAGGTGACAGTGTTGTGTCTGCAACAGGAATTGTTCCCTCTGGCACTGGGACAAGTAAGACTCAATCAAAGTCAGCCGTTGCCTTTTGGGGCAACTCCTGGTGACTAGCAAATTGGTTTGTTTGCTCAGGTTCCCTCACAGGAGCTAGGAAGAAAAGGCATGCTAAAACACCTTTTTCCCCCAAAAAACCTGGCTCTGAAAAGTCTTTCTATAAGATGAGCACTCTCTGCCTTTCTGCTTAGACTCGGTGTAAGAGCAGCACAGAGCACAGGGAGAAGGGATGAGGAGATCTCTGTGCAAGACAGGGGTGTTGTCTTTAACTACAGTTTTTTCACAACAGGAGCTAAACATTTTGCTAATATTTGACAATATAATCGTCTTGATGACTGGGAAGTTTCCTGAATCACATAGTGACTAATCAGCCTGGAACTGAGGAATTGCGAGTAAATCAACAGAGCCTTTAAATAGTCAGAGATATCCTTGGAAAGATTAATGCTTTTAATGAACTAAGCATATGCTTTTTAATGAACAGATGCAAATTCCCCCCTTCTAACTGCTAATAACTGTTCCATAGGATGCAGCTATAAATGCATACTTCACCATCCTATTTCTTTACTCTTTAGAAAACAAGATCCAATGTCATAGAATGGTTTGGGTTGGAATGGACCAAATGTTTATTGTGGGATATGTTGCTGGCTGGAAGCATTTACCACTTCAGCATCTGGCACAGTATGCTGGGTTTTTTTTTTTTAATCTCTCCTTTTCCATGTAGATTTTGTCTGTTCCATGGTGAAAAACCTCAAATCCTTTTGGATGGTGTGGAAAGCCAATTGTTACTTACACATGCTATTAATAACTAGTCTGTGATTTTTCCAAAGGAATGGAAGCCCCTTCCTGGGAGGGCCATCTTGCAAGCTCACTCTCTTAAGATTACTTTAGGAAGTCCCTTCCAATCTCCTGTCCCTGAGTTGTCAGGTCCAGTTTTCTCCTTCTGGGCAACCCTGCTGCCTAAGGCTGATCCCCAAACCTCCAAGCTTTCCTTCATTGCTTTCCTTGCTGTGGATTTCAGGAGTTCTCCTTTCCTTAGAAACTGGGATTGGGGCTCCATCCCTGTGCTCCCTACCAAGGAAGGTGCTGCCTCTTAGAAATGGCTTTGTGCCTGTAAAGCCCTGCTCTGTGGGGAAGTTTGGGTGACTCATCTCCAGTGAAGTCCACGAAATTTTGTTGGCATAAGAAAGGATTTTAGTCATTAAATACCAATGGTAGCTACAAAATGGGAGTCGCAATATTGGCCTCAACAGTCCTGCACCTTGAGATTGGGCACAGAACAGAGTGCTAAGTGCCAGGCAGTGTCCCTGGGGTGTTCCTGGAAGGGACAGGGCATCTCCAGAGGGTTTAGGGAAAGTTCCTCCTGGGACTCTGCCTACCACTTGCAAGGGAGCATGTTGGAGACAGCACTCCTTGTTCAAGTCTTGCAATGCTTTTAACCTTCACATCCAGATACCCCAAGGAAAATCCTACTTCTTCTAATCAAATTATCTCCATGTTTTCATCTGCCATTATGTTAATGCAATGCGAAGCTCAGCAGATGGCACCAAGTAAATTATGCTGGGGGCGGGGGGAGGGAGTGGAGGAGAGAGCAAAATTGACCTTTCTAGGACTTGCTGTTTTTCCACAGCATGGTTGGAAAGCTAAAGTTCCACGTCCTGCTTAAAGTCACATCAGTCAATGCAAAGGCAGACAGGATAGGCACGGAGATGACAAAGAATGTTAACTCTCCCTGGCGTTGAATGTTTCTGAACTTAATTTACCTGCACATGTGTTCAAAGAGCTCGGCATAGCCCTCACAAATGCTCTTGCCCATTTGAAGCACATCTCTGGGCTTGCTCGACAGCTGGCTTTTGTTGTGGTAGCCCACGACGTCGTATTCTGGGGGAAGGAACACACACAAAAGTTCAACCAAAAGCCTGAGGCAATGGGACTGACGGGCAGCAGGAGCAGCACTCGGGTTGCTTGAGCAGAGGGGAATGAGCCGTGGCTGTGCTGGAGAGGGTGGCCTGGACACTGCTGGGACACAGGGACAGCTCTGTCCCTCATCCCCTTGTGCTCTAAGCTTGGGCTGGGGTTCAGCAGTTGAATCCAAGTGGGAGGAAAACTTTGATTCTTTGGACAAAATGTGTATCCTCAGGAATTGCCCTCAAGTGGAGGATCTACAGTCTGAAGAGCTCCCAGTATAAACCAGAGCATGCTGCATTTGAAGGAGTGGGATTGGTGTTACCTCAAAAGAAACCACTGAGAATTTTGCACGCTTTACAAGCAATTTATGTTAAAAATACTTGACAAGCAGCTTGCTGGGAAACACTTGAAGTGGTTTGTTGCAAGTGAGTCACAGAATTGTAGAATGGTTTGGCTGGAAGGGGCATTATAGCTAATCTCATTCCAATCCCCTGCCAGGGGCAGGGATACCTTCCATTAGAGCAGGTTGCTCCAAGCCCTGTCCAGTGGTCATATCAATACCTGGAAGCTCAGGAGATCTTGATTATTTGGAATGAGTACACAACAGCTGCACAGCAGGACTCCTTCAGATAGAGCTTGTAGAACTGGTCTGGGGAGGTTAATTCAATACCACCAACCTTGGCCCTGTCCACAACCTCTTTCTTAAAATACAGATGTATTTTTCTGACAAAGCTCTCAGGAATGCTGCATCAGCTGGTTCCCCCTCCCCTTGGTGCTGGGGCAGAGGAAGAAAAGCAGCAGCAGGCTGTGTGTGTGCTTTGATGAAATGCTGCCACTGCCGGCCTTTTATCCAAGGGGCTCTGCTGATGCCTTCTCGGTGTTGGCTGCAGGCACTGGGAAAGGCTGGCTGCTCCACCCTGGCTGCTCACTGACTACAGGGCACTTTGAGGGGTGCTGACTCCATGGGCCTTTCTATTTGTGCCACAAATGACAGCTGAAATAATTATTTCCTTTAGTGCTGATGCCGCATGGGCATAGCAGCCCAGCACAGGCAGGAATTGAACAGGGTGGGAAGAGATGACCAGAGAGCAGTGTTCTCAATTAAAATCCATCCAAGGAGGGAGTTTATGTCATCAATGCAATTCCAGGATAGATACATTGCATTTTTGCCAGCAGATTTAAATTCCCAACTCTGTTTCTTTTCTGTGTGTGTAAATAGGGGTCAGTCCCGCAGGAAGGAATGAGAACCAAGGCCAAGGTGGTGTAAAAGATCTTGTGAGGAGATCCCAGCAAAGCTGTTAGGGCCAGAAACAGCCCTTGGGTGTTGAGGAGTATGGACTGACTTCAATCAGGCCTGGCCCAGGTAGTGTGGGCAGAAATGGGTTAACAGTGGAAAGATTGAATAACCAGTGCTGGGTGAATCAAAGCCTGGGCTTCAGGACATGCAGTCAAATCATCACTCTCCATATTTCAGGGCAAGACTAAATCAGTTAGGGACTGACCTAACCATGCTAACCTTGTTGTTGCTGATCTCAGTAGATGTGAGATGAGCAGTTTGCTGCCCAAACTGCTCTTTTCCTCTCCATCGCTTGGCCTGCATTGCAGCAGTGCCCCGTCAGGATGTGTAGGAGGTGAGGGAAAGGACAGCTCTGCCTCTCTGCCCCAAGATTTAATGGGAAAGAAACAGTTTTGCTTATGTTGTGCAAAATGCCATCATGCTGCATATCCAGTTCCCCCTCCCATCAAGGCACTGGCGTGGCAAGAAGCCCCAATTGATGTGCCAGACAGGAGAGGCTACAAGTGCTCCCTCTTCCTCTTCTTCTTCCCATCTCCTGGTTATTGTGTAACTCTGGCCTTGGGGCTGAGTAGGAAAGGGCAGGGAAATCTGAGTGGTTGCAGCTCTCCAGAGGGCTGAAAAGGTGCAGCAACTGCAACCTTACAGGTGCCAGTGTGGGGCACAGGGCAGGTTCCTGGTGGTACCTGTGTGACATTGGGACCCTCTCAGAGCAAAGGCACCAGCATCAGACTGTGCTGTAGGGGCTGTATTGGGCTGTGGGACTTGGCACAGGGATGGAGATCAAACTTAGAATGGTTTGAGTGGGAAGGGACCTTAAAGATCATCTCATTCCAACCTGCCTGCCATGGGCAGGGACACCTTCTGCTAGACCAGGTTGCTTCTGAAATCTGGATCATCACCTGCTCCCTGTTCTCCCCCTCAAAACTGGGCTCTGGTGTTGTTGGGTGGCTCTGAAGGTGACAAGCAGGCCTCTGGTATTGGGAAGCCTGGCTTTTTCTCTGGCTCTTGGATGGTAGGGACTTGTCTGGTCACACTTCCAATGGAGTTACAGGTTAATCATGTACACACAAACCTTGTGGGGCCTGGCAGTGTGAGGAGTGGGACTGGGAAACTGAGGTGGTGAGAGACCCTCTGGATGCATTTCTGGATAAAAACCTCCAGAAAGCCTTCATTCCACTCCCCACATGGAAATAACCCACAAATACTGAGTAAACTGCCATGGCAGTGGGACAGGGGTGACAGTGACAGTCTTATCTTCAGTTGGAGACCTCGGCCTACCTATGTGATGGCATATCCACATCCATATGGCTCGGACCTTCTCCAGGTCAGTCCGGGCTTGTTTCAGCAGGGCTTTGACCAGTTCCTCCACGCTGTTCTTGACATTCACCTGTGTGTGTGGAGGAAGCATTGCAAGGTCGTGGTGAAGAAAACTCTGTGGTAGATCCCCTGTCCTCCCCATCTCTCGTTCTTCTGGAGCCAGTGAGACCCCACCTGCCAGAGACTGCTCTGCCTCCAGCTCCCTTAAAAAAGAGCTACAGTGCTGCAGGTCCGTGTATTTTTGGTTATAGTTCCCAGAGTGGGATTTCTTTGCTAATAATTAAAGGGAAAAGGTTTTTCACTTGTTTGGGAGATTCTGATGCCATTGCCCCATAGCTCAGCCTAAGGTGGTGTTGGTGCTGGGAGCCAGGTTCATGGAAAGTTACTGCAGGGGAGCTGGGAGGAGGACAAAGACAAAAGCAAGACTTACTTTTAATGCATAGTCATCCAACTTCTTAAATTGCTCCAAATCTACTGGCATGGATTTCAAAGAGGATTTGTCCCATGGATATACTGAGAAGAAACGAATTGTCATTGTTTTGGGAAGGGAGGGAGTGTTTTTTCTGGCAGTATGGTAGAGCAAGGGGACAGAGCTGCTGCCTGGCCCATGGAGACATCCATCAGCGGGTGCTTAGGGAGCAGAGGACACGAGGGCACCCGCAGAAGGTCCCTGCCAGCTGCATGGAAAGCAGGAGCCATCCTGTCTAGACTGCTAGGATTTGTGCAGTGCTTGAGTATGAGCTGCCCCTGCAACTTTGGCACTGCATAACAGCATGGAAAATCCTGGGATACTGTGTGGAGGGGCAGAAGTATCAGGGGAAATCTGTACTGTACAAGCCTTAGAAAACATATGACTTCTAAATAAACCCCCAGCAATATAGAGCTGGGTTTCTCTAGGAGCTTTTCATGGTGAAGGGCCACAATTGTACAGGAATTCAGGCCCATGAGGAATGTAACACTGAGAGCTGTTGGACTGAACCCACTGTGCCTACCCTCTGCATCTTTGCAGGTTCTGAGCTCCTGGTTCTACTCAGTGTGAACAAAGGGTTAATAACTTGCTCTAATTAACCAGATAACTTTTTTTTGTTTGTTTTATTTTTTTGGGTTTTTTTTTAAACTGTCTTGGAATGAGCTGACACTGCTGTCTCCCATCAGTGAGCCATGGGGAATGGATGGACACATCCCTGTGCTGGGCAGGCACCTGTCTGCCCAGCATGTAGGCACACAACACCTATTTCTTAACAGGCTGGCTTGTTTATCTGTATTTTCCCTGAAAAGAGGTTTTACATGACCTAAAGAGAATGAAAGCAGATTTTTACATTTAAAGGTTCCCACTCTCTGCAGCTCTGAAAATTATTTTTTGCCTTTTTGGTAAGGGGTGGTCTTTTTATTTAAATGTAGTTATCAGTGGTTTTGTCTTTGCCAGATTATATCTACAGAGGCTCTGTGCAGGAGTGGGATCCACAGTACCTCGCACAGACCTGTGAGTTGTGCCTGTTTGCCTTCTCTGGGTAGGGACCTTGGGTAGGGCTTGGGCACGTGGGACAAAAGCCATTCCCCTCTGCCATCCCAGTGAAAAGGGCTTGGGAAGCTGAGCACTGCTCGTGCTAATGGATAGTTACCATGGAGGTCCTTTGCTCCTGGTGGCCGCGGGGCCTCGGTCTTCTGGAAACCTGCAGAGCAGAGAAGGGAGAGGGAGGGAGGAGAAAAGGAAAAGTGAGGATAAAAGACAACTAGGAGTAAATTATTGTGGAGAGCGGGATTGGGTGGAAAAAGCTGGAACTGAGGCTCTTCTTTGCCTATTCCCTTCCATTTGGACATGGGTGTCAGCACCCTGTGGAGTGTGCCCTGCATCCCCTCCCTGCCATCCCTCAGAGCCCACACTCCCCAGCAGACAGGCATCTCCTCTTTTAGCCTGAGGGTTGGGAACATCAAACTCCAGCCCACTATGGCCAAACCTCCCCAGGCGTGGAAGAAGGGAGCGCTGAGCTCCGGAGCTCTTGAATAACCACAGTGGGAGGGAGCTCTGTGGCAGCTGGGGGATTGCAGAGGGACACTGGAGTGTCACCACCCACCATACCCCAGGGCCAGAGAAGGAGGAGACACCCATATCCCAAGAGAAGAAGGATTTTGCTCCTCAAGGAGCAAAATGGGCATGGGCAGGGTCCTGCAGCACGTGCCCTTTAGCAGCCTCCCTGTGGGAAGAATGAGCCTGTCTCCTCCTGGAGCAGCCTCCCAGGGGAGGGAGAGCTTGGAAACACCGTGATAGAGCAGAGCCTCACCTTGGTTGTCGTGTCCTCTCAGCCTCTGGGAACCTGCAACAAGCCAGGCAGGGTTAGTGGGATCCCCTGAGCCCTGCCAGGGCTCCCTGGCTGCAGCATCCCCTGGAGTTCCCTGGCTCTGGGAAAGGGAAAGGAGGATGGGCTGAGCCTCTGCCGGGGATTAAAGCTGGGGCTGTACCTTTTCCCAAGGAGAGTCTCTTGATGAGTTGAGGGCTGGTATCCTCGTGGTGAATCTCCACTGTCACTTGGGTTCCTGTAAGAAACAATGACAAACTCCCTAAAAAGGGAAAACTAACCAGGATACGGAGGAGAGGGCAGGAGTGCCTGCCAAGGCAGCTCTTAGCTTTGGACAAAGCAGCAGCTCTGGTGATAGCCAAGGTTTATCACCATATTAAAGAGCTCTTGATGGAGCTACAGCAAGCAGAGAATCAATGTCTTTCATTGATTTTTCTTGGAATTAAACAGAGAAAGGCTTGAAGTGATGAAAAGGGTTGGACTTGTTGAAAACTAAAGAGTCTGGCAAAGGCTGTTGCCTGTAAGAAGCAGCATCCTGGAGGAGCCAGCTGTGGTCCAGGCGTGCCCTGATGCTCCAGAAAAACCTCTCCTGGAAACCTGGTCTCTGGTCTTTAAAGTTTCAGAGAGGGAAATACCAGAAACAGAGTGAGGAAACTCTTACAAAAACTATCTGAACTTTTTGACAGAGACTGCATTTTTTGGCAGGTATTTCAGAAGGGTTTGCAGCTCTCGAGGTTCCCTGGAGGAGCTCCATGTGCTGCTGGGCTCCTCTTTTGGATCAGGCAGAAGTTACTCAGGAGACTGAAGGTCAAGATGTTAATGCACCTTGGGGCTGCCATCCAGTCATACCTCCTACACTTTTATCAAGAGCCTCATGACATTTGGGGTTTTCCTTTAAAGTCAGCTCTTGGAACTGGCTAATTAGGTGAGAATCTGCATTTTCATCAAAGAGTAAGTTTTTTTGCAGCATTTACCCTTAGAAAAGTGAAGTTTCTCCTGTGATTATGCAGAGAGATACAATGTCCTTTAAGCCTCAAAACCAGAAAGCAAAAAAAACTTTATAAGCTGTAAAAATCTTAGAGCTTGAGTCCAGTTCTAGGATGGTTGCAGATATCAGGGTGTCAGAACAGAGCTGGCTAGTGTATTTTTTCAGTTAATTCAAAGATAAAATGAAGTTGTTTCACAAAGAGAAGACTTTATGTGAATGGTTTGAGTTCCTTAAAGTCTTTCTTTTTATGGGGTCCTTTTTTATTGCTTAAGATTATTTTTACTTTGCTTTTTTTGTGGGTTTTATCCCCAATTTTCACTTTCTAAGTTTTCCCCCATAAATTAAAACTCTTCGTTTTCGAGAAACAAACTTACTGGTGATGAATGCCTTCTGCTGATAAGTTTAAAAGGCATTTAACAATTGAAAAATGTAGTTCCACAGGAATTTTTCAATGTGCTATATCATTGCTTTAAAAACTGGTGGTTTAAAAACTGGTTGCTGGTGCTTTTATGATCTCTTATTTAATTATTCCTGATGGAGATATCCTTCATTAAGAATCATAGAATGGTTTGGGTTGGAAGGGACCTTAAAGATCTTCTTGCTCCAACTCCCTGCCACTAGACCAGGTTGCTCCAAGCTCAGAGAAGCACTTGCTGTTCTTTGTGTTTTGTGGTAAGATCCTTGGCCAGCAGGTGATTTGAGGGGCAGCTGTCCCAGGGTGGGATATTTTCTCTCTTTTGGGACCTTCTGAGGTTATTTTATTGGAGAAAAAGCTTGTTGGGAGCTCAGTGAAGCCCTGCTCTGTCTCTTGGGTCACCACTTACCTTTGTCAGGGCCCGAAGTGATGGGTGGTATCTGCTCATGGAGATCTGTGGGGCCACGCCGGCCTGGGGGCACAAAGGGAAACATCTCAGTGCCTTGGAGAAAGCCAAACAGTCAGCAAGGATAGGGTTAAATCAGCCCTGCTCAGCAGTGAGGCACAGAAGCTCAACCCCGTTCTTCAGAGTCAAAGCTCAGTGCTCCTGGTCAGGGGGCCTGACCCCTCTCCAGAGGGATGCTCCAGCCCTGCTGCTGCTGCTCAGGGTGGGGGTGCTTGGACAGGGGGTGTTTGGAGAGGTGAGTGAGAGAGAAGGGAAGTGCTGGGGGCTTGGAGGTGAAGTGGGAACTTTGGTGTGGTTGTCAGCAACTCATCCTCATCCTCACCTCTCCCTTCTGGGAGAACCTGGCTGTCTTGGACCTGGAGTCCTCAGGGCAGAGGGAGGTGTGGGCAGCACTTGGCGTGCCCAGGGTTCACACAGGTGGAAGCAGCACAAGTTCATTCCCAGGGAGGGACCAAATGCCAGGGAACGCCGAGCCTGGGTTCTGGTGGATATTGGCCAGGGTGATCTCTTGCTCTTTTTCAAAGTGTCCTGGCATCCCCATCCCACCAGCCAGCACAAGCCAGGAGGGAACCTGGATCTCACAGCTTGTCCAGGTCCATTTGTGCCGTGTGGCCATGACAAGGACCAGTCTCCAGAGTGATGGGATCTTGTGGAGTGGGGTCACAGCCTCTTTGACTATAAATATTTGAAAATATTTAGTTTGAAAAGAGTTTGAAAATATTGTGGCAGCACCAGGGGTGTCAGAGGCCTCATAGGGACACTAACACGGCTGGTGAAAGGGCAATTCATTAACCCTTGTGCTGCCAGAGGAGTCAAAGGGATTCCTGCTCCTCTGGTGTCTAAATTCCTCCCACCCAGGGGTTTAAATTGTCCTTTAGGTAGGACACACAAGGGAAGGATTCCCATGTGCATGTTTAACATCCCTGCCATTAATTCAGGGTGGGAAATTATCAATACCAGCCTCTTACTCACTCATAGAGGAGACTGATTCTGCAGCCCTGGTTGCAGAACCTCTTGAGCATGACAGAGGGAGAGAACCCAGGATATTTATTTGCATCCTGAAGTGGAGACTTTTGTTATCTGCATTGTAAAACAAGCCCCAAGGTAGTGCCTTGCCATGAAATATTGTTTGCTCCCAGACTGTGTGCAGCCTCCAGCCACCACTGATTACAGAGGGACTTGGATCAGGCCTCCTTGCCAGGCATCCTGCTGGGAGCAGCCGTCGCTTTTGCACTCTGCTATTGCTTGACCTGTGGAAGCAAAGTTCCTCCTTGGTGTAACTAGAATCCACTGTCTGGTACCATGAGAATTACCTGTATCTGGCCCTACCTTTGACCCTGCCTTTCTCTGCTAAGCCATAGTAGGCTTAGACTGCCGGGAAAGCAAGTGGGATGGTTTGAGTCCCTTCCCTGGGAGCTGCTCCATAGTTTTGGGGTTGCCTCCTCAGATGTTCCTCTTCATGTATTTTAGGGCAGAAGGCTGGGAATTGGCAGCGGAACATTGAGGACTAGAATCCACATCATTCCTGGTCAGCAATTCCACCTGCCATGTGCTCAGTCTCTGAGGGGGGGAGATGAAGAAAGAACTGGTGGAGAGATGGTTGAAAAGGTTCTTCACATCCTCCAGACCCTACTTTAAGCTGTGTAAATGCTGGGGAAGTCTCTGGAAGCTCTAGCTGCAACTTGAGCAATTTGGGGCACTGAATTTCCCCTGCCATCAGCTGGCTGTGAAATGTAAGAGCTCTATGCACTTGTAATCCGACCGAGCTCCGTGGCAGGAGAATCCCTACAGATGGATGTGCAGGGGCTCGGCAGTGCCACCCCTGTGCATCCTGCCCATGGGGCATAGAGAGCACAGAGGGAGGGGATGCTTCCCAGGGCCCTCTATGTGCCTCCACTGGAGCCCCTGAAAGCCCTGGAAAGGGATGGGTTGTGTGAAGCACATTGATGCTCAAGAGGCACAGCTTGGAGCTCTGGGTTGTGTGCTGGGGTTGGTTTCTCACAGAGGGAGAGGGTGACATACCGTTCAGGTCTGTGCCCTGAGGTGGCTGTGATCTGCTGTTTCCATTGCCATCACCCTCCAAACCTGTAAGACAGAAATGGGAGATTGGCAGGATCCTCGTGGACTGAAGTGTTGGCACTGCCAGAAGGCCAAGCACCCCGAACCCTTTCATGCAACCCATTATCCCAGCTGATGCCAGGTGCCATCAGGATCCGCCTTCTGTCTCATCTGCAGCCTTGGCTTGCAGTTCTTGTTGCTAAAGTATGAAATATCAGGGGGCAGAAAGTGCAATAGTGCAGGCCTAAGCTGCTTTGGTAGGATTTGCTCCTATTTGAGCAGGTGCTGGATGCCGTGCTTGATGGAGCATGGACATAGCTTTGTGATAGCTCTGCCTGTAGCTGTTAGCCTGGGACTGGTTGTCTGAAAATTCAGCTTCTCTCTCAGGTTTTAGAGCAGGAATACCCGTTCTCCTCCCTTTACTTCTGCAGGGAGGCTTCCCTTGCAATTGCAGAGCACAGCTGTAGCTTTTTGGAAGACCCTCTGCAGGAGAGGGAGCTGGGCCAGGGACACTGTCCCAAACTGTAGCTATAAATGGCTCAGGACAGTGAGCCTCGGAGACAAAGCCTGGGCACGCTGCACACAAAACAGTTCTGCTCCTGTACTCCAGGGCAGTGGGTGCTGGTGTGGGGTGAAACTGCCGAGCCCTCTCCCTGTTCCCCTTGCACAGCCCAGAGATCGTGGGGGGCACCTCGGGGGCAGCGCAGGACAGGGCAATGTGCAAACACAGCCCAGGATTAGTGTCCCTGTGTGTCCCTGCTCCTGCAGCCGGGGCTGCACGCGCTGGAGCTGGACAGGGCGCGGCTCGGAGCGCGGCTCCAGCAAGGCTCTGCTGCACCAGCGGAGACACGCTGGGCTTCTACACAAAAGTTGGCGTTTTGGAGTTCGGCAGCATGTGTGCAAAGAGGAGAAAGAGGAGAGGAAGCCCGAATCCTGCTCCAAAGCTGCTGCTTGTCTTCTCCGTGTGCAGCTGCAGCCCTGCCCTCCCTCACCCGCTGCAGGCGCGATGTTACCTGCGCCTCGGCCGCCTTCCGTCTGCCCCTCTCTCAGCCCCTTCTCCTTGCTCGCTGCCTCCTCGGGGCGCACAATAAGCAGCAGATTGATGGTGACTGCACTGGCATCTGTCTTAAAGTCCATGGTACCCATCAGCGCATGGCCGGGGCGCCGGTGCTGCCGCCGCTGCGCCCAGCAGCCGCGAGTGCTGCCCAGCCTTGGCAAGGCGAGCGCGCTCCCGCCCAGCGCAGCCCCGGCCCTGCCAGCTGCACCATCAGGGCTCTGCCAAAGCCGACCCTAATGAAGAGGTTACAAGTCACCTTTGAAAGGAAATCGCAGGAGGGATCCGTTTCCTAAAGCAGAGGAAGGAGCTGCGTTTCGGGCGGGGGGGGTCTGGTTTCAGAGCGTGCCCCCGGCTCCCTCCCCTCTCTCTGCCCTTTTCAGCTTTAAGCACTTGTCTACACTCAAATCCCCCAGCACCACTGTTCGCTGGGGGGGATTCGCTTCTTGGCTCTGGCACAAATCCTTAAAAGGCTTTCTCTTTGGATCCTGTCCCCCGGCAGAACTCAAAAGGATGCTTAGGAGCATAAATAATAATAACTGCTGCAGGAGGAGGGCAGCGGTGTGGAGAAGGGGCTGGAAAGGGGACACAAACCTTGACGCAAGGAGGATCGGTTTCTGCAGGACTGTCTGTCTTGGAAAAGGACAACACAGAAGGGAATTGCAGGCTTCAATCCCGACTGTCCCAAAGGATCCAAAAAACCTTCACCTCTCTGCCCCATCAGCCCGTGAGCCTGGTTATCTGGGGTAGCTGGACACGGCTGATCAAAAAGGAAAGCCCTGCAAATCCCTGGCTTTCTAGTAACTGTCCCAGCCCACAAAACGGGGGACATGAAGGGTTACAGTGCGGGTTAGACGGGCTCAGCTGGTCTCTGCAGCTCGCAGAAGGGGCTGGCAGGGACACGCGTTCTAATTTTACCACTGGCCCCTGTCCCGGCCGTGCTGCCAGCCCCCGCCTTGGCCGGGGGTCCCGGGGGAGCGACAGCACCTGTGGGCTGAAGGGCTCTCGGCAGCCTTGTGAAAGGTTGTGGGAGGCACCCACTGGCAGAGAGGGGGCTCGGGAGCTTGGCATGGGCAGGGTGCATTTTTGTGGGTGCTGCTGGTGCTTTTCAGGCAGGACTGTGAGAGCAGTGGGCTCTTCTGCCTGCAGGTTGGAAAATTTGTTGTCCTGGATCCACGGGCAAGAACTGGTACTACTACCTGGTGTTAGGTTACTGTGTTTGGAGATACGGGTTTTCCCGTGGATCTCTATATAAAACCTGTCCCCTCCCAATCTCCTGCCCCTTTTCTGTTCCTGAGCCCCTTCCAGAGCACGGACAGCTGATACGCCCCCGTGCTTGCCTGCAAATCCAGCCCTAAGCAGCTCCTCAGCATATCCAGAAATAGCGTGTGTGGCCGCAGGGAACCTGCATCCATCCAGCTCTGCTGGTGCACCATGGTACAGCCCTGGGCCTCCTGTGCCCCTCTGGATGGTGCCACAGCATTCTTGCCAAGACAGGAGCACCAGGGATGGCATGTGCCTGTAACCCCCCGCAATGCGGCCGGAGTCCCGTGCCGGGATGGATGACAATGTTGCTGGGGCCCAGGTTTTGCTCTTTTTGTTTCAGAGGGTCCCCTGAATTTTTGTTTCAGGGTTCAGCTCTGGTTGTGAGGAGCTGGCTGGAGGTGGTTAAACCTGGTGAAGAGGAGGAGGAGAATGAGGAGAAAGGAGAGCCAGATGCATGCTGAGCCATGCTGGACTCCGCCAAGCAGATTTCCAAGCCATCTGGGGCTTGCCCATCTCCATTTCAGGTCCCTGAGATTTATGGCTGGAGTGACTTTCTAATCACAGTTTCACCATCTGCCTGTTGGCCTTTAGCACCCTCCTGTCACCTGTCACTGAGCCCCACAGCTCCTGCCTGGCCCAGAGCACCCTTTCCTCCCCAGCCGCTCACCTGGGGTACAGCCCTTGTTCCTGCTGTCCCTTCTCCCTCACATGCCAGGTGGGACAGTCTGCTCTCCTGAACTATTCATTGGCACAGCTGAATCCTAAACCTGGTGTCACCCAGGTCCTGCACCAAAATCTGCTCCTTCTCACTCTGCTCCTGGTTCTCATCCGTAGGGATTTCCCTGTGTGTCCTGGCCTCACTGCACCTCCAGGTCTGCTCTTGTCCTTGTTCCTCTCCAGCTCCAGAGAGGTGATGTGTGGCTGGTGTCTGGGGATGTTGGCCAGTTCCAGTGGTGCAGCCCAGGCCATGCTGGGACCTGAGCTGACCTTGGTGTGGACACTCTGGTGGACAGATGATTTTGAGCTCAGATGTTTCTTCCCTGGCAGCTCTGAGCTGGAGCCTCTGCAGCCGAGTATGTGGAGGTTGCTGCCTTGGGGGCTGCTGGCACTGCCCTTCCTGCTGGGCTGTACCTGGAGCCTCCTTTTCTCTCTCAGTGATGAGGTGGCTGCTCCTGGCCTGGCTGCCCAGGGGCTGAGCATCCATCCTCGCCAGCCTCACCCTCATCGTGCCACAAGGTGTTTCCAGCACACTGAAAGGATCTACAGGGAGCTCCTGCTTTCCTAGAAATGCCAGTCTTCAGGGAGAAGGTGATTGGGTTTGAAAGGCTCTTTTGCATTTTCCTTCCTCCTATTTTTTCCTGAAGAGGGGAAAAGGAAGGTTTCTGGTGGTGATTTGTGGCGTGTGCCATGAGGAAGGCACAGGCTGTGCCTGAGGTGGGTGCTGCTGCTTCTCATGAAGCAGTGAGCCCTCCTGCTCCGTGAGTTTTCCATGGAAAACAGTAATGCCCTCATTGGCTTGAGGTAAGGACATAACCAGTGACATCTGTCCATGGGCCAGGGTATTTTTGAAGCTAAAAATATTTACATTTTGAGGAGGGAAAGGAGAAAGCCTTTTGTGCCATGTTGATTATCTAATAAAGGCAGCTCATTGGATTTGCTGCAGATCCCAGGGAGAAGAATTAATGGCCAGAGAGCAAAAGCTGCTATCAGAGTGCCATGATTACATGTATTTACTACATGGCTGGAGGAATATGGGAGAGAGAGAGAGAGTGTATGAATGTAGAGCAAGAATTAGGTTATTTGATTCCCATTGGGTGGAAAGGGAAATTGCAGACTGCGTTCCTGGGAAAGGGTTTTGACTCCTGTGCCAGTGTTTTGCCTTCACAAAGGTCCACAAAGGCTCTAGCAGAAGGTGTGTTGGACGATATTCCACCTTTGCTTGTCAAAGGGAGGCTGCTGGCAATCTTGCTTCTGCCAGGTGTCGAAATGTTTTTTCCAAGACTGTTGTAGATGCCTGCATTGGAAAAAGTGCTAGGGCTGCCCTTCTCCTTGGTGTGATGACCTGCTCTGGCTGTCCACCTTGGGGCACGTTACACCCTGGTGTTTCAGGGCCTTCTCCACTGTCTGGAGAGAAAGCCTGGGCCTGTAACCCTACTGGAGGCAACACCAAAGTTATCTAAAGGTGAATGTCCCTTAATGTAATTGGGAACTAACACATCCTGATGACCTCTTTGATTGATAGCTGATACTCATTATTTGAAACTTTTGCCTTTCATTTGCTACTCCTCGTGTCACAACAAAGTGTCCCTGTTTTTGCCAGCTGTGGTGTCCATGAAGCAGTTCCAGTGTCACCTCTCAGCTGCAGAGACTTCCTGCAGGAGATGTTCCCTCCTGCTCCTCCTCCTCTGCTCTAAGCTCTACTGTGTCACTTTTGAGACAGGAGACCAAGGCCAGCCATGCTTCCTGTGCAGATGTGCCAGTGACTCCTGTCCTGTTCCCCATGCCCTCTCTGCCCAAGCCATCCCAGCCTTAGGCTGCCTTTGTTCACCATCCAGGAGCTGGGTGCTTTCACCACACTCTTTACCCAGACTCCCAAGATCCTTCTCCTCCTCAGAATGTCTCATTCAGAGCTCATTATCCTGTGTGTGTTTGCAGATATATTTAAGTCTGGGGTTTGTTTTGTTTTTTTCCCAGCCATTACTTTACATTTGCAGGCATTGAATCTCAGCTCTTGTTTCCTCTCCCAGCTGCAAATGAACTGTGGAGGGCTGTAGACACATCCATGGTGGATAACACATTACAGCTGCACTCTGGTGAGTTTTAATCTGCTCTCCTGGCCCCTCTGTCCTTTCTCCCTCCCTGCCCTTATTCTCCTGCCGGCGTTTTCCAAGCCCAGGCTGCTCAGATGCCTCATTCTGCAGTTCTGCTGTGTCAGCAGCTGTGCTTTATGATTTAAGACGGCGGCAGAACTTTCCACTGAACTATAAGCCCATGTATTCAGTTTCCTGGTATCCACACAAGCTAACTGATGGCAGGGGCAGCCCTGCCAGGGAGGTCAAGGACGTGTTTAGATGTCAGGGAGACAATGAGGGCCGGTTCAGAACTGAGTCAATGCTGTGACTCTGAGAGGCACAGCAGGAGTGATGCTTTGGAGGCGAATTCTGCCTCCTGTGGGGAAATACCTGTCCGCAGGTGGGCAAGCCTCTGGCGGGAGGTCCTGCATGCTGAGTGGGATTGCTGGGGATAAAAGGCAAGCCTGGCACTCCCTCTATGAGGAACCTGGGGACAACCTGCCTGCACAGAGTGGTGGGAACAGCTGTGCGAGGAACGGGGTGTGGCTCGGGGTGTGTCGCAGCTCAGTGCTCAGAGAGAGAACTGCAAATATTTCTGCTAGATTTTTCTGCTCTCCCTTTCTTCAGTGACAAAAGACATTGCTGTGACTATTGATGCTCTTTGTTCTTTCAAGAACAAGCTCTTGAAACAGCTGGGGATTCAGCAGATGTTTTGCTAGGGTTTCTTAAAAGCAAAAAATCCCATGTGGATGTCCCGGGGCAGAGACCTGAAGGAGTGGCCGTGTGTCTTCGGGCACCTCGGGTGGCGCTGGCAGAGAGCTCCTCCTTCCCTGCCAGCTGGATGGGCTCTGTCTGCCACCCCCAGGGACAGTGCCCCTGTCCCCAGCACTGCTGGAGGCAGGGAGAAAGAAGGGGGCTGCTGGCAGGACTTCAGCCACCAAAGGCTGCCAGGCTCTCCAGAGCTGTCCTGACTTGTCTGTCCGAGCATGGATCATTGACCTTAAGCCTGCTCCTTGGCTTGGGGTTTGCTGCTTGGCTTGGGGTTTGCTGCTGGCCCTTATGGATGAGGAGAGTGGTCCTGGCCAGGCTGCACGCAGTCATTAGACATTAATCCTTGTATAATCTTCCAATAACTCATCCTTTGAAGGCAGTGGGGCCCTGCGTGACCCTGCAGAGGGTTTAGGGTTCTTTCGTTAAGGTGTCCTGGTAACCTGAATTATCCATTAGCTGTGCCCTTTGGGATGTGCTTTATTGTCAAGCACTCCCCACAAAGCTGCCCCCTGACACGTGGGGGTGACATGTGACACCAAATACATCCAAGATGGGCAGATGAAAACACATAGGAGAAGAAATGAAGGGGGAGAGGAAAATACACTCTGTTTCCTTTTACCAGCATTGAAGGTGAAGGAGGTTTCTCCCCCAGAGCAGATTGGCTTTCTGGACACACTCCTCCTCCAAAATTCTGGCTTTTGTTCTGTGCAAGACTGGGGGAGATTGTATAGCTGTTCTTTGCAAGAACCCCCCACAATACCCAGGCAGGGTTATTTTTTCCCTGGAAGGCTATTTCTGGTTTATTCAGGAGGGACCCTTGCCCCTTCTAATTAAACAAGCAGTGTGGCATATCCCGGGAGATGCAGAAAGTACTTTTCTTTTTTTGCATTTTATCAATATCTCTCTGCTGCAGGAATGAGCAAAGCCCTTCTTGGTGACCCAGTGGACAATGGAGTTATCTTGACTGCCCAGCCAGCTTGGTATTCTCTAACAATGGCAAAGGTAAATGGAGGGCAAGTCTAGAAAAAATACCTGGAGCTCAGTGTGAGTCGTGGTGTTTGAAAGGAAGTGGACATGGTAGGAATCGACCCTGGGGGGCTGAACCTCCAAATCTTCCTCCCTGAGACACCCTAGGAGTGGAGCTGTTGTTCCTTGGGAGCCTGGCCTGCAGGAGGACAGGCTCTCTGGTTGTGTTAACCTGGGCTAGAGCTGAAGGACCTGAGTGGTCATTTGGGGACAAGGTCATGGAACAGCCCTCACTGGGGTTATTTCTTCTCCACCCAAGGTGCCAGGATGCTGGGGAAGGAGCTGGATGCTCTCATGGTGATCTTGGACACCTGAGCTATTGGATGAGCTTGAGGACACAATGCTGGCAACAGAAACAAGTTCACCACTACCTTGGAGAAATGTAGAGATAACTGGCTCCTGTTTTTGAGAAGCTCTATCTGTATTTGCTGCAGTGCCAGGAGTAAGAACAGTTGGAATTTGCTGCAAGGCTTCTGTTTGAAGAAGTGCCCCTGGTGTTTCTGTGGGCACCCCTCTGAGCTATGACTACCAAAACACCATCTCAGGTGCTCTTGAGTGAAGAATCTGATGCTTGTCAGGATGAGATGAGGTGTGACAATGCCAAAAGGAGATGCATATATTTAATTCAGGATGAATCAGGCTGGGTTTTGCTGCCTTTGAGCATCCTTGGACCTTGCATCTTGCTAATTCTGTGTGTTCTCAGGACTGGAGTGACGTGAAGGAGGTCTTTTGTGTCCCTCACAACACGTGAAGCTGGCTGGCAGGAAGAATGTCTCCCCAGGGAAGGCTGGATTGTTTATTCCACACATAAACTCATTTCTTTTGGCTAAGGCCCTGCAGGTATGGATGACATCCTCCTTCTCTGCATCTCCTGCCTTCCTTGAGGGCCACACCTTCTCTCAGGTTGGCTGTTACTGCCATTCCCACCCAAAATCCTGACACCACAGTGGTGTCCCATACTCCTGCTGCCCTGCCCTGGGGTGTTTGATATGGGCTGGAGTATGAAACACCCACTGTATGGGCTGCTCACACCTCCAGGCTGTGGGAGAATCCCAAAACACCAAATCATTTTGCACCAGCCAAACCTTCCAAAAATTCTTTTACCATGTACCAATATCTACCAAAAAATCCTGCCAAAAATACCTTTGCCAGGACTTTTTCCATCAGCTGGGAAGAGCCATTTGGCTCATTCCACAGATCAAAGCTCCCAGGTGTCTGATGTGCTGCTCCTCCAGCAGCCTGGGAGTGCATCAAGAGGAAACAGAGCCCCTCTCTGTTCTTTCTACCCTTCCAAAACACCGGGGAAGATGAACCTGGCAGCCTGCTGTTCTGACATAGACATTGCACCCAGCTGGGATCAGCATCCCAGAGTTGCCATGGAGATGTCTGATGGGCATCTCTAACTTTTCAGAAACATGGCAGGATGCCAGGGCATCCTAAGCTTAACCGTGCTGAAATCGATTCCTTCTGATCCAGGAGGCCCAAAAGCAGTCAGGGAAGACTTCTCCCCTTGGGAGAGAACGAGCTCACCTGTGGAGCTGGGCTGGTTGTCTTGTTCAGTCACTACTCCCATCTCCATGTGAACTGCTGGAAATAGGAGAAAATATTATTGGACTCTTTTCTGGACCAGCTGCCCAGAACCCCCATTATGCTTTTTGCTCTGCATGCACAGTCCCAGGAAGCTGAGTGCTGAAGGGCACAGCAGCTCTGTGCTGTGACGTGCATGGCGCTCTGTGTAGAGAAAGTTGTTTCATAAAGAAATGGGAGAAAAAGAGGAAAGCACAATCAGCAGCACAGCACATTGGTCTGAGTATCAGAGCCATGCCCAAAGGGTTAAAGCAGCCCAGGAAGCCTAAGGGGATCCCTCAGGATGGCTCCTGAGCATCTCCAGTAATGAGTTTTCACTCCTGTACTTTCATTATCATCATCCCATTGTCCCCCCTTAGCTCTGCAGCACATTATCCCTGTCATTGAGGCAGCTGCAAGGACAGTCGTGTTCCCACAGCATTCCTCTTGGAAACGTGATGGGCTCAGCCTCAGGGCAGGAGCGTGTGTTGGCTGTTACCCCAGGAGTGATGCTCTGCTTTTCCTCTCTCTCCCTGGCTCCTTCAGATTGCCTACAGAAGTCCCAGGTTTGCCATGGTGTCCAGCAGAGCCTGGCATTTGTTTTTTTTCTGTCTTTCTAGAAATATTTTATAACTTCATGGAACTGGTTGCCCAGAGATAGCTGTGGCTGTCCCATCACCAGAAGTGTTCAAAGCCAGGCTGGACAATGGTCTAGTGTAAGGTGTCCCTGGCCATGGCACCACAAACTATGCCCTGATTCTATGAAAATTTATGAGTTCTCTGGAAACTGGGGAGCTGGGATAGTGCCAGAGGCAATTTGGCATTGCATCCTTATACACCACCACTTGGAGTTTATCCCTCCTGATTGGCAGGATCAGAGGAAGCTCTTTTTGTTTTCCCCAAGATCCCCCCAAAGTGGAAAAGCAGAAGAGGTAAGACCATGTCCTTCATGAATCCTAGGGTGCTGTACTTAAGGTCACATTTTTAAGTACCAGTGTCACCTGGCCTGTCACTCCAGTGCTGGTCTCACAAGTGACTTACTGAAGTCGTTGGCTTTATTGTCATCCTCACTTGCACAGCCTGGGCAGAGCCTGCAAGGAAAACATGGCTGTCACTTCTCAGTCCTTGAGTGACCGAATTGCAGCCCTGCAAGGGAGTGGTTCTCCATCAAATCTGTTTTGCTTCTTCCACCAGATAACTCAAGGGTGACAAGGGGACATCCATTGGTGACGTGCACGTGGTTCCCTGCCCAAACATGGCTCAGGGTCGTATTTGGAGCTGGTGCCTTTGGGCTGAGAGCATGTCTTGCCCTCCTGATCTCTGTCTTTTTCTGCTCTAAGCTCAAAAGACCCAACTCCAAAGAGCCAGGGAAATGAGGACCAGTCCTCATTCAGTGAAGGAATACCCTGGAGAGGCAAAATATCTTTATCACTCTAAAAGTACTTCTTAAATAAGCAGCCATAAAAAAGGTAAGAGAAGAGCTCCTGGTGTGTTTGGTGTTTGGATGCACCAGTAAAGCTCGGATTTCTGTGGATGCTGGTGCCAGCACAGCTCTGCTCTGTCACTGTGGTCACCCCCCTCCAAACAGCCCTCCTGTCAGCCCTTCCCACTGGTGACCAAATGCCAGTGCATTCACAGTGCTGGGGGCAAACACAGGCACCAGCTCTTTGCTCTTTCCATCGGTGGTGCTGGGTCAGATGTCAGGTCCCCCCCACTCCCCCCATCCTTAGAGCATTGTTGTTGTTATTTATTTGTGTCATGGCAGTGCCTGGGAACATCCCCTGGGGCAGGGAGCCTTTTGAGCTAACGAAGCAGTGCAGGTCAGGACATGCAGAGCCAAAGGAGTAAATGCTGAGTGTCACTGCAGTGACATCCCTGTCCTCAGCGTGCCAGCATGGAGGCAGCACCCAGCCAGCACCCTTAATGCCTGCCTGCCTTCTGGTTCATTTGGTGACCCAAAATGGCAGAATCACAGAATCCTTTAGGTTGGAAAAGACCTTCAGGATCATCGACTCCAACCTCTGCCTGATCTCCACCTTGTCAACTGGATCAGAGCACTGAGTGCCACCTTCAGTCATTCCTTGAACACCTCCAGGGACGGTGACTCCACCACCATCCCACTGACAGTGGAACTGGCATTTCCTCGGGACCAGGTAGTGGAACGATGCAGAGCTTTGGTGGGCAGCATGGTCCCACTGCCCCTGATTGCAGGGGCCTCTTGGCAAAGCAGGGCTATACAGACAGTCCCGTTTGGTGAAAACAACAGGTCTCCAATTTAGCAGGAGTTGGTTCCCTGGGTTTTGCCTCTCGACCTCAGCTGGCCTAATTATCTGGCTCCCCTTACAGTGTTTTTCAACTGTACAGAGATGAGCCAAGGACACATGAACGTAACACGATCCAGGAAGATTCCCCGAGTGCCAGGAAGTTGGAGCGCTGCTGCCTCTGCTCTTTATGGCTGTGCTTGCTGCTTGGGGCTCCTGGAGTGGAGTTTGGAGCTCTTTGGCTCTCACGTGCTTGGGGCTATGTTGGTGCTGTGGTAACTCCCTGGTGCACCCCAATGCACCCCCGAGCCCCTGCTGAGTCCTGCCACATGGGCTCTTGTGCCATTGCCCAGAGTGACCACTGCTCTTTGCCAAAACCGTCCCAATTTACTGGTGAGGGTGCAAAGCCCCAAATGGGGAGGGAAGGGAATCACCAAGTGATGCACGCAGCCAATACCTGCTCATGGCTTCTCTCCCTGCAGCCCAGCTGCAGGATCTGCCTCCAGGCCTGTGTCCCCAGCCTGCAGAGTGGTGGCCAGGCACAGGACCTGCTTCTTGCCATTACCACTCCTTCTCTGCTCTTCCTGCAGCCCAGGACACTTATCCTGCTGTGCCACTTGTGTTCCTTGTGCCCTTGTCCAAAGAGCAAACAAGGCAGTGGATCCTTCCTGGGACCTCTGGGCAGCAGGACGAACCTGCATCAAGAACAGCCACCACAGGCAGGTCATTACTGGGTGATGGTGGCTTTTGAGGATTTGCCTGAAGTGCTGTGATCCCTCTGCCATCCAGCTTTACTTAAGGGTATTTTTGCTTGCCAAATTCTGCCCACGGCTACCCCAGTCTGCTGCTCTCACTGGAGTGGGAGCAGGATCAGGATCCTCCATAGCAGATGGTGATGCTGGGAGGGGCACTGTGATTTTGGCAAACATTCAGTGCTGACCCCTGCCATGCCAGCAATTGCTCTGGCTTTGCCCCTGGTGGCACGGTGTCCTGCCCGGCCCGCGGGTGCAGGAGTGACCCAGGTGGCCTCGGGGAGCATCATGTGAGGCGACGAGCCGGGGGCTGGTGGTGGCCACGGGCCAAGCGGCTCTGACCATCTGCTCTGTGCCGTGCCAGGCTGGCGGCTGCTCCGGGGAGCGTCCGTGCCACGGGGCGCGGGCAGCGCCGTAACCGGAGCCGCAGGGCTCGGAGAGAGCTGACTCTGGCTTTTCGGCTCTGCCTCGTGTATATTTATCTGTTCATGCACACAGAGCCGCCGGCTGAGCTGGGTGGCTGTTCCAGGCTGAGCCGATGTCCCTTGTCCCCGTGCCTGTGTCTCCATCGGCCCCGGGGCCGTGGGGAGCGCCTGGCAGGGCAGCGAGGAGGGGACTGGGGGCTGCTGAACGTGGGCAGCGGATCTGGGGGGGGTTTCTGTGCCTCTTCGCAGTCCAGAAAGGGGGTGTTGGGCGTCTCTGCCTGCTCGTGGCAGCAGGTAATGCCAAGGGGCAGGAGCCATGAGACACCTTGGGATGGTGGTAAGGATGGAGGAGAGCAGGAGCAAAGCCTGTCCTCTTCCTCTTGGGAGCAGCAGCGAGTGCCTCAGTCAGAAACGGGACTTTTATCTAAAGTGCACACCTTGGTAAAAAGCAGGAGAGGGTTTTTTTCACCACTATAGAGCAGCTGACAAACACCTGACTCTACATTTTTTATTTGAGCCAACCAAACGAATGCAGCCCAAGGCATGGCTTTCTCTGAGCTGGGGTTTGGTTTTACAGGGGAGTGTGTTATCAAAGGCAGAAATGTGTCAAGAGGATTGAATGAGGACTGCTGGGGTATTGTGTGCCCAGGGACATGGCACAGCATGGGGCTGTGCTTTAGGACCTCAGAACTGGGGACTTTTAAAATATTCTGTCTTTGAATTTCAGTCTTTGGCTTTCCTTGTAACCTATAAAATGCATAAGGCCATTCTTAACTCCTGATGAGCCAACCTGGACAAACCTCAGGACTTCCTTAATGCTGGTTGGGGTCAGAGTGAACCTCAAAAGGAGACTCATTTAATCTGAGCCTAAAAATGTATCAAGAATTGCCTTAAAAGCAAGGATTATCAAAATGAGGTAGCATGAAAAAAACTGCTTGAAAATAAACCAGCACTTACGATAACTGAATTTAGAGGACCAGGAATGTAAATGTGGGAAGAAATGGGTGGTGGAGGCTCCCTGTAACGTTCCTTAAACCTAAAAAGGTCTTTTATTTCCATCCCAAAAGTGCAGCAAGAGTCAAAGAAAAAGAAACCTGAATCTAGTTGACTTAAAGGTCATGAGACTTAGCGTTGGGATATTTGAGGTCTCGTGATTTTTAAATGTTAATACTGCAATGCCTGCAGTGGGAGATTCACTGCTACAGTCACCAGCTCTGACCCAGGGATCTGAGCTGCTTCTGCCCCGCTTTAGTGGGGGTTTGATGGTGGAGTTACCAAGTTACCTGTAGGAAAGGTCTTTTATATGACACCCATGAGAAAATATTAACCAGGGGATTTTTTTTCCCTAATTCCTATAACCTTTCTGCTATTTTCTGACCAGCCCCAAAACTGTTTATTATTTAGGACTTTGGCAGCTGAAGTCACCATTGCACCTTTGTTTTTGACCTCAGGGATCTCAGCACACCTTGATGAGGTCACCTGAACTCCTGCCCAACTCTCAGAGAGTGATAACCAAGTTTTGAGGGTGCAGAGCTGCAGAGCTGAGGTTAGAGGCACATTTCTCTGTGGCACACGACTTTCTGAGGCTGTCTCTCCTCTCCTTTCCCCAGCCCTGACTTTTTACCCACTCATCATCTGAAAGCTGTTGGTTGAAATATTTCCTACTTGGTTTATATGTAATGCTCAGCAAGTGCACAGGGCAGCTCTTAAAAGGTCAGGTTTGTATAAATCTATAATGCATGTGTATAAAATAGATAATAAATTCTGAACCCCTAAAAAAAAAGGGAAGGTTTTTTTAGGGTAACCCATTTTAATGCTAAGTCAGGGGATGCTTGCACCTCACCTCCCTCACAGGAAGGAATTACTTCCCAAAATCCCACCTAAGCCTGCCCTCCAGCAGATTGCAGGCATTCCCTGTGTCCTGTCATTCCATCCCTTGTCCAAAGTCTCTCTCCAACTCTTCTGGAACCCCTTTAGGCACTGGAAGGGACTCTAAGGTGTCCCTAGAGCTTTCTCTTCTCCAGGTGAAGACCTCCAGCTCTCCCAGCACAGGGGCTCCATCTTCCACTGGACCCTCTCCATATCCTTTTCGTGTTGTGGACACCAAAGCTGGACACAGCACCGCAGGTGGGGTCTCAGGAGTGGAATAGAGTGGCAGAATCAGCCTCCTCATCCCATTGTCCTCAAGCCCTCTCCCATCTCTCCCTTTCCTGGGAGTGGCTCCAGTATGCACCGAGCAGCCACCAACCCCCACCAGCAGATTGTCCCCTCGGCAGCTCTTTCCCTAGGCTGGATCCATGCAGAGGGATAGGGGTTTTCCCTCCTGGAGTTCCTCAGTGTAAACAAGATAAGGAGGTGAAATACAATTATGGCATAATCACAGCATAAGGGCTGTGATTCACAAGGCCAGTGCCATCCCAGGGACAGTGACACCCTTGGGCTGGATGGCCCGTGATTGACTTCCTTCTGGGAAAAGATATCCTCAGTAACACAGTAATTCAGTTACTGAGAAACAAATAATGATGATTCAGTATTGCTGTACATTACTTCAGTGAGGTGAATCCTTGTTCTGCACTTAGATACAGCAGGGCAGGTGCTCAGCTGCTGGAATCACGTCTGCCTCAGAGCAGATTAATCCCCTAGGGCAGCAGAGCTGTGGTATTTACAGCGTGGTTTACAAACCCTCCATGCCTCTGTGCCAGGAAACCTCTCCGGTGATTGCCCACATTATGCTCGGTGCCTGCCTGTCCCTTCCCAATGCAAACACCTCATTAATTCCCATGCTTTTAAGGAAATGAAGCCATACAGAAATATGCCACCGGTAACAAATTACGTGGTACTGATGCCACCGATTAATGCTGCAGGAAATAATACTCTATTTCAGACACTGAATGGTTTTATTTTCCTCCTAAATTAATTTGCCACTGTACAATAAATCACAGAATGAAATACAGAATGGTTTGGATTGGAAGGCACCTTAAAGATCATCCAGTTCCACACCCCCGGCAACAGGCAGGGACAAAAATGTTGTCCTGTCTGGAAGATGATAAAATAATATGCAGATATTGTCTGAAGGGCTAGAAAGGAACTTCATCTTTCCCCCTCTGAATTTCACTATCTGAGAGCAAATAAGTGGGTAAGTCTGCAGTACCAGGGATGTCCGTCCCAGTGCTTCTAGCCTCCAGCACACCTCCCATCCTAGTGCTCCCATCTCACCTATGGATACTGCAATACTTCTAAAATCCAGCGGCTGCCAAGACACCATCAGTCCCTGCTGGATTTGTCATTACCTTTTTGCCAAGGTGATGCAGAAGCTACAGAAGTTTCCCATGCTGGTGAGGACGCAAGTAAGACCTTCTGAGACTCTGTCAAATTCGTTGCAGATTTGTTTTCTGCGGAGTAGATAGGATGAGTTATGGGAAAAGGAGGAAGTGAGATGAAATATATATCCTCACAGGGCTGATCTTTGCACCTGCCAGCCCGAGTGTCATTATTATTTATGGAGGCTCATAAAGGAGAAGGTACCTCTACCTGGCCAGGTGTGTTGGTTTTGATAGAACGTCCATGTGCAAATGCTCTAGGAAATGCCCATATGTGCATGTGCCATGGAAACCAGAGAGACAACAGGGAAATTACGTGGGACAGGAAGTGAAAGCAAAAGGGAAATTGGGATTGGAAAGCAGAGTGCTGGGTAGTGGAACCTGGGCAGGAGGAGGTGCTTACTGGAATGGGCTGTGGCTGCCTGGAAAGATCTCTTGGGTTATCACCAAGATGCTCTGTGAACTCCTGGAACAGTGATTAGGTTAAACACCAAATTGATCTCATTTAAATTAGAGTCGGGAGGGAGCATTGGTTTAGCAAGGCCAGCATGGAGGGTGTGGCCCATCTCTGTCTGCAAGGATTAGCTCAAAAATAGCCAGGCTATCATTATCAATATTTTTCTTTCTTTATGTATTATTTATAATCTTTTAAAGTGTGTGATTAATCAAAAACAGCATCCTGAGACATTTACCTCTCTCCCTGGGTTGCAGTGTGGCTGTGATCAGTGCCAGGTGCTGGGCAGTGTGTGAGGAGTTGAGGAGGTGCTGGCATCGTCTTTGAAGGGCCATCAGAAGAGATCTCAGGCCATCAGCCAGGGGAGCATCTCAATGCCAGGGACAACGAGGCCAAGAACAGACAGTTCCAGCTAATCAGCAGGAAGGGAGAGCTGGCTGGGTACAACTCTTTAGCAGGAGCTCCTGCATCCACAGCTCCAGGTGGTGCGGGCAGTGCTGCAGGTGAGTACAGGTCACATTCCAGGACATTGGGCATATGTGCTGTGAGTCCAAAGGCAGAAGAACTCAGTTGAGAGAATGTGAAATTAAGACTGTTACTGACCTAAACCCAGCTCCGACAGCAGAAGCAGCCACTTGTGTTATGTGTTTTAAAACTGGCGTCGTGGAGCAGCTCTGTAAGTCCTTTAGTAGCATTTCCCCCTCTCCCTAGTCTTAGTGCCCTGTCCTGCCAAAACACAGAATTGGATAAAAAGAGATTTTCTGTAAACCCCAGAGACCCTTAACTAGAGAGGATACCTATCAGCCAGGTGTGTTCTTGGTGTGCTCTCAGCAGCTCAGCTGTCTAGAAGGAGCAATGCAGTGATGTCGGGCTACCCAAAGTGACTACACCACTGTGGGGAATGGGAAATCACTTTGACAGTGTGGAAAATCTGGGCACTATTAAGAAGTTAAATCAGTCTCCAGCTGGATTAATTCACTGCTGGTAGTTGGAAAAATTAATAAAGTGAAGATCTATATCAATCTCAGTGACTTTCTGTAAAGCTGTAAAGTATGAACATTATCTGTGGCAAACCACTAGAACAGCAGCTCAGGCTCAGACCAGTGAGAGGTTTTGTGTGCTGGGTTGCTTCAGCCCTGGAGCCTGCTAGGAAGGGGCTGGGAGGGATGTCCTGGCTTCCAGCCCCTCTGCCAAGGCCGGCAGGATGTTCAGCTGGGACGCCATTGCCAGCCAGGGTGTCCCTGCACTTGTGCCAGTAAGTGGAGTGGCACCATGAGCATACCTTGCTCCTGCCGTTCCTTGTATCTTGTCCTGAGCATGAACCTGGACATTTAAATCCCCAACGTCCCAAATACCAGCTTCAGGATGAAGCTTTCAGAAAAAAAAGCCTGATGAGTTGTGCTCTGACTTCAGGACTGCAGTGAACGCAATGGAAATCTCTTAGACACCCTGCAAGGGAATAATTTCCCAGCTTGTACTGGACTATCAGAGAGAAAGTCTGAATTTGGGCTAGGGGTATAAAAAATGCACAGATTAAGCTGTTTTTCTGCACATGGCAAGAGATGAGTATCTGAAAGTTAAACTGGCCTTGGCTTGTGTTGAGTGGGGTTATCTGTGCCGGCCATAAATCGAACCGGGATGGCTTAATTGCTCCTTCACAGTAAATAAAGCTCTAACTGAGATGTCTGCTCTATAATATAGAGGGGATCTCCCAGGCTATGCAGGATGATAGGTAGCCAGAGAAATCCATTCAGAGGCTCTTTGGGATCGATAAGCAGTTAAGGGAGCGGCAGGAGGATGACATTGCCTGTCTTTGTGCACGGGCACTACAGGGGGCCGGGCTGTGAAAAACATGAAGGGCAGTGCTCGGGCTCAGAGCCATTGGCTTTATGGTGGTTCCACGTATGATTTTGGTCACCTGTTATTTGAATACAGAGAGGGAAGAGCAGCCTGTACACTGAAGTAAAAAGTTCCTGATGCCAGGGTGATGGGCTGAGCCACCAGGTTTATTAATACAGTGAGGGCTCCCAGGGCCAGCCCAGCTTGCAGGTAACCAGCCCTGGGGCTGCCTTATTTGGGCTGGAGCAAATCCACTGTCACGGTGTAGGGAGCTCAGAGGCTCAGAGCTGGTTTCAGCTGAAGGCTCTGAAGTGGTACTTTGGTGGGGTAGCAGCTCTATACAGCTCTGTTGGAAGAATCCCTTCCACTCACTCCCTGCTGGTGGAATGGTGTGTGTTCTTGGAGTTTTCCTGTGCTGTTTCCCGCATTTCTGGGGCAGTCAGAATGTGCCATTTACCATGGGAAGTGTAAATGGCAATGACTAGCTCATCCCTAATAATTTACCTTGGAATGCTCTTGTACAGAAGAGAGATGAATTGGCACTTAGCTTCCAGCTCCTGCCCTCCTGCCTTTTAAAATGGAAATATTGCAGCTACCTTCAAGACCCAGATCCTCACCTGGCCTGTGTTTAATTATTAATTCTCCTCTGCTGGGGGACTGCAACAGGAGCTAGCCTAAGCTGCTGCCCCTCCAGCCCAAATCCAGCTGAGATTCAGAACAGACCAGGAAAATCGAAATCTTGACGTTATTCCTGCAGTGGTTCTGTTTAGTGAAACAGGTGTTTCACCTTGCATTGTTTCCCCTCAGATACACACACCTTCCTCACTCCAGGAATGCAAAATGCTGGAATCTGTGGGTGATACCAAATTCCCACCTGCCCCAGGAGGAGTTAGAAACCCGTCTATCCTCTGAACTGTCCTTTTGGAAAGAGGAAAGTTCTCCCTGATGGTTTTGGAGCAGATGGATCCAGCGCCATGCTTTTCCAACAAATGCTTGGGAAGTGTTGGGGGCAGGTTATGGTGTGCAAAATGATATATTACATTTTCCCTCATGGGCACATGAGAAAATGGCCTGGCTCACAATCATTTTGGAAGGACATGAGGATGTGAGGCTCTCCAGAGCTGATTTGCTTGGCCTTGTTTAATTTGCTGTCCTTGAGCCAATCCGCTTAAGTGGCACTGAGTCTACCACCATGCAAAGTCCAGACTCATAAAGATGGAGCTGGATGAGGTGTCCAGTGCACCAAGGCACCATCACCTTCTGCTTGATTTTTTCCAGTAGATAGCTGTGTGATCCTCACAGGAACGCTAATTATAATGATTTTTTGAGGGGGAAAATGGGGTAAACCCCTGCTAAGAGCTTGTAGATCCATCATGTTCAAGCTGGACAAGCCTAATGGGACAGTTTGAAATATGAGTCTGAACTTGGCTGGGTATTTTTGCTGAAAGGATATTATATGTGTTTGAGCAAGCAGTGCCATAATTCTCAAAAAAATGTGGAAGTATGGAGAAACCCACAAAGTGTAGGAGCAGAAATTCCCTCAGACATCCCCTCCACTCTGACCTGGCTAATTTGAACCAATAGGTTGCAAAACTGTGGGGGTAGGGAGTGGGGCTGGATGCAAATATGCCTTATTTCTTCAGGGAGGCTGGCTGCAAAAACTTCCTTGCAAAAAGAAGGTACCTGTCTTGCTCTTTACCACCAGGAATGTTTACCCCCTTGTGGTATCTATTAAAATGAAACTTTAGCTGTTTAAAGTGATCCTGCCTTTACCTCTGTGGCCTTATTTAGATGAGCCCACTGCCTCGCATCCTGTCCTTGCTCCCTCCTCGTGCCAGCCCTGTCACACTGGCACGGAGCATTGGGATGTTGCACATGTACAGGTGGTGTTCCAAAGGCATCTGTGGGGACAGACACTTGGATCCAGAGCTGTCAACATGGACAGCACTGTCTGTCCCATGGGAGCATCGGGCTGCCTTCCCTAGAATAGAACTCTTTCACAGCATCATCCTCCAGCACTCTCCTGCCAAAATCCCTTCTTTGCCCTCATTCTTTCTCTGCTCTGGCCTCAGGATTATGGCTTCCCCCCCCCCCCCCCCCCCAAAAATAATAAATCCCTGAGTTTGGAAGCATTGCATGCATATGCGTGAGCTGGGGGAGGGAGGGCAGCTTTGTCCCTCCCTTTGGCCGCACCATCAGATGTGCTGTGGGCACTGAAAAGCCTGGGCAGGGCCATTGCTGAGCCTTGCAGCCATGCAGGAACCACTCTCCAAATTCAAGATGTTCTCTCTATTTATTTTTCTGTCTGGCTCTGTTTGCTGACAGCAAACGACCCGTGGCTTTGGGCAGCCAGGGTCTGTGCTACATATTTTTGTTCATCTGTCCCTCCCTGCCAAGTGCTGAAGTCAGACAAGTGGCCCTGGCTGGTGCCAGCTCTGGTTGCTCACACTGGGATTAGCACGTAAACTGGTTCGCTCCCCCTGCAGAGGCCAAGCAGAGCCTTCTCTCTTACCCTCCTGCTGCAGTGAAAGATGTCTGTGACTTTGCTTTTGACTTTCTGCAAGAGGTTGCTGTGAGAAAAGGCTTCTTTCTGGTTTTTACAGGTGTCTTTGCATCCTTGGGTCAATGTGGGAGAGCATGAATCCCTCGTGGTACTCCCTGTCTCAGCTTGGTCTTGTGCTCGACCCTTAAGGTGGACACCAAGAGGGATTAAGGGGAAATGTCAGACATGGGGATCTGCAGAAAGCCAAAGAATAATCTCCAAATGCTGGGAGACCAAAGAAAGCAAATCCTCCCTGAGACGTGAACACAACTGGACTGCTCACTTACAAGTGAAGCTCTTGTTGCTGGTTGCTCTTTACTCACAGCCTTTGCTCAGGACTCCACAAGTAAAACTAAAATCAGCTGAAAAAATACAGGAGATGGGAACTAGGCAGATGATGAAGGAAGGCAGTAAAACCAATACAGAGATTCTGGGCCACTTCATCAAATAGCAGGAGCTCTTGCAGGGGTATTGATTTCAGCAGAGCTGTGCCAGTTTACGCAAGTTAGGGCTTTGACCTAACTCACCGTAATAAAGATATCCAAATGCTGGAAAACTTCCAGGGAAACTGTCTCCTTGGAACACATTGGTTATTGATGTATATGCATATCGATACACACACATTAACACCGCATGGGCTGTAAAATCCCACACTTAAGGCAAGTTACAGCTCAACTGCACCGTGCCAGGTGCTTACCTGCACAACCTGCCAGAGAGAGGTGTTGTCCTTGGCAGGATCAAACGTTATTCCTGTTCTCTGGTGCACAGGGAAACTTGATCTTTGCTCTTCCCGTCACTCGGAGCGTGACCGGGAGGTGGCTGGGGGGGTTGAGATGTGGGATTTCTGTGAACCTGCTGGGGAACAGGCGTGAGGGGATAGGCAGGGTGGGAGCGTGGCCGCGGGGGGAATGTGCAGACTCAGTCCTTCCTTGGAAAAGCTGGGGCAGTGCTGCTGGCGGGAGGGGGGCTCCTTTTGGGGTCCCTAGGCTGTAACCCTGCCCCCCTGCTGCTCAGCAGAGCTGGGTCTCATTGCAGAGAGCAGTGCTGGGCAGGGCCTGCCTGTGGCTCACTGGGGGACCCCACTGTGGAAATACTGGTTATGTTGGTCCTGCTTGCAGTGTCTGTGGGTGCTGTGCCCTTCATCCATGCCTCAACTGCCTCCTCAGGGCATCCCAGGAGGTGATCTCCTGCACTTAGTACCTGGGAGCCACCTGCACGTTCCAGGACTGTCCTCTGAAGCCTACTCAGGCTTGGCTGCCAAAAAAAATAAAGTCAGGTCTAAAGCTCTAGGTTTCCCATGCTTCTGACAGGTCCTTGTGAGTGCTGAGCAGGATGCTTGGAAGCCACTCGAGTGGGAATAGCTTGCTTCCATACTCTGCTACACCTGTTTTGAACAGGCTTCTTGTGACTTTTTACACAAAGCCCCCTCACCTTGGAGCAAAGTGTCTGCTTAGGTCTAATTTCTTTCAATGGGACTTCAGCATGTGCTCAAGTACTTTGCTGATTTGGTGCCCCAGTCATTAGCTTTACAGTTGATTACTCAAGTGGATTTTAGGTGAGGAAATGGGAATACTAACATTCCAGTGGGAAGAGTTGAGCCAGCACTCAGGCTTAAACTGAAACCAGCCTCAAGGTGTTAGTGCAGGCCTGTCAGGAGTGTTGGTTCCAGTGTTGTTCCCATGTTTCCCTGCATTGCTCAGGTGTGCTCTGGCCCAAGAGAGCATCTGGACAGTGCCTGGTCCTGGCAGCATCCTCCCCCTGCTCCATTGAACGGTTTAATAGTGTTTGGCAGCTCTAAAATCACAATCTGAGTGGCTTCCCCCACACCAGAGAGGAGAACGCTATGGAGTTGATTGCGTGCATTGGAGGAGCTGATTAACTTCTGGTGTTGCAGATCATCAGAAATGCAAACAACCTGCACTGTAAATATACATTTAGGGCAGATCAGCAGTGCGTGCGTGCTCTCAGGCCCTCACCAATTACCCAAATTGGTACTTTCTGCTCATTGCACTGGCGGATTCAGGTGCAATGTATCATAGAAAAATCAGCAGCTCACAGCTAAGGTTGTCTGTTGTGCCATGTCTCTCAACTTCTGGTTATTTTTTTTAGGAAAAAGGTAAATAGATTATTTGATATGTACATTTATGAAGTTTGTAAAATTGCAGGTACAGGTAGGGGTGGAATGTGTCAGCCTTGAGGTGCTGCCTGGCCTTGAGGTAGTGGCATTATCCTCATTCCCAGGCTCTGGCCTGTGTTGTCCTGCCTCACTGGTGATGAGGGGGAGCAAAGGATTTTTTCTTTCTTTGATGGATGATTTGCAACCAACTGTGGGGACTTGGAATCTGGCAAAATTACAACATTCAGCACAAACGGGGAAAAATTTTTGTACCCGCATCCCCAGTTCAGTCTGGCCTGTGTGCTGCAGCCTCTGGCCTCCAGCCACATGGCCTGGAGCAGCAAAACTGAGGCAAACCCTGTGTTTTATCCCTCTGAAGGGGCTTGGCCACACTCTACAAGATTTTTCCAGATTATTTTGAGAGAAATGAAGAGAATGAGCTAAATGTAACACTCAATAGCCTCAAAAGGGGTCAGTATTCTGCTTCAAACATACACACACAAACCTGCATGTTTGTACTGACCTTCAAAAAAACCAAACACACGTGAAAATCAGCTAATCTGAAATGAAGGCATGATTTTGTTGTTGCCAAAGAGGCTGAAAAGTGTTGCTTTGCTCGGGTTTATCTCTTCTCCCTCTCCCAGGTCTTGCTCTCGTTTTGTACTGTCTCCACACCCCGCCGGTGGGAGCATCGCACCTGCAATCTGGAGATAACCCTTGCGCCTCCAGCTGTGTCTGCCCATCCAGCCCGGGGGATCTTCCTCCTTGTTTCTTCCTTTAGCATTCAGGCTCCCTGCTGTGTGTGCTGGCACGACCCGAGCACGCCTGGGGGCGTGGAGACTCCCACAGATTAAACAGCGTGTTTTGAGCCCGTGTTAAACACACTTCATTGTATGTCTCCATTTTCTGGAGATGTGCATGTCTGATAGACAAAGACGTGCACCTCATCCCACGGAGCTCTGTTGTAGCTCTGTGGGTTTTGTGAGGCTCGGGGGGCGCTTTGAGCAGCTCTGACGCCGCGTTTTCTCCCCCTGGGAGGGCTCCCACCTCCACACTGGGTGCAGAGCCCTTCCCAGCACAGCAGCTCGGCTCTGCGGGCAGCGAGAGGTGAACAAAACACCCCAGAGCAAGGAGGTGGGAGATGAAAAGAAACTTTGATGAAAGAAATGAAAGGGCAGGGAAGGGAAGGGGGTGTAGCATGATGTCACCAGGATATGCTTGAAGCTCCTGGAGGGAAAGTGGGAGAGTGGAAGTTGCTGGTTTGAAGGAGATGCTGATGGATGGGGACAGTGAAGGTGCTGGTGGTGGCCCTGTGACTGCCACAGCCACAGTGTAGAGCAGTTTGAGTTGGGAGCATGTCATGGTACATTAACCAACCCAGAAACTCACTGGATGGTTTGGATGGGAAGGACCTTGAAAATCATCTCAGACCTCATTGCCATGGGCAGGGACACCTTCCACTAGATCAGCTTGCTCCAAGCCCTGGCCAACCTGGCCTTGAACACTTGCAGGGATGGGCAGCCACAGTCTCCCCTCCTCCTGATTTTGAAGGATCTTCCTCAGCTCAGAAAGCCCAGGAGCTTTCACATGGTATCTGAGAGCTGTCACCTCTCAGGTAAGGAAGAGCTGGAGGTGGGACAATAGGGAGAGGTGGTGCCCACTGCCTGTGGGTGTTCCCCAACAGGGGTGTCCAGCTGCACAGGAGACCTGATAGGAGGAAATGAGTCTCAGCTGCCATGTGGCTGCAGTATAAAGAGGGGCCCTTTAAAGAGGTGTGCTGTAGGAGGTTCTGAGTAGCTGAAGTGATGCTTTTTGTCCCCTCTGGCAAAGTAGGGGCCTTTTGTTCCTTCCACCAGAGAAGTGGCTGGGATTGACCTTCTGCTCCACTGCCCTGAGCCTGAGTGATGTGGCTGAGCTGTCAGCGAGCTCTTGGGATGTCACAGCTTACCTGTGATGGGAGATGTCCTCTGCCAGGTATCCTCCATTTGTCCTCTTTGACCATCACAATTCCAGACTCATTACCTGCCCTCTGCTTCCATCTATTTTGGGGAGGGATCTTTTATTGGTGCACAATGGACCCACCTAATTGTCTGTGCTTGTGCTGTGAGCCTGGAGCTCTGAGAACATACCTAGAAATGTCATCTAAAAATAATGAGATTAATGAACCTCACCAAAAGTCAGACTTTTGCTTTCCTAGAAAGCAGGATGGAAACAGTAATGGGAGCTCTTTTCCAGTGGGCAGGAATGCTTGTTTCTAGCTAACCAGGAGTGAGCTGTAACCCAGCCAGGAGACAGCTTGCCACAGCCTCACTTGTGGGGGAAATCCACCTTTTTGGTCAATATTTTACTTTTGGCACACAGTAGAGCAGTGGCTCTGAGGGATGCTTGCCCATGATGTCCTGGTGATGCTCAAGAAAGCATGTTCCTGGGAGGAGGTATCCACCTTGTCCTTACAGATCTGCTGCCTTTCCTTGCCTGGCTGGGGAAAGCAGGAGGATTTCTCCTGCTTTCCTCTTTTGGTTTTTACCTTTTTGGACCAGGTGAAGGTGAGGACTCCTTTTCCTGCTCTGCAAAAGGGGGTCTGGATATGCTTCCTTCCATATGTCCAGTTCACTTGCCTAAGTTCTTGTTGGTGTCTCACATTGTCTAGAAATCTCTGTTATTTCTCTGTTATTTACCAGGAACATGGAGATTTATGCAGGACGATGTCAGATTCTGTGTAATAAATTTACCAAGAGGTTTTCTTTTTACATTACCAGCAACTTGTAACCTCTGTAAAATCAGTAATGATTTAGCTGTAAAGTGTTTGCTGTAGCGTCCTTCAGACATGAAATGAGCAAATGACACTGGAGGCTGGCAAAGTGAAATGGGGATTCATTCCTTTTCCCAGAACGGGGCTCACTCGTGGACGAATTGGCACAAGACCCAAAGATATTAAATGGGCAAAGTAGGCTTCGGAAATTAATCATTTCCTATTAATGAGGAAGGTCCTGCACTCCTGCATGCCTGCAGGGAAGGAGAGCAGTGCAGGGAGGATGCGTGCCAGCCACTGCAAATGTTTGGGGTCACCTGTGGTGCGTAGAGAGCATCTTGTGTCTGGTCCACTGGCTCTTTCCCCGAGTTCCATTGCTCTCCTGGGTTTTATTTCTTTCCAGCGGCAATTGCCAGTGCAGAGCCCCAGTGCTGCCGGCTGCTGACCTCCAGAGGTTGGTGGGGGAAAACCTCGGCCACCTGCGCGGCCCGAGAGGACTCGGGGCGCTGATTCCCAGCCCGGGCAGAAGCAAAAGGGAGTGTCTGGCCCCAGCCCTGGTGGATGAATAAGTGGGGAGAGGAGATGACTGGTCTGGTGAAGCCTTGAGCAGTTCTCCTCACCCGGGTGCTCCCTGAATTTGTACCAGCCATGAGCCCGTCCCCCAGCCTGAGGGATCCACGCAGATCCATGGCCGGCTCCGGCAACTGCTGCTCAGGCTGGGGCATCTCGCGGTGTGCTGAGGCTGTAGGAGTGGGGACAGACTGTCCCAGGAACCTGTGCTCGGGTGTGCAGTTTGAGACCCACCTCAAACGCCGCTCCGTGAGATGGCCCTGCTGAGCTGCTTCTTCCTCGGTCCGTGCCCTGGAGCCAGGAAAGGGGGGTTGGGATGAACATGGGAGAAATGCCTGCAGAGAGGCAGCATATGTGTTCAGGCTTCATTAGGACAATTTCCTCTGTAATTGAAGAGCTACCTTGCTGCTGTATTGCCCATTCCTGGTGAGGACTGTCACTGTCCCCAGCTGGCTGCAGTCACCCCAAGTGCAAAGCTGGCAGAGAGATGGAGAGCACAGGATGCTGCTCAGGTGGGGATTGTCCTTATGCCCACAATGAAACAATCTGGTCAGAAATGATGGTCTTACACAAACTGTTATAACACATGACAGTTAATTTTCAGAATTACCTCTGAGTAAGTTTCAAGTTTTGGCTGAAAGATCTTTTAGCTTCCTTTTTTTCTTATTTTCTTTTTTTTTTTTTTAAACCCAAATCTAGATTTTCCTGTTGGTTTTCTGCAGCCAGGTATTTCTAAATGGAAATAATTTGATGTCCTTATTGGCTTTTTTAAAAATAGAAATACAGGTAACAATTAAAAGCTTTTTTTTTTTGCAGACCCTGATCAAAAGCCTTTGCAGGTTTTGATCAAAAAGGTCTGATTTTGGTAAAAAAAAAAAAAAAAAAAGCTATTGCTGTGTTTCTTCTTCCCCCACCTGTATCACCCTCTCTGTTCTCCTCCTGCTTCCACTTAGACAAAAAGAAATAACATTTCCACAGGCTCACTCAGCATCAAAGAGTCACTTATTTAAAGGGAGGAAGAATATTGTGATGTTTCATTGCCTGTTTTGGATTCTGTGAAGGAATTTCATCCTCTCCCAGTTGCCACGTCTCTGGCATCCCTCCCAGATCCGAACTCTCTAGAGGACGGAGGCAGAATTATCTCTGAGCTTTGCAGCTGCCAGATGTTAACCGATGAAACAGCAGCCTCGCTGCTTCCTTCTTCACTCTGGGTAAACCTCTGCCTGCCTGCCCTGTTTGAAATGCAAAATTCCCTCAAATCCCCTCTTGAAGGGTTCTTGATGTCTCCTGCCAATCAAGCCTGGCGAGGACTCCCTTTATCCCTCTTCCAGCAGCCTGCTTTAAGAACTGTACTTGTGTGTGGCTCTGCGGAGCACCAGGACATCCTGAGCTGTGGTGTGGAGGGGTGGGAGCTGAGGCTGGGGTGCTTATCCTATCCTGGAAGTTATCTGGCCTCCTTCCTGTCAGAATCCCTGGATGGAGATTCATGGAACAGAGGTAGGGATGTGCAGGTCACTGGCAGGCTTATCACAGAATCATTGAGGCAGGAAAACACCTCCAAGATCATTGAGTCCAAACTGTGATGGATCCCCACCTTGTCACCCAGCCCAGAGCTCTGAGTGCCACATCCAGGAGTTCCTTGGACAGCTCCAGGGATGGGGACTCCCTGTACAGCCCTTTACAATGCCTGACCATCCTTCCAGTGAAGAAATTCTTCCTGATGTCCAGCCTGAGCCTTCCCTGGCACAGCTTGAGGCTGTTTCCTCTTGTCCTGTCCCTTGTTCCCTGGGACAGAGCCTGGCTCCATCCTACTGAGTTGTAGAGTGAGAAGATCCCCCCTGAACCACCTTGTCTCCAGGCTGAGCCTCCCCAGCTCCCTCAGTCACTCCTCATATGACTGTGAGGCCCTGCTTGAGCAGGAGGATGTGAATGATGGGAGCCAGGATGGGGCATCTCGTGGTCTTGGCAGCTGATCCTTTGGGAGTGACTGTGGGAAGGGCTGCCTGGATATTGCCAGCTGTCCTGTGGTACTCATGATCCCTGTTCAAAGGGGCCCAGGGGCACTGTTGGGGCAGTCCAAATGTGTTCCTGGGCTATCAAAGCAGTGGCTTGGTAAGGACATGACTGGGAGGCAGGTTTCTCTTGCAAGCAGTGAAATGATCCTGGCAGAACTCGCTGTGTGAGGTTTGGTGTGTGCAGGGAGGCCAGGAAGGTGCAGCAGGTCCTTCTGGCCTTCACCTCCTGTGTCTGTGAGACTGATGATCAATACAGCAGGGAGGCTGCAATGCCTGCAGAGACATTCACTGCCTTGGATGTGTGACTAGCGGGTTTTCGGCCTTGAATATCCCTGGTTTTGTTCCTTTTACCTGGGAAAAACTGCTGTTAGTGCCCTGGTGATGCCAGCAGTACCAGGCACTTGTGTGCTTTGTGCAAGGGTGCAGGACACATGCTCTTGCCCTTGAGTGCAATCATCCATGTAATTACCCTTTGAGTGATAGGATCGGGGGGAAAAATCATATTATCCTTATGATAGTGTTCATGGGACCATTGATCAAGGTGACAATTGGAAATTCATCACGATAAAGCAGGAAAAAATGGCAAGTTTCCTGTGCATGAGGTGAGCACCTGATCCAAGCCAGCTTTTCATACTCTGATGTGTGATTTCAGTACGAAAATACCTGAATGAGACCCTGAAGCAGCAGATGGAGAGTGGTCCAGCCCACTCTATCTCTTCCCTCCTTCTTTGGATGGACTTGCACCTTAAAAACTTCCCATCCTTTGTGTGCTTCCAGACATGGGAACACAGCTCAGACTGCAACAAACCAAACGCTGTGATAAAGTGAAACTCTTGTGGCAGGTTCCCCTCCCTGCTATTTTTTTTTTTTAAAGCTTCCAAAGATAAATTGCATTTCGCTTCAAGATAATGAAATTTCCTTGGAGGAGCGACATATTTTTCTGTAGCTTTTGCATTTGGAACATGAGGAGAGTTTTTATTTTAAATCTCCATTGAAAGTGTTTGTCTGTCTATATTTTGCTTTCTTCCTTGTGAATGTTCTGACTTCACAGAGCTAGCAGGGACCCGGAGATGGAGTGTTTCTGTCACTTATTATAGCTTGCCTTGGCATAAAATTTAATCTTTGGATTTTTTTTGCCTCCTAAAGAAATGAAAGTTGAAGCCAGATTAGAAACAGATAAAAAGATGTCATCCATCCTCAGACAAAGGAGTTTTTGTTTTTCTCTTTTGCATTTGCCTTTGTTAATCCTCTGTCTTCAAGGGAAACAAAGAGATCCTTCCACCTGGAGATCCTAGGAAGAAAGGGAAAACGAGGGGAAAGTGGCATGGCTGATCCGTGCTTGTGCTGTCCCATGGCTGGTGGGTCTGCTGGGACTTGGAAGAGCCCTGAAAACCCAATTAAGAGGAAAAGCCAGGTAGCAGAAATTGCAGGATCTATGAATCAAAGTTAATTCTTTCACTCCTCAAGGAACTTGCTGATCTTTATCTGTCTTTATTGTCCATTGCTAGAGGAGCAGGCGCTTTCTCTGCCTCCTTCCCCAGAGGGGAGGATGTGGCATGTCCATCCTGTTACATGGTGCCTGGTGTCACACCAGAGCTGCCTGAACACTGGTCCCATCAGTGATTAATATGTTCTCAGGCACCAAGAGGCTCAAGGCACTTGGCACTTGACTGTCTCCTATTTTGGGACTTAATAAACAGAATATTCCACCAGCAGAACCTGCAGTATATCTTTCCATACTGCACGAGGAGTTACTCTGTGGCCTGGCTCAGGCTGCATCTCTTGCCCAGGGAATTAATAGACTCTTCCATACCCCAGCTCCCTCTGTTCTCACTCTGGTTGCCAAATTAACCTTCATCTCACCTACTTTTTCTTCACGTCTCGCTTCAATTTAGTCCTCAAATTGTTCACATGACAAAGGAGTTGTCCTTCCTACAGCTTCTTCTGTTCTGATAAGACACCTGAATTTTCTGTGAATGCCTGGAGAGACAATAACTTCTCTCCCTCCCTTTCTCCCTTCAGCTTCCCTATGGTATTTAAGCCCAGAAGTCTCCCTGAGGTTATTTCTCCTGGGAGAACAGTAAGCAGTTTGGGCTGCACTGTGCCAAGTGCCGAGTTGTGCCTTGAATACACTGAACATTTAATGCTGCTAATTAATGTTATTACATCATATTACATTTACTTGGACTTGCAGGAGGTGCTGCAAGGGCTGGATGCTGCTTGCCAGCATTGCCCTTGTTACCTGTCTCACCTGACTCTTGTTATGTGGTGCCCAGCAGACAAGTCAGCTGGAATATTGAAGGGATCTGCCTCTCTTATCAGGGAGAGGATTTACCAGCTCCTCAGGCTTTGACTCTTGGGAGGCTGCTGTAGGTGCAGCCTTTTCCTCTACAATTAATGCGCAGGCAGGGAGCAGCCTGTGCTGCCTTGGCAGGATTAGGGATGCAAGAGCAGTGCTCCTGCGCTGTGTGAAAAGCTTCCTGCCCTCCCTGCAGGCCTGGCCTCAGCTTGGAAAATAAACCGGGAGTGTCAGAGCTGCTTTAGCTCTGTGCTTGTCCTGGCTGGGGAGGCTCCCGTGTCCTCTGCCAGCTCTGCTGCTCCACGAGGCTGATGCAGGGGAGCTTTGTTTGACCTTTATTGTGCTCCGAGCTGCTCCGACGTTAGCGAGTGGCTCACAGGGTTCTGCCACCAAGGGCACCAATCCAGTGAGCTCCCAGTCTGAGCTGCATGGTAGCTCTGGTGCAGGGCAGGAGGCTTGGTCACCCCCCACCTGCTGTCACAGGAGATGTCAGGCTCCCAGAGTGAGGGCTTGCTGCTTCCCAGGTTGATGAATTTGGGGTGACCTCTCCAGAGCCTCCCTTGTAGCATGGTTGCTGCCACCAGATGCACAAGGATGGCTTGGTGGGATCCATGTCTGTGCTGCAGCTGGTCCTGTCACAGGCACTGTGGTGGGGATGAACAGGGACGGGCACAGGCTGTGACCCCTCTGCTCTCAAAGCTGGTTACAAGGGTTTTTTTGAGAAGGAGATTTGTGCCGTGCCATATGATAAGTCTTGGTGCTTCCTTTCACTGGGATCCCAGATCTTCATCCTCCACAAAGGCTTTGGCATCGCCTCAAGCAGCATCTGAGAACAAAGGCAAAGCTGTTAATTAAGACAGAGCTAATTCTGGCAGCCGACTGCCGCCATCTCAATGCGCTGCGGGCTGTGGGCACAGAGGGACCGGCCGTGCACCCCGGGCACAGCAGCCCAAAGCCTTCCTTCCCTCTGCGGGGCTGCTCATGCTCTGAGCACGTCTGTGCCCCATGCCCTTCCCACACGGGGGCCTTGGCATAACTGGAGGTTGCTGGTAGCCCAGAGGGTGGTTTTGCCTTCTATGGGGTGTTTGCCTCCCACACGTGGCTGGCTCAGAAGGAAAATAGAGCAAAAAGTGCCCAAAACCCCATCAGGCTTTAATGCCCTTGATGTGCCCTCTAAAGGGACACTGGTGGCTATTGTCTCTGGGGCAGATGGTGACAATCCCACTGGGTGTGCAAGGAAGAATAGCCCTGTGACAGGATGTTGCTACCTTCCCACTTCCACCCCCAGATGGTACATGGCTTTTTTGGCGATGTGTCTTCCAGGAGAAGCAAAGCCTTGCTGTTGGGAGACTCGGAGCAAGGCTGACAGAACAGAAAACATTTTGAACAAACACAGCTGGCTTTCACCCAGCGCAGCCAACTCTTTGGCCAGCTGAAAAGAAATCAGAAGAATATTGATGTATTATTTTTTTTACCCTACAGAAATTGTCAGGCTTTTTTTTTGGTTAAATGTTAGTTTCTGAATGCAAGGTTTTCAGCTGATAACTATTATTTGGGAGGAACCCCCCCCCCCCCACCCCAAAATGAGGCACTTCTCTGGATAACTCACAGGCTCAGCTCTTCGCCTCTTGTATTCTCAAACGATTAACATTTTTTTGCTTTGCACATCATGAATATTCTATACTTGAGCTGTTACTGAGTTGTGCTAGATCAGATAAATAACATGGTGTTGCTTTTATGGCAGACTGGATAAAGATGCAAATAATACTGACATTTACTTCACAGTTTTCTTTCTGTGATCCTCTGAGTGAGTAAACTGGATTGCTGAGATATTCATGGGAAGGAAATGAAGAAGGGTTGTCAAGATGAAAGCGAATTTCCTTAAAACTTGGCCAGAAGGTTCTTGGCAATTTTTTCAGTTATTTGCTCAGCTGAATAGGAGCTGCTTGAAAATATATTTTGTACAACCGCAAAAGGAAAACTCTCGTTCCCGTGGCACCGCTGACTGTTTTTTTGCACGCTCTTTGCCTGAAAAGCTGACGATTTTCCAGCGTTCGGTGTCTCTGCAGGGTTTCTGGTCCCACCGTGGCGGCAGGCGTGCGGCCGTGACCGGAATGAGCCCTTGCTGCCTGCCCTGCCCGCGCTGTTTTCCCTATCCCGCGTGTGCTGGGATCGCGGATCCCTGCGGAGGAGGGCCAGGGTCAGCTTTGCTGTCGGGGGGGGAGCGGAGCAGCGCGGGATGCTGAGCCCTGCCAAGGCGGACCAGGGCAGTGCGTGGGGAGAGCGGGGCCGGCCGAGCGTCCTTCTGGATGGTTCTTTTTGGAGGCTGAGGATGTAGATCGCTCCTGGCTAGGCTTGTGGGGTACCAGGGCAGGGCCCTGGGCTCGCAGTGACGGGGCTGATGCTGAGGGGTGCTGAGCATCGCGCTGTCCGCCGAGCCAGGCCGCTGGTCCCCTGCTCCCGGGTGCCCATGTGGGCGCGGCGCCCGGAGCAATGCCCAGAGAAGGGTGAGCGCGGAGGAGAAGGCAGGAGGCTGAGGGGGATGCGTTGTATCCAACCCCGCGCCCGCAGTGTCTGAGCTTGATGGGACCGGCCGTGTTAAGGGTGGCTAGGCAGGGGCGTCACGTCTCCGTGGGGCTCACGGTTCGCTCCAGATTCCTTTTGGGGGTGAGAGAGCAGAGCGGGATTGCGGCGCTGTGATCCCGCCGGCGCGTCCCCGCTGCTGTCCCGGCTCTGCGGGGCCGGGTCCGCCCCGTCGCGGGTCCCGCCGAGGGGAGGCACGCCGTGAGGGCGCGTCTTTGCGCCGCCAGGGGTCGCCGTTCCCCTTCGCACGGGCGCGTGCGGCGGGCGGGGGCGTGGCCGAGGCGTGGCGCGGCGCGGGGATTGGCGGGGCGGTGGCAGGGGCGTGGCCGGGCGGACGCGGGGATTGGCGGGGCGGCGGCGGGGGCGTGGCCGCGCGGCGGCGGGGGCCAGCGGCGGCGTGGCCGCGCGCGCCACTCGCGGCGGCGATGTGACCCGGGCGGGCGGGCAGCGGCAGCGGCACTGCCACCGGCCCGTCCCGTCCGCGGCCCCGGCCCGCCCTGCCCCGGAGCCACCCGGCCCGCGGACGCACCCCCCATGCCCGCTCACGGCCGCCCGCCGGTAGCGGCTGACGCCTGCGGGGCCCGAGGAGGCGATGGCTGCGGATCTGGTGGTGCTGCTCTGCCTGGCCGCCGCCGCGGCCGCCGTGGAAGGTGAGAGGCGAACGGGTGGGATGCTGAGCCGATGGTCCCTGCGCCGCCCGCGGCGTCCGCAGCTTGGGAGCAAGCGAGGAGCGACTCCTCCGCTGTAAGGCACGGGCACAGGCTGCGTCCTGGCCCCGTGGCCCCGGCCTCTTGTGCCAGCCCGGGTTACCTGGCCCGCGGGGGATGCCGGCAGCTCGTGCCCTCGGGAGGGGGCCCGGGATGGAGGAAGGAACCCACCCGCATCCGCCTAGGGCGAGCTCCAGCTCGGCTCCCCTTCCCTGCGGAGCCCTGCCCGGGACCGCGGTGTGGTCACCTCCGACGTCCCTTTTGGTCCCCGGGGCCGCGGCGGAGCCGTCTCCGGAGTCCGGTCTGGGTCCCCTCTGGTGCCCGGGGCCGTGGTGGAGCCGCCTCCGGGGGCCGTGGTGGTGCGCGGAGCCGCCTCTGCCAACCCTCCTCCTCCCAGCCCCGGCGGAGGGTGGATGCGCCAGGAGCCGTGGGCAGGTGGTCTCCGTTTCTGGAGAGGAGCTGAGCTGGGGGACGCTTGGCCCGGCCATGGAGCCACGGAGCAGGTGCGTGCTCGTCCTCTCAGCACGGTCCGTGCCGGTGGGCTGGGATCTTTTCCCCATCTCCCGCTTAGTCGTGGGATTTGCTGGGCAGCAGGAAGGTGCCTGCAGCCGAGAGCCAGGGTCCGGGCGGTGGGCCTGGTGGGACAGTCTTGGTGCTGTGTCGCTGCTCCGTGCCCGGCATGGATCTTGAAGTATTGCTTCGATTATTTTTTCTCTTTATTTTACCACTGCCACCTTTCTTGCTGGTACAGCAGCAGCTCGTGGCAGGGGTTGCCCAGCGCTGGAGCGGTGGCTGCGAGCAGGGGACGTGGTGCAGCCCCTCGGTTGTGAGCAGAGAGAGGCGAGCGGCTGTGGGAGAGGATGCTCATGGGCTCAAACCTCTGCCAGCTGGTGTGGGGCTGGGCCCTCCTCGGGGGGTTTTAATGTGGGTATGGTTGTGGCTGTCAGAGATGACAGGAGACTCTGGCTCAGCTCTGGGCAGCGAGGAGCCGGTTCCGGGGCTGGAATGCTGCTCCCGTGGGGTTTGGCCGCAGCTCCGCTCCGCTCGCAAGCACGGCTGCTGGATCGTGGCGGGCAGGCCCGCTTGATGCAGCATCCCCTTCTCGTTGGCTTTGCGCTGACACACGTGTTTGCTTTTCGTATTTCTTGCGCTGCCTCATGCCACCTGTGTAGGAATAGCTGGAGGTGGGAGTGCTGGTGCCATGCCGAAGCGTGATGCAACGAGCGCGCCTTTGCTCGGTGGCGAAGCCGCACGTGAAGAGGCGAGACCTGTTAGCAGCGCTTTGCTCGCCGGCGTCTGCAGCGTCAGCGGCTTGAGGCACTGCTGGAATTGCGGCTGGATGGGAGGATTCGGCTCCCTCCTGGTCTGAGGGCACTCCTGGGTGTCACCCACGGGGTTCCCCAGCTTGCTCCGGCTCTCCCCGGGAGCACTGGCAGAGTCAGTGTCCCTGCCCAGGACCGAACCTGTTGAGGAGTGGTGATATTGCTACTCCGCTGAGGAAGTTGCTTGGATAGTAAAGTAGTATTCTAGGAAAAATCTCAGATTTCAGGGAAAATTTTGGAGGGGGAATTTCTGAGGTAGAGCAGTCGAATATGATTTGGAGTTAAGGCGAGAGTCTAATGATGTGGTCATGGTAAAAAAAAAAAAGCCTTTTAATGAGGTTTATTTAAATCTTATTGAATCTCTTGATACATGTTTGCTATATCGAAACGTGGTTTTCTCTAGTGGTCAGGAGCATCTCCTAGGACTTGCCCTGCCCTGGGGTCTGGCTGTGCCCCTGGAGCATCGGCGAGGCTGGATTAGCCGGCAGCCCTCTGTGACAGCACGGCAAAGCCACGGCTTGCTCTGCCCTGGGCTGCAGGCAGGAGCGGCTGAGCCAGGGATGGCTCCCTGCTTCCCAAATCAGCCAACGAGACAAGAAGTCTTTTTTCCGGGATGACTGGAGAGGCGTCTGGGGGTCTAGACCCGGCTGGAAGGGGAGGAGGATGCAGCTGGGGTCAGGGCACGAACTGCCTCCAAACCACCCTCGTTATTCTCCATAAAACCTTGCTAACTCATTGCCTGCGGCATGCGAACCTGGATGTAATAGAGTCACTTATCTGACTTTTTTATGGTTCCTTGATTTTTTACTAAATCCTGTGGCTTAACTGACCCTTTTCTGCTGGACACCTGGATGTTTGTAGTAATTCTTAAATTTTTTTTGTGGCTTTTAAAGAGGAAAAGGGATGTGAGAAGATGACAGCAGCAAATACTCTGTCTCTCCCACACCCTGCAATCACTCAGGAGCCGCTCGCATGCTCTCTCTCGTGTTAGCTGAACCAAATATAATCCATTTAGCATATAGAGAGGGTGGTAATGGACTGACGTTACATGTTTTAACTCGGGTTGGAGCTGTTGGTCGGTCAGATGGGGCTGATGACCGTTTCAGTACAGCTCCTCCATATACTCTGTTTCACCTGCCTGGCCTGCTTGCCTCTCCAGCATCTCCCTGTCTCTCTCCTGCTCTTTTAAAATCCAGGTTTTTCTCTCTGTGCTTGCAGCATCACGAGAAGCAGAGCACGGGAGGGAGGTGGAAAGCCTTGCTTGGGGCTGGTGAATCCGGCGTAGTTTTATTCCCCTGCTCATCCACCGGCTTCAGAGCCGGCCTGGGAGAGGAGCAGGGCTGGGGTTTGACTGGAGAGCTCCGTGCGTGCTGCCTGCCCCGCTCGCCGCTCTCCTCCCCCTTGGCTCGGGATGCTCACACACATCTGTTGCAGGCATCCTTCGGGCTTCCTCCGCTTCCGCCAGGCGCCGGGAGCGGTGCCTGTGCCTGTGCCGAGCGGGCTGGGAGCCTTCAGCCGCCCTTCCCTCTGCACCAGCACCCCGTGGGCTCCCAGCTGCTCCACCCCGAGCTGAGCCCTCGTCTAGGAGAAGCTAGGAATAAGTCCTCAGGAGGGAATTTGCAAGTGCAGACGGTAACCTTCATGGGAATTTGCAAGTGCTACTATTCAGCTGTCCGTTTACTCTTGCTTTCTTTGCTCAAACTAAGGGAGGGGAAAAAAAGAAAACCCTAAGGGAAAACCCTTATTCTTGGCAAGACGTGAGCCCAGATCTTGTCAGCCTGAAGGGAAAGTGTTTTGTCAAGTCATGGAAAAGGGGCCTGACACTGCAGGTGCTTATGTTGCCTTTTTTTTTTTTTAACTAACTCCTGGTATCTCTGCTCACGGAGAAGGTGGGGACTGTGTTTTCCTGTTCTTTTGGATATTGGAATGCTGCATGATCTCTTATGTCTTAAGTGGCCGTGACTGCTGTGGCATGAGCTGCCAGAGGGTTTGCAAGGTGTCTTCTCACCCATCCTGAGTGCAGCTCCTGACACAACAGGGCAGAATCAAACCCTTTCACTGGCCTTAGAAATCAGAAGAAAATATGGATGTTTGATGATGGAGGTCAAATATGTTCATCTGGAACTGGATCTAGGATACGGTGCTCGATAATAGATGTTTCTAGCAGAGATGGGTTCTGTAAGCTAAAGAAATGCTCAGATTTGATGGAAAGGGGGAAATGCTACCTTGGGCAATGGCTAACTCGATGCTAGTCAGGTCAGCAGAGTCTCGGAGACCCCGGTCCTGGTGCAGCAGGAGTGCTGTGGGATGGGGCTGATGGAAGTGATGCTCAGAGCAAGGCTGAGACTCTTGTGGTGTATATGCACTGCCCTGGCTGAGTCCAGCCAGCTCCAGGGGCTTTTTTACCTCTCCCTGCTGTGGGTACCCTGAGCTCAGCACATGTGGAAAGGTTCCTGCAGGAACCCCAAAACTGTGATGCTGCCCAAAGGGCACCATGCTTTGTTCCCTCTAAACACACAGCATTGGTGTGGGGAATCATTTAACAGCACAGCAAGGCTGGGTAAATACTTGGGGTTGTGGGAGGGAATGCTTTCCCCAAATATTCGTGAAGATTTGGAAGTGCATTTAAATTTGACCTTGTTCTGCTGCAAACAGAGCTCTCAAAGGTTGCATGCATCAATACTTGGGCAAGGCAAATGTTAAGGTTGGATGTTGGCTGGGTGGCAATTTGGGAAGGCAAATCCTCAACTGGAATGGCAGAAGGTTGGAGTGAGTGTTGCTTACAGAGGTCCCAGGTTGGTGTGGGAGCAGAAGGGTGCGGAAAGGGATGGAGTGATGACAGAGTAGTGTCAGGAGAGAGCTGGGACCTTGGGTGGGCCTTGAACTGGTTATTGCATTGTTCAGCTTTTAGGGGTAAACCCACAGTCCTTCCAAAAATGAGCAGCTTGGGAGGCTGCCTGGGAGTGTGCAGGGAAGGGAGCGGGCACAGAGCGGATGCAGACAGCAGGTAGAGGAAACACAGCCTTTTCCTTAGGGACAGTGGGAGTAAACTCTTGCCCAAATCTGCTCCATGGCTTTCCAGATAAGTGGCAAGCATGCATGGGCTCCCTGTAAATGTTGCTCACAGCCACAGCTGAGTTTTTGGAGCTCTTTTATTTTGGTCACCATCCATTTTCCCACCAAGTCACATCATGAGAAACAGTGAGAAAAACAGGACACGTGTTTTGTAGACATGAAAGGATCTGTGCTGTATTTATTTATTTCTCACAACTTTTGAATTATTAAAGTGCGTTCAGGGGAGATTAACTTTCCCTGCTCAATATTTATTATTGTTTCATTTCCCTGAAAGTTGGAGCTACAAGAGCTTTGATGAATGGGCTGGGAGGTTCTGTAGTTTCTCTATGGCTAATCTAAATACGTCCGTATCCTTTGCTGAAAAGCTAATTTGTAATTTCCTATGGTAATGCTGCTTAGTGAATTATAATGATACACCAGGGCCTGCTTTTCGTCCCGGCCCTCTGTCAGGGGAATAATGCTACCACTGGAAAATGGTGTGAAACCTGGAAACTGGCCATTAGTCCCCTAAATTTTTGGTCTAATAACAGGAATCCAGAAAGCCTGTGCACCATCTGGTCTGTTTTCTCACGTGGGGGCTGGAGAGCATCCGTGTGCCCCCAGGTTGGTTCCAGGCATGGGAGGGGTGCCCTGTGCTGATGCCACAACCCGTGGGTTTGCGTCAGCGGCCAGAGCTGGCTGGTGCACACAATCCCTGCTTCTGGAAACCTCTCCCACCACCCCAATTATAACCAAGTGTTATCAGTCTTTTGAATAATTGAAGAGGCTTTCTGTTGAATATTTAATTACAATAATATTTGGTTAGCAGGGGTTGTTGGGCTCAGTTTGTGCAATTGAGGATTGCTGCAAGAAAGGCTGTTAAAGGAAAATGTTGTTGTCTATGATCATTGATTTATCTTTTTTTTCTTTTTAAGCTAATCAGTTACTTAGTTGAAATTGGTTAATTAGCTCAGCTCCATTAAGATTCTTTGGCATTTAAACTTGATGTTTCTAAATAATTATAGTTTTGCCTGCTAAGCCCACAACCCAGGGTGACCTAATTACTATTAAAGCAAGACGTGCTTTGGTCTGGCTGTAATAAGTTCCTGCTGGGAGCCCCGCGGTGAAAAATCACAGAGGCAACAGTTCAAAGGGGAAGAGGCTTGTGCTGAGCCCTGGACAAGGAAGATGAGCGTCCTTCAGCCTCTCACTTCTTCCAATTTAAGCCAGGGATGATCTTGGTTTGGGAGGAGGGGAGTCCCAGAGCATCCCATGGTTAATATCTCCATAAGGTGCACTTATGTCACAATGGACAGTCATGGCAGGCAGTCATTTGCAGGAGATGAGGGTTAAGATTTCTTATAGTTAATTGATGAGTGTTACTTTGCTTTTTTCTCTTCTAAGTCATTCCCCTTAATAAGCAGAATGAGTCCTTTCAAGGTCTTTCTGGATGGGGGGAGAAAAAAAAATGGTATTAAGTTCATCTTGGTGATTTTTAAGAGCATTAATATTATTTAGGTTACTACTAAGATCTAGTGGAAGTTGTCCCTGCCCATGGCAAGGGTTTGGAATGAGATGATCTTTAAGGTCTCTCCCAACCCAAACCATTCTGAGATTCTAGAATTTTATTTATTTATTTAAAACTTGGAAATATTCAGGCCAAGTAATTAGGCATTAGTAAAGCCTTAGCTATGTGCTCAATAGTTAGGGAAGGAAATGTTTATTATCTGGGGAAGCATCCAGTCAGGGTTACTGGTGGTTGGAGCTGATGAAGCTTTAATTTGTTATACAATGAGTAAAAGTGGAGGGTAGGAATAGGTAAGAGGCTGTGGAAATCCTCACTTCCAGGCTGTTTCCTGCCATCCTCGATGGGGGTTTCATCACGACTTCAAAGGGTTGATTTATGATGCTTTCTCCTCAAAAGCCCTCCTCTCATCCCAGCTGCCTCTGCAGTGCACTGGTACCCAATGTGCCATATCCCAGCAGCAACTGGGATGCTTTGGATTATTCAAACGTTGGATTATTCAAACCCAATCAGCATTTTCCTTGGCTTGCTCCAAGCAGAGCTGGGTTTTGGTGTCTTTGCCTGACTATATATTATTTTTATGAGAGGATGGGCAGTTTAGCCCACTGGATGCTCCCTTCCCTTGGCTCTGCTGTCTCCTAGGAAGCCTCTGAAGTCCTGCAAAGACCTGTCGCACGTCCACGTCTTTCCCTGCCTTTCTCTATTTCCTCCCTGTTTGCAGGGTGGAGCAGGGGGACACCTTTATTTGAGTGTCCTGGGGCAGGGCGAGTCACCTTCAACTCAGGGTGGGGACTGCTTCTCCTTGACCCCCAAAACCTAGGCAAACAGGGCTGCTATGTCTGCTTTGAGGTGATGTCCCCATGCTCTCTGTCTACCGTGGGGTGCTGGGGGTGACCTGGCAGGTGACACCCAAAATGCAGCTGGGTGTGATGGAGCTGGATGTACGGAGCTGGTGTTGGATGCTTGTCTTCTAGTGCTAAAACCCACACCGCGGGTGGAGGGATATGGAGCAGGGAACGGCGGTGTTTGAAGTTTTATGGAGGTTTTTCATTTCTTTTTCAGCAATCAGAGGCCAGGGACGGGCTTTTGATTACTGGAGGCCTCCGCTTGCTTCAGCCACTTCCGTAGCCGCGGGGTTGGAGCCGGCTCATTATCATCCTCGCCGGGGCCCTGTTGATATGGGGATAATTGCATTTTGCTCAAAAGACATTAAATCACCACGGAACAGGCAGAGGGGTGTGAATTACATCTTCCCCGGGAAAACTGGGAACTCAGCAGAAGAGTTAAAAGGGAAACACTGTCCTCAGAGGGCAGGAGGAGAATGGGGCTAGCTGTGGGGGGCTGCTCTGCGCTCACTGGGCATTCCCTGCCCTCTGAACGGGGGGAGCTGAGAGGGAAGATAGCCTGATGTGCTGGGGGCAGTCTGGGGCTGACCTTGGTGTTCTCACCGAAAATCTGTAGCTTCTTAGTACCAAATGCCCAAGGAACAGGATGGACATGTAGGGAGAGAGCACGAGTGGGATGCTCTTGGCGTGCACCGTTTGGTGCTGGCTTTGCTTTTCATTTGAAACAAATGTGTTTGGAAGTAACAAAATTGTCACAATTGTACTGTCAGAAGTGCTTCTTGTAATGGTTTTGACTGGTCCAGGACCTTTCCCTCCCATGATGTACCCATAGAGCTGGAGAGGCTGCTCCATAGGTGTGTTTGCCCTCACCACGTGGCCACTCCATTCTTGCTCTTCTGCTGTGATAATTATTAAAGCAGTTTTTATTTAGTCCTGGAAATTATGGGCATGACCTGGCTGCAAGTGAACCTGGAGCACAGAGCTCTTCTCCAGCCTATGGAGTTTGGTTGAAGCTCTCCAGAAGCTCCACACAAGTGGGTGAATCTCCTGGAGATCTGTGGCCTTTGCTGCCTGTGCTTTGCTCCTTGAGCTGTAATTGAGGGTGGAGGTCTAAGATGTTTGAGCCCATCAGGCTCTCAACAGAGGCACTGAGAAGTCACATACAATGATGTTATTGTGACCAGAGATGGATTGTGAAGTGGTAATTTCTGGTTTAGTGAAATAAAGGAGGATCAGTTCTGTACTGTGTTTCCTGGGGGGGATGTGTGGCTCTTTGAGCCATGTGCATTGTGCCAGGTAACCTCCCTCTTGCTCAGTCAAGTGAAGAAAAGCAGCAGCTGTGCAGGAATTAAAGGCATCAGTGCCTTTTTCTTTGGACCCAGCTCAGGTCGAGCCCTCCTGAGCTCTGTCCATGGGCTGGCAGTGCCCCCCGACCCCCGGATGCTGCAGCCAGCTTGGCAGAGGAGAGGAGGTGGCTGCTGGCCGATGGGAGCTGTAAGGACGCCGGGTAATTGTGTTCAGTTTCCTTCTAAAACTCTGCTTTTATTCTCATGCCGTGCGTGGATTATCCTGCTGCACGCCTCTGGCAGGGAGGCTGCTCAGAACCTGGTTCCAGAGCCTGCTCAAAGCCATGAAAAGCTGCTCCTTAACTTCAGTGGGCTGTGGCTGAGGCAGGAGAAAAGGAGCTGCTTTGAGAAGGACGCTGCTTCCAGCCCCCTCTAGCTCTGCTTTGTGTTCAGCGCTGGGCTCCGCTTCCCAGGACTGATCAGGGATGAGGAAATCCCTGCTTTTACATGGGCGGGTCGTTGACTTGTGGGAAGATGGCCTGGCTGCCTCCCACCAGTGGGAACCACTCAGCAGCATCCCCAAGAGTGATCTGGCTGTCTCCTACCAGTGGGATGCACTCACATGATCCCCAAGAGAATCTTTTGTTAATAAATCCCTCCAGCTCCCTGGCGAGGGGGCTTGGGGAGTGATGGGTGGGTGCCCACCTTACCCTGTGCCCTGATAACTCCTGTGTTTTCCTACTCTGGACCCCTCCTGGCAGCCTGCGTGGCCACTCCCATCTCCTGAGTCACCAACCCAGCAGATTTTCGGAGGTGGTTTGCAGCAAGGCACGTTTTTATTTTGTTCTTTAAAGCTTTGCGGCGTTCAGGGGAAACTGGGATGTCTTTGAACCATTTAAAGTATTCCTAATAGGTTACCTTGAAAGCTTTCTGCAGTCTTGAATGAATCAAAGTGCAAATGTTTATAATGCAACACCCACACAGGCTGGGAGAGGAATTTTATTAAGGCAGGAGAGTCAGAAAACAATAATAATAAAACATGTTTTATGAAGTTGGTGAGAAACTTATAAACTAGGTGGAGTTTTACAGCAGATGAATTTGATACAAGTTGTAAATTTGAATTCCCAGGCTGGTCCTCAGGTCCTGCTCTTTATTACCTGAAATAACATTCTCCACTTTTAATAGCTGGCTGCGGCAGAGCGAGCTCGGTTTTATCTTTCTAAATGATCCACTGTGCGTGTCTTATAATCAAACTTCTGTCCATCCTCAGGGTTCCAGCCCTTTCCTTGAGCAGCCTAGTGGCTGTTGCCAATTAGCAAATTGCTGCTCTTTGCGTTGCTGTTACAAGGGGGACTTTGGGAATCCTTCAATACATCCTCATGTCTGGATTACTGATATTCTTTTCCAGCAGAAACCGCTTTATTTTCTGATAAGAGAATGTTTTGTTAGTACATCAGCAAAAAGGGACTGAAAGATGTTCTTGATAAATCAGTGTTTTGCAGTATCAACCTGCTGAGTTTCCCTGCTCCTGGCACTTTTGGGAGGGATGGGGGCGTTTCCTAGAGCATCGTTGTGAGGGGACTGATGGCCTTTTGAAGTGTTTGAGATCTGTTCCCATTTTTCTTTCTCATGTTGCCTTGAGAATCCTCCCTTTTTCCAGCAAAATTTCGTTGTTGTGCAATCCAGGGACCGGCAAGGTGTCAGAGCATGAGGTGGCTCTGTCCGTGTTCCAGAGGTGCCTCCCAAGGGTGGCATGTGTTGACTTCCTGGCTCCCCTTGCTTCCTTCAACCCCTCTGTGCCACTTGGCTCTCAGCAGCTGTACCTGAGGAAAGGGTATAAAAATGGTTTCCCAGTCCCCTGTCCTGTATTCCTCTTGAAAAATAAGTGATTACTTAAGTAAAGTATTTGAGCTAATGGCCAGATTATTCCCTTTAAAATGGGAAAGTAATTAGGGATGTTTTTTAAATAGGCTTCCCACCCTTGAATCTGCTGGGATTAGCTTATGTGGGTGTGTAAATATTTAGTTTCCAAGGGCTGGTTTTTTTTTTTTTTTTTCTTTTTCTCCCCCCCTCCCCTTCCTTGTAAGTAACAGCGGCGATAAGTGACAGAAATGAGGCAGCAGCTGTTCTTGGATGCTTTCCTCAGCATCCAAAATATAATTGGAATTAAAGATGACCCTCAAAAGAAAATGAAATTGAGGATCTGCTAGTGTCAGGCACCAGAGTGTGTGTGTGGAATTGAAGAGAAGTCATTGGGTGCTGGGATGTTTGGGGTGATGGAGACCAAGTCCAACCCTGAGTAAGAGCTGTGGTTGAGCATGGTGGGCTCGGTTGGATCTTCTGCCCGTGGCTGCCTGATAGCTGGAGGGAATTTTTGAGCTTGTTTCCCTGTGTGGAGGTCTCTCTTTAACATCCAAACAATTTAGACTTTGTGCACCGAGGCGCTTTGATGTTTGGCTTCAAAACCGCGTCTTGTTTTGAAACTTGTTGCAGTGCTCGCAACGTGTTGGTGAAGCTGGGAAGGCGAGCGAAAAGAAGCTGAAAGCAGAAGCAAAATATGCAATTAGATGCAAAAGTGGTTTCAAGTGAGTGATGTGATGGAGTTGCAGATTAAAGGAATGGTTGGAACCAGTGCAGCTCTTTTCAATCCCTGGAGACTCCTGCAGCTGAGAAGCATTTTGCCAAGCCAGAGGAGGCCAGATCTTGCATTTCCCCCATCCATCCAATGGATAAATCCCAAGCCCTAGCGACAGAAGAAAACCTGTGCAGCCCCAAAGTTGGAGCTGTCATTGATATGCCGTGTGGCTTTGGTCCCATCCTGCTGCTGGGAGGTACTTAGGAGGTACTTCTGGGCCATCGGTGCTTCAAATCTTCATGCACCCATCATTTTTCTTTCTGACAGGGATTATTTATTGCAAGCATTAACCTGGAGCTGCTTTCAGGTGCCTCAGTCATTTTTTAAAGGCTGCATTTGTGCTGTTCAGCTGTTTTTGGCAAATTGGGACTTTTTGTTTGCTTGCCTGCTTGCTGGAAAGCCTTCAGAGGTTGTTTAGGAGGCAAGGGGAGCCTGTAGATCCAGATTTTTTTTGTTATTATTATTATAATATATTATTATAATTAAAACATATTTTTAGCAGCTGAAATTCAAACCCGTCTGGGTATTTATACAGCAAGATGTTTTGGATGAGGAATAGGCCAAGAGAGTCACGTGGTTGGGGCCAATGTGAAACAAAAGAATCCATTTATTATCCAGGCAGGAAATTTGTTCCTCGGGATGTTGTAGCTGCAGACATAATGATTTCATTTCCTCTGGTTCACCCAGATTAATGGCTTGTGCTCTTTTGTTTGTGTGCCTGTGTTATTCCTGCAGCCTGGCTTCCCCTCCTGCTCCGTGCCGGCGTGTGCGAACATGTGTGCGAGTGCCCTGGGCGAGGAGGGGGCACGGGGGTCTCCAGGCTGCAGCAGGAAGCTTGGGATGGTGGGCTGGGATGCTGGGAAAGCTGAGCAGAGCCCCAGGGACCACCTGGGGAATCCTTCCTGGCAGTGATGGATGACCTGTCTAGGGGTCTTCTCCTACATCTCTGGGGATCTTCTGCGTCTGTGGTGTTTTTCTCCTACTTACATTTCTGGGAGTCTTCTCCTGGTGTGGTCACCAGAGCAGCAAGAGGTGTTTTCCTGTGAAGGTGTGATGGGATGAGTGAAGAGTTTTGAAGCTCAAATGTTGACCTTGTGGAAGGTGTGAGAGCAGTGTGTCTTCTCCACAGCTGCGCTCCAGGATTTTTGTAGGTGTTGAGTACTTGATGGGAAATCCAAACTTCTGCACCCTCCCAAACCTCAGGCCAGGAAACAGCCTCTTTTCCCCAGGGAGCTGTGCTGGTGCCCAGGGATGCAGGCATTGGCTGCATGGCTATGGTAAGCAGCTCCTTCCTGTCTGTGTGAGTTGGCCTTTCATTCTAGGCTGGTCCCAGCCCTCACAGGACCACTGGGGGCCGGGGGTACTTACACTCTGTCCTTGATAAAAACTCAGCAGACCCGTCCTTGTGGACACTACCAAGATTAGCAGCAACTTTAATCACTTCCTTTCTTTCTTTCTGAGTGTTTGCCTTTCAAAAGTGATGACACAGGCAAATGGTGCTTTTGTATTGCTGTTGCCTGGTGGGTCCCTTGTGGGGTTTTGGCAAAGAGCTTTTAATTTACTGTGTGCAGCATGACCCAGTCTTCTGGATTAATCTGGAGCAACCTTGTGGAGTTGGAAGCACTCATCTGTGATGAGGACTTCAGTGTGGTGCTGCCTAGAATCCACCTGGAGAGGATTGGTGACCATCTTGCTGCCCCTATGCCCGGCTCTTCCTCCTTCCCTTCTTTAGATGTTTCTACTCCGAACTGGGGGAGGAGAGTTTCTTCCACTTCTTCTGGAGGAGGTTTTCTAGCAGGGGCATAACTTGCTGAAGGCAGACCCTCTTGGCAATCAAGGTGCATGTGTCCCTCCTGCACCAAGGTCTGGGGCCTTGGTGCATCGATCCCGTCTTGGACACGTGTTGCTCCTTCTTGCTTTTGTTCTCCTTTTGTGCCATGAGGGGTGCAAGCCCCCTATTCAAACGCTGCAGATGAGAGGAATGGGAAGCTGGTACCCTGTCAAGCCCTGGGCGCTTTCTTCCCACCTGCCTGCCCTCCCAAATGGCTCCTGTGTTGCCCAGGTGACAGAGTTTGCGAGGATGTGACAGCTCCGTTGCGCAGAAGATGATGAACAGTAATGAGACCCAGAGCACAATGTGCACTTAAAGTGATTTATTTCAGCAAGGAAACCACAATCAGGGAGGATGGGTCACCGTCATCAGGAGAAGAGGTGGGTATGGAGATGAGCTTCAGGGGAACTTTATCATCAAGCAGCAATGCTTTAAAAATGAGCAGAGCTGGTGTTGCATGAAATGGAGCTGTTCTGGTTGTGCTGGGACCATCCCTCACCTGCAGCAGATCGCAGGCACCTCCTGGGCTTTGGTCAGTGACTGGGCTGGCTGACTGGGGGACTTCTCCTTGGTTACCTCCTGCAACAGTGCTGAAGTTCTTCGGTGAGGTGTCACCCGTGTGTAAAGTCAGCATTTGGGAAGGAGACTGTCCTGAGGAGGAGGGGGAAAAATAATCCCTGAACCCGCCTTGGCGCGGCTCCCGGCACGCAGATGGCCTCCTCATGCTGGAGCCTTTTCCCAGCTTGCGCAGGCGCTGGGGCTGGAGGCAGGGGTGTGCCAGGCAGGCTGGCTGCCAAGTGGCACCTCCTGCCAGCATCCTTCTCTTCCTGCTCCCCTTCCTCACCCCCGGGACCAGTGGGAGCTGGGGCTGTGCAGCAGCTCAGCTGGGCACTGCAGCTTGAAGGAAAAGCTCGGCCTAAGAATGGCACTGAGCAAAATCTTGTGATTTAAGGTTGACTTAGAGTAGTGCTCATGTTTCCTCCCTCCTCACAGAAGAGGCTTCTGGCATGGAGGGATCTCTCTGTGCTGGCACGAGCTGGGGGGGCAGGCGTTTGCCCACTGCTACTGGCACCATTGGGATGATGCAACAAAGGGTCCTGAACCCCTGTTGATGAAGAGCATCTTCCAAGGTGATTACAGTTGCTGGTCATTGTTGGTGAATTTGGGCAAAGATTTAACCCAGCCCCGCTGGCCTGTTGGAGCTGACACCTTGTATGAATGAATGTTTGGAAATCTCAGCAAACATTCACCAGACCAGCTGTGTATGTACATATCTAAAGGCGGCTCAGACTGATAGGAAAGCTTTTTGGATAGGTTGCAGGATAGTTACAGATCCTGGCTGCTGCTTGTTTTGTCCAAATCTAAAAGTGGAGAAGGAGAAAAAAAAAAAAAAAAAAGGCAAAGCTGGGAAAGCCCAGGATGAGTCTCCAGGGTATTTTGGGAATTCCAGGGCATTTGGATGTGGAGCCAGAGCAAAGAACCCAGCAGGGTCTGCTGATGGGGTGCTCTGCCTTTTCCAGTGGACCTGCTGGCTTTGCCACGTCCCTTTCTGATGGTAGAGGGGACTGGGTGGGTGATGGGCTTCTCCGCCAGAGGCTTCCCCCATCCCATCCGTGTCCTGACAGAGGCTTCCCTGTGCTGCTGGCAGCCCCGTGTGCTGCTGTGGTGGCACAGCTTTATTGCTCTTTGCCTCGTTTGCACTCGCGAGCTGACTCCATATGGTGCAGAAGCGGAGAGACGATGCTCGCTGCTCGGCACGGCCGGCGCCGGGCTGGGGGGCGGCGCGGGAGCCGACGCTTTTGCAGCTTGCAGTTTGAGGTTCAATATTTCCACCTCCTCCCCTTGACGGCTCTGCTCCCGCAGCTGCGGATCGCTCGTCTTCTCCAGCGCAGCCGGAGTATCCCCGAGTGATTCCACTCTCGCCCTGCTGCTTTCCCTCTTCTCCCCCTGAGGTCCCCTGTGTATGGGTGGACCAGAAATGCTGTTTTTTAGTTCTTACATACTCGTGAAACTTTTGGCTGGCTCCTCAGAGGGCTTTAGTATGTGTCAGAAGCTGCATTATAAAGTAGAGGATCGATGTGGCTGCAGCTGTGGGCTGGGGTGAAAAGTGTTGGTGACTGGGGGAACACCAGCCCTTGGCTGTGCTGGAAACAGTTGTGGCCAGGCTAAACTTGAGTCCGCTGGCAGTGCTTGCTCTAAGCAGTCTGTCATGTTTGTGGCTCATGCAGAATCTCTCTGACATTTTAAAGTAAGTTCTAGTAAATAGGAGCCGGACGGTGCCAGGTGCAGCTCTGGGCACGAGGGCTCTCTGTCATCAGGGCTGGCATTTCAGATTTAGGGCTCCATGAGATGCCTGTTTTTGTAGTGAATGTGATGCTTTTCTGGAGAACATGGTCCAAGACAGTGACTCATCCTGAATCTCTAAAGATGTGATGGCGTGTAGGGAAACGCAGGATAAATGTTTTGATTTTTAGAGTTTTCCTCACAGGCGGTGCTACCCTGGAGTAAGGCAAAATAAATCCAGCCGGGAAGGAGAGCTGTAGGGAAAGGGGGGGACAGGTCTGGCACATGAATTCACCAAAGCTCAGTGCACCCACTGTACCCCAGCATTGGAAGTTGGCTTTGGAGCCAGGCATGTGCTGCCTGTAAGACATCTGTGAGCCCGCTGCCTGGGAGATCCCCTGCACTCCCATGGGTCCCATGGATGCAGGCGTGAAGACTGTGCATCCTTGTAATTCATCCTAGCACGTGTAATTGCAGATGCTATTGATGTTTATGGCACCTCTATCTTCTCAGACGACTAATTCTGTGTTTAGAGGCTCTCATTTCCGAGGGAATCCCAGCTGATAAGGAGCCCACTTCCACGGAACTCATTATGCTTCAATGGCTCTTGTCTGCAAAATCTCACATGCTGCTTGTATTTATTGTTTTTTAATCTCTTTTTGGAGGTCCTTGCTCTCTGATAGTGTGATGAAGTTCCCTTTTCCTGAGAGAGGATCTCCTGGCAGAATGTCCTAGTGAGTGAGCTTACTTGCTTCCATTGAACCTGGCTAGAGCACACCACATGCAGCTCGTGTGGGTACTTAGAAGTTGACCAAGATGTGAGCTATGGAAAGCAGTGGGAAATAGGAAGTTGTTGGCATCATTACCCAACAGTGTTTGGATTATTCTCAAGACTTGGTGCTTCCCCAAGGATATATGATGGGTTGGGTTTCTGGATCCTCCTTGCTCTCTTAGCTGGTGAAATGGGTGTCCAAGCCAACTGGTCTCCACCCAAAGAACCCAGTGATGTGAGGCTGCTGTGCCCAGTCTGTTCTGGAACCACCTGACTAGGTGGACAAGGGACAGAGTATTCTCAGGCACCTGACCTTCAGCCTTCATCTGCTTTGCCCTCTGCTCCTGAGGGGTGATCTCAGGGTTGCTGAAGAGCAGATGAGTGCTCTGCCAAACCTAAGTGATCTTTGCTTCAAACCAGACCTTCTCCACCACTTAGCTGGACCTCCGAGGCAGTCACGCAAAGATTTTTGGAGGTTAAGGTTTCTGGGAGAACCTCTACCCATCTCCTGGTTGGCTGAGTTCCTCTTCCACATGTTGTGGAGGATGAAGTGAGTTACATGCCAAGCCTGACATATGGTGATTTCTGGGGCAGGCTGTGGCGTTCTGAGAGGTTTGCTGGCAACCTAGCCTCGAGAAAGCAGGGATGAGGATTTAAATGCATAGTGACATTGTTCTGGAAAATGTTCTCCTGAAAGACAACTGCATCATCTGCCTGCCCCGAATGGGCCCTTGGCATGGTTGGGTCTGTCTTGGGGGGCCAGGGTGTTCATTAAAGTGCTCTCTCAGCCCTTGTTGCTGCTTGACTTTGAGTTGCCAAAACGTAAATGATGATGTATGGATGGTGACCTGTGCGTATGGTGTGTGTGGATTTTGGGTACCCAGGGCCTGTGTGCAATTATAAAAACTGTGATCTCAGCAACTGATTCTGTCATGACAGGAGCAAATGAGTTCCTGATAGTTGAAAACTTGTTTCCAAATTTTCTAAAATAGGTTTGCAATTTAGAAAACAAAAGGTATTGAGAGCCCTATCTTTTTTCTCTTATCTTTCCATTTGATTTGGTCCCCTTTGTTTGTTTTTTTCCTGTGATGTGTGCATTTTTGGGTAATTCTCTGTCATTTCCTTCCCTTTCCCTTATCTCTCTCTGCAGTTCTCTCTCTCTTCCTCTCTATCCCTCTCCCCCTCTCCCTCCCCTCGGTAATTTATTTGCAGGCGGGTTGTCTCTTTGATTTACTGTCTCTCTCCTCGGTAGGATTATGATAAATGGATTGTATGGCTTCATCTGAGCTTGTCCAACATCACGTACCCACGCTGGGTCAAGTCCCTTTGGAGCCTGGAAATCGAGGGGAGATGCTGGGGCTGGAGGTGGAGTGAGAGTTGTCAACAGGACTTGGTCCATATGGTCCTGACTTTCCATCACCTCCTGAACTTTTTTTGGCTGAGATTTCGGTTTGGGCTTTTCTCTTGCCGCGCATGTGTATGAATGCATGGAGGCTTGCAAAAATGGAAGCGGGTATTTGATTGGGTGCTTTCAGGCACAGCAACCAGCATATTTCAATTTAGTGTATCCCAATGTGGGGAGTGTTTGCCACTTGCAATTAGAGCGTTTCATCCCGTGGCACAGCAGGCAGCGCTTTATTGATAAAGTTGTTCTGTAGTTGCTGAGCAAACACCCCCAAATCTGAGCTTCATTAAGTTATTGCCTGCCCTGCTGCGATGCATCTTCATTGCACGCTGAAATCCATGGCATTGACGGGGGATCCCGGAGGAGGCCAGGACTGTGCTGTGCAGCCACAGCTTAATGCATCCCATCACAAATTGACACAGCACACTTCTCCTCGCCTGATATGTAGAAATTCCTTCCCTTTCCAGCTGGAAGTGAGGGGTTTTTTGGCCACCACAGATCTCCTCATGCTGGCAGTGGCTGGGATATCTTTGCAGAGCAGGCTCGGCTGCTCCTCTCTCCTGAGAGGTTCGCACAGACCCTTAAAATGCAGGAAGGCAATATTTTGTGTTGACTTGTTGTTGTTTAGCGCATCCTCCCCCTCCGTGGCTGGGTTTGTTACTCGGTGGGTAATCCTTCATAACGAACCCGCGGGAGATTGATGGGGAGAGCTCGTTATGCACTTCCAGAGCTGTTGCACCGTCGTTGTGTAGCAGCAAAATGCACCATTAAAGGCAGAGAGCCCTGGGAATGATGAGACGTAATTAGTTGTTGCTGTAATATTTTTGATTGAAAGCGCAGAGATGCTGGAAGCGGCTTGGGGAAGTCGGTGCTCTCAGGATGCTGTGAAGAGCAGCAGCTCCTGTCAGAGGGGAGAGGCTGATCCTGCTCGTACCTTTGCTGCTGCTCCTGTGCTGTAATTAAAGCATCTGGGAGATGCCACAGCGTTCCTGCTGTGCAGCCGCTGGCTCTGGCACGGCAGCTCTCCCCTCACAGCTCCAAGCAGGAACCAAATGGGGAGTCCTCCAGCAGAAGGGACATTTTGGGTGGGACATGCCTCCAGCAGCTCACTGCCTTATTCCTTGTGGCAGTGGTATGGATCTTAATCCCTGTGGCAGAGCTGTATGGATTTTGTGTTCTTGCTTTTTCCCAGCTTAGTCTAAATTTCAGGATATATTAAAAACTTGCACAGGCTGTGGTTAGAAGTCTGGTCATAGAGAGGAACCTGGAATTACTCCAGAAACTTCCTGGTGTGTGCTTGAATGCTTTCATGGAATCATAGAATCCCAGAATGGTTTGGGTTGGAAGGACCTTAAAGCTCCTATTGTTCCACTCCCGGTCATGGGCAGGGACGCCTTCCACTAGCCCAGGTTGATCCAAGCCTCATCCAACCTGGCCTTCGACACTTTCAGGGATGGGGCAGCCACAGCTTCTCTGGGCACCCTGTGCCAGGGCCTCACCTCCCTCCCAGGGAAGAATTTCTTCCCAATATCCAACATAAATGTACTCTCTGTCTGTGGGAAGCCATTCCTCCTTGTCCTGTCACTCCATGCCCTTTTCCACAGTTCCTCTTCAGCTCTCTTGGAGCCCCTTTCTGTACTGAAACACCAATATATGACAGCCTTCTCTTCTCCAGGCTGAACAATCCCAGTTCTCTCAGCCTTAACTCATAGCAGAGCTGCTCCATCCCTCTGGGTATCCTCTTGGCCTCCTCTGGACTCCCTCCAACAGCCCCATGTCGTTGCAGAGCTGGACACAGTGCTGCAGGTGAGATCTCTTCAGCGTGGAGTGGAGGATAAATTAACCCATGGGAACAGTGAGAATTATATTCTGATTATTCTGCAGCACCCGTGGGTCTTTCCTTCCACTGGCATGGAGAGGTGTGATGCACACCACGAGTGTATGGAGTGGTGATGATGGAAGCCATGGTGCCGCCTGCACGTGGACATGGCTTGAAGTCACGACAGCCCTGGGAGGGCAGAGCTTGTGATACCATAGCAGTTAATGTTATTTAGCATTAGGCTTGAGAATAAAGTGTCTTGGCTCTGTTTCCCTGTCATTCCCTTTCCCTGGTAATGTCACCAAACTTGGACAGAAGCTTCCCAAGCTGTGCATTTGCCTTGGGCTGATTTTGCTGAAGCTCTCAGAAGGGAAGGAAGAGGTAGGAAGCAAGCTTGGCATTTATGAGCGTGAAATAGAGGGGAAAATATAGTACTTTCCTTATTGCTATTGTTCCCCTTCAGAAAGCTATGCTGTGGGGCTGGATTGGTGCCCAGGGATGTGCTCTGGGGCTGGATTTTGTGCTGACCCTGTTGACACTTACTGAGGATGAGTCTCTGAGGATCCCACCTGTGGAGCATCCTTTTCCCCCCTGACTGAGCCCGGTGTGTCCTACCCCACCCCTCACTCACGTCTCCTCTCCCTCCAAAGGCTCAGCTATCAGCACCCACCTCCCTGCTCCCCACGTATCTTGGGGGGCTTATTTCCAGCAGCTGGCATCTTTTCCAAATCTCCCTCTCCCCATCTGTTGTTATCAAGCCTCCTCTCTCCTTATTTTGCTTAATTTCTATCTTTTTCCTCTTGGTTGTCTTAGACAAGCCTGTGTCTCTCTACATATGCCCAAGCATTTGCTTTCGAGTGCCTTAGGCTGGTTCCTGGCGTTATCTTCTTGCAGGAGGGAGAGAGCTGCTGTTCCTTGCTTCGGGAGAGGGACCCGAGGCAGTTTCCGAGGAGTGATGCACTTGCAGAAGTGTCTTTGTGGCCTCTCTGAGCAGAAAATTTGTTGTTGTATCTCTTTCTTTCCAGATAAGAGCGTCAAATTAGATCAGGTTCGGTTAGTTTGGGTTGGCCCTCTCCCTTTGTGTGTCTCTGCCTGCAGCCATACCCCGTCCCCTTCTAGGTAAAAGCGACACCTTGTCGTGGCATGATCGGCAAGAACCTGCCCTTGGGAGGTCTGAAATACGGGTTTCAGGCTGGGAATTTCGGGAAATAAGTTCTGCTTCATTTTGGACAGTTCAGAAAGGTTTTTCTGAAAGAGGCTTCAATCCTGCGGGAGGAGTGGTTGGCAAGACGGCATCAGCTGGTATGAGATGAAGGCTATTCTCGCCCAAATAACTTATTTTTTCCTTGCTGTTGGAAGGATGCCAGCCCATCCTTCACTCCTCCGAGGCGCAGCTTATCCTGCCGCAGGCGTCGTCTCTGCCCAGGTTTGCCCAGGAGGGTGTGGGGAGCCCGGGACAGCCGCGAGTCCTCCCTGCCTGGATCACACGAGTGCCATCCCAGATGGATGCGCTGCTCGGCACAGGGAAGCTGGTGCATTCTAATTGCTGGCATCTTTACTTGTTACGAGTGTAATTGTGAGTAGACGTTTGTTTTTGTATTGATAATTAGGGACTGGAACAGATGGCGAAGGCTTAGTTTAAAGTAATGTGTCCATTAAAGAAAATCTACTGTATACAGCTGAAGATTCTTCACTCCAAGAGAGCTCAGCTCTCGGTAGCAGAGCTCCTCTCTCCCTAATGAGGAGTTGGGCCATCACAGCCTGGCCAGCAGAGCCTCTGATCCCAGAGACTTCTCCCAACGAACGTGTTGAGCTCCCTCCTGATGACAGAGCATCCCCAGGTGTCCGCTGTGCCCAGGTGGGCAGGTGTGCAGGGAAATGCTGGAGGAGCGTGCCTGGGCAGGGGAGGGGGTGGCAGTGTCTTGGGCACAGAGCCTGGGGTGGTGGGGCTGCTTGATGCAGGTGACAGGTGACACGGTTCTCTCGACGTGGCCAATGATGCTGTGCTGGATGTCAGAGGCACAGGGAAAGGATGTTCCCCTGGGGCTTTAATTAATGCCCTGTGCCAATTAACGAGGACTGGTCCTCGTGGAATGGCGAGGCAGGTGGGAGGGGAGGTGCAAGGTGTCCATGTGGCTTCTCTACTCATTAGGGCTGCTCAGGCACTGATCTGCACTAATCCCCTCGTTAGCAGCATTCCCTGCCTGTCCTCCTTGCCCAATCCCAAGTGATGGATAGGTGGGGGATTGATCCTCTGTCCCCTGGCCTGTAGGGATATTTTGCAGATGTGGGTGCTGGGATCTCTGTCTTGTTCCCCATTTATCTGCGAGGATTTGGGATCTACGAACCCTCTCCTGTTGAAGGAGGGTGCTCAGCAGCCATAGCCCTGAGCAGCCCAGCCATAAATGCCCTACCAAGGTCATAGTGTCACTTTTTCCTCCCAGAAAATGAAGTAAAAGCCAAGGTTTCCTCCAAGAGGAAATAGGAGAGGTCAATAGGAAGTTGCTGAGCCATGTCCTTCTGATGCCAGTGCCTCTGCAGTGACAGGGCTGGGTGAACTCAGCAGGAATTTGAACTCAAAGAGGGGATTTAACCATCTTATTGTGTTAAAAAAAAAAAACCCTCCCAGATTAACCATTTTGCCAGTTTATGGATCTTCTTGTCTATGCAGTGCCCTTGGGAGATAGGACAGGATCCTTTGCAAATTCCATTGCATTTCCTTTGTTTTGCAAATTGCTTTGGGAACATGGAGCCGTGGAAATGCAAGTGTTCTTCACAAAAATGGGATCTGGTATTCAGCAAGCCAATAATTACACACTTGAGAGAGACATGGATTATTTGTTTCAGAGTTGCTCAAGCCCGGGTGCTTGGTGGTGTTCAAGCACCCCAACTATCAGAGCTTTTTACTATTTATACATTTTAGCAATAAAAAAAATTAGCATTTATTGGCTACAACATTCTCTTATTAATTAATATCCTGTCTTCTGTTGGTTAATGACTGTCTTGTTTCTCATGCTAGTTAGTCCACATGCTCAGTGTTTCTCTTCTTTTGGGTTAGTGGCCTGTGAGTCGATGGTCATGATCTGCCCCTGCTGGAATTGCCTTTTACCCATCAGAGCCGATTTCAGCACAATTGCTGAAATTATTTATTAGTTTCTTCCTTATTTTGGGGGTTCTGCCGAATGTCCTTGTGGCCTCTAAGTTCTGCATTCTGTGTGCCCAGTGGCACATCACACACATCCTTCTTCCCCATCCTTCTCCCCTAGGACTGAGATCATTGAAACATGTAGAGCCCTAGACCTCAACAAGGCAATTCTACCAACAAGGAATTTCTCTTTCCAACACCTGGACACCACTTAGAGCTTGTGAGCTGCTGTTTCACGGGTGAAACCTCCTTTCTTGTGGATTACACTTGAAAGTTACAAAGATCAAACATTAATGAGCATCCTTTCTTAAGAAAATTTTACATAATCCACATTTTGCATCACAAGCTCTGCATGGTGGTGGAAACTTCTTAAATGTGACCCCCCTGGCCACAGGCCACAGAATCACCTAGGGACTCTAGAAACATCCAAAAAAGCTTCTCTGTGGTTCCTTTCCATTTATTCATTTATTGTTAATTAATTTCTCTATTTAGTGAGTTATCTTGAGGTCATCTTCAGCATTGCTGCTGCGCCTTCCTGCTTTCCTTCTGGAATGTGGAGCTTTGGGGAGGAGCTCGAGAGGAGGGAAGGGCTGAGGCTTTGGGAGGGGTCCTGGTGAGTGTCATCTGGGAGCAGAGCTGGTCCTCGTGTGCTGCTGTCCCACAGGGTGGCTGTGCTTTATCAAAAGTACATTCCTCTGTCAAAGCCCAGGGAAGGAAGCTGGAAGTGTGTGGAACAGGAAAGGAGATGATGGAGTGAAAAGCCTTTCTGAATAAACCTTTGGAAGAAGTGCCCTTCCTGTAATGGAGCCTGTCCTTATTTATCACAGAGGGTTGATGAGCCAGCTTGGGTCCCAGCCTGGCCATGGTCCTCGTGTCTCCCTGTTCTCCTCTGTGTGGCACAAGCACACCCTGTTTGCTTTGGGGGAGAGCACCAGGTGTTTTAGGGGCTCTCAGAGCATCCATCCCTCGCCATGCAGCCCACTGGCAGGGGGCACTGGAAGATGTTTGCATGGCCTGTCCCTTCCACCTCCACATCCATTTATGCTTCTACACATCTTCCTGCTCATTTAAAGGGCTATTTCAAGGATTAATGGCTGCTTAATTAGGGGCTGGGATGTTTGGAAGGGAAGGAAGGCATGGAGGTGGTGGGAAGGTGAAGGATGGTGAGAGCAGAAACTTGCTGGAGATCTGGAGCATAAACCCCTGGCCCCCTTGACAGGACAAGGGGGAATGGCTTCCCACTGCCAGAGGGAAGGGTTAGATGGGATACTGGGAAGAAATCCTTCCTTGTGAGGATGACAGAGCCCTGGCACAGCTTCCCAGAGAAGCTGTGGCTGCCCCTGGGCACCTGGAAGTGTCCAAGGCCAGGCTGGACAGGGCTTGGAGCAACCTGGGATAGTGGAAGGTGTCCCTGCCCATGGCAGGGGCTGGAATGGGGTGAGCTTTAAGGTTCTTTCCAATCCAAATCATTCCTGGTTTCCATGATTCAAAGCTGGAGAGGAATTGGAGCTGGGATATTTAATTTTTAGCTGCCTTCTGCCAAATGGAAAATGACCAAAACTATAAAGTGACGTGTGACAGCGTGAAGGTCACCACGCTTTTCTGTTTCCTATGTGGAGCAGGAGTGAAACATCTCCTCTCCGAGGGCACTGTGAGCAGGAACAGCCTGGCACTGTGCAAAGCAGGGGGCTGTGGGCTTTGGACGCCTCTGGCTGTGCCAGGGCAGCATCCTGGGGCCTTTGGGGTGCATTGGGGGTGCAGAAGCTTTTCCAGCTTCCAGCCACTTTTCACTCCATGCCTTGCTGTCCCTGCCCTGGGGCCACACTCACCCCTGGGAGGGGTTTTAGGAGCGTTTATCACTGGTGTCAGGGTGGGGAGTTCCTGGTTAGGCTTCTCCAGCTCTGCATCCTGGAGCGGCCGGCAAAGGGAGGGGTTGGAAGATTAATCGGAGTCTTGTTTCCCGCTTGTGATTGCTGGAGCAGCCGTGGAGAGATTAAAAGCAGCAGCCTGGCAGCAGCACAGATTCCTGGACTGATTTTTATTTCCTGACCTTTATTTCTCTGGTTGCACCCCTTTTCCTGGCACTGCTGTGAGTACCTGGGAGCAATCAGGAAAGGGGAGGGATTGGGGATGCTCAGTTCTGCCAGTTGCCCATGGCACATCTCCTCCTCCTGTTTGGTCGGGATGCAGGAATTGAGGCAATTAATCTGCATGTCTGCTTGCTGCAAACAAATAAATAAAACCTGGAAGGTTTTCCCCATCTGTTTCTTTATGGTGTCGCTCTTGCTATTATTCTTGTTGTGTTTTGTTGTTTTGGTTTATTTTTTAGTGTCTAAAAGTAGGAAATGATGTGACTCTGAAATACAGCATCTTTTGATTTTTATTGTTTTTTGGTGTTGGTGGTATTATTTTCCTTTCCTGGGTAGGGGAGGGTCAGAGCTGGCAGTGTGAGCTGAGTTCAGGCCATGACTCCTTGCAAAGAGTCCTGTCCCACACCATTTGCTCCAGAGCTAAACTGCCTTGAGTCCATTAGGGCAGCTGCTGTTGATTCCTGAGTTCCCCAAGGATCAGGTGCATGCTCTGGGAAAGCAACTGAATGTTTTCCCATGTCTCTGTGCTCATAAAGTAATGGAACACTTCGGGAATAACTAGTTTACTTACCTTTCCTTTTGTTTCCTCAGAAACTTTGATGGATACGCGGACGGCGACGGCCGAGCTGGGCTGGACTGCCAACCCACCTTCAGGGGTAAGTTCCACTTGTCCACCTGACCCTTATGGGGTCTAGGGGGGGTCCATGCTTGTTACCCCACTATTTGTAGGGGTGAAGTGCTGGTGGGAAGCCAGAGGAGTCACAGTGGCAACAGCAGTGCCCTGTAGGGCTGGTGCGGAGTGCCAGGGCATGGCTGAGCCAGGCTGAGCATCCTTCCCCGAGCCAATACTGGGGCCTTGGTGAAGATGGAGCTTGTCTCCATCTCCATGCTGTCTCCCTCATGAAGGGTTCAGCCCCATCACTGCTCTCCATCACCCTGCTCGTGCCTTCCCTCTCCCTGTGCCAAAAGGCTTGTAATTAGGAAACATTAGCAGGCTCCAAACAGCTTTCATACCTGGAACATCATCCATAATTGCACTCGGCAGTGCTCTTCCTTGGCTATTAATGTCACTTTTATGAAGTAATGAGGAACCAAACACCCTGAGGCACTTAAAACATCTTTTTTATATAATATGAGCCTTTGAGGAATGGAAGCATAAAATAACCTGACTCACATTCTCCTGGCAGAAAAAGTGAGAGATGGAGCTGCAGGTGGGAGGGGATGTGAGCTGATGGATGGGCACCACGGTGGGACAGGCAGGCTGGGAGCAGCAGCAAGGCCTGTCCCTGGAGACTCCAGGATGTGGCACCAGAGGGGAAAGGAGCCAGGCTGCATCCTTGATCGGGTGTCACTGGCTTGGCCAAATCTTCAAAATAAATTATTTTGCAAACCATCACCAAAGCTGGGCCACACCTGCAGCAGGCATGAAATCCACTCCAGACATGTCAAAACCCCTTGAATTGGGGTATTTTGCTATTGAATTGCTTTGGAAAAATTCTGGGCCCAGATAAATTGCTGGAAAAATGCAGGAGGGGCACGTGCAGGTGATGGAGACAGGATATAAATAGCTGCCTGCAGCTGCTGTCACTGAAAGCCTGTGTGAGGCAGGCGGGGGGCTTGTGTTGTAAGGCACGGTGGTCTCACCCTCTGCAGAGCAGCACAGTAAAACCCTTCCCCAGCCCTACCCCTGCATCCCACCGTGTGCATCCCTCTGTGCCTCCCTGCAGCCATCCAATTCTCACTCCTCTGAGAGTTCCTGAGGAGGCTTCTGCTTTACAGGAGTGTGTATTAAATCTTCCACCAAGTATTTAAAATGCCAAGTCTTTTATCTAGAATCATGGAATCACATTATCCTTTAGGTTTGAAAAACCCTCTCACACCATCAAGTCCAACCATTAACCCAGCACTGCCAAAACCACCACTGATCCATGCTCCCATGTGCCACAAAATCTGTATGGACAGATTTTAAATCCCTCCAGGAATGGGGACTCCACCACTGCCCTGGGCAGCTGTAACAGAGCTGGACACCCCTTTCTGGGAAGGAATTTTCCCCAATATCCAATCTGAACCTCTCCTGGCACAGCTGGAGGCCATTTCCTCTTCTGCTGTCCCTGTTCCCTGGGAGCAGATCCTGACCCTCCCCAGCTGTCCCCTCCTGTCAGGGAGTTGTGCAGAGCCAGAAGGTTCCCCCTGAGCCTCCTTTTCTCCAGGCTCAGCCCCTTTCCCAGCTCCCTCAGCCTCTCCTGGTGCCCCAGACACTTCCCCAGCTCTGTTCCCTTCCCTGGACACACTCCAGCCCCTCAGTGTCCTTTTTGTCATGAGGGGCCCAGAACTGTACACAGGACTGGAGGTGCCCCAGCAGTGCCCAGCACAGGGGGTGGTCACTGTCCTAGTCCTGCTGGTCACACTATTCCTGACAGGATGAGAGGCTGCTGGGTATCAGCTCCTTCTCTGAGGCTGCTCCCATCTCTCTTGGGGCTGGAGGCACAGGGATTTGATGAGCCACCTCTCCTGACCCTGAGTTGCCATTGGCATGGGCTCTGTGCAGGCTTTGGGTCCCTTTTGGATCCCTTTGGGTGGTGGCTCCCCATGGTATGCTGAGCTCCCAGAGGGGCTCTTTACCCCAGCTCACAGCCCTGGCCCAGGCTTGGGATGGGGGCTGTTGATGTTCATGTTGGGGCCTGATACCAGCCAGGCTGCAGGGGCTGTGGTCTCCCAGGATGGGCTGTTGCAGGATGTGGACTCTCCTCCTCTTCCTGATGGACGTGCTTTAAATCTTAGTGGAGACATAGAACAACATTGACTTAATCCCCAGCTCCCTGTGAATTATTTAGTAGTATCTCATCAAAATGATGCATTTGTTGCTGTTAGAGCAGTGGTGGCAGCAGCTGCTGGCACTGTAGGTCCTTCCAGCCACAGGGACCTGCTGCTCCCAGTGCCCACTGCCAGCAGTGCTCAACCCAAAGGATGCACAAGGCAGTGCCAGGATCTGGCCCTGGCCTCTTCTGATGGTTTTCCAAGGGCATTTCATATTCCTAAATGAAACCTTGAGGTGCAGCAGAGTTTTTTGGCAGGTTTAGGCTCTGAGTTTTGAGACTATGAGGTTTTCGAGGATAAAAAGAAGGATTCCTGTAGTAAAGACAGTGGAGCCGTGGGGCTGGTGTCAAAGCTCGTTGTCTGGCCTTAATTGGAGGCAGGGCTGTAATGCAAAGCCCAGGTGGGAGCAGCAAACGATGGCAACTCCCTTGGTCAGGGAGAATTGTACAGCTCCTGCTCTGCAAAAGTGTCTGGTAATGAAGGGGAGCTGAATCCCCATGCCTTGTGCATTGGGGAGAGGGGCTTTTGCAGCACTTTCCTGGCATGGGATGAGAAGGAAGAACACTGAACTGGGTAAGGGAGGCTTTATTGCTGGTTTGGTAACCGTGGCTTAACAACAATGTGCAGCCTTGAGTTCTGATCTAGGCTTAAGTGTAGCAGAGCTGAGTAGGTGGGCCTGGGAGTGAATGTGCTGCTGCACTTGTTGGCAGCGTGAAGAGGACCCTGCTTTGAAAATAAAACAAAAACTTGTATTTTGTTACATCAGGGCTGTAGTTCACTGGAGGGAAGCTTAGGGATGAGTTGGAAAATGTCATTGTTCAATGGAAAAGGGAAGAGGGGAAAAATCTGTGGGGTTTCAGGGCTGGCTGTGGTGCATCAGCTTGTCAGGACTCAGTGTGACAGGGCAGGGTGGCATCACCCGTTGTACCCTGTGTAAACACAAGCATGAACGCTGCTGCAGCATCGCTTCTGGAAATTATCCCTGATACTGAGGGAGCTGCTTGGAGATTGCCATATGAATAATGCTGTTATGAGGAGACTGTAAACATGGATTAGTTAAAATGAATGGATTATGAGGTTGTAAATCTGTCTGTAGGACTCTAATGCCATCATAGACTATTCACAGTTTGCCGCTATCCCTTAATTGAAATTGTAGCCTGGATTATATTAATGCCCTTCTATAAATCGAATTGCGAATCTATATTCCCTCTCTCCACAGCAGTAATGTTTTATTTAGTTGGTTTTCTTTGCCGGGGGAAATGATCCCGTTGTGCCGGGAGCTTGGGGTCAGGCTTGCTCTCCAGCCCACGCACTGGCTCAGGCTTTAATGAAGCTGTAGCCTCATGTGCTGCCTTCCCTCCTGCCTCCAGATGCCTGGGCCATCTTTCTTCCCATTTTTACATCGTCTCAGGGCAGATAAGGCAGTTGCCTCCATGGAAAAGACAGTTTAGCATCAATGGGGAGAGGCATGGAGGGGTAAGAGGATGAGGATTTCTTCTGGTCCTGGCCTGGTTGATGTTCGTGCATGTGCATCACATTGCGTACCCATAACCACATTCCTTATCCCCTTTGGAGCTTTGGGATTGTTCTCTCAGCCCTGCCCTGTGCAGGGTGAGCAGCCATCACCTGTCCCTCTTCCTGCTTCTCACCACTCGTCCCTGCTCCTTTCTGCAGTGGGAAGAAGTCAGCGGCTACGACGAGAACCTCAACACCATCCGTACGTACCAGGTGTGCAACGTCTTCGAGCCCAACCAGAACAACTGGCTCCTCACCACCTTCATCAACCGGCGCGGGGCTCACCGCATCTACACCGAGATGCGCTTCACTGTGCGGGACTGCAGCAGCCTCCCCAACGTCCCCGGCTCCTGCAAGGAGACCTTCAACCTCTACTACTACGAGACAGACTCTGTCATTGCCACCAAGAAGTCTGCCTTCTGGACGGAGGCACCCTACCTCAAAGTGGACACCATCGCTGCTGACGAGAGCTTCTCGCAGGTGGACTTTGGGGGCCGGCTGATGAAGGTGAACACGGAAGTGAGAAGTTTCGGGCCCCTGACCCGCAATGGCTTTTACCTGGCTTTCCAGGACTACGGGGCTTGCATGTCTCTGCTGTCTGTCAGGGTCTTCTTCAAGAAGTGCCCCAGCGTGGTGCAGAACTTCGCCATCTTCCCGGAGACCATGACGGGTGCGGAGAGCACGTCTCTGGTGACGGCGCGCGGCACCTGCATCCCCAACGCCGAGGAGGTGGACGTGCCCATCAAGCTGTACTGCAACGGCGACGGCGAGTGGATGGTGCCCATCGGCCGCTGCACCTGCAAGGCTGGCTACGAGCCCGAGAACAACGTGGCTTGCAGAGGTAAGGCTGGCTTTGGGCAACAAGCCCTTTGTGTTTGTTTTAGGGTAAAACGTTTGTCCCCAAGCAGTTTTGTGTGGTTTTGCTCTGGGGAGCAGTGGCCAGCCTGTGGTTTTTCAGTGTGCTCTGGTCAGTGGCCAGACCTGGTGAGCAGCGTGGTGAGGGTGTGGGTGCCGGTGCTGCTGCCACCTTTCTGGAAGTCACCTCTGTGATGTGGTGCCTTCAAAGTGCTGTGCTCGCCAGCCAGGCTCTTTCATCTGCCTCGTTATTTCCCTGACAGAGCCGGGCAGCTGCCGTCGGGCCTGGCTGCCGTGGGGCTGCTCTGATTCTCGGTGTTAATTGGAATTGTTGTGCTGGTTTTTGGGTTCCCCAGCCACGCTGCCAGCTTGCTGCTGCCTGCTGGAGCCCTGCAGTGTGAGGTTATAAATAGGGAAACAGAGCTCACTGCTTTTCATCTCGTTTTGCCCTTGTGGTGAATATTTCCCAAATACCATTGGAGCATTGTTTTTTGTTTTTTTTAATTGGCTGGCCTTTCCTGCTCTCCCAGATTAAGGTATTGGTTTTACATGCTGCATAGAAGGAGGGGAAAGGAGAGGACTTTTTGCTCACCCTGTTTTATCACTTCTAAATAGCTTCTAGCAGGTCAACACCACCAGGATAAGGAAGGGTTGGGAAGAAGGAGAAGGTCAAACTGCTTAAGGGCTGGTTTGGCAGGTTGTGATGGGAAGAGGTTCTTGGATCTCTTTTGGTGCAGATGGGGGAATGTGTGTACCACCAGGCTTGGCTAGGATGCTCCTTGGGGAGTCCCTCAAGGTGTTCCTTTCCACTTGAACTCTGGATATCTGGATTCAGGCTATGGGGAAGCTTGTTTGATTGTTTGTTCTAAACCTGGGATTTTGTGTAGGTTTTCACCATGCAAAGCCTCATTCCTACCTGGCCAAGGTGGGGGTGGTGACACCTTCCTGTGCCAGGGCTCTGACTACCAGGAAACCCCCAGAATCCTTTCTCAAACAGCATGGCTGGGGGATTCCTATGAGTTTTGTGGTTGTAGGGTGTTTTTGTTCCTACCAGGAGATTGCTGTGAGGAGCTGAAGTGCTCAGTCAGAGGGAGGGCTCTCTGCAAGCCGAGTGTTCCTGGCGAGACGTTCCTCTGCTATTGAACCAACACACAGAAAGTACACATGGTTATATGGCAAAATGACATTTCTCATCATTTGAAAACAAATACTAATTTTAGCTAAACACTGGAATGGGAAAGTAATGTCACTTTGCCAGAAATGGAGGAAAACAGTGACAATGTAAAACTGTGGGCTTTGGTTGTGTATACCTTTCTGCCAGCTGGATGAAGGTGGGGTCTTGAGTGCTCCTGACCCTTGGGAGAACCATGATGCTTCTTCTCAATGCTTGGGGAAGGGCAGAGGATTGACAACAGCAGGATGAGAAGCGTGGGAGCAAACCTGCTGAGGGTGGGGGTTAGACCCATCTCCATGGCTTTTTTAATTTCCTTTCCTTGTGCAAACTCTACCAGGGTTGTGAAATGTTCATGCTGTCAAAGCTCCAACAGGCAGACCCCAGGAAATTAGGGATTTGTTGGGTTTTCTGTGCCCTGTTGCCTGTCTCCAGCTGTACTCCCACTCCTTAGCACTGATCCCCAAGGAGAAACTGCTGAGCTCCTGGTGAGCTCATGGGGAGTGTGCTTTATATTCAGACTCCTTGAGGCAAAGATTAGGGATCCTGGCAGCTCCAGGGAGTAGAAATACCCTTTACAGATTGACTGGCAGTTTGTATGATCCTGAAAGGCACCAGAGTACGTGGTGGGCACAGGGCAAGCGGGTGTTAAATGGCACCAGGCTCATCTGTGATGACAGGAATGTGCTGTTTGATGATTCCATGGGTGCTGCTGAGATGCTGTCTGTGGAGGAGAGCTCTGATGGCTGCCTTTCCCAGTCCTGTTGAGTATTTTCCAGTTCCCACGTCAGGAGGGCAGAGAAGAGGTTGGGATGGCACAAGACCTGTGTGTCTGAAGGTCCTCCTTAATGCTGCTGAGGAACCCAAATCCAGTATATCCCCCATCCCCTTGAGGTTCACTAAAACACCCCCTAAAAGCTTGATCCAGGGTTAACATCAGGAATTTTGGAAAATTACCTGCGTTTGAATAAAAATCTGACCTTGGGCTGGGCTCTGGCTCCCTGGTAGTTCATTGGCCATCAAGTTCCTCCTTGTATCTCCATGGACCTTGGAGCTGGCAAGGGAAGATCTAAGCCCACTGCTTCATGAAGGTTGGTGGGCAGGAGGTGGCACATGGCAAAGTTTAGAAATAGAAATGCCTTGGTTTTCTGTGTGGCTTTGTTTCTCAGAAGGGGTTGTATTCCTCTGCCTGGCAGGGAAGCTGCTGGGATTGCACCCTGGCTCCTGGGAAGCACACACTCCTGACATCTGCTCCAAGCCTTCATCAGCCTGAGTTGAGACACTTAACAAGCCTGTAGGAATTGTCACCAAGGAAAAAAAACCAAAAAAAGAAAATCCCTCAGTATTTGAAGGCTGAAAAAATAGGCTTAATTCCTGCGTGGTGGGGAAAAAGATAGCGTTGGATTGCTCAGCTCCCCCAGCTCTGTCTCATCCCTCAGTCCCCTGGGAAGGAGGCTGTGCCTGTCGTGGGGCCATTAGACCAGAGTGGGTTCGTGCTGACACTGGAGCTTGGGCCACTCCGGCTTTCATTAATACCAGCTTTTAGTGGCACTTACAGCTCGAGGGATGCACGGGCACAACTTCATCTTTGTTGAGGGTACTCAGAGCCCTGAGGAGATTATCCTCATGTTTTGGGGTCAGAGGGATGGGGGGCTGCTCCCACCACTGTGCCAGGATGGGCGTGGGGCAGAGGGGGATTGTCTTTGTGCATCAGCCCCGTTGTTTGTTCCCATCCCAGGCTGCTTTGGCACAGCCTCCCTGGCGCAGCTCTAGCTGTATGCCAAAGCCCAGTGGAGTGTCCACCCTATCCCCTGGGACACCCTGTGCCCCTGGGGGCGGTGGGTCAGGGTGGGAGGGAGGCTGTGCCTGAATCCCAAATGAATAATTCATTTGGCGTGTGAGAGAGCCCACGCTCTCCTCGGGCTGATATTAAATCCATTCGTCTTGCTCTGCCCCGTCCCTCAGCCCTGCTTTATGGCTTCCTTGTGTGGTCAAGGGACAATGCATCATCGTGCTGGGGAAGAGGTGGGAGGGAAGGTGGCAGCCGGGATCACTGGGAGGTGGGGGAAACCTTGGATGAGTATGCTGGGTGGATTTTGCTTTTTCTCCTCAAGGAACATTGTTAAATCCTTTCTCTCCTGGTGTTTGAAACCTGATGACGGCAAAAGAACCCCTCGCTAGATTGTTGGCAGTTGTGTCTCTTGGCTTTCATCCCTTTTGACTTTGAGGACTGAGCACTGTATTTCTGTCTGCTGGAATCACGCTGGCTTTCTCTCTGACCTTCCCAGTGCCGGGCACTAACTCGGCTACACGGAGAAGGAAAAAGTCTGGGACTGAACTGGCTTTGTGCTGAATTTCTATGTTGTATTTATAAACTCAGGAAGAAGGGGTGAGAGAGCAGTCCTGCTGTTTCCTGGCCTTGTCTCACTTTCAGTTTTCCCCTCCTGGCAAATTCCTGTGCTGGCGCGTTCGGGAGCCTCCAATCTGCTGGCCTGTCTGCTACAGCAGCTGGAAATCTGACCTGGCAGGGGGAAAAATCAAAATAAACCCCACAAAACAAGAGCAAAGCTGGGCTGTATTGCCTGCGATGCAAAGGCTGCTCACCAAGCAGCTTTGCTTCCCGGCATCCCTGCCTTTCCACGCATCAGCCGCTCCCCTATCCCGTCTCCAGCCAGGTCCCCCCATCCCTCCTCACCTGCTGATCCGTGTGCCGGGCTCTGTGTGGGTTTATCCTCATCCCCTTCATCCCTTTGATTTCTCTGTCTCCTTTCTGTGTTCGTTCTTCCCTTCTGCCTTTTGTGTGGAGGAATGGATTGGGGAAAGGAGCAGCGGGAGGGGCACGTCTGACCTTGAATGTTGAAGAGTGAGCAGCTCCATGCTGGTTCCCCTGTTATCCTCCCCCCCTGCCGAGCAGCCCTGGTGATAATTATTGATTTCCTCTACTTATCCATCACAGAAGATTGGAAACAATGTGATTTATAAAGTGATTTTTTAAATAATTGTGAACATTTTGCAATTAGTAGTAGAACAATTTGCTATCATTTAAAACAAGGGAATTGTCAAGTTTTCCCAATGAAGTTGTTGCTTGTGTTGAGAAGTGGGAATTTTTGGTCTCTGGCTGTGCCCTTGCCTGCCTTTCCCCTGCTCCATGGTCCAGCTTGGTGCCCCTGCACCATTTTGGGGCACCCAGGAGAGGTTTTTTTGGGCGTTGAAGGTGATGTTGGTTTTGTCCCATGGGTGAATGGCAGCAAGGGACGCATGGGGACACAGGACCCTGCTCCCCTTTAGTGTATCTATCCCATCCCAGTGTGCTGCATCCCAGTTGCCCAGCATGGGGCAGGGTCAGCACACCAGGCATTGGCAGGGGCTTTTAAGAATGGCTTAATTTTTAATTTTTTTCTCTAATCTGGTGGTCCGTGCACTTCATCTTCTTTTAAGCCTCTGTGCTGACCTCTCTCCTCCCCACCACTCCAGCATCTCATTCCAGCTTACCTGGAATCACCTACAAGTGATTTTTTTTTTTTGAGATTTTATCCTCTAAAACAGGAGGGGAAAAACAGAGGTAAAAAGAAAGTGCTTGCCCTGCTCTTCTCTCCTTCCACCTGCCCTTGGATTTGGTTTAGCAGGGCACAGGATGGGGACAGCAGCATCCCAGAGTGGGCCAGGTAGAACAAGGGCTGGGGACAAAAAAATAAATATTTGGTCTTAAAAACCATCAGCAGTTCCTCAAGCTCTTTCCTGAGGACCAGGTTTAGGTGAACTGGTTTGTTCCCAAACCTTTCCAAACCTGTAGACAAACAGCTGATGCACACTGGGGTCTCTGCCTGGCAGCTGGGTAGAAAGGAGTGTCTGTGACTGATGCTCCTGATGATTGAAGTGTTTTTTTCAGGGATAATGTTTCCCTGTGGGATGGAATTGGTATTTCAAGCTTTCCCCCTACCCAGCATCCCATGGCTGGGCAATGTCAGCACACTGGGGCTGTGGATCCTCCTCCCCATGCATTACTGTGCCTCTGCTCCCTGGGGCTTGGGCACCTGTGACACACTACCCCAATAACCAGCCCAAAAGCTGCTTTTACACCCAAATCAGGGCAGCTGGGGCACTTTCTAGATGTTCAGGGACTGTTTTATTTCAGGCTTAGTTGAACCACAAACCTCTGACTGCTCAAAATTGGCCTTTTTCTCCTTTCTTTTTTTTTAATTTTTTTTTCTTTTGTTTTTGTTTTTTGGCACAATATCAACTTCCCTGCCCTTCTCCCATCCTGCATCAGCCCAAGCCGTTCTCCCTGCTCGGGCTGTGCTGGGAAGTGGCAGCTCTGCCAGCTCCTGCTGAATCCTGGTGGCGATGCTGGCAGGAGGGAGGGATGCTCCCCTTTGTTGGAGGGGCTTTGCCTTTGCCTGGAAGCGATCTCCCGGCTTCCACCACTGGGTGGAACAGGCAGCCCAGTTTTACCACGGCCACATTGTGGAGGAGAAACAGTGGAATCACGAAAAAAAAAAAGAGAGAGAAAAAGAAAAAAAAAAAAGTGTGATTTTTCCTAAATTATGCCTTAGTGAAGGCATCCATTAACCTCAGTAATAATTTTGCAAGGAAAATGTCCAGGAAAACCTTGTTAACTTTTTTCCTAATGAGCGTGATGAGTTTTAATGAAACTCTTAATTAGACATTATTAGCCCAAATGTGTCTCAGATGGATTCAGGTCCTTTTCCTTCTCCCAGCACAGGGATGGGGAAGGTCCATGAGTCCTGGCTGCTGTCAGGGAGGAGGCTTGGGCACCACAGCCACCACTCCCTGTCCCTGTCCCCAAATCACCCCTGTCATCCAGACCTGGCTGAAGGAGAAAAAAGGGACAAACACAGAAAATACCCCAGGCACGCTGTGAGTGGGGGCCAAGTGAGCATTGCAGGGCTGAGATTCCCAAGCTGGACTGTCCCAGCAGTGACTTCAGAGGAATTAGGGAATAGCCCACAAGTTTCCATGTATGGTTTTATTTTCCCACTTACCAATTTTTTTCCTCCTTAAATTGTTTCATGGGCTGTTTATGTATTTCCCTTTCTTATCATGAGAATTTTTGAGTATTAATAGGATTGATTCCAGCCTTAAAACAGGAAGAAACTCCTTCTATTTTCCCACTCACCCAAGGGTCTTTCCTTGCGACTGTTTGTAAATGGAGGCATAAAACTGCTTCCAAACCCTTGTTCTGTTCATGATCCATTTAGGAAACTTTCTGTGGTGGCTGAAGAGCCTGGGGAAATTATTTTTTTTGGGAAATTTTGGGCTGCGGAGCTCCATGCGTGCATTCACGAGTGGCAGTGGGTTGTGAAACCCACCCATGTTTCCCAGCCCAGCAGACGTGGCTGTCACCCCGCTGCCAGCACGGCGGAGCCTTTGCTGTCCCGGCAGGAGCAGGGATTGTTCTCCTGGACAATGGGAGAGCCGCAAGGAAGCCCCAGATCCGGCCCACGTCCGGCACCCGCATTGTTTCACCCTTGTTTGCAAACAGCCAGCACCTGGCAAACCCAGTGACTCAGCCAGGGACTTTTAAAGCCTTTCTATAACCTTTTCCTTTTTGGTTTTTTTTGGGTTGTTTTTGGTTTTTTTTTTTTTAGTCACGAGAGAACTCCTTTGGGAATGGCTCCTCTGGCTGTGGTTTGCCTGCCAAGGGCTGGGAATCTCACCCGTGTTTGGGGCTGTGCTGCACCCTGCAGCCCATGGCACGCTCCAGGCACCACTGCCTCTCCCAGTAGGATAACAGTAATAATTTAAAACATAAAAAAGGGAGTTTTTTACCCTGGCTGGGGAAGGGTCTGGAGCACCAGGAGAGGCTGAGGGAGCTGGGAAAGGGGCTCAGCCTGGAGAAAAGGAGGCTCAGGGGGAACCTTCTGGCTCTGCACAACTCCCTGACAGGAGGGGACAGCTGGGGAGGGTCGGGCTCTGCTCCCAGGGAACAGGGACAGGACAAGAGGAAATGGCCTCAAGAGGTTTAGATTGGGAATTAGGGAAAATTTCTTCACCAAAAGGGCTGCCAAGCCCTGAAACAGGCTACCAAGGGAATAACCATCCCTGGAAGTGTTTGAAAGTTGTGTAGATATGGCACTCGGGGACATGGTTTAGTGGTGGCAATGGCTGTGCTGGGTTAAAGTTTGTAGTCAATGACCCTGGAGGGCTTTTTCAACTGAGTGATTCTGTGAGTCTATAATAATAATAATAATAAAATGGATTTTCCCCCTCAAGCCATGAGATAACTCATCACCACTCCCCTGTGCAAGGCATCATTTGGAAGCTGAGCCGGGCTTCAGTTGGGCTTTGTGGGTCTCCTGCAACCCCTGCTCGAGGAAACAGCCTTCCACGGATAATTTCTGAATAAGTGAGAGACCCAGAGTGGTGAAAAATCCATGGCCCGGGTGGAACGAGCTGCCCTGCTTTCCCCTGGCTGTGTAAGGAGGATTGTGAGGGCTGGATGTGCTAGCTGGGATGCTGCTGAGGAAGGATGGAGCCCGCTGGGATGAGGGAGAAGTAATCAGTGCAGATAGCGAGGCTTTAATTTGCTCCCCTCTCCGAGCCCCGCCAGGCGCTCGGGTGGTGACAAATGGAGCAGTGCCGTGGGTGTCAGCTCCCAGTGTGGTACAAGTGGCCATTTGTCACGCCTGGTGCCTCTGAGCGCAGAGGATGCGTGGAGAGAGGAGCGGGGCCGTTCAATCAAAGCTCTCAAACTGCCCTTTGGAGGAGCCATGGGAAATCCCATCCATCTTCAGCTGCAGCACTCTCGGCCAAGGAGCCTCTGTGCCTCATGTGGGAGCATCAAACCAGAGCTGTGGGCACCCCAAATTAAGTTCTGCACCCACCCCAGGGGGGAATTGCTGTTCTCCCACCCTAGGCTCTAGCAGCAGCCACGAAAATTTTCATTAATGGCATGGAGGGAGATGCATCACTTAGTTTTTGTGTTCAGCCCGGGACTTGTCTGCTTGTGTCACATTTATTGTATGAAGTGGACTTGAGGCAGGAGAGCTGTGGGCTGGGATAGGAGCTGGTCACCTTGGTGTTCTCAGTGTGGCTGCATCCTGCCTGAGCACGGCTGGGCTCCCAAGCAGCAGCACCCCTGTGAGCAGGGAGCAGATCCTGGGATAATGCTGTCCTTGTCTTGTCTCATCCCTTCCCTCCCTGTGGTCTCTTTGGGATGATGCTCTGGTGGATGCAGGCAGAGCTCTGGCATCCCCTTGCTGCTCTGGGGGACAGTGGTGGAGTATGAGCCACAGAGCTGTGTGCCAAGCTGCAGGTGGAGAGCTCCAGCCTCAGGTCTGCTCTCTGGACTTTGCTGCCTAAAATTTGTCTGTAAAAGCAGAGGCATCCTGGAAAATGATATCCAGGGGGAATTATGAATTGAATTTCCATTCTGGCTCTAGCAGCTTTGCTGGGTTTGCAGCCCAGAGAGAAAATTGCCCTTGAGGAGAGACACGATATTGACTTACACTTTTACTTTTTATTTTGTACTTTATTATAGTACATCTTGCATCCAGGCTCAACAGATCTGCCCTGGCCTTGGACATAGCTTTGGTAAGGGTTGGTGCACACTGGCATGTGTCCCCTCCATGGTGCAGAGGGACCTGGTCACCCTCCTCACAAGTAGGGATTACTTTGATATTTGCACTGATGCAAAACAGGGAATTTGAAACAGTTCTGGGCGTGGCAGAAGCGTTCTCTAGCTGTTTGGGCGTTTCCAGGGACTGTCATTCTCTGACTAAATCCAAATCTCCTGGTTCTGCTATGGATATCTGTTTCAGCACACCAGGCAAGCAAGGGTGGCAGTGGTGCAGGAGGGTGACAGGAGAGACCTGGGATTATCACAGATCTCCTGCTCCACATCAGATCTGCTCCTGAGCTCTTAATCATGTGTTATTATTGAAGACAACTTATTCTTAGAGAGCCCAAGGTGCAAATTATGTTTTACAGCTAAGAAAAGCTTCCAGAGCTGCCTACGTACAGTAAATCCCTGCAATCTCGGATATCTTTGATTTACGTGTGGCAGATGTTGAGGATGGAGGAGACCACTCCTTTGTGCCTTGCTATCACCAGCATAGACACAGGTGGAAATTTAGGCAGGGAGAAGCTGTCTGGGCTCAGAGGTGGGCTCAGTGAGTGTTCTGCCACCCTGCAGCTCTGGGCATCTGTCCTGTCCCCAGTGATGGCATCAAAATGGACAGTGCCAATGAGTTCTTGCAGGAGCTCCTTTCCTGTCCAGGAGCTCTAGAGCAGGTTGCCTGCCCTCCCCACTGTGGCACAGGGAATCATGGAGCATGCAATGGTTTGGCTGGAAGGGCTTTTCAAAGGTGTCACCATTGTTGGTGCTGTGCGTCCTCTCCTCTCTGCAGCTGGGTAGGAAGGAGCCTTTCCTCCCAGGAATAGTAATTGTGGCTTGTTCTGCTATAAATATTCATTGGGAAGCTCTCTTAATTGTTTTTCTAATTAATTCCGTGCATGGCACTCTTGGGGTGGATGAGGAATGTGCCTTGGTTGGGACATCCTCCCATAGCAAAAATCTATTCCTGGGCGTAGTCCTTAAGCAGCCAGCCAAACCACAGCCCCTCAAGGCTGACCTCCACCACGATGGCAGTGTCCTGCTCCGTGCTGGGACATCTTGTGACCCTGCAGTGCTGTGGCAGGGACACAGGGAAGCTGTGTGTCCTCAGTCCCTGCCCGTGCTGGCAGTGCCAGCCTGGCCCTGTGGCTCAAACTCTCCCCGTCCCCATCCTGGGGTGACTCTTCCTTCACGGTGTCAGCACTAACGAGGAACCACTTCAGATGTAATTAACGAGCACTTGATGTTCTCTAGGTCGAGGGGACACTGCATGGCATGAGATGGAGGAGGAAGAGGTGCTTAATTAGTTCCTGTTATGGATTGGAGATCATTCCTTCCCCGTCAGGAGGGTACTGTGCTTTGGGGAGCCCAGTGGGGATGCCACCCCAATTTCCCAGTCAGAAGAGAGGCTGGAATTATGGAGTCACATCAATGGTTCCCAAAATCTCTAGCTGTAAAGGAAAGATGCACCTTTTTCAGGGGGCTCCTAACCACAGCCCCTGCCAGCAGCTCTGTACCTGGGGGAAGAGCTTCTCCTGGACATCCTTCAGGAATTTTCATGCCTGCTCACATCCCTGTTGATGAGGTGGCTCGATAGCTCACACAGGCATTGATGGGTGAACACAATGTGCTGGGTTAGGTGGCACATGGAAGTATTGGCTCTTCCAATACTTATCAATACTTATCTGTGTCTATTGACTCTGGAGTTTCACATTGCTGCAGTTCATGGGAGAAAAAAATATTTCTCCATGGAGCTGGAGTGGAAGTAAATAATCTCTGAGGGTTGTGTTTTTGGGACATAAGTGCTGGACTGAATCTCAGTCCCCCATTTTTTTCCTCCAAACTCATTGTGAGGTTCATTGTGGATGACAGATGGTGGTGAGGTACTGGCTTTGGACACTTCCAAGGATGGGGCAGCCACAGCTTCTCTGGGCACCCTGTGCCAGGGCCTCTTCACCTAAGAATTTCTTTCCAATATGCAATCTAGCCTTGCCCTCTGTCTATGTAAAGCCTTTCCCTCTGTCCTGTCACTCCAGGCCCTTGGAGTCCCTTTAGGCACTGGAAGTAGGGAAGACAGAGGGAAAAGCCTGTGCCAAGCTGCAGCTTCTAAATCTGTTTTTAAAGAAGAATATAAGGAGGTTGAATAGCATCAAATCCTTGATGACAGCTTCATCCCCCTTTCATTTGTTGACTCAGAATGGTGAGCTGGGGCAGTGAGGATGGTGAGGAGCAGTCTGTGCCTGGTAGTGCCGTGACCACATGTCTGCTGCTCACTCTGCTGTGAACCTCCCTGTGTATGTGTATGAATTGTCTGCAGTTCTGATTAATTTATTCACTTTGATCACTCCACGTGGCTGGTTCATGGCAAGGAAGTGGAGCTGCCGTGAGGGAGCTGTGGCATGGGACTGGGCACTGAGCCTGGAGCCAGGTGGAAACTAAAACAGGACAAAACCTGAGTGGGAGAACAGTGATTTGGAAAAGTGACCATGACAAGTGTTGGGTTTTTTCCCCCCTCTGGCTGTTCTGGAGAGTGAAGTGAGTTTCCTGCTCCGTGGCAAGCTGGCAGCCCCACGGCACCTTCTGCCCAGGGTGTGCCTGCTCTTCTCTTTTCATCCATCTGGGACAGATTTTCTCTTCAGACCTTCAAAATCCCCCCAGCCGTGAAAAACAGAGGGAGTGAAGCCCAGAGTGGTGATTAAATGGGTGAGCATGGACCTGTTGGGAAGCTGCAGGCAGCGAGCAGCCAAGCACGTGGGAGCCTGAACCAGCTGCTTCCATGCCCTGCTCGAGGCTTAAACGCCTTGTTTAGGGCCAGCATGTCACCTAAACAGTTGGTGTTGAAGCTCCTTTGCATCCAGAGACCCTTAATATTTCCAAGCAAGCCTTTCTGGAGGAAGTCTGCTGCTGGGTGAGCATCGACTGCATTTTGCTTACAAGTGAAGCACACGGGGCTTACTCTGGTGAGCATTTCAGTCTGTGAGCACCTCGCTCCATCAACCAAGTATTTGCTCCCCTGGGGAGAGGGGTGGATTTTTGGGTGAAAAGAACAGGGATGCATCCAATCCTTTTGCCTCTAATATGCCTTGCACAGCTCCCTACCCTGCAAGCACCTTTGAAATCCTGCCCTGCTCCAATTCATTTCTCATCCTTGCGAAGGGAAGCAGAAAAAAAACCCAACAAACCCTGAGAAAGGTAAAAGCACATTGAATTTTACTTCCCTCCATGAATAAACCATGGCAGGCCGGCTCTGACTTTAATTTACATGTGTCCCAAGGCGGATCTAAGCCTGTTCCTCCCGAGGTGGAGGTTGGTTTAATTAAGCTGCTGTCACGTGGAGCAGGGGCCGCATTCCTCTGTGCATCCCGTGCCCGCAGGATGCCAGCCCGGATGCTGGGAAGCTCATGTTTATCTCATGAGTTTATCCCATGAATTTATCCCATGAGTTTCTGCCTGTACAGTGCTGAAAGGAGGGAACACAGTGGGGCGGGTGCTGTTTGTAATTCGAATGGCCCCGAGGCAGGAGCATCTCCGGGTGATCCAAAATTTGTGTGTTCGGCTACAGAATGGTGAAGTTTGCACCAAAATGAGGTTTTGGGGCAAGGATCTGGGGACAAGGCTGTGCTGGGATGTCCCATCCCCATATGTTGTGGTTTCTGGTGTGTTTAGGAGTCCTGTGCTGAGCTCCCTCCTCAGGGAGCAGGAGGATCCTTCAGGGTTGGAATGCTTGGACTTCCCTGTTCCTCCACCCATGTCTTGCTCTTCTCCCTACATCGAGACCTGGATGTTTGGGATTTGGTGGTTGATGGGTTGTTTTAAGGGTTGAGTTTCCTTTCTTGGCATGGTCAGGAAGGTGGGATGCAGGTACCCTCCCAGTTCTCCTGGCTTGGCATTGCTCCCAGTCTGGAAAGCTCTCCAGATTAATTTGTGGATGCCTGGTGGAGGGTGGCATGGCAGAGCACTCCCTGGCACTGCTGGCTGCCTGCTGGGCTTCCTGTGGCTCTGCCAGGCTGAGATGTTCCTGGAGAAACACTTGGCTTAATATGAAAGGCAATCACATCATTAAAAAGTAGGTATGGGGGCAAAATCCTCACAAAACAACCTGGCAGCCCCCTCCCCAACAGAGAGGCAGGAGGGAAGGGATGACAGGAGAGCACTATGTAGGGATGCAATTAAACCTCCCTGCTTGGATGTGTGCAGGGAGAATAACAGGGGAGATGAAAGCGGGGTGGGAAAGCAGCGCCCTTGTCACCCTTGGAAGGTGACAGATGACAGCCCCACCTGAGGGTGACAGCTCCCCAGTTCTGCTGCTTTTCCCCCCAACCTGCTGCCTGTGTCATCATCATATCAAAGGAGCCCCAGTGCATGGACTGGGTGGCAGCCTGGGGTCCCTGTGTGTGTCCCCAGTGTCAGCAGTGCCCCTGGCACTGCCCTGGAGGGCAGGTGGGAGCCCTGGGAAGCCGTGCCAAGTGCCTGCCCCTGTAGTCACAGCGTCCTCTCAATGACACTTTTCTGTAGCACACAATTTCGTGTGGGTGTTTATTTTTATTTTTTATTTGCCTGGATGGTGTCTCTCAGCTGAAAGTGTCTGGGAGGGTGTCCTAGCTGGCATCTCAGCTGCTCAGGGTGACAAGAAGAGCATTTTAAAACACCCATCTCTGGAGCTAACCAGTTTGAAGGCTGAAAAACTGATTTTTTTTTTCTTGTTTTATTTTTTAATGGATTTAAAGGTAGATTCAGTGTCGATGGTGTCTACAAAATGCACAAGGGGTTTCTAGTAAGCATCTCCTCCCTTTTTTGGAGGGGTTTCATCAAAAAATTAAAAGCACAAGATGTTGGGTTGAGGAGCTAGTATTTTTCTTTAAAGATAAATTACTGTTTGCAGAAAGGGGGGCCTTGAATCTCTTTCTGGCAGGCTGCAAATGCAATGAGCCACAGTTTCTCCTTTTTTCCTGACCTGTGCTGTCCTCAAACCCTGCTGCCCATCTCCCAGGGGTGCTGGTAGATGCTTCCACATGTTTTTTTGGAGCAAGGCTGGATCATCCAGACTCTTTAGTGCCTTTGTCTTTGACAGTGCTCCCCACACCTCCAGCTTGCTTGAGGTCATCAATTCGTGCAGCACTGCTGCTTCTAATGCAGCTTTTCATCACCTGCTGTGCCAGAGTGCCACAGGTGTGCTTAAAGACATGGGGATTGCCCTGGAAATTCGGTGCTGGATCCAAAAAGGAACCCAAAACAAGCGTGAATTTGGGGATACCTGGAAAATGGGGTTAGCTCTGCCACAGCAAGGACAGAGGGGCAGGGGATGGATAAGGCACTGCTGCCTTGGTTTGCTGGGTGCAGGAGAGAGTTAGGGCAGGTCAGGACTCTCTGAATCGCTGCTGAATCTGTAATTCCTTGGAGAAGCTCCTACTTTAAAATCCGAGAAGGAAAAATGCCACTCTGCATCCCCAGGGAGCTTTAGACCAAGTTAATATAGAGGCAATGTCTCCTTTCTTTCTTCCTTTCTTCTTCTTTTTCTCTTTTGACTTAAGCTTCCCTGAGAGAGTAATTAAAAAGTGCAAGTTCCAGGTGCTAACTGAGAGGATTTAGTTTGAGAGTGAAACGCTTGGGTACCCCCATGCTTGAATATCCCCACACTTGCAGCCTTTCCACAGAGGCTGTGACGGTGGCTTGCCTCGGGCAGCAGCAGGGATGGATGAGCTGAGAGATCCTGCTTATTTCTGGCTCTTTCTTTGACTCCTGGCACCTTGAATACAATGATGTGGGATACAGGAGAGTGTTAAGCAGCAAAAAGCCCTCACAGTGCTGCTGTGTGCCACAAGTGCTTCCATAATCCATCCTGCTGCTGGGCACTGCCCAGGCTCCCCAGGAAATGGGCACAGCCCCAAGGCTGCCAGAGCTCCTGAAGCATTTGGACAATGCTGTCAGAGGTGCACAGAGTGGGATTGTTGGAGTGTCTGTGCAGGGCCAAGAGCTGGATTGATGATCCTTGGGGATTTCTTCCAACTCTGCATATTTGGTGGTTCTGTGATTCTGTGGTTTTGGCATTCTCAAATTCTGTGGTTCTGTGATTACATGATTCTCAGATTCTGAGGTTCTGTGATTCCCAGATTCTCTAATTCCCAGATTCTGTGATTCTGGGAGCTGCAGAGGGAGGTGGCAGTGGGGCCACAGCTTTGTGGTGCCTTCCCTGGGTGTTTGCCTTGTGTGAGACATGTGCCACATCCCTCTTCTGAGCCTTCCGGGGGGGTAGGAGAGGTTAAGCTCTGGCTGGGAGTCCCCAGTTGTATCCTGCCCTGTGGCCACATCCTTACAATCACCCCTTGGATGTGATGATGGCAGCTTGCAGCTATTTCCCCCCCAGACTTCCACTGATGACATCTTACTGCAAGAAGCCAGAATTTCAGCTCCTCAACGATGTTCTCTCCCACCCCCAGACATGTCAGCCCTGGAAAAGGTGTCCTGCTGGCAAACTTACACCTGGGACGTGCAGCATTCCTGGAGTGCAGGCAGGATGATGGATCTGTGGGCAGCTTTGGATTCTGGGGGGGGTTAAGTGCTGAGCATCCTCCCTGCCGAGCAGCACAGAGAAGTTCTGTGCCTCAGCATTTACAAACACACCCCTGGTGCCTAAATGTGAGGAAATGGATAGTTAAGCACATCATTAATCTTATCCAGCCCCCATAATCAACAATCAATTAATTCTTCTCGGGGCTGAAGAGATGCGGCTTGTGCTGTAGGCTGGGCACTGGCAGAAAGATCCTCTTCCCACAGGGAAAGCTGAGGCAGAGCCCCATCCTGCACTTGTCTGACACACTGCCATGGATGCAGGCTTTGCCAGCTCTGGGAAGCTCTTGGAAGCTCTTGGAGCAGCCCTTAAATTAAGGCAAATGTTGCACTGGCCATTAGTGGGGTGATTTATTGCTCCCTCCTGGGCTCGAGTCCTCCATCTGAGCCTTGCACTTGGGCTGTAGGTTTGCCATGTGAAGGATTATGGATCCCACCATGGCATTGCAGGGCCCTGGGGCTTTGTGCTGGGTTTTCAGTCTGAGGTTCATGGTTCAGCTCTCCCAGAAAGAGGGGACACACGGGCAGCAGCCAGAGTATAGTGCTGCACCCACGGCATATTTGAGAGGGAGGAGAAGGCATCCACCTCCCTGAAAATGTGGGAGGCTTTAGGCAAGCACAGTGTAATTACAGGAGAGAAAAGCTAATTGGTAATAATAGCAATTAAGAGCCACGTGCCTGCAGATTACAGGAATTTGTGGATAAGCGAAGTGATAACGGAAACCTGTGGACACTGGGGTGCAGGGTGCCATGTTCAGGTGTTTTGACAAAGCATCACTTGGATTAATTGTAATTAAACATTAACAAACCTCTTCAACCAACCCATCAACATGCCCTCAAGCTTAAAACTGAGGCTTGTTCATAGTACTGCAATCCTCTCATTGTCCTCCTTCCCTCCTCCATCCTCTTCCATTAAAACTCAGGTGGATGCTCCCTAGTACCACTGCCTTCCCCTTCCTGCCCCTCCAAAGGATCTGGCATGTTTCAGGTGTGTTCTGACACATCCTCCAGCTCCAGAATTCACAGGTTCCCCTTTGCATGTCTCATGGATGCTCAGCCTTCCTGTGGGAGCACAGGGCTGCTGGGACATGGTGGGGAGGTGATGGTGGGAAGGGAGAGGTGAGGAGCTGGAGATACACTTGAAGCCTTCGTGTCCATTTGTGGTTTTGTGGTTTTGTGGTTTCGTCTCCTGCCCTGTGTGTTTGTGTAACTCTGCTCCTTGTGCTGTTACAGGAATAGGGCTGTGTGTGTGGATCAGGGAAGGGTCTGCATCCCTCTGCCTTCTGCTGTGGAGCATCCTGAGGGTGCCCCTCAAACCCTCTGGACTGCATGGTGACTCCATGTGTCTCACTGCCCACTGCATGAGGTGGTGGGTTATGGCCCTGTGTGTTTCCTTAAGATGCCACAGGCATGGGATGGGTGTTCTTCCCATGATGGGGAAGAGGAAGGGCACTGAGAGATGGGGGCTGGTTCCTCTGGAACGCCACATCCTCAGCCAGCTGTCCGGGCCACTGGAATGAGACAGTTCATTGCAGCCAGTTGTGTGCCTCAGGCTAGGGGGGAGGAAATCTTCTGAATAATAAAATTGTAAAATATTGTTTTGATTTATTCTTTTCTATCATCTATTAATATCTGGAAAGGCTGTGTGAGCAGGAGGCCTTCATGAGTTTTGAATGACAGGTTAAAGGGCTCCAATAAAGATTAGATGGTCCACTATCTCCCAAGGAAATTGCATCAAAGTGGTTACTCCTGCTTGCTCCTATTAATTTCCTCTTCATGGCTGCTAGGCGATGCCTCATATCCTGATGCAGCAGACAGGGGCTAAGAGGCACTTTCCATTATCTCAATCATCGCCGTGTTTATGAGACACGTTGGGTGTTTCTCTGCAGAGCTGTGCCTTGAGGGGGATGGCATGGCAGGGGCAGAGCCAGGAGCTGAGTGGGGCTGGAATCACCCTGGTGTGATCCCAGGCAGCAACAGTCTCTCCTGGGCTGCATGGAAGTCTGATCCCTTGGTGCCAAAATACAGATATTCCCTTCTGCAGCCTTTGGTTCTGTCAGATTTTGTGAGATGTCAGGGATGGATGAGCATCCATTCATCAGTGCCCATTGCTGAGGATGGGTGGGGTGGGGCGGAGATGGGGACCCCATCCCTGTCACTCCATCCTCGCCCTCCCTCCGCAGAGCAGCGAGATGGTTGATT